>NC_086101.1:34140296-34820296 GCF_963921235.1 Mobula hypostoma
TCCCCCTCCCTCCCCCTCTCCCTCCGCCAACCGTTCCCCTCCCTCCCTCCCCCTCTCCCTCCACCAACATTCCCCTCCCTCCCTCCCCCTCTCCCTCCGCCAACATTCCCCTCCCTCCCTCCCCCTCTCCCTCCACCAACGTTCCCCTCCCTCCCTCCCCCTCTCCCTCCACCAACGTTCCCCTCCCTCCCTCCCCCTCTCCCTCCCATCCCCCTCCCTCCCTCCCCCTCTCCCTCCGCCAACATTCCCCTCCCTCCCTCCCCCTCTCCCTCCACCAACATTCCCCTCCCTCCCTCCCCCTCTCCCTCCACCACCGTTCCCCTCCCTCCCTCCCTCCCCCTCTCCCTCCACCACCGTTCCCCTCCCTCCCTCCCTCCCCCTCTCCCTCCACCACCGTTCCCCTCCCTCCCTCCCCCTCTCCCTCCACCACCGTTCCCCTCCCTCCCTCCCTCCCCCTCTCCCTCCACCACCGTTCCCCTCCCTCCCTCCCTCCCCCTCTCCCTCCACCACCGTTCCCCTCCCTCCCTCCCCCTCTCCCTCCACCACCGTTCCCCTCCCTCCCTCCCCCTCTCCCTCCACCACCCCCTCCCCTCCCTCCCTCCCCCCCCTCTCCCTCCACCAACGTTCCCCTCCCTCCCTCCCCCTCTCCCTCCACCAACGTTCCCCTCCCTCCCTCCCCCTCTCCCTCCACCACCGTTCCCCTCCCTCCCTCCCCCTCTCCCTCCACCAACGTTCCCCTCCCTCCCTCCCCCTCTCCCTCCACCACCGTTCCCCTCCCTCCCTCCCCCTCTCCCTCCACCACCGTTCCCCTCCCTCCCTCCCCCTCTCCCTCCACCACCTTCCCCTCCCTCCCTCCCCCTCTCCCTCCACCACCATTCCCCTCCCTCCCTCCCCCTCTCCCTCCACCACCATTCCCCTCCCTCCCTCCCCCTCTCCCTCCACCACCGTTCCCCTCCCTCCCTCCCCCTCTCCCTCCACCACCGTTCCCCTCCCTCCCTCCCCCTCTCCCTCCACCACCATTCCCCTCCCTCCCTCCCCCTCTCCCTCCACCACCATTCCCCTCCCTCCCTCCCCCTCTCCCTCCACCACGTTCCCCTCCCCCTCCCTCCCCCTCTCCCTCCACCACCTTCCCCTCCCCCTCCCCCTCTCCCTCCACCACCTTCCCCTCCCTCCCTCCCCTCTCCTCCCTCCCCCTCTCCCTCCACCACCATTCCCCTCCCTCCCTCCCCCTCTCCCTCCACCACCATTCCCCTCCCTCCCTCCCCCTCTCCCTCCACCACCGTTCCCCTCCCTCCCTCCCCCTCTCCCTCCACCACCGTTCCCCTCCCTCCCTCCCCCTCTCCCTCCACCACCGTTCCCCTCCCTCCCTCCCCCTCTCCCTCCACCACCGTTCCCCTCCCTCCCTCCCTCCCCCTCTCCCTCCACCACCGTTCCCCTCCCTCCCTCCCTCCCCCTCTCCCTCCACCACCGTTCCCCTCCCTCCCTCCCCCTCTCCCTCCACCACCGTTCCCCTCCCTCCCTCCCTCCCCCTCCCCCTCTCCCTCCACCACCGTTCCCCTCCCTCCCTCCCCCTCTCCCTCCACCACCGTTCCCCTCCCTCCCTCCCCCTCTCCCTCCACCACCGTTCCCCTCCCTCCCTCCCCCTCTCCCTCCACCACCGTTCCCCTCCCTCCCTCCCCCTCTCCCTCCACCACCGTTCCCCTCCCTCCCTCCCCCTCTCCCTCCACCACCGTTCCCCTCCCTCCCTCCCCCTCTCCCTCCACCACCGTTCCCCTCCCTCCCTCCCCCTCTCCCTCCACCACCGTTCCCCTCCCTCCCTCCCCCTCTCCCTCCACCACCGTTCCCCTCCCTCCCCCTCCCCCTCTCCCTCCACCACCGTTCCCCTCCCTCCCTCCCCCTCTCCCTCCACCACCGTTCCCCTCCCTCCCTCCCCCTCTCCCTCCACCACCGTTCCCCTCCCTCCCTCCCCCTCTCCCTCCACCACCGTTCCCCTCCCTCCCTCCCCCTCTCCCTCCACCACCGTTCCCCTCCCTCCCTCCCCCTCTCCCTCCACCACCGTTCCCCTCCCTCCCTCCCCCTCTCCCTCCACCACCGTTCCCCTCCCTCCCTCCCCCTCTCCCTCCACCACCGTTCCCCTCCCTCCCTCCCCCTCTCCCTCCACCACCGTTCCCCTCCCTCCCTCCCCCTCTCCCTCCACCACCGTTCCCCTCCCTCCCTCCACCACCGTTCCCCTCCCTCCCTCCCTCCCCCTCTCCCTCCACCACCATTCCCCACCCTCCCCCTCTCCCTCCACCACCGTTCCCCTCCCTCCCTCCCCCTCTCCCTCCACCACCGTTCCCCTCCCTCCCTCCCCCTCTCCCTCCACCACCGTTCCCCTCCCTCCCTCCCCCCCCCTCCCTCCACCACCGTTCCCCTCCCTCCCTCCCCCTCTCCCTCCACCACCGTTCCCCTCCCTCCCTCCCCCTCTCCCTCCACCACCGTTCCCCTCCCTCCCTCCCCCTCTCCCTCCACCACCGTTCCCCTCCCTCCCTCCCCCTCTCCCTCCACCACCGTTCCCCTCCCTCCCTCCCCCTCTCCCTCCACCACCGTTCCCCTCCCTCCCTCCCCCTCTCCCTCCACCACCGTTCCCCTCCCTCCCTCCCCCTCTCCCTCCACCACCGTTCCCCTCCCTCCCTCCCCCTCTCCCTCCACCACCGTTCCCCTCCCTCCCTCCCCCTCTCCCTCCACCACCGTTCCCCTCCCTCCCTCCCCCTCTCCCTCCACCACCGTTCCCCTCCCTCCCCCCCCTCTCCCTCCACCACCGTTCCCCTCCCTCCCTCCCCCTCTCCCTCCACCACCGTTCCCCTCCCTCCCTCCCCCTCTCCCTCCACCACCGTTCCCCTCCCTCCCTCCCCCTCTCCCTCCACCACCGTTCCCCTCCCTCCCTCCCCCTCTCCCTCCACCACCGTTCCCCTCCCTCCCTCCCCCTCTCCCTCCACCACCGTTCCCCTCCCTCCCTCCCCCTCTCCCTCCACCACCGTTCCCCTCCCTCCCTCCCCCTCTCCCTCCACCACCGTTCCCCTCCCTCCCTCCCCCTCTCCCTCCACCACCGTTCCCCTCCCTCCCTCCCCCTCTCCCTCCACCACCGTTCCCCTCCCTCCCTCCCTCCACCACCGTTCCCCCTCCCTCCCCCTCTCCCTCCACCACCGTTCCCCTCCCTCCCTCCCCCTCTCCCTCCACCACCGTTCCCCTCCCTCCCTCCCCCTCTCCCTCCACCACCGTTCCCCTCCCTCCCTCCCCCTCTCCCTCCACCACCGTTCCCCTCCCTCCCTCCCCCTCTCCCTCCACCACCGTTCCCCTCCCTCCCCCTCCCCCTCTCCCTCCTCCACCTTCCCCTCCCTCCCTCCCCCTCTCCCTCCACCACCGTTCCCCTCCCTCCCTCCCCCTCTCCCTCCACCACCGTTCCCCTCCCTCCCTCCCCCTCTCCCTCCACCACCGTTCCCCTCCCTCCCTCCCCCTCTCCCTCCACCACCGTTCCCCTCCCTCCCTCCCCCTCTCCCTCCACCACCGTTCCCCTCCCTCCCTCCCCCTCTCCCTCCACCACCGTTCCCCCCTCCCTCCCCTCCCCTCCCCCTCTCCCTCCACCACCTTCCCCTCCCTCCCTCCCCCTCTCCCTCCACCACCGTTCCCCTCCCTCCCTCCCCCTCTCCCTCCACCACCGTTCCCCTCCCTCCCTCCCCCTCTCCCTCCACCACCGTTCCCCTCCCTCCCCCTCTCCCTCCACCACCGTTCCCCTCCCTCCCTCCCCCTCTCCCTCCACCACCGTTCCCCTCCCTCCCTCCCCCTCTCCCTCCACCACCGTTCCCCTCCCTCCCTCCCCCTCTCCCTCCACCACCGTTCCCCTCCCTCCCTCCCCCTCTCCCTCCACCACCGTTCCCCTCCCTCCCTCCCCCTCTCCCTCCACCACCGTTCCCCTCCCTCCCTCCCCCTCTCCCTCCACCACCGTTCCCCTCCCTCCCTCCCCCTCTCCCTCCACCACCGTTCCCCTCCCTCCCTCCCCCTCTCCCTCCACCACCGTTCCCCTCCCTCCCTCCCCCTCTCCCTCCACCACCGTTCCCCTCCCTCCCTCCCCCTCTCCCTCCACCACCGTTCCCCTCCCTCCCTCCCCCTCTCCCTCCACCACCGTTCCCCTCCCTCCCTCCCCCTCTCCCTCCACCACCGTTCCCCTCCCTCCCTCCCCCTCTCCCTCCACCACCGTTCCCCTCCCTCCCTCCCCCTCTCCCTCCACCACCGTTCCCCTCCCTCCCTCCCCCTCTCCCTCCACCACCGTTCCCCTCCCTCCCTCCCCCTCTCCCTCCACCACCGTTCCCCTCCCTCCCTCCCCCTCTCCCTCCACCACCGTTCCCCTCCCTCCCTCCCCCTCTCCCTCCACCACCGTTCCCCTCCCTCCCTCCCCCTCTCCCTCCACCACCGTTCCCCTCCCTCCCTCCCCCTCTCCCTCCACCACCGTTCCCCTCCCTCCCTCCCCTCTCCCTCCACCACCGTTCCCCTCCCTCCCTCCCCCTCTCCCTCCACCACCGTTCCCCTCCCTCCCTCCCCCTCTCCCTCCACCACCGTTCCCCTCCCTCCCTCCCCCTCTCCCTCCACCACCGTTCCCCTCCCTCCCCCTCCCCCTCTCCCTCCACCACCGTTCCCCTCCCTCCCTCCCCCTCTCCCTCCACCACCGTTCCCCTCCCTCCCTCCCCCTCTCCCTCCACCACCGTTCCCCTCCCTCCCTCCCCCTCTCCCTCCACCACCGTTCCCCTCCCTCCCTCCCCCTCTCCCTCCACCACCGTTCCCCTCCCTCCCTCCCCCTCTCCCTCCACCACCGTTCCCCTCCCTCCCTCCCCCTCTCCCTCCACCACCGTTCCCCTCCCTCCCCCCCTCTCCCTCCACCACCGTTCCCCTCCCTCCCTCCCCCTCTCCCTCCACCACCGTTCCCCTCCCTCCCTCCCCCTCTCCCTCCACCACCGTTCCCCCTCCCTCCCTCCCCCCACTCCCTCCACCACCTTTCCCCTCCCTCCCTCCCCCTCTCCCTCCACCACCGTTCCCCTCCCTCCACCACCGTTCCCCTCTCCCCCTCTCCTCCACCACCGTTCCCCTCCCTCCCTCCCCCTCTCCCTCCACCACCGTTCCCCTCCCTCCCTCCCCCTCTCCCTCCACCACCGTTCCCCTCCCTCCCTCCCCCTCTCCCTCCACCACCGTTCCCCTCCCTCCCTCCCCCTCTCCCTCCACCACCGTTCCCCTCCCTCCCTCCCCCTCTCCCTCCACCACCGTTCCCCTCCCTCCCTCCCCCTCTCCCTCCACCACCGTTCCCCTCCCTCCCTCCCCCTCTCCCTCCACCACCGTTCCCCTCCCTCCCTCCCCCCCCCTCTCCCTCCACCACCGTTCCCCTCCCTCCCTCCCCCTCTCCCTCCACCACCGTTCCCCTCCCTCCCTCCCCCTCTCCCTCCACCACCGTTCCCCTCCCTCCCTCCCCCTCTCCCTCCACCACCTTCCCCTCCCTCCCTCCCCCTCTCCCTCCACCACCGTTCCCCTCCCTCCCTCCCCCTCTCCCTCCACCACCGTTCCCCTCCCTCCCTCCCCCTCTCCCTCCACCACCGTTCCCCTCCCTCCCTCCCCCTCTCCCTCCACCACCGTTCCCCTCCCTCCCTCCCCCTCTCCCTCCACCACCGTTCCCCTCCCTCCCTCCCCCTCTCCCTCCACCACCGTTCCCCTCCCTCCCTCCCCCTCTCCCTCCACCACCGTTCCCCTCCCTCCCTCCCCCTCTCCCTCCACCACCGTTCCCCTCCCTCCCTCCCCCTCTCCCTCCACCACCGTTCCCCTCCCTCCCTCCCTCCCCCTCTCCCTCCACCACCGTTCCCCTCCCTCCCTCCCCCTCTCCCTCCACCACCGTTCCCCTCCCTCCCTCCCCCTCTCCCTCCACCACCGTTCCCCTCCCTCCCCCTCTCCCTCCACCACCTTCCCTCCACCACCGTTCCCCTCCCTCCCCACCTCCCCTCTCCCTCCACCACCACGTTCCCCTCCCTCCCTCCCCCTCTCCCTCCACCACCGTTCCCCTCCCTCCCTCCCCCTCTCCCTCCACCACCGTTCCCCTCCCTCCCTCCCCCTCTCCCTCCACCACCGTTCCCCTCCCTCCCTCCCCCTCTCCCTCCACCACCGTTCCCCTCCCTCCCTCCCCCTCTCCCTCCACCACCGTTCCCCTCCCTCCCTCCCCCTCTCCCTCCACCACCGTTCCCCTCCCTCCCTCCCCCTCTCCCTCCACCACCGTTCCCCTCCCTCCCTCCCCCTCTCCCCCCTCCACCACCGTTCCCCTCCCTCCCTCCCCCTCTCCCTCCACCACCGTTCCCCTCCCTCCCTCCCCCTCTCCCTCCACCACCGTTCCCCTCCCTCCCTCCCCCTCTCCCTCCACCACCGTTCCCCTCCCTCCCTCCCCCTCTCCCTCCACCACCGTTCCCCTCCCTCCCTCCCCCTCTCCCTCCACCACCGTTCCCCTCCCTCCCTCCCCCTCCCTCCACCACCGTTCCCCTCCCTCCCTCCCCCTCCCTCCCCTCCCCCCTCCCCTCCACCACCGTTCCCCTCCCTCCCTCCCCCTCTCCCTCCACCACCGTTCCCCTCCCTCCCTCCCCCCCTCTCCCTCCACCACCGTTCCCCTCCCTCCCTCCCCCTCTCCCTCCACCACCGTTCCCCTCCTCCCCCTCTCCCTCCACCACCGTTCCCCTCCCTCCCTCCCCCTCTCCCTCCACCACCGTTCCCCTCCCTCCCTCCCCCTCTCCCTCCACCACCGTTCCCCTCCCTCCCTCCCCCTCTCCCTCCACCACCGTTCCCCTCCCTCCCTCCCCCTCTCCCTCCACCACCGTTCCCCTCCCTCCCTCCCCCTCCCCTCCCCTCCACCACCGTTCCCCTCCCTCCCTCCCCCTCTCCCTCCACCACCGTTCCCCTCCCTCCCTCCCCCTCTCCCTCCACCACCGTTCCCCTCCCTCCCTCCCCCTCTCCCTCCACCACCGTTCCCCTCCCTCCCTCCTCTCCCTCCCCCTTCCCCTCCCCTCCCCTCCCTCCCTCCCCCTCTCCCTCCACCACCGTTCCCCTCCCTCCCTCCCCCTCTCCCTCCACCACCGTTCCCCTCCCTCCCTCCCCCTCTCCCTCCACCACCGTTCCCCTCCCTCCCTCCCCCTCTCCCTCCACCACCGTTCCCCTCCCTCCCTCCCCCTCTCCCTCCACCACCGTTCCCCTCCCTCCCTCCCCCCCCTCTCCCTCCACCACCGTTCCCCTCCCTCCCTCCCCCTCTCCCTCCACCACCGTTCCCCTCCCTCCCCCTCTCCCTCCACCACCGTTCCCCTCCCTCCCTCCCCCTCTCCCTCCACCACCGTTCCCCTCCCTCCCTCCCCCTCTCCCTCCACCACCGTTCCCCTCCCTCCCTCCCCCTCTCCCTCCACCACCGTTCCCCTCCCTCCCTCCCCCTCTCCCTCCACCACCGTTCCCCTCCCTCCCTCCCCCTCTCCCTCCACCACCGTTCCCCTCCCTCCCTCCCCCTCTCCCTCCACCACCGTTCCCCTCCCTCCCTCCCCCTCTCCCTCCACCACCGTTCCCCTCCCTCCCTCCCCCTCTCCCTCCACCACCGTTCCCCTCCCTCCCTCCCCCTCTCCCTCCACCACCGTTCCCCTCCCTCCCCCTCTCCCTCCACCACCGTTCCCCTCCCTCCCCTCTTCCCCTCCCCTCCCTCCCCCTCTCCCTCCACCACCGTTCCCCTCCCTCCCTCCCCCTCTCCCTCCACCACCGTTCCCCTCCCTCCCTCCCCCTCTCCCTCCACCACCGTTCCCCTCCCTCCCTCCCCCTCTCCCTCCACCACCGTTCCCCTCCCTCCCTCCCCCTCTCCCTCCACCACCGTTCCCCTCCCTCCCTCCCCCTCTCCCTCCACCACCGTTCCCCTCCCTCCCTCCCCCTCTCCCTCCACCACCGTTCCCCTCCCTCCCTCTCCCTCCCCTCCACCACCGTTCCCCTCCCTCCCTCCCCCTCTCCCTCCACCACCGTTCCCCTCCCTCCCTCCCCCTCTCCCTCCACCACCGTTCCCCTCCCTCCCTCCCCCTCTCCCTCCACCACCGTTCCCCTCCCTCCCTCCCCCTCTCCCTCCACCACCGTTCCCCTCCCTCCCTCCCCCTCTCCCTCCACCACCGTTCCCCTCCCTCCCTCCCCCTCTCCCTCCACCACCGTTCCCCTCCCTCCCTCCCCCTCTCCCTCCACCACCGTTCCCCTCCCTCCCTCCCCCTCTCCCTCCACCACCGTTCCCCTCCCTCCCCCTCCCCCTCTCCCTCCACCACCGTTCCCCCCCCTCCCTCCCCCCTCTCCCTCCACCACCTTTCCCCTCACTCCCTCCCCCTCTCCCTCCACCACCGTTCCCCTCCCTCCCTCCCCCTCTCCCTCCACCACCGTTCCCCTCCCTCCCTCCCCCTCTCCCTCCACCACCGTTCCCCTCCCCTCCCTCCCTCCCCCTCTCCCTCCACCACCGTTCCCCTCCCTCCCTCCCCCTCTCCCTCCACCACCGTTCCCCTCCCTCCCTCCCCCTCTCCCTCCACCACCGTTCCCCTCCCTCCCTCCCCCTCTCCCTCCACCACCGTTCCCCTCCCTCCCTCCCCCTCTCCCTCCACCACCGTTCCCCTCCCTCCCTCCCCCTCTCCCTCCACCACCGTTCCCCTCCCTCCCTCCCCCTCTCCCTCCACCACCGTTCCCCTCCCTCCCCCTCCCCCCCTCTCCCTCCACCACCGTTCCCCTCCCTCCCTCCCCCTCTCCCTCCACCACCGTTCCCCTCCCTCCCTCCCCCTCTCCCTCCACCACCGTTCCCCTCCCTCCCTCCCCCTCTCCCTCCACCACCGTTCCCCTCCCTCCCTCCCCCTCTCCCTCCACCACCGTTCCCCTCCCTCCCTCCCCCTCTCCCTCCACCACCGTTCCCCTCCCTCCCTCCCCCTCTCCCTCCACCACCGTTCCCCTCCCTCCCTCCCCCTCTCCCTCCACCACCGTTCCCCTCCCTCCCTCCCCCTCTCCCTCCACCACCGTTCCCCTCCCTCCCTCCCCCTCTCCCTCCACCACCGTTCCCCTCCCTCCCTCCCCCTCTCCCTCCACCACCGTTCCCCTCCCTCCCTCCCCCTCTCCCTCCACCACCGTTCCCCTCCCTCCCTCCCCCTCTCCCTCCACCACCGTTCCCCTCCCTCCCTCCCCCTCTCCCTCCACCACCGTTCCCCTCCCTCCCTCCCCCTCTCCCTCCACCACCGTTCCCCTCCCTCCCTCCCCCTCTCCCTCCACCACCGTTCCCCTCCCTCCCTCCCCCTCTCCCTCCACCACCGTTCCCCTCCCTCCCTCCCCCTCTCCCTCCACCACCGTTCCCCCCTCCCTCCCTCCCCACCCCCTCTCCCTCCACCACCGTTCCCCTCCCTCCCTCCCCCTCTCCCTCCACCACCGTTCCCCTCCCTCCCTCCCCCTCTCCCTCCACCACCGTTCCCCTCCCTCCCTCCCCCTCTCCCTCCACCACCGTTCCCCTCCCTCCCTCCCCCTCTCCCTCCACCACCGTTCCCCTCCCTCCCTCCCCCTCTCCCTCCACCACCGTTCCCCTCCCTCCCTCCCCCTCTCCCTCCACCACCGTTCCCCTCCCTCCCTCCCCCTCTCCCTCCACCACCGTTCCCCTCCCTCCCTCCCCCTCTCCCTCCACCACCGTTCCCCTCCCTCCCTCCCCCTCTCCCTCCACCACCGTTCCCCTCCCTCCCTCCCCCTCTCCCTCCACCACCGTTCCCCTCCCTCCCTCCCCCTCTCCCTCCACCACCGTTCCCCTCCCTCCCCCTCCCCCTCCACCACCGTTCCCCTCCCTCCCTCCCCCTCTCCCTCCACCACCGTTCCCCTCCCTCCCTCCCCCTCTCCCTCCACCACCGTTCCCCTCCCTCCCTCCCCCTCTCCCTCCACCACCGTTCCCCTCCCTCCCTCCCCCTCTCCCTCCACCACCGTTCCCCTCCCTCCCTCCCCCTCTCCCTCCACCACCGTTCCCCTCCCTCCCTCCCCCTCTCCCTCCACCACCGTTCCCCTCCCTCCCTCCCCCTCTCCCTCCACCACCGTTCCCCTCCCTCCCTCCCCCTCTCCCTCCACCACCGTTCCCCTCCCTCCCTCCCCCTCTCCCTCCACCACCGTTCCCCTCCCTCCCTCCCCCTCTCCCTCCACCACCGTTCCCCTCCCTCCCTCCCCCTCTCCCTCCACCACCGTTCCCCTCCCTCCCCCTCCCCCTCTCCCTCCACCACCGTTCCCCTCCCTCCCTCCCCCTCTCCCTCCACCACCGTTCCCCTCCCTCCCTCCCCCTCTCCCTCCACCACCGTTCCCCTCCCTCCCTCCCCCTCTCCCTCCACCACCGTTCCCCTCCCTCCCTCCCCCTCTCCTCCACCACCGTTCCCCTCCCTCCCTCCCCTCTCCCTCCACCACCGTTCCCCTCCCTCCCTCCCCCACCACGTCTCCCTCCACCACCGTTCCCCTCCCTCCCTCCCCCTCTCCCTCCACCACCGTTCCCCTCCCTCCCTCCCCCTCTCCCTCCACCACCGTTCCCCTCCCCTCCCTCCCCCTCTCCCTCCACCACCGTTCCCCTCCCTCCCTCCCCCTCTCCCTCCACCACCGTTCCCCTCCCTCCCTCCCCCTCTCCCTCCACCACCGTTCCCCTCCCTCCCTCCCCCTCTCCCTCCACCACCGTTCCCCTCCCTCCCTCCCCCTCTCCCTCCACCACCGTTCCCCTCCCTCCCTCCCCCTCTCCCTCCACCACCGTTCCCCTCCCTCCCTCCCCCTCTCCCTCCACCACCGTTCCCCTCCCTCCCTCCCCCTCTCCCTCCACCACCGTTCCCCTCCCTCCCTCCCCCTCTCCCTCCACCACCGTTCCCCTCCCTCCCTCCCCCTCTCCCTCCACCACCGTTCCCCTCCCTCCCTCCCCCTCTCCCTCCACCACCGTTCCCCTCCCTCCCTCCCCCTCTCCCTCCACCACCGTTCCCCTCCCTCCCTCCCCCTCTCCCTCCACCACCGTTCCCCTCCCTCCCTCCCCCTCTCCCTCCACCACCGTTCCCCTCCCTCCCTCCCCCTCTCCCTCCACCACCGTTCCCCTCCCTCCCTCCCCCTCCCCTCCACCACCGTTCCCCTCCCTCCCTCCCCCTCTCCCTCCACCACCGTTCCCCTCCCTCCCTCCCCCTCTCCCTCCACCACCGTTCCCCTCCCTCCCTCCCCCTCTCCCTCCACCACCGTTCCCCTCCCTCCCTCCCCCTCTCCCTCCACCACCGTTCCCCTCCCTCCCTCCCCCTCTCCCTCCACCACCGTTCCCCTCCCTCCCCCTCTCCCTCCACCACCGTTCCCCTCCCTCCCTCCCCCCCCTCTCCCTCCACCACCGTTCCCCTCCCTCCCTCCCCCTCTCCCTCCACCACCGTTCCCCTCCCTCCCTCCCCCCCTCTCCCCTCCACCACCGTTCCCCTCCCTCCCTCCCCCTCTCCCTCCACCACCGTTCCCCTCCCTCCCTCCCCCTCTCCCTCCACCACCGTTCCCCTCCCTCCCTCCCCCTCTCCCTCCACCACCGTTCCCCTCCCTCCCTCCCCCTCTCCCTCCACCACCGTTCCCCTCCCTCCCTCCCCCTCTCCCTCCACCACCGTTCCCCTCCCTCCCTCCCCCTCTCCCTCCACCACCTTCCCCTCCCTCCCTCCCCCTCTCCCTCCACCACCGTTCCCCTCCCTCCCTCCCCCTCTCCCTCCACCACCGTTCCCCTCCCTCCCTCCCCCTCTCCCTCCACCACCTTCCCCTCCCTCCCTCCCCCTCTCCCTCCACCACCATTCCCCTCCCTCCCTCCCCCTCTCCCTCCACCACCATTCCCCTCCCTCCACCACCTCTCCCCTCCCTCCCCCTCTCCCTCCACCACCATTCCCCTCCCTCCCTCCCCCTCTCCCTCCACCACCATTCCCCTCCCTCCCTCCCCCTCTCCCTCCACCACCTTCCCCTCCCTCCCTCCCCCTCTCCCTCCACCACCCCTCCCTCCCTCCCCCTCTCCCTCCACCACCTTCCCCTCCCTCCCTCCCCCTCTCCCTCCACCACCTTCCCCTCCCTCCCTCCCCCTCTCCCTCCACCACCGTTCCCCTCCCTCCCTCCCCCTCTCCCTCCACCACCATTCCCCTCCCTCCCTCCCCCTCTCCCTCCACCACCATTCCCCTCCCTCCCTCCCCCTCTCCCTCCACCACCTTTCCCCTCCCTCCCTCCCCCTCTCCCTCCACCACCATTCCCCTCCCTCCCTCCCCCTCTCCCTCCACCACCATTCCCCTCCCTCCCTCCCCCTCTCCCTCCACCACCATTCCCCTCCCTCCCTCCCCCTCTCCCTCCACCACCATTCCCCTCTCCCTCCACCACCATTCCCCTCCCTCCCCCTCTCCCTCCACCACCTTTCCCCTCCCTCCCTCCCCCTCTCCCTCCACCACCGTTCCCCTCCCTCCCTCCCCCTCTCCCTCCACCACCGTTCCCCTCCCTCCCTCCCCCTCTCCCTCCACCACCGTTCCCCTCCCTCCCTCCCCCTCTCCCTCCACCACCGTTCCCCTCCCTCCCTCCCCCTCTCCCTCCACCACCGTTCCCCTCCCTCCCTCCCCCTCTCCCTCCACCACCGTTCCCCTCCCTCCCTCCCCCTCTCCCTCCACCACCGTTCCCCTCCCTCCCTCCCCTCCCCCTCTCCCTCCACCACCGTTCCCCTCCCTCCCTCCCCCTCCCCTCCACCACCGTTCCCCTCCCTCCCTCCCTCTCCCTCCACCACCGTTCCCCTCCCTCCCTCCCCCTCTCCCTCCACCACCGTTCCCCTCCCTCCCTCCCCCTCTCCCTCCACCACCGTTCCCCTCCCTCCCTCCCCCCTCCCCTCCCTCCACCACCGTTCCCCTCCCTCCCTCCCCCTCTCCCTCCACCACCGTTCCCCTCCCTCCCTCCCCCTCTCCCTCCACCACCGTTCCCCTCCCTCCCTCCCCCTCTCCCTCCACCACCGTTCCCCTCCCTCCCTCCCCCTCTCCCTCCACCACCGTTCCCCTCCCTCCCTCCCCCTCTCCCTCCACCACCGTTCCCCTCCCTCCCTCCCCCTCTCCCTCCACCACCGTTCCCCTCCCTCCCTCCCCCTCTCCCTCCACCACCGTTCCCCTCCCTCCCCCTCTCCCTCCACCACCGTTCCCCTCCCTCCCTCCCCCTCTCCCTCCACCACCGTTCCCCTCCCTCCCTCCCCCTCTCCCTCCACCACCGTTCCCCTCCCTCCCTCCCCCTCTCCCTCCACCACCGTTCCCCTCCCTCCCTCCCCCTCTCCCTCCACCACCGTTCCCCTCCCTCCCTCCCCCTCTCCCTCCACCACCGTTCCCCTCCCTCCCTCCCCCTCTCCCTCCACCACCGTTCCCCTCCCTCCCTCCCCCTCTCCCTCCACCACCGTTCCCCTCCCTCCCTCCCCCTCTCCCTCCACCACCGTTCCCCTCCCTCCCTCCCCCTCTCCCTCCACCACCGTTCCCCTCCCTCCCTCCCCCTCTCCCTCCACCACCGTTCCCCTCCCTCCCTCCCCCTCTCCCTCCACCACCGTTCCCCTCCCTCCCTCCCCCTCTCCCTCCACCACCGTTCCCCTCCCTCCCTCCCCCTCTCCCTCCACCACCGTTCCCCTCCCTCCCTCCCCCTCTCCCTCCACCACCGTTCCCCTCCCTCCCTCCCCCTCTCCCTCCACCACCGTTCCCCTCCCTCCCTCCCCCTCTCCCTCCACCACCGTTCCCCTCCCTCCCTCCCCCTCTCCCTCCACCACCGTTCCCCTCCCTCCCTCCCCCTCTCCCTCCACCACCGTTCCCCTCCCTCCCTCCCCCTCTCCCTCCACCACCGTTCCCCTCCCTCCCTCCCCCTCTCCCTCCACCACGGTTCCCCTCCCTCCCTCCCCCTCGCCCTCCACCCCCTTTCCCCTCCCACCCTCCCCCTCTCCCCTCCCTCCCCCTCTCCCTCCCTCCCCCTCTCCCTCCACCACCGTTCCCCTCCCTCCCTCCCCCTCTCCCTCCACCACCGTTCCCCTCCCTCCCTCCCCCTCTCCCTCCACCACCGTTCCCCTCCCTCCCTCCCCCTCTCCCTCCACCACCGTTCCCCCCCTCCCTCCCCCTCTCCCTCCACCACCGTTCCCCTCCCTCCCTCCCCCTCTCCCTCCACCACCGTTCCCCTCCCTCCCTCCCCCTCTCCCTCCACCACCGTTCCCCTCCCTCCCTCCCCCTCTCCCTCCACCACCGTTCCCCTCCCTCCCTCCCCCTCTCCCTCCACCACCGTTCCCCTCCCTCCCTCCCCCTCTCCCTCCACCACCGTTCCCCTCCCTCCCTCCCCCTCTCCCTCCACCACCGTTCCCCTCCCTCCCTCCCCCTCTCCCTCCACCACCGTTCCCCTCCCTCCCTCCCCCTCTCCCTCCACCACCGTTCCCCCCCTCCCTCCCCCTCTCCCTCCACCACCGTTCCCCTCCCTCCCTCCCCCTCTCCCTCCACCACCGTTCCCCTCCCTCCCTCCCCCTCTCCCTCCACCACCGTTCCCCTCCCTCCCTCCCCCTCTCCCTCCACCACCGTTCCCCTCCCTCCCTCCCCCTCTCCCTCCACCACCGTTCCCCTCCCTCCCCCTCTCCCTCCACCACCGTTCCCCTCCCTCCCTCCCCCTCTCCCTCCACCACCGTTCCCCCCTCCCTCTCCCCTCCCCACCGTTCCCCTCCCTCCCTCCCCCTCTCCCTCCACCACCGTTCCCCTCCCTCCCTCCCCCTCTCCCTCCACCACCGTTCCCCTCCCTCCCTCCCCCTCTCCCTCCACCACCGTTCCCCTCCCTCCCTCCCCCTCTCCCTCCACCACCGTTCCCCTCCCTCCCTCCCCCTCTCCCTCCACCACCGTTCCCCTCCCTCCCTCCCCCTCTCCCTCCACCACCGTTCCCCTCCCTCCCTCCCCCTCTCCCTCCACCACCGTTCCCCTCCCTCCCTCCCCCTCTCCCTCCACCACCGTTCCCCTCCCTCCCTCCCCCTCTCCCTCCACCACCGTTCCCCTCCCTCCCTCCCCCTCTCCCTCCACCACCTTCCCCTCCCTCCCTCCCCCTCTCCCTCCACCACCGTTCCCCTCCCTCCCTCCCCCTCTCCCTCCACCACCGTTCCCCTCCCTCCCTCCCCCTCTCCCTCCACCACCGTTCCCCTCCCTCCCTCCCCCTCTCCCTCCACCACCGTTCCCCTCCCTCCCTCCCCCTCTCCCTCCACCACCGTTCCCCTCCCTCCCTCCCCCTCTCCCTCCACCACCGTTCCCCTCCCTCCCTCCCCCTCTCCCTCCACCACCGTTCCCCTCCCTCCCTCCCCCTCTCCCTCCACCACCGTTCCCCTCCCTCCCTCCCCCTCTCCCTCCACCACCGTTCCCCTCCCTCCCTCCCCCTCTCCCTCCACCACCGTTCCCCTCCCTCCCTCCCCCTCTCCCTCCACCACCGTTCCCCTCCCTCCCTCCCCCTCTCCCTCCACCACCGTTCCCCTCCCTCCCTCCCCCTCTCCCTCCACCACCGTTCCCCTCCCTCCCTCCCTCCCTCCACCACCCCCCCCTCCCCTCCCTCCCTCCCCCTCTCCCTCCACCACCGTTCCCCTCCCTCCCTCCCCCTCTCCCTCCACCACCGTTCCCCTCCCTCCCTCCCCCTCTCCCTCCACCACCGTTCCCCTCCCTCCCTCCCCCTCTCCCTCCACCACCGTTCCCCTCCCTCCCTCCCCCTCTCCCTCCACCACCGTTCCCCTCCCTCCCTCCCCCTCTCCCTCCACCACCTTCCCCTCCCTCCCTCCCCCTCTCCCTCCACCACCATTCCCCTCCCTCCCTCCCCCTCTCCCTCCACCACCTTCCCCTCCCTCCCCCCCCTCTCCCTCCACCACCATCCCCTCCCTCCCTCCCCCTCTCCCTCCACCACTTCCCCTCCCTCCCTCCCCCTCTCCCTCCACCACGTTCCCCTCCCTCCCTCCCCCTCTCCCTCCACCACTTCCCCTCCCTCCCCCTCCCTCCCTCCACCACCATTCCCCTCCCTCCCTCCCCCTCTCCCTCCACCACCTTCCCCTCCCTCCCTCCCCCTCTCCCTCCACCACCATTCCCCTCCCTCCCTCCCCCTCTCCCTCCACCACCATTCCCCTCCCTCCCTCCCCCTCTCCCTCCACCACCATTCCCCTCCCTCCCTCCCCCTCTCCCTCCACCACCTTTCCCCTCCCTCCCTCCCCCTCTCCCTCCACCACCATTCCCCTCCCTCCCTCCCCCTCTCCCTCCACCACCATTCCCCTCCCTCCCTCCCCCTCTCCCTCCACCACCATTCCCCTCCCTCCCCTCCCCCTCTCCCTCCCCACCTTCCCCTCCCTCCCTCCCCCTCTCCCTCCACCACCTTTCCCCTCCCTCCCTCCCCCTCTCCCTCCACCACCTTTCCCCTCCCTCCCTCCCCCTCTCCCTCCACCACCTTTCCCCTCCCTCCCTCCCCCTCTCCCCTCCACCACCTTTCCCCTCCCTCCCTCCCCCTCTCCCTCCACCACCTTTCCCCTCCCTCCCTCCCCCTCTCCCTCCACCACCTTTCCCCTCCCTCCCTCCCCCTCTCCCTCCACCACCTTTCCCCTCCCTCCCTCCCCCTCTCCCTCCACCACCTTTCCCCTCCCTCCCTCCCCCTCTCCCTCCACCACCTTTCCCCTCCCTCCCTCCCCCTCTCCCTCCACCACCTTTCCCCTCCCTCCCTCCCCCTCTCCCTCCACCACCTTCCCCTCCCTCCCTCCCCCTCTCCCTCCACCACCTTTCCCCTCCCTCCCTCCCCCTCTCCCTCCACCACCTTTCCCCTCCCTCCCTCCCCCTCTCCCTCCACCACCTTTCCCCTCCCTCCTCCCTCCCCCTCCCTCCCTCCCCCTCTCCCTCCACCACCGTTCCCCTCCCTCCCTCCCCCTCTCCCTCCACCAACGTTCCCCTCCCTCCCTCCCCCTCTCCCTCCACCAACGTTCCCCTCCCTCCCTCCCCCTCTCCCTCCACCAACGTTCCCCTCCCTCCCTCCCCCTCTCCCTCCACCACCATTCCCCTCCCTCCCTCCCCCTCTCCCTCCGCCAACATTCCCCTCCCTCCCTCCCCCTCTCCCTCCGCCAACATTCCCCTCCCTCCCCCCCCTCTCCCTCCGCCAACATTCCCCTCCCTCCCCCTCTCCCTCCGCCAACATTCTCCCCTCCCTCCCTCCCCCTCTCCCTCCGCCAACATTCCCCTCCCTCCCTCCCCCTCTCCCTCCGCCAACATTCCCCTCCCTCCCTCCCCCTCTCCCTCCGCCAACATTCCCCTCCCTCCCTCCCCCTCTCCCTCCGCCAACATTCCCCTCCCTCCCTCCCCCTCTCCCTCCGCCAACATTCCCCTCCCTCCCTCCCCCTCTCCCTCCGCCAACATTCCCCTCCCTCCCCCTCTCCCTCCGCCAACATTCCCTCCCTCCGCCAACATTCCCCTCCCTCCCTCCCCCTCTCCCTCCGCCAACATTCCCCTCCCTCCCTCCCCCTCTCCCTCCGCCAACATTCCCCTCCCTCCCTCCCCCTCTCCCTCCGCCAACATTCCCCTCCCTCCCTCCCCCTCTCCCTCCGCCAACATTCCCCTCCCTCCCTCCCCCTCTCCCTCCGCCAACATTCCCCTCCCTCCCTCCCCCTCTCCCTCCGCCAACATTCCCCTCCCTCCCTCCCCCTCTCCCTCCGCCAACATTCCCCTCCCTCCCTCCCCCTCTCCCTCCGCCAACATTCCCCTCCCTCCCTCCCCCTCTCCCTCCGCCAACATTCCCCTCCCTCCCTCCCCCTCTCCCTCCGCCAACATTCCCCTCCCTCCCTCCCCCTCTCCCTCCGCCAACATTCCCCTCCCTCCCTCCCCCTCTCCCTCCGCCAACATTCCCCTCCCTCCCTCCCCCTCTCCCTCCGCCAACATTCCCCTCCCTCCCTCCCCCTCTCCCTCCGCCAACATTCCCCTCCCTCCCTCCCCCTCTCCCTCCGCCAACATTCCCCTCCCTCCCTCCCCCTCTCCCTCCGCCAACATTCCCCTCCCTCCGCCAACATTCCCCTCCCTCCCTCCCCCTCTCCCTCCGCCAACATTCCCCTCCCTCCCCCCCCTCTCCCTCCGCCAACATTCCCCTCCCTCTCCCTCCGCCAACATTCCCCTCCCTCCCTCCCCCTCTCCCTCCGCCAACATTCCCCTCCCTCCCTCCCCCTCTCCCTCCGCCAACATTCCCCTCCCTCCCTCCCCCTCTCCCTCCGCCAACATTCCCCTCCCTCCCTCCCCCTCTCCCTCCGCCAACATTCCCCTCCCTCCCTCCCCCTCTCCCTCCGCCAACATTCCCCTCCCTCCCTCCCCCTCTCCCTCCGCCAACATTCCCCTCCCTCCCCCCCCTCCCTCCCTCCCCCAACATTCCCCTCCCTCCCCCCCTCTCCCTCCGCCAACATTCCCCTCCCTCCCTCCCCCTCTCCCTCCGCCAACATTCCCCTCCCTCCCTCCCCCTCTCCCTCCGCCAACATTCCCCTCCCTCCCTCCCCCTCTCCCTCCGCCAACATTCCCCTCCCTCCCTCCCCCTCTCCCTCCGCCAACATTCCCCTCCCTCCCTCCCCCTCTCCCTCCGCCAACATTCCCCTCCCTCCCTCCCCCTCTCCCTCCGCCAACATTCCCCTCCCTCCCTCCCCCTCTCCCTCCGCCAACATTCCCCTCCCTCCCTCCCCCTCTCCCTCCGCCAACATTCCCCTCCCTCCCTCCCCCTCTCCCTCCGCCAACATTCCCCTCCCTCCCTCCCCCTCTCCCTCCGCCAACATTCCCCTCCCTCCCTCCCCCTCTCCCTCCGCCAACATTCCCCTCCCCCCTCTCCCCTCCCTCCACTTCCCCTCCCTCCCCCCCCTCCCCGCCAACATTCCCCTCCCTCCCTCCCCCTCTCCCTCCGCCAACATTCCCCTCCCTCCCTCCCCCTCTCCCTCCGCCAACATTCCCCTCCCTCCCCCCGCCAACATTCCCCTCCCTCCCCCTCTCCCTCCGCCAACATTCCCCTCCCTCCCCCCCCTCTCCCTCCGCCAACATTCCCCTCCCTCCCTCCCCCTCTCCCTCCGCCAACATTCCCCTCCCTCCCTCCCCCTCTCCCTCCGCCAACATTCCCCTCCCTCCCCCCTCCCCCTCTCCCTCCGCCAACATTCCCCTCCCTCCCTCCCCCTCTCCCTCCGCCAACATTCCCCTCCCTCCCTCCCCCTCTCCCTCCGCCAACATTCCCCTCCCTCCCTCCCCCTCTCCCTCCGCACTTCCCTCCCTCCCCCTCCCTCCCCAACTTTCCCCTCCCTCCCTCCCCTCCCCTCCGCCAACTCCCCTCCCTCCCTCCCTCTCCCTCCCCCTCCCCTCCCTCTCCCCCTCCCTCCAACTTCCCCTTCCAACCCCTCCCTCCCCCCCTCCGCCAACTTTCCCCTCCCTCCGCTCCCCCTCTCCCTCCGCCAACTTTCCCCTCCCTCCCTCCCCCTCTCCCTCCGCCAACTTTCCCCTCCCTCCCTCCCCCTCTCCCCTCCGCCAACTTTCCCCTCCCTCCCTCCCCCTCTCCCTCCGCCAACTTCCCCTCCCTCCCTCTCCCTCCGCCAACTTTCCCCTCTCCCTCCCCCTCTCCCTCCCCAACCCCCTCCCTCCCTCCCCCTCTCCCTCCGCCAACTTTCCCCTCCCTCCCCTCTCCCTCCCCAACTTCCCCTCCCTCCCTCCCCCTCTCCCTCCGCCAACTTTCCCCTCCCTCCCTCCCCTCTCTCCCTCCCTTCCCCTCCCTCCCCCCCCTCTCCCTCCGCCAACATTCCCCTCCCTCCCTCCCCCTCTCCCTCCGCCAACATTCCCCTCCCTCCCTCCCCCTCTCCCTCCGCCAACATTCCCCTCCCTCCCCCCCCTCTCCCTCCGCCAACATTCCCCTCCCTCCCTCCCCCTCTCCCTCCGCCAACATTCCCCTCCCTCCCTCCCCCTCTCCCTCCGCCAACATTCCCCTCCCTCCCACCCCCTCTCCCTCCGCCAACATTCCCCTCCCTCCCCCCCCTCCCCCCGCCAACATTCCCCTCCCTCCCCCCCCTCTCCCTCCGCCAACATTCCCCTCCCTCCCTCCCCCTCTCCCTCCGCCAACATTCCCCTCCCTCCCTCCCCCTCTCCCTCCGCCAACATTCCCCTCCCTCCCTCCCCCTCTCCCTCCGCCAACATTCCCCTCCCTCCCTCCCCCTCTCCCTCCGCCAACATTCCCCTCCCTCCCTCCCCCTCTCCCTCCGCCAACATTCCCCTCCCTCCCTCCCCCTCTCCCTCCGCCAACATTCCCCTCCCTCCCTCCCCCTCTCCCTCCGCCAACATTCCCCTCCCTCCCTCCCCCTCTCCCTCCGCCAACATTCCCCTCCCTCCCTCCCCCTCTCCCTCCGCCAACATTCCCCTCCCTCCCTCCCCCTCTCCCTCCGCCAACATTCCCCTCCCTCCCTCCCCCTCTCCCTCCGCCAACATTCCCCTCCCTCCTCCCCCTCTCCCTCCGCCAACTTCCCCTCCTCCCTCCCCCTCTCCCTCCGCCAACATTCCCCTCCCT
Source organism: Mobula hypostoma (assembly GCF_963921235.1). NCBI lineage: Eukaryota > Metazoa > Chordata > Chondrichthyes > Myliobatiformes > Myliobatidae > Mobula > Mobula hypostoma. The sequence goes on from NC_086101.1 coordinate 34,160,889, forward strand.
CCCTCCCCCTCTCCCTCCGCCAACATTCCCCTCCCTCCCTCCCCCCCCTCTCCCTCCGCCAACTTTCCCCTCCCTCCCTCCCCCTCTCCCTCCGCCAACATTCCCCTCCCTCCCTCCCCCTCTCCCTCCGCCAACATTCCCCTCCCTCCCTCCCTCCCCCTCTCCCTCCGCCAACATTCCCCTCCCTCCCTCCCCCTCTCCCTCCGCCAACATTCCCCTCCCTCCCTCCCCCTCTCCCTCCGCCAACATTCCCCTCCCTCCCTCCCCCTCTCCCTCCGCCAACATTCCCCTCCCTCCCTCCCCCTCTCCCTCCGCCAACATTCCCCTCCCTCCCTCCCCCTCTCCCTCCGCCAACATTCCCCTCCCTCCCTCCCCCTCTCCCTCCGCCAACATTCCCCTCCCTCCCTCCCCCTCTCCCTCCGCCAACATTCCCCTTTCTCCCTCCGCCAACATTCCCTCCCTCCCCCTCTCCCTCCAACTTCCCCTCCCTCCCCCAACATTCCCCTCCCCCCCCCCTCTCCCTCCGCCAACATTCCCTCCCCCCCCCCCTCCCTCCGCCAACTCCCCTCCCTCCCCCCCCTCTCCCTCCGCCAACATTCCCCTCCCTCCCCCCCCTCTCCCTCCGCCAACATTCCCCTCCCTCCCACCCCCTCTCCCTCCGCCAACATTCCCCTCCCTCCCTCCCCCTCTCCCTCCGCCAACATTCCCCTCCCTCCCCCCCCTCTCCCTCCGCCAACATTCCCCTCCCTCCCCCCCCTCTCCCTCCGCAACTCTCCCTCCCCCCCTCTCCCTCCGCCAACTTCCCCTCCCTCCCTCCCCCTCTCCCTCCGCCAACATTCCCCTCCCTCCCTCCCCCTCTCCCTCCGCCAACATTCCCCTCCCTCCCACCCCCTCTCCCTCCGCCAACATTCCCCTCCCCTCCGCCAACATTCCCCTCCCTCCCACCCCCTCTCCCTCCGCCAACATTCCCCTCCCTCCCTCCCCCTCTCCCTCCGCCAACATTCCCCTCCCTCCCTCCCCCTCTCCCTCCGCCAACATTCCCCTCCCTCCCTCCCCCTCTCCCTCCGCCAACATTCCCCTCCCTCCCTCCCCCTCTCCCTCCGCCAACATTCCCCTCCCTCCCTCCCCCTCTCCCTCCGCCAACATTCCCCTCCCTCCCTCCCCCTCTCCCTCCGCCAACATTCCCCTCCCTCCCTCCCCCTCTCCCTCCGCCAACATTCCCCTCCCTCCCTCCCCCTCTCCCTCCGCCAACATTCCCCTCCCTCCCTCCCCCTCTCCCTCCGCCAACATTCCCCTCCCTCCCTCCCCCTCTCCCTCCGCCAACATTCCCCTCCCTCCCTCCCCCTCTCCCTCCGCCAACATTCCCCTCCCTCCCTCCCCCTCTCCCTCCGCCAACATTCCCCTCCCTCCCTCCCCCTCTCCCTCCGCCAACATTCCCCTCCCTCCCTCCCCCTCTCCCTCCGCCAACATTCCCCTCCCTCCCTCCCCCTCTCCCTCCGCCAACATTCCCCTCCCTCCCTCCCCCTCTCCCTCCGCCAACATTCCCCTCCCTCCCTCCCCCTCTCCCTCCGCCAACATTCCCCTCCCTCCCTCCCCCTCTCCCTCCGCCAACATTCCCCTCCCTCCCCCCCCTCTCCCTCCGCCAACTCCCCTCCCTCCCCCTCTCCCTCCGCCAACATTCCCCTCCCTCCCTCCCCCTCTCCCTCCGCCAACATTCCCCTCCCTCCCTCCCCCTCTCCCTCCGCCAACATTCCCCTCCCTCCCTCCCCCTCTCCCTCCGCCAACATTCCCCTCCCTCCCTCCCCCTCTCCCTCCGCCAACATTCCCCTCCCTCCCTCCCCCTCTCCCTCCGCCAACATTCCCCTCCCTCCCTCCCCTCTCCCTCCGCCAACATTCCCCTCCCTCCCTCCCTCCTCTCCCTCCGCCAACATTCCCCTCCCTCCCTCCCCTCTCCCTCCGCCAACATTCCCCTCCCTCCCTCCCCCTCTCCCTCCGCCAACATTCCCCCTCTCCCTCCGCCAACTTCCCCCCCCTCTCCCCTCCGCCAACATTCCCCTCCCTCCCTCCCCCTCTCCCTCCGCCAACATTCCCCTCCCTCCCTCCCCCTCTCCCTCCGCCAACATTCCCCCCCTCCCTCCCCCTCCCTCCGCCAACATTCCCCTCCCTCCCTCCCCCTCTCCCTCCGCCAACATTCCCCCCTCCCTCCCCCTCCCCTCCGCCAACATTCCCCTCCCTCCCCCTCTCCCCTCCCCCTCCCTCCCCCCTCCGCCAACATTCCCCTCCCTCCCTCCCCTCCGCCAACATTCCCCTCCCTCCCTCCCCCTCTCCCTCCGCCAACATTCCCCCTCCCTCCCCCTCCCCTCTCCCCCCCCTCTCCCTCCGCCAACATTCCCCTCCCTCCCTCCCCCTCTCCCTCCGCCAACATTCCCCTCCCTCCCCCCCCTCTCCCTCCGCCAACATTCCCCTCCCTCCCTCCCCCTCTCCCTCCGCCAACATTCCCCTCCCTCCCTCCCCCTCCCCTCCGCCAACTTCCCTCCGCCAACATTCCCCTCCCTCCCTCCCCCTCTCCCTCCGCCAACATTCCCCTCCCTCCCTCCCCCTCTCCCTCCGCCAACATTCCCCTCCCTCCCCCCCCTCTCCCTCCGCCAACATTCCCCTCCCTCCCCTCCCCTCCGCCAACTTCCCCTCCCTCCCCCCCCTCTCCCTCCGCCAACATTCCCCTCCCTCCCCCCCCTCTCCCTCCGCCAACATTCCCCTCCCTCCCCCCCCCTCCTCCGCCAACATTCCCCTCCCTCCCTCCCTCCGCCAACATTCCCCTCCCTCCCTCCTCGCCAACATTCCCCTCCCTCCCTCCCCCTCTCCCTCCGCCAACATTCCCCTCCCTCCCTCCCCCTCTCCCTCCGCCAACATTCCCCTCCCTCCCTCCCCCTCTCCCTCCGCCAACATTCCCCTCCCTCCCTCCCCCTCCCCTCCGCCAACATTCCCCTCCCTCCCCTCCCCTCTCCCCCCCCCCTCCTCCGCCAACATTCCCCTCCCTCCCTCCCCCTCTCCCTCCGCCAACATTCCCCTCCCTCCCTCCCCCTCTCCCTCCGCCAACATTCCCCTCCCTCCCTCCCCCTCTCCCTCCGCCAACATTCCCCTCCCTCCCTCCCCCTCTCCCTCCGCCAACATTCCCCTCCCTCCCTCCCCCTCTCCCTCCGCCAACATTCCCCTCCCTCCCTCCCCCTCTCCCTCCGCCAACATTCCCCTCCCTCCCTCCCCCTCTCCCTCCGCCAACATTCCCCTCCCTCCCTCCCCCTCTCCCTCCGCCAACATTCCCCTCCCTCCCTCCCCCTCTCCCTCCGCCAACATTCCCCTCCCTCCCTCCCCCTCTCCCTCCGCCAACATTCCCCTCCCTCCCTCCCCCTCTCCCTCCGCCAACATTCCCCTCCCTCCCTCCCCCTCTCCCTCCGCCAACATTCCCCTCCCTCCCTCCCCCTCCTCCCTCCGCCAACATTCCCCTCCCTCCCTCCCCCCCCCTCCCTCCGCCAACATTCCCCTCCCTCCCTCCCCCTCTCCCTCCGCCAACATTCCCCTCCCTCCCTCCCCCTCTCCCTCCGCCAACATTCCCCTCCCTCCCTCCCCCTCTCCCTCCGCCAACATTCCCCTCCCTCCCTCCCCCTCTCCCTCCGCCAACATTCCCCTCCCTCCCTCCCCCTCTCCCTCCGCCAACATTCCCCTCCCTCCCTCCCCCTCTCCCTCCGCCAACATTCCCCTCCCTCCCTCCCCCTCTCCCTCCGCCAACATTCCCCTCCCTCCCCCCCCTCTCCCTCCGCCAACATTCCCCTCCCTCCGCCCCCCTCTCCCTCCGCCAACATTCCCCTCCTCCCTCCCCCTCCCCTCCGCCAACATTCCCCTCCCTCCCTCCCCCTCTCCTCCGCCAACATTCCCCTCCCTCCCTCCCCCTCTCCCTCCGCCAACATTCCCCTCCCTCCCCTCCCCCTCCCCCTCTCCCTCCACCACCTTTCCCCTCCCTCCACCACCTTTCCCCAACGTCCCGCCTCCACAACTCCTCTTTCCACACCATCTTCCACACACCCACTTTCCTTCCCTGCACCACCTTCTCCAGTTCCCGATTACCCCTTACGCACCCGTATTATGACCCAGCTTTCTCTTACCTCCTCCCTTCTCCACTTTTTACTGAACAATGCCCCTTTTCTCCATCTATCTCTCCTTAAGTCAACACCCCTACCTCAAATGGGCTGTGGGGTTGTGGTTTATTGGAATTTATTTATTGTCACCTGTACCAAGATACAGTGAACATAGTATTCATACAGATCAAATCATTACACAGAGCATTGAGTAAAATGATAACGATGTACAATAAAGTGTAAAAGCTTTTGGAAAAGTGCAGAGCAGGTACTCGGTAAAGTGTAAGATCACAACTGGGTAATTTGTGAGACCAAGAGCTCATATACTATAGAGGGCCATCCAGCAGTATAGGAATTGTCCTGCAGCCTGGTCATACACTCCTTTCGCTGTTGGAATCTTTGCCCAATGGAAGAGGGGGAAAGAGGGCGTGTCCATAGTTGGAAGGGGTCTTTGATTATGCTGGCCACTTTACTTTGGCAGCGAGAAGTACAGGATAGTCAAAGTACCTTGGGATGTTTCATTGTGAGTGGGTGATAAACCATGGGTCAATGTTGCATGCTGTGCTCCTGTGCTGGATTGTGCTCCTGACAGTGCTGAGTTAGCACACTTTCATAATTAGTGGGGGCTGCATCAGGAAAACCCAACAGAAACTTTAGACAACACACATAAAGGTTGCTGACGAAGGGTCTCGGCCCGAATCGTCGACTGTACCTCTTCCTAGAGATGCTGCCTGGCCTGCTGCGTTCACCAGCATCTTTTATGTGTGTTGCTCGAAATTCCAACATCTGCAGATTTCCTCGTGTTTGCATTTTTAACAAACTTTAAACAGGTGTGAACAGCAGACTATGGCAGAGTTAGTGCACACTGCACAGAAACCAGCATGTTCTGTAACACTTCACCCACGTCTGGACATAACCTCCAGCAAGGGTGGGAGGGGGGGATGGTGGCAAAACCCTTTCCCACAGAGTGGGTGCGGTCTGGAATTCACTTTGTAGGGATGGTGGGAACAGCTGGGTTTACAAAGGGCAACTAGTTTAAGTACAAAGGACTCTGGGGAGAGAGTGGGAGAACAAGGTTGATAGGTTTGCAGATTCAGTGGGCTGGATAAGTAGCGAGGACAGGGCAGGAACTACAGCTCAGTGGTGTGGAAATTACTGGAGGGGATTCCGGAAGATCTGATCGATCTGCATTTGAAAAGACAAGAACTGATTGTGCACAGTAAGCATAGCTCTGTCACAGGAGAAAATCTGCAGATGGCTCTGTGCTTGGGAAATCACGTGCATCAAATTTACATTTATTAAAGAGGTGACAAGGATGATTGGTGATAGAGATTGTCTACATGACATTGGCAGCCTGCAGAGATTGTTTTAGGGGTAGGAGGCAGAATGGAGGAAGGGTGATTTTGTCAGATCAGAGGCCTGTGATTATTTTCTAAACAGGGAGAAAATCCAAAAATCAAAGATACAAAGGGATTTGTGAGCCCCAGTGCAGATTTCCCTGAAGGTTGAGTCGGTGGTGAGGAAGGCACATGCAATGTTAGCATTCATTTCAAGAGGTCTAGACCATCAAAGCAAGGATGTAATGCTGGAGCTTTATAAGGCTTTGGTTAGACCAGTGTGAGCAGTTTGGGCCTCCTGGAAAAAATGTGCTGACATTGGAGAGGGTCCAGAGGAGGTTCACAAGATTGATTCCGGGAATGAAAGGATTAATATTTGAGGTGCATTAGATGGCTCTGGGCCTGTACCGGCTGGAGTTTAGAAGAATGAGGGGAGATCTCATTGAAGCCTATTGAATATTGAAGGGCCTAGGTAAAGCGGGTGTGGACAGGTTATTTTCTATATTGTGGGAGTCTAGGACCTGACAGCCCTGTCTCAGAATAGAGGGATGGCCCTTGAGCAAGGCACTTAACCACACAATGCTCTGCGATGACACTGGTGCCAAGCTGTATCGGCCCTAATGCCCTTCCCTTGGACAACATTGGTGTTGTGGAGAGGGGAGACTTGCAGGATGGGCAACTGCCAGTCTTCCATACAACCTTGCCCAGGCCTGCGCCCTGGAGAGTGAAGACTTTCCAGGCGCAGATCCATGGTCTCGCAAGACTAACGGATGCCATTTAGAACAGAGATGATTAGGAATTACTTTAGGCAGAAGATAGTGAAATCAGTGGAATTCATTGCCATGGATGGCTGTGGAGGACAAATCATTGAGTATATTTAAAAATGAGGTTGATAGGTTCATGGATAGTCAGGATGTCAAAGATTATGGAGAGAAGGCAGAAGAATGGGCTTGAGAGGGATAAGATAATAACCAGCCATGATGGAGTGGTGGCTTAATCCTACTCCTATGTCTGATGGTCTTATAGAGGGATTGGTGCTGAGGCTCCAGCTGTTCATCTGTATTAGTGATTTGAATAAGAGCATAGGTAGCATGGTTAGTAAGTTTGTAGATGACACAAATCTGGCACTGCAGGGCACAATGAAGAAAGTGATTTAAAATTACAACAGCATCAAGATCAACTGGAAAAGCAAACAAAGGACTATCAGGTGGAATTTAACTCATAAACACAGGAGATTCTGCTGATGCTGGAAACCCAGAGCAGCACACACAAAATGCTGGCGGAACTCAGCAGGTCAGGCAGCATCCATGGAAGTGAAAAGCCAGTGGACATCTTGGGTTGAGACCCTTCATTCCGACCGGAAAAGAAACCAGATTAAGAAGGTGGGAGGAGGACAAGCCGGAAAGTGGTAGATAAACCCAGGTGAGTGGGGGGAGGGGGGGGATGAAGTAAGAAACTGGAGGTGATAGGTGGAAAAGGTAAAGGGCTGAAGAAGGAATCTAATAAGAGAGGAGAGTGAACCATTGGAGAAAGCGAAGGAGGAGGGGCTCGGGGGGATGATAGACAGGTGAGGAGAAGTAAGAGGCCAGAGTGAGGAAATGAAGAAGAGGGAAGGGGGAGGGGAGAAATGACCAGAAGTTTGAGAAATCGATGTTCATGCCATCAAGTTGGAGGGTACCTAGTCAACTTATGAGGTGTTGTTCCTCCAACCTGAGAGTGGCCTCATCCTGGCAGAAGAGGAAGCCACAGATTGACACGTCCAAACAGGGATGGTGGTGGGAAATGAAATGTTTGGCCACTGGAAAATACTGCTTTTTGCGGATGGAGCGGAGGTGCTCGACAAAGTGGTTCCTTGATCTACGTCGGGTCAGACTAATATGGAGGAGGCCACATCAGGAGCACCAGATAGAATAGATGACCCCGACAGATTCACATGTGAAGTGTTGCCTCGCCTGGGGCCCTGAATGGACTTGAGGAAGAAGGTGAATGGGTAGGTGTAGCACTTTGGCACTTAACCCTGCACAACCTTAGGTTATGCTGGTTGTTAAATAACACATTTCATGGATTTCCAGCACCTGCAGATTTTCTCTTGTTTGTGAACACATTTCACTGCAGGTTCCGATGTAACTGTGATAAATAAATGAATCTGCATTTCTTTTTCCGGCGAGTAAGGGAATCCACCGAAAGAAACCTGTTCTCTCCTTTCAAGTTCTGGCAATAGGTCCTCAACCTGAAACATCTCAATTCTTACAGAAGCTGCTGCCCTTATGATTATTTCCAGCATTTTCTGTGTTCTTCAGTGATCATCATTCTTGAGTGAATTAACTGACTCTCAATTCCTCAGTCGCCCAGGTGAGAATTGAACTCTGTTTAATACCTTAAGATTAATTTTCTTTTAGGCATTTACAGGAAAAAAGGAAATACAGTGGAATTTTACTCAAAGCAATACATAGCCACAAAAGATAAACAGCCACATCCATCATCAAAGACACTCACTATCCAGGCCATGCTCTCTTCGGTCTTCAATTCTTCAATGGTAGGAGTTACAGAAGCATTAGGTCCCATACTAATTTCAAGTTTATTTATCATTCAACCATACACCTGAACACAGCCAAACAGAACAGTATTCATCCAGGGTCTGCAGTACCTGCGGTCACACACAGCACACAGTGCATATGATTATGACAGCAGGAAAACATACAGTAACCAAAGAAATATAGCCCAAATCCATGAGTGTCACAGCCTGTAGATTGATGGTGCATGAGACGTTGTCCTGGAGCCATGTTTCTATAAGGACAAGCACGCAGCAGTTTCTTATCACGTGGTAGTGCAGCCACAGACGAACACAACACCATGTTCAGGAGGAGTTATTACCATATAACCATCAGTCCCCTGAACCAGCCAATAACTTCATTCACAAAAACCCAGAACTGATTCTACGACCTACAGACCCACTTTCAAGAACTCTTCAACTCACATTCTCAGTATTTTTTATTTGCAAGGTCAGTCTTCTTCTGCACATTGGTGGTTTGTCAGTCTTTGTTTATGTGTGGTTATCATAGATTCTATTGCTTTTCTTTGTGTTTCCTGTAAATGCCTGCAAGAACATGAATCTCATGGTAGTATATGATGATATACTCTGGTAATAAATTACGACGGCTGACAAATATCAGTGTGCAAAAGAATTGATGTTAGTCAGTCTTTGTCTGTTTATACAACACTGAGTCATGTCACCTGCTGAAGTCTCTGATGACTCAGCATTAGTTAGACCATAAGACATAGGAGAAGAATTAGGCCATCTGGCCCATCGAGTCTGCTCCACCATTCAATCATGGCTGATCCTTTTTTTCCTAACTCCTCCTCAACCCCAGTTCCCAGCCTTCTCCCCGTAATCTTTGACGCCACGTCCTATCAAGAAGCTATCAATCTCTGCCTTAAATACACCCAAAGACCTGGCCTCCACAGCTGCATGTGACAACAAATTTCACAAATTCACCACCTGTTGGCTAAGAAAATTTCTCCGCATCTCTGTTTTGAAAGGGCACCCTTCTATCCTGAGGCTGTGCCCTCTTGTCCTAGACTCTCCCACCATGGGAAACATCTTTTCCACACCTACTCTGTCTAGGCCTTTCAACATTCGAAAGGTTTCAATGAGATTTCCCCTCATCCTTCTGAATTCCAGTGAGTACAGACCCAGAGCCATTAAACGTTCCTCATATGATAGCCCTTTCATTCCTGGAATCATCCTGGTGAACCTCCTCTGGACCCTCTCCAATGCCAGCACATCTTTTCTAAGATGAAGGGCCCAAAACTGTTCACAATACTCAAGGTGAGGCCTCACCAATGCTAAAGCCTCAGCATCACATCCCTGCTCTTGTATCTTAGACCTCTTGAAATGAATGCTAACATGATATTTGGCTTCCTCACCACCGACTCAACCAGCAAGTTAACCTTTAAAGTGTTCTTCACAAGGACTTCCAAGTCCCTCTGCATCTCAGATTCCAGGATTTTCTCCCCGTTTAGAAAATAGTCCACACATTTATTTCTACTACCAAAGTGCATGACCGTGCATTTTCCAACATTGCATTTCATTTGCCAATTTCTTGCCCATTCCCCTAATTTGTCTAAGTCCTTCTACATCCTACCTGTTTCCTCAACACTGCCTGCCCCTTCACCAATCTTTGTATCATCTGCAAATTTGGCAACAAAGCCATCTATTCCATCATCTAAATCATTGATATACAGCATAACAAGAAGTGGCCCCAACACAGACCCATGCTCCACTACTCACCGGCAGCCAACCAGAAAAGGATTCTTTTATTCCCATTCGCTGCCTCCTACGAATCAGCCAATGTTAGTAAATTTCCTGTAATACCATGAGCTCTTAAGTTGGTAAGCAGCCTCATGTGTGCCACCTTGTCAAAGGCCTTCTGAAAGTCCAAATATAAAACATACACTGCATTCCCTTTATCTATCCTACTTGTAATCTCCTCAAAGAATTCCAACAGGTTCATCAGGCAGGATTTTCCCTGAAGGAAACCATGCTGACTTTGTACTATAAGACAAATTTTGAATAGTTGGGTGTATAAAGGGAGGACGGGAGGATGAATACAGGATCCTGGTGGAGAACTTTGTCAAATGGTGCAAGCTGAATCATCTGCAGCTCAACCTCAGTCAGAGAAAGGAGATGGTGATGGACTCCTGCACTGCTCCCTGTTACTGTTGATGGTGAGGACATACAAGTACCTGGGGGTGCACCTGGACGACAGACAAGTTGAACACCAACACAGAGGCTGTGTACACAAAGGGCCAGAGAGTCACCTCTGCTTCCTGAGGAGACAGAAGTCTTTCGGAGTATGCAGGCCTCTCCTTCAGATGTTCTACCAGTCAGTTGTCACCAGTACAAGCTTCTTTGTGGTGGTGTGCTGGGGCAATGGCACCAACACAGGTGATGCTATCAGGCTCAATAAACTGACTAGAAAGGCTGGCTCTGTCATAGGAGTGAAGTTGGACGTACTGGAGGCTGTGGTAGAACAAAGGACCCTATGGAAAATCCTGGCAATTCTGGACAATGTTTCTCATGCCACCTTGGCTGAGCAGAGGAGCACTTTTAGTAATAGATGAAGACAACGACACTGCTCCAATGAACGCTATACGAGGTCATTCTTACCCTCGGCCATCAGGCTCTATAATTAGTCAACAGGGGAAGTAATGACCCCCTCCTGTTAAGACTGTTAATAACCTCTGTTTAAGCTCTGTTTTATTTTTGAGGTAACTTTTTTATTCCTTTCTTACTTCTCCTCCAATATTTGTATATCTGTGCGTTTGTAATGCCACTGTGCAACTGTAATTTCCTTTGGGATAAATTAAGTACCTAACTGTCTTTATCTATAGCTTTTCATGAAGTTCAGTGGGTGCCTACACATCTATATAGTAATATGCAAAAGTCTTAGGCAGATGTACATAGCTAGGGTGCCTAAGACTTCTGTACAGTACTGTAGTAATTTTATGTATTGGACAGTACTACTGTCATAAAACAAAAACTAATTTCATGACATATGTGAGTGATGATAAACCTGATTCTGATATGGGTCCCCATTGTGGACTGAGAGTGGGAAGGGGGCAAGGAGAGGGGAATCATGGTTGGGAAAAGGGGAAGGGAGAGGGGAGGTAGTGGGAAGCACCAGAGGGACATTCTGTAATGATCAGTAAACCAATTTTTTGGAATCAAATGACCTTGCCTGGTGTCTCAGGGCTGGGTGTGTCTGCACCCTGCTCTACCATCTGCTCCACACCCTTCCTGTGACGCTCCACCCTCGCCATTCCCAACATCCTTTGCTCCCACCAGATTTACAAACTTGCCCTCCACTCCATGTTAACAAATGCAGTACTGTGCAAAAGTCTTGGGCAGCCTAGCTATATATATGTACCCAAGACTTTTACACAGTAGAACAACCAACGAAGCTGTGGTCAGGGAGCCTCCAGTCATTTAGACACAAGAGATTCTGCGGAGAGCATGGTGGGTGCCTACTAGGGCTGGTGGTGGAAGCAGATCCAGTAGAGGCATTCAATAGGCTTTTGGGTTAATACATGAATATGCAGGGTGAAGGAATATGGACCAGATTCAGGTGGACAGCATTAGTTTACTTTGGCACCATCCTCAGCACAGACACAATGGGCTGAAAGGCCTGTTTCTGTCTCTATTGTACTGTGTTTTCAGTCAACATTAAGAGTGATGTACCTTTCTTCCCTTCAGAGATCTTGGTGAGTGAGAACTGTTTGCTGTGTTTCCAGATTTCCAGCAAGTGACTACACTTGTACCATTTAACTGCTTCCCCTCCCCTTATTGTGTGGCCCGTGGCCAAGTGGTTAGGGTGTTGGGCTAGCGATCTGAAGGTCGTGAGTTCGAGCCCCAGCTGAGGCAGCGTGTTGTGTCCTTAAGCAAGGCACTTAACCACACAGTGCTCCAGTCCACCCAGCTGAAAAATGGGTACCGGCAAAATGCTGGTGGTTAACCTGGCGATAGACTGGCGTCCTATCCGTGTTGAGTCTCGTACTCTCAGTCACTTCATGCCACAGAAATCGGCATAAGCACCGGCCTGATGTTATAGGCTCGGGACAGACTTTAACTTTTTTAACTTCCAGGAATGGCAGGAATGAATGAATTCCCATTCTTCCAGCTTTGAACTGCTGTGTGGATGGGCTTCCTGTACCCTGATACCAAAAGATGACTGGTTCTAGCGGCAGGGACTGTGAACGACAGGCAGTGATTAAACAATGTGGTCACCCAGTATACTTAGCTCTTTCATAGGCCACCACTCCGCAGGCAGCACCCCCCAAACACTCAACCTCCACCAACATTGATTTCTCAAACTTCCAGTAATTGCCCCCACCCGTCCTGTTTCCCTCTCTCACCTTATCTCCCTACCTGCCCATTACCACCTCCTCCATCCCTTTCGTCCATTGTCTTCTATCCTCTCCTATCAGATTCCCCTTTCTCGGGCCCTTCATCTCTTTCACCAATCAACTTCTCAACTCTTTACTTCACCCCTTCCCAGTTTCACCTATCACCTACAACCTTGTAATTCTTCCTCCCCTCACCCCCCACCTTCTTACTCTGACTTCTCATCTTTTTTTTCAATCATGCAGAAGGGTCTCAGCCCTTCATCGACTCTTTACTCTTTCTCATGGATGCTGCCTGGCCTGCTGAGTTCCTCCAGCACTTTGTGTTTGTTACTCCACTCCCCAGATGGGTAAGGGCAACAGGTATGGGGGACACCTCTCCTGCAGGTTCCCCTCGCAGTCACACACCATACTGATTTGGAGATGTATCACTGGTCTCTCATCTTCACTGGGTCTAAATCCCGAAATTCCTTGGTGGCATAGTTACCCAATTCAACCTTGACCTCAGGCACTGTCTGTCTGTGTGGAGTTTACTCCCACAGTGTGACACTCCCCCATTACTGTCCCTCCCACAGTGTGACCCTCCCACAATGTGACACTCCCCTAGTACCACCCCTCCCACAGTGTGAAGCTCTCTCAGTACCACCCTCACACAGTGTGACCCTCCCTCAGTACCACCCTCCCACAGTGTGACCCTCCCTCAGTACCACCCCTCCCACAGTGTGACCCTCCCTTAGTACCACCCTCACACAGTGACCCTCCCTCAGTACCACCCCTCCCACAGTGTGACCCTCCCTCAGTACCACCCTCCCACAGAGTGACCCTCCCTCAGTACCACCCTCCCACAGTGTGACCCTCCCTCAGTACCACCCCTCCCACAGTGTGACCCTCCCTCAGTACCACCCTCCCACAGAGTGACCCTCCCTCAGTACCACCCTCCCACAGTGTGAAGCTCTCTCAGTACCACCCTCCCACAGTGTGACCCTCCCTCGGTACCACCCCTCCCACAGTGTGACCCTCCCTCAGTACCACCCCTCCCACAGTGTGACCCTCTCTCAGTACCACCCTCACACAGTGTGACCCTCCCTCAGTACCACCCTCCCACAGTGTGACCCTCCCTCGGTGCCACCCCTCCCACAGTGTGACCCTCCCTCGGTACCACCCTCACACAGTGTGACACTCCCTCAGTACCACCCCTCCCACAGTGTGACCCTCCCTCAGTAACACCCCTCCCACAGTGTGACCCTCCCTCGGTACCACCCCTCCCACAATGTGACACTCCCCTAGTACCACCCCTCCCACAGTGTGAAGCTCTCTCAGTACCACCCTCCCACAGTGTGAAGCTCTCTCAGTACCACCCTCCCACAGTGTGACCCTCCCTCAGTACCACCCCTCCCACAGAGTGACCCTCCCTCAGTACCACCCTCACACAGTGTGACCCTCCCTCAGTACCACCCCTCCCACAGTGTGACATTCCCTCAGTACCACCCTCCCACAGTGTGACCCTCCCTTGGTACCACCCCTCCCACAGTGTGAAGCTCTCTCAGTACCACCCCTCCCACAGAGTGACCCTCCCTCGGTACCACCCCTCCCACAGTGTGACCCTCCCTCGGTACCACCCCTCCCACAGTGTGACCCTCCCTCGGTACCACCCCTCCCACAGTGTGACCCTCCCTCAGTACCACCCCTCCCACAGTGTGAAGCTCTCTCAGTACCACCCTCCCACAGTGTGACCCTCTCTCGGTACCACCCTCCCACAGTGTGACCCTCCCTCGGTACCACCCCTCCCACAGTGTGACCCTCCCTAAGTACCACCCCTCCCACAATGTGACCCTCCCTCACCACCAGACTTGGAACGTTGTCTTGGAGATTGTTGGAGTTTTTCAACCAACGACCCTCTGAGAATACTGATACCAAGCCACAGGCTCAGCACGGAGGTAAGTTATTGTGGAGAACATTCAACTAATATTGAAGAAGTGATGGGTGGCCAGCCTGGTAGCTTCACAGATAGCAGAATGCTTTACAGTGCCAGCTGGAAGACGAGTGTTTGATTCGCACTGCTGTCCGTACGGAGTGTGTACCTCCTCCTCGTGACTGCGTGGGTTTCCTTCCACATTCCAAAGGCGTATGGTTAGGGTTAGTGTCAGTGAGTAGTGAGTAGAGGCATAGCAACACTGGCTGATTTCATTTGACACAAACGACACATTTCACAGCACCTTTTGATGTACACGTGACAATTAATGCCAATCTTTTCTTTAACACAAGAAATTCTGCAGAAGCTGGAAATCCAGAGTAACACACACAAAATGCTGGATAAAGAGTCTTGGCCTGAAATGTCGACTCTTTATCCCTCTCCATAGATGTTGCTTGACCTGCTGAGTTCCTCGAGCATTTTGTGTGTGTTACTTTTAATCTTTAATATTCAACAACAGCATAATTCAATAAACCGTTAGTTTAATGAAATAGAAATAGTGGCATAGTTCTTATAAAGTCTCAGAATATACAGCTCCTTCCTCTCTAATCATATTTTAGTAGCTGTTGCACTTAAGTTGAAATCTACAAGTTGTGGAATGTTTTAATGATGTGCACTTGCTGTGAGGTTTGAAATTACGCCTGCATGGGCAGTGATAATAACATTATTTACTACAGGGAGGGTGACTCAGTCAGCCAGTCCCTCTGCACCAGTGGGCAGGAGTGGGACTGAATATCATTGTGCTTCTCGGTGGCTTCATCCAGGTCAATCAGTTCCTGGTTTATCTCAGTCCGCAGACATCCTGTGAAGGAGGCTGTGATGGGGGTTGTGCTGACTGGAACCTCTGCAAAGGCAAAAACATTAGCAGATGAAAGGTGAAATGTTAATTTGCGCAAGGTTAACCCTTTAGGGGGGCTGCCAGGATCCCAGGCCATGTCATAGAGCATTACAGAATAGACACTGGCCCTTCAGCCCACTTAGTTCATGTTGAACTATTATTCTGTCCGATCCCACCGGCCTGCACCTAAAGCATAACCCTCCATCCAACGTTCCCTTCAAACGCACATCCACCTCTTCTACAGGGAGCTCGTTCCAAACTCGCACCACCCTCTGAGTGAGGAAGTTCCTCCTCAAGCTCCCCTTCATGGTAGGACAACGGTGGAGTGGTTAGCACAGTGCTTTACAGTACCAATAACCCGGGTTCAATTCCCACCACTGCCCGTAAGGAATCTGTACGTGCTCCCCGTGGCCGCGTGGGTTTCCTCTGGGTGCTCTGGTTTCCTCCCACACCCCAAAGACAGTGGGTTGAGTTAAGAAACTGCAAGGGTAAAGGAACCCTGATGGAAGTTACATGCAGGCCTCTCAACAGTAGCTGGGAGGCGGACCGCAGATTACAACGGGAAATAGAAAAGGTGTGTCAAAAGGGCAATGTTATGAAAGTCATGGGAAATTACAGCATGCAGGTCGACAGGGAAAATCAGGCTGGTTATGGATGTCAAGAGCGTGAGTTTGCTGAGATGGCTTTTCAGAGCAGTTTGTCATTGAGCCTACTGGGGGCAGGGGTCATCTATACTGGATTGTGTGTTATGTAATGAACTGGCTGTGATTAGGAAGCTTAAGGTAAAAGAACCCTTAGGAAACGGTGATCACAATATGATCGAATTCAACTTGAAATTCGGTCGGGAGAAAGTAAAGTCTGACATAGCAGTATTTCAGTAGAGCAAAGGAATTTACAGTGGTATGAGAGAGGAGTTGGCCAAAGTAAATTGGAAGGAGTTGCTGGCAGGGATGACAGCAGAACAGCAATGGTGTGTGTTTCAGGGAAAAATGAAGAAGGTGCAGGACATATGTATTCCAAAAATGAAGAAATACTCAAATGGTAAAATAGTACAACCATGACTGAAAAGGGAAGTCAAAGCTATTGTAAAATCAAAAGAAAGAGCATACAACAATGCAAAAATTAATGGGAAGATAGAGGATTGGGACATTTTAAAAAACCTACAGAGACCAACTAAAAACAATCATTAGAAGGAAAAAGATGAAATATGAAAGCAAGCAAGCAAATAATGTTAAAGTGGATAGTAGAAGTTTTTTTCAAGTAAGTAAAAAATAAAAGAGAAATGAGAGTGGATATAGGACCACTAGAAAATGAGGCAGGAAAAATAATAACAGGGGACAAGGAGATGGTAGATGGACTAAATGAGTATTTTTGTATCAGTCTTCACTGTGGAAGACACTAGCAGTGTGCCTGATATTGTAGTGCATGAAGGAAGAGACATGGGTGCAGTTACTGTCATAAGGGAGAAGGTGCTCAAAAAGCTGAAGGACCTAAATGTACATAAGTCACCCGGACCAGATGAACTGCACCCTAGGGTTCTGAGAGAGGTAGCGTTAGAGATTGTGGTGGCATTAGAAATGATCTTTCAAAAATCATTGGATCTGGCATGATGCCAGAGGACTGGAAAATTGCAATTGTGACTCCACTCTTTAAGAAAGGAGGAAGGCAGCAGAAAGGAAATTATAGACCAGTTAGCCTGACCTCAGCGGTTGGGAAGATGTTAGAGCCAATTGTTAAGGAGGAGGTGATGGAGTACTTGGTGACACAGGACAAGATAATACAAAGTCAGCATGATTTCCTTCAGGGAAAATCCTGCCTGATGAACCTATTGGAATTCTTTGAAGAGATTACAAGTACGACAGATAAAGGGCTTGCAGTGGATATTGTATATTTGGACTTTCAGAAGGCCTTTGACAAGGTGCCACACATGAGGCTGCTTACCAAGTTAAGAGCCCATGGTATTACAGGAAAGTTACTAACACAGTTAGAGCAGTGGCTGATTGGTGGGAGACAGTGAGTGGGGATAAAAGGTTCCTTGTCTGGTTGGCTGCCTGTGACTGGTGGTGTTCCGCAGGGGTTGGTGTTGGGACCACTTCTTTTTATGCTGTATATCAATGATTTAGATGATGGGATAGATGGTTTTGTTGCCAAGTTTGCAGATACAAAGATTGGTGGAGGGGCAGGTAGTGTTGAGGGAACAGGTTGGATGGAGAAGGACTTAGAAAGATCAGGTGAATTGGCAAGAGGCAGAAGAAATACAATGTTGGAAAATGCACGGTCATGCACTTTGATAGTAGAAATAAATGTGTAGACTATTTTCTAAACAGGGAGAAAATCCAAAAATCTGAGATGCAAAGGGACTTGGGAGTCCTTGTGCAGAACACCCTGAAGGTTAACTTGCAGGTAGAGTCAGTGGTGAGGAAGGCAAATGCCATGTTAGCATTCATTTCAAGAGGTCTAAAATTCGAGAGCAGGGATGTGATGCTGAGGCTTTATAAGGCAATGGTGAGGCCTCACCTTGAGTGTTGTGAACAGTTTTGGCCTCCTTATCTAAGAAAATGTGCTGGCATTGGAGAGGGCCCAGAGGAGGTTCACAAGGATGATTGCAGGAATGGAAGGGTTATCATATGAGGAACATTTGATAGCTCCTGGTCTGTACTTGCTGGAATTCGGAAGGATGAGGGGGATCTCACTGAAACTTTTCGAATGTAGAAAGGCCTAGATAGAATGGTTGTGGAAAGGATGTTTCCCATCGTGAGAGAGTCTAGGACAAGAGGGCACAGCCTCAGGATAGAGGGGCGCCCTTTCAAAACAGAGATATGGGGTATTTTCTTTAGCCGAAGGGTGGCGAATTTGTGAAATTTGTTGCCACACACAGCTGTGGAGGCCAGGTCGTTGGGTGTATTTAAGGTAGAGATTGACAGGTTCATAACCGGACATTTCATCAAAGGTTATGGGGAGAAGGCTGGGAACTGGGGTAAAGGAGGTGAAATAAAGAGGATCAGCCATGATTGAATGGTGGAGCAGAATCGATGGGCCAGATGGTCTAATTCTGCTCCCATGAGTTGTGGTCTAAACATACCAATGATAAGAAAGAGAATATGATGGAACTTTTGAAAAACTTTAGGATAAGATAGGTCCCTGGGGCCAGATGGAATATACCCTAGGATACTACAAAAGTGAGGGAAGAGATTTGCTGTGCCTTTGGTGAAGATCTTTGCATCCTCAATAGCCACAGGAATATTACTAGGTGATTGGTGGGTGGCAAGTGTTACTCCTTTGTTCAAGAAGGGGAGTAGGGAAAACCCTGTAAATTATAGACCAGTGAGTCGTACTTCAGTGGTAGGCAAATAATTTGAAAAGATTCTCAGAGAAAGGCCTTACAAGCACTGTCTGATTATGGATAGTCAGCATGGCCTTGTGAGGGGTTTATGGTCTGAGTATTGTACAAAGGGAACAATAGATAGGTAGATACTTTATTGATTTCAAAGGAAATTACTGTGTCACAGTAGCATTACAAGTGCACTGATGTACAATTAGAGGAGAAACAAGAAAGAATAAGTTACCACACACAGTCTAACAGGAGGGGAGGGGTCATCACTTCCCCGTCTATAGGTTGACTCATTGTAGAGCGTAATGGCCGAGGGTAAGAATGACCTGATACAGCGCTCTTTGGAGCAGCACAGTGGTCTTAGTCTATTACTGAAAGTGCTTCTCTGATCAGGCAAGGTGGCGGGCAGAGAGTATTGTCCAGAATTGCCGGGATTTTCCGTCGGGTCCTTTGTTCTACCACAGCATCCATTGTGTCCAGTTTGACTCCCATAACAGAGCCAGCCTTTCTAATCAGTTTATTGAGCCTGGCTTTTTGAAGGGTTCATGGTCTGAGTGAATGTTGTACAAAGGGAACAAAAGCATTCAGGATGTAAATTGTTGGCCCAAATATTTGCGTTGAGACAATAAAGTGTGTTTTTCATTAATTAAGATTCATTTAATGATTTGTCATTAATGATAAGTCAGTTTTCTATATGTCAATAACTATGCGGGAGGGAAATTCCAGGCAGTTTCTAGAGTAGGCTACATGGTCGACAAAACATTGTGGGCCGGTGGGCCTGTAATATGCTGTAGATTTCTAGGTTCTATGTTCTATGTGGGGGTTGTTCTGCTAAGACAGGTTGAGCATGTTGGCCGATCCTCACTGGGAGTTGGAAGGTGGTGAGATGATCTTATTCCGGTGATGAGGGAGCTCCAGATATACCGAGAGGATGTGCCTCCTGTTGGAACCGCACACCATTATGGGGGTAAAGAGGAGTTACTCTTGGGACCTGGTGAATTGTCAATCCCAGGGAGATGTAGAGATGGAGCGATTACATGCATTCAGGGTGGAGATTGGCCAAAATTAAGGATCTGGAGGAGCAGCTAGATGACCTTTGGTTTGTACGGGAGAGTGAGAAGAAAAATTGATCAGTTACAGAGAGGTAGTCACCCCGAAGTTGCAAGAAGCGTGTAGCTGGGTGACTGTCAGGAGAAATAGAAATATGAATGGGCAGTTAGCACAGAGAACCCTTTGGCCATTCCTCTCAATAATAATACACCGCTTTGGACACTATTGTGGGGATGACCTCCCAGGGGAATGTCACGAAGACTGGGTTACTGGCACTGAGCAAGGGTCCGTGGTGCAGAAGGAAAAGAGGGAGGAGAGGGGAGCGGTAGTGATAGTCAGGGGAACAGACAGGAGATTCTGTGGATGTGAACGGGACACCCAGGTGTCCACAACATTTTGGAGGAGAAGGGAGAGCAGCCAGATGTCTTGGTACATATTGGTACCAATGACATAGGAAGGGAAAACAAAGGGGTCCTGAAAAGAGAATTTAGAGAGTTAGTTAGAAAGCTGAGAAGCAGGACCTCCCGGATAGTAATTTCTACATTGCTGTCTGTGCCACGCGCCAGTGAGGGTAGAAACAAGATGATTTGGCAGATTCAATCAAGAGAAAGTCTGCGGATGCTGGAAACCCGAGCAACACACACGAAATGCTGGAGGAATGCGGCAGGCCACCAGCATCTACGGCCCAAGATGTTGACTGTATTCTTTTCCATAGATGCTGCCTGGCCTATTGAGTTCCTCCAGTATTTTGTGTCTGTTGACTTGGTTGATTAATCTGTAGTTGAGAAGCTGGTGCAGGGGGCAGGGCTTCAGGTTCTTGGATCATTGGGATCTCTTCTGGGGGAGGTATGACCTGTTCAAAAGTGACAGGTCGCACCTGAACCCGAGGGGGACCAATATTCTCGTGGCCAGGCTTGTTAGAGCTGTTGCGGAGGGTTTAAACTAATTTGGCAGGGGGGTGGGAACCGGAGTGAAGGGACTCAGGATAGGACAGATGGTAAAAATGTAAAGATAGCATGCAGTCAGACTGTCAGGAAGGGCAGGAAGATGATAGGACATAATTGCAGCCAGCAGGGTGAGTATCAGCGCATTAGGGATGCAGGATCAAAAAGGGTAGCAAATACAGTACTCAAAGTGTTATATCTCAATGCACAGTGTATAAGAAGTTAAGTAGATGATCTTATTACAGATTGTCAGGTATGATGTTATGGCCATCACTGAATCATGGATGAAGGATGGTTGTAGTGGGGAGCTGAATGTCCAAGGTTACACATTGTATCGGAGGGATAGCAAAGAAGGCCGAGGGGTTAGTATAGCTCTGCTGATAAAGAATGGCATCAAATCAGTAGAAAGATGTGACATAGGATCGGAAGAGGATGAATCCTTGTGGGTTGAGTTAAGAAACTGCAAGGGTAAAAGGACCCTGATGGCAGTTATATATACAGGCCCCCCAACAGAATCTGGGATGTGGACCATAGATTACAACAGGAAATAGAAAAGGCAAGTCAAAGGGGCAATGTTATGGTAGTCATGGGAGATTTCAACATGCAGGGCATTTGGGAAAATCAGGCTGGAAATGGATCTCAAGAGAGTAAGCTTGTTGAATGTCTTTGAGATGGCTTTCAGAGCAGTTTGTCGTTGAGCCTACTAGAGGATCAGCTATACCATTCTGGGTTGGGTGTTATGAAATGAACTGGAGGTGATTAGGGAGCTTAAGATAAAAGAACCCTTAGGAGACAGTGATCACAATATGATTGACTTCACCTTGAAATTTGATAGGAAGAAAGTAAAGTCCGAAGTAACAGTATTTCAGTGGAGTAAAGGAAACTACAGTGAGGAGTTGGCCAAAGGAAACTGGAAGGAGATGCTGGCAGGGATGACAGAAGAGCAGCAATGGTGTGAGTTTCTGGGAAAAATGAGGAAGGTGCAGGATAGATGTATTCCAAAAACAAAGAAATACTCAAATGGCAAAATACTCAAACTGTGGCTGACAAGGGAATTCAAAGCCAATGTAAAAGCAAAAATGAGGACATACAACAAGGCAAAAATTAGCAGGAAGACAGAGGATTGGGAAGCTTTTAAAAACCTACGGAGAGCAACTAAAAGAATTGTTAGGAAGAATAGTAAAAGTTTCTTCAAGTATGTAAAAAATATAAAAGAGATGAGAGTGGATATAGGACTGCAAGAAGGTGAGGCCGGAGAAATAATAATGGGGGACAAGGAGATGGCAGATGAACTAAATGAGTATTTTGTATTAGTCTTCACTGTGAAAAGACAGTAGCAGTGTGTCAGATGTTGAAGAGTGTGAGGGAAGAGAAGGGAGAAGGTGCTCAAAAAGCTGAAAGATCTGAGTGTACATAAGTCACCCGGGCCAGATAAACTGCACCCTAGGGTTCTGAAGGAGGTAGCAGTAGAGATTGTGGATGCATTGGTAATGATCTATCAAAAATCATTGGACCCTGGCATGGCGCCAGAGGACTGGAAAATTGCAAATGTCACTTCTCTCTTTAAGAAAGGAGGAAGGCAGCAGAAAGGAAATTATAGACCAGTTAGCCTGACCTCAGTGGTAGGAAAGATGTTAGATTCAATTGTTAAAGAAGAGGTTATAGAGTACTTTGTCATACAGGACAAGATAGGACAGAGTCAGTATGGTTTCCTTAAGGGAAAATCTTGTCTGACGAACCTGTTGGAATTCTTTGAGGAGATTACAAGTAGGATAGATAAAGGGGATGCAGTGGATGTTGTATATTTGTACTTTCAGAAGGCATTGGTTGATTGGTAGGAGGCAGTGAGTGGGAATAAAATGATCCTTTTCTGGTTGGCTGCCAGTGACTAGTCGTGTTCCGCAGGGTTGGTGTTGGGACCACTTCTTTTTATGCTATATATAAATGATTTAGATGATGGAATAAATGGCTTTGTTGCCAAGTTTGAAGATGATATGAAGATTGGTGGAGGGCCAGGTAGTGTTGAGGAAACAGGTAGGATGCAAAAGGACTTGGATCAATTAGGTGAATGGGCAAGAAAGTGGCAAATGAAATACAATATTCAAAATGCATGATCTTGTACTTTGGTAGTAGAAATAAATGTGCAGACTATTTTCTAAATGGTGAGAAAATCCAAAAATCTGGGATGCAAAGGGACTTGGGAGCCCTTGTGCAGAACACCCTGAAGGTTAACTTGCAGGTAGAGTCGGTGGTAAGGAAGTCAAATGCAATATTAGCATTCATTTTAAGAGGTCTAGAATACAAGAGCAAGGATGTGATGCTGAGGCTTTATAAGGCACTGGTGAGGCCTCACCTTGAGTATTGTGAATGGTTTTTGGCTCCTCATCTAGGAAAAGATGTGCTGGCATTGGAGAGGGTCCAGAGGAGGTTCACAAGGTTGATGCCAGGAATGAAAGGGTTATCATATGAGAAACGTTTGATAGCTCTGGGTCTGTACTCGCTGGAATTCAGAAGGAATGGTGGGGGGGATCTCATTGAAACCTTTCGAATGTTGAAAGGCCTAGACAGAGTAGATGTGGAAAGGATGTTTCCCATGGTGGGGGAGTCTAGGACAAGAAGGCACAGCCTCAGGACATAGGGGTGTCCATTTGTAACAGAGATGTGGAGAAATTTCTTGCGGCAGAAGGCAGTGATTTTGCGGAATTTGTTACCACAGGCAGCTGTGGAGGCCAGGTTGTTGGATGTATTTACGGCAGAGATTGATAGGTTCTCGATTGGCCACAGCATCAAAGGTTACGGGGAGAAAGCCTAGGAGGGGAAAAAGGGATTCAGCCATGATGGAATGGAGGAGCAGACTTGATGGGCCAAATGGCCTAATTCTACTCCTATGTTATATGGTGTTACTAGTTGGTAGGTGAAATGGTCATTGTAAATTATCCTGTGATTAGGCGAGGGTTAAGTCAGAGAATTGCTGGGCGGTGTGGTTCAAAGGGCAGAAGGGCCTATTCCGTGTTATATCTCAATTGTCACCTTACCCACAATCTTTGGGAGGGAGAGGTCCAGAGACACACGACCCTCTGGTGCAGAGACGGCTCCTGATCCTGAGCCCCTGCCCCTGCCCCTGCCCCTGCCCCTGATCTGAAGGGAATGTTGCAGTGTGTGCCGGACACGGTGACAAACGCTAGGCTGAGTTAAGTACCTGGTAATCCCCCCAGTGTGGTGTTGACTGCGTCCCTCATGGCCTGATCCAGGATACCCAGTTGCTTCCTCCGTGCTGAGCTGCTTAACTGGCTGCCGTAAGGAATCCGATCGACTTCCAACAGGATTCGCTGGGCTGTGACAGTGAGGTGGATTGAATGATGCTCTCCATTGCAAAGATACAGGTTCGCAGATCTGGACACAATCTGGTTGTCTATGGCCAGCAGTAGTTGCTAATGTGGAAAGAAGCAGAGAAATAAGTTCAGTGAAAGAATTCAGTGCTAGACAATGGATGGGAATGGGTAGAGTATGGAGAGCAAGAGATGTACTCCCTCAGTACTGACCCTCCCTCAGTACTGCCCTACCCACAGTGTGACCCTCCCTCAGTACTGCCCTACCCACAGTGTGATCCTCCATCAGTTCAGCCCTACCCACAGTGTGACCCGCCCTCAATACTGTCCCCTCCCACAGTGTGACACTCCCTCAGTACTGTCCCCTCCTCACAGTGTGACACTCCCTCAGTACCGTCCCCTCCCACAGTGTGACACTCCCTCAGTATTGTCCCTTCCCACAGTGACACTCTCTCAGTACTGTCCCTTCCCACAGTGTGACACTCCCTCAGTACTGTCCCTCCCACAGTGTGACACTCCCACAGTACTGTCCCTCCCACAGTGTGACACTCCCACAGTACTGTCCCTCCCACAGTGTGACACTCCCTCAGTATTGTCCCTTCCCACAGTGACACTCTCTCAGTACTGTCCCTTCCCACAGTGTGACACTCCCTCAGTACTGTCCCTCCCACAGTGTGACACTCCCACAGTACTGTCCTACCCACAGTGTGACACTCCCACAGTGTGACACTCCCTCAGTGTGACCATCCCTCAGTAGAGCCGCTCTCACAGTGACACTCCCTCAATATTACCTCTCCCATAGTGGGATGCTCCCTCAGTACCAAAGTCAAAATGAACTGCCAATCTTTCTCAGTGTCACTGGTTAAAATTCCCTCCACACTATGTGCATCACTGGTGTTTTGTTGGTCAGGTGTAATTACCCTTGAGAAGGTGTGGGTGAGCTGCCGGTGAAATTGTTGAGGAAATGCTGGGATACCTAGCACAGCGTTGTTGAGGATCAGTGACCATTAAAAGCATCCCCTCACCCCCACCTACGGACCCCCTGTTGGAAGAAAGGTCATGATGATGGTGTTTGGGCCCACGACACACCTTAGGGGTCTCCTGTAGTGGTGTCCTGGGACTGGGATGATTGATCTCCAACATCTCCACTCCCCACCCTCTGGGTGAGATCTGACACCAGCCATTGGAGTGTTTGTCCAATGTCAATGACTTCATGTTTATCCGTTACGCCGGTCGAGGGCAGTCACCCTTCACTCACCCCTGGAGCTCAGTTCTTGGTCCCTGGCATGAGACAAACTGAACTTGGAGTATTTTGGACAGTTTTGGGCCCCTTATCAAAGGAAGCATGTGCTGGCATTTGAGAGGGTCCAGAGGAGGTTCACCAGAATGATCCTGGGATTTAAAGGGTTAATGTATAGTACATGGGGTTTTTGATGGCCCTGGGCCTGAACTCTTTGGAGTTTAGAAGAATGAGGGAGGATCTCAGTGAAAGGCCTACACAGAGTGGCAGCTGCCTGACCTGCTGAGTTCCTCCAGCGTTTTCTGTGTGTCGCTTTGGATGTGGAGAGGACGTTTCCTTTAGTGGGAGAGTCTGAGATCAGAATGGAAGGATGTCCCTTTAGAACAGAGATGAGGAGGAATTACTTTAGAGAGAGTGGCGTCTGTATCTTTAGAATTCATTGCCATCGACAGCTATGGAGGCAAAGTCATTGGGTATTTTTGAAGTGGACGTTGATAGGTTCATGATTAGTAAGGCCATCAAAGGTTAGGGGGAGAAGACAGCAGACTGGGGTTGAGAGGGATAATAAATCAGCCATGATTGAATGGAGAAGCGGACTTGATGGGCAAAATAGCTTATGTCGTATGGTCTTCAGACTGACCCAAGCTATGATGTGGTCCTGAGCTGAGAGCACCAGGTGAGAACCAGACTGGTCATTGTTGGGTAAGTGGCAACTGATGCCCCTAATAAAGACTGCTCCATTACTGTTAATGATGCAATTCAGACTGATCAGAATTATCCTACTTCTGGCGAACAGGATGTACCTGGGTCATTCTTCCCATTGTCGGCCAATTGTCAGTGTTGTAACTGGGTTGGAACAGCTTGGACAGAGACACAACTCTTTCTGGAGCCCATTTCTCCAGTACCTCAGCTGGGCTGTCGTTTGGGGCCTCAGCTGCTTCTGTCACCGAGCTGTCGACTGGTCCCTGGCAGTGGGAATCTCGGGCGGGAACTGAGGTGGGTCACCATCAATATCTTTGGCTGATTTAGCCTTGTTAGTCCCTGGGCCACACCGTCACCTCCTCCTTCCATTAGCCATTTAATTATCCACCATTTTAGGGACCACCATCAACCAGTACATGCCCTCTTCTCATTGCTACCATCAGGGAAGAGGTATAGGAGCCTAAAGACACACACTCACTGTTTTAGGAAAAGCTTCTTCCTCTCTGTCATCAGATTTCTGGATGAACAGTGAACCAACCCATGAACACTACACTATTGTGGCTCACTTTCTGCTGCACTTACTTAATTTAATTTTTACATATATATATATTTACTACTTATTGTAACTTATAGTAATTTTCTATTTCTTGCATTGTACTGCTACTGCAAAACACATTTCATGATCTATGTCAGTGAGAATAAACCTGATTCTCATTCAAAGTCAGATTTTTATTTCCAGCCTCCAAACAGTAATGTCAGCCAGTTTCAGTGGGACCCAAGTCATGTCCTCCGCAGTATCAGTGGGTGACATATTACCTGCTTTTTCTCTGGGCTGTAGGCGTCAGTTACCGAGAGTGCCAGAGGCACCGTGTTCCCGCTAACTAAAGCGAACACCACACCGGTGTCCTTTGATGGCCGCATCTGTAGCTTCACGTCAACCTTCCAACCTTCCAAACCCATTTCCACTGTACCTGAAAGAAAAAGACCAGAGGGCTCTCAATTTCTCACATGACTAAACCTTTTGGTATCTGTTTCCATCATGGTTACCAGTCAGAACAACAATAACCTTCCCCTACCACCTCTCCTTGGTTTTGTTTTAACCAACCCCTTCACTCCCTCAAAATCCCTGTCTTTCCACCATTGAGGACATCTTTAAAAGGCAATGCCTTAAGAAGGCAGCATCTATCACTAAGGGCCCTCATTTTTTAATTTTTTGTTATTACTGCCCATTATGCCTCTGGCATTTAGGACAGCAATGAACGCCCTCCATCTCCGTCACACACAGCTATAGAAGGATTCTTCATTACTGTCTCCATAACAATTTTTTTTTTGACTCGGGTCATTAGCCCTGAGCTGAACCCCTGAAGCTGGAGCACCAGTGGCCTCCTTGTCTGCCCTCTACCCTTTGACCTGTTTGGCATGGGTGACCCTACAAAGAGACAAAGCATGAAGCCCTGACTCCAGCCTTCATAGCTCTCTGGGTCACTGAGACACTCCAGCTTCCGAACCACCACCAGGTTGTGGTCCTGTTGGAGGACCACCCAGGACAGGACATGCCCTCTTCTTATTACGACCATCAAGGAAGAGGTACAGGAATCTGAAGACCCACACTCAACATTTTAGGAACAGCTTCTTCCCCTCTGCCATCAGGTTTCTGAATCGTCTGAACCCATGAACACCACCTTGGTATTTTGCTCTCTTTTTGCCCTATTTGCAGTTTGTATTTTTTAATGTACACTCACACCCTGCATAGCGCTGATTCGTTACAACCCAGTTATTCAATTCTTTATTGAAATATTTTTAAAATGACAAAAATTCACTCTAAGCAACATTTAAAACTTCTCAACAGTGGCTGCCATTACAGTAAACACTCAATCAGCCAATGAGAGAGCTTTACAGACACTCTGAGCCTCCCGCAGCCAATCATGTATTAGTTCACACTCTGCCTCCCCCGTGTGTGTAAACGTCCTTGCTCCGTCGCCAATTTCTTCTTTTTTTTCCCCACCCACAATGTCTGGAAAACGGCCTGCAACTCTCAATGAGGATAGTACATCTCAGATATCTAGGAAAAGCATTATCACGGATGTGAAACTGCAAGTGATACGGTGTTTGGAAGCTGGTGAGTGTCAGATTGATGTTGGCACCTCTTTGGAATTGGCTACATCAATGATCAGGACGATTATTTTAAAAATGTGGACAAGATAAAAGCTTAGCAAAGACAACCTCAAAGTTATCATCAACGAAGGTGGCTAGTTCAAGGAGCCATTCACTTGAAAAAATGGAAAATAGACTAAATATACGGGTGGATAACCAAACACAACGGAACATGCCCCTAAGCCAGCTGATAATGGAATAGGCAAGAAGCATCTTCAGTCGTATTCAAGAAGAAGAAGAGGATACATCAGTATTATTCACAGCCAGCACAGGTTGGTTTGGTAGATTTATTTGAACAGCCTAGTAACCTCCATAGTATACGTGTCTCTGATGAAGCGGCTAATCCTCTCCTGCTTCTCCCTGTATCTAACAGCAGCCTGTCACACCGCATCCCCCTCACCTGCCATTGATTCCACTGCCTCTCGCTACCACTGAAGCTGACCCATTCATCCCGAGTGGTGAACCAGTGTCCCACCTATCGTAACGCATTCCCTTTTGAGATCCAAATACTCCACATCCCTTCGTTCCTTTTGCTGAACCAGTTGGATGTCCCTCGAACAATACCAATTGCTGAGCCAACAGACCTTCAGTTCTGGAAGCAAAGAACTCACAATTTCCTTTTGTGAAGCCCTTTGCTGTAAAGGGTGGGAACAGTAGCGTAGTGGTTAGCATAATGCTGTATTGGTACCAGCGAGGCGGGTTCAGTTCTATCACTGTCTGTGACAAGCTTGTATATCCTCCCAGTCACTGTGTAGCAACATACATCAAAGTTGCTGGTGAACACAGCAGGCCAAGCAGCATCTGTAGGAAGAGGTGCAGTCGACGTTTCAGGCCGAGACTCTGTTAGTCCTGACGAAGGGTCTCGGCCTGAAACGTCGACTGCACCTCTTCCGACAGATGCTGCCTGGCCTGCTGCGTTCACCAGCAACTTTGATGTATGTTGCTTGAATTTCCAGCATCTGCAGAATTCCTGTTGTTTGCGTTTAAAGTCACTGTGTAGGTTGGGTTTCCTCCCACATTCCAAAGGTGTACAGGTTAGGGCGAGTAAGTTGTGGGTATGTTATACTGACACCAGAAAAAATAACTTCTGTAGGTGTGTGGAGGAGAATGTATTGACTGGCTACATCACAGCCTGGTATGGAAACACCAAAGCCCTTGAATGGAAAATCCTACAAAACTTGGTGGATACGGCCCAGTCCATCACGGGTAAAGCCCTTCCCACCATTGAGCACATCCACATGAAACACTGTTGCAGGAAAGCAGCATCCATCATCAGGGTCCCCCACTACCCAGGACGTGATGTCTTCTCATTGCTGCCGCCAGGAAGAAGGTACAGGAGCCTCAGGACTCACACCACTAGATTCAGGAACAGTTACTACCCCTCAGACTCTTGAGCCAAAGGGGGTAACTTCATTCAATATCTCTAGAAAGAGGTGCAGTCGATGTTTCAGGCCGAGACCCTTCGTCAGGCGAAGTCCTGATGAAGGGTCTTGGCCTGAAACGTCGACTGCACCTCTTCCTAGAGATGCTGCCTGGCCTGCTGCGTTCACCAGCAACTTTGATGTGTTTTGCTTGAATTTACAGCATCTGCAGAATTCCTGTTGTTAACTTCACTCAGCTTCATTTGCCCCATCATTGAAATGTTCCCGCAACCTATGGACTCACTTTCAAGAGATTCTTCATCTCATGTTCTCGATATTTATTGCTTATTTACTTATTTATGATTATCTTTTTTTTCTTTTTGTATTTGCACAATTTGTTATTTTTTACACACTGGCTGAATGCCCAAGTTGAACTTGGAAGACACCTGCAGGCTGACCCCCTCACATTCATTAACGTAAAGGATGCATTTCACTGTATATGTCCATGTACGTGTGACAGACACAGCTAATCTTTAACCTCTCCCCGGCTCCCCTAAATGCCTTATACTTACTGTAGTTCAGTGGAAGGAGTGCATATCCCCGTCCGGGGAAGTAGGAATTCCTCTCCACACTCCGATAACACTGCTTGGTCTCGATGTTCTGAATGACGTCCAGGATTCCTGCAGATCCCTGGTCCATCCAGTTCCAGCTCCGCATGCAGCCGTCCAGCCGAGGGTTCACCTGGGGACAGACACCGGTTAGACCAGTCGTGCGGGTGATGTCTACGGGGGAGGCCTGGCTGAGAGAGCGCTGCCCTCCGGTGAGGTGCAATTATCGATCAGACTGTGTCTTAACCTCTGCAGAACAAGCATTCCTTCAAACCCCACCAGTTTAGGCTGGAAGCAGAGATACTTCAGAGGGGATCTTATAGTGCTCGGCAGGCTGGGAATGCACTCCACAAAAATACTGATTGAGTGGGAGTCGGGGACTGTGACCTTGGGAAATGGCCCTGACATCAACAGCTTTGTAAACACATCCCATGACTCATCAACGGCTCCAAGAGGAAAACATCGACAACTCCATTCATCCTGAGGTTATTTGGAAAGCTCGGACATGTTGGTTCCTGTAGCTCTATCACCTTGCATGGTTCTTGTGGAAGGCCACTCTCAGACCTGACAGCTTGGGCTGATCCACCTTTTAACTAGCTGGCCTTCCACTGAAACCTCCATTACTGAAAGTTCTGGTAATCCACTACCTGAAGATGGCTTGGTTTCCTGACCGACCGGGCAATGTATGTTGATCTTCCCCCTCACTCAGCAGGCAGCCCATTGTCACTCTCCTCGGCCTCACTAACAACACCATTTCCATCATCCCCTCACTCACCAGGGTCCCTATCTCCACTCTCTCCCCCTCTCACACCAGGGTCCCTATCCCCACTCTCTCCCCCTCACATACCAGGGTCCCTATCTCCACTCTCTCCCCCTCTCACACCAGGGTCCCTATCTCCACTATCTCCCCGTTTCACACCAGGGTCCCTATCTCCACTCTCCCTCTAACACGTCAGGGTCCCTATCCCCACTCTCCTCCCTCACTCTCACACCACGCTCCCTATCTCCACCCTCCCCCTCTCACACCAGGGTCCCTATCCCCACTCTCTCCCCCTCACACACCAGGGTCCCTATCTCCACTCTCTCCCCCTCTCACACCAGGGTCCCTATCCCCACTCTCTCCCCCTCACACACCAGGGTCCCTATCTCCACTCTCTCCCCCTCTCACACCAGGGTCCCTATCTGCACTATCTCCCCGTCTCACACCAGGGTCCCTATCTCCACTCTCCCTCTAACACGTCAGGGTCCCTATCCCCACTCTCCTCCCTCACTCTCACACCACGCTCCCTATCTCCACCCTCCCCCTCTCACACCAGGGTCCCTATCCCCACTCTCTCCCCCTCACACACCAGGGTCCCTATCTCCACTCTCTCCCCCTCTCACACCAGGGTCCCTATCCCCACTCTCTCCCCCTCACACACCAGGGTCCCTATCTCCCCGTCTCACACCAGGGTCCCTATCTCCACTCTCCCTCTAACACGTCAGGGTCCCTATCCCCACTCTCCTCCCTCACTCTCACACCACGCTCCCTATCTCCACTCTCCCCCTCTCACACCAGGGTCCCTATCCCCACTCTCCCCTCACTCACCAGGGTCCCTATCCCCATTCTCCTCCCTCACTCTCACACCAGGGTCCCTATCCCCACTCTCCTCCCTCACACACCAGGGTCCCTGTCCCGACTCTCTCCCCCTCACACACCAGGGTCCCTATCCCCACTCTCTCCCCCCCTCACATACCAGGGTCCCTATCCCCATTCCATCCTCTCACACCAGGGTCCCTATCCCCACTGTCCTCCCTCACACACCAGAGTCCCTATCCCCACTCTCTCCCCCTCTCAAACCAGAGTCCCTATCCCCACTCTCCTCCCTCACACACTAGGCTCCCTATCCCCACTCTCTCCCTCTCACTCACTAGGCTCCCTATCCCCACTCCATCCTCTCACAGCAGGGTCTCTATCCCCACTGTCTCTCTCTAACTTACCAGGGTCCCTACCCCTACTCCTTCCTCACTCACCAGGGTCCCTATCCCCACTCCCCCCTCACTCACCAGGGTCCCTATCCCCGCTCTCCCTCTCACACACACCAGGGTCCCTATCCCCACTCTCCCCTCTCACACACCAGGGTCCCTATCCCCACTCTCTCCCTCTCACACACCAGGGTCCCTATCTCCACTCCTCCCTCACTCACCAGGGTCCCTACCCCCACTCCCCCCTCACTCACCAGGGTCCCTATCCCCACTCTCCCTCACAAACCAGGGGCCCTATCCCTACTCCCCTCCCTCTCACACACCAGGGTCCCTATCCCCAGTCTCTCCCTCTCACACACCAGGGTCCCTATCCCCACTCCCCTCCCCCTCACACACCAGGGTCCCTATCCCCACTCCCCTCCCCCTCACACACCAGGGGCCCTATCCCCACTCTCCCTCTCACACACCAGGGTCCCTATCCCCAGTCTCTCCCTCTCACACACCAGGGTCCCTATCCCCACTCTCTCCCTCTCACACACCAGGGTCCCTATCTCCACTCCTCCCTCACTCACCAGGGTCCCTACCCCCACTCCCCCCTCACTCACCAGGGTCCCTATCCCCACTCTCCCTCACAAACCAGGGGCCCTATCCCTACTCCCCTCCCTCTCACACACCAGGGTCCCTATCCCCAGTCTCTCCCTCTCACACACCAGGGTCCCTATCCCCACTCCCCTCCCCCTCACACACCACGGTCCCTATCCCCACTCCCCTCCCCCTCACACACCAGGGTCCCTATCCCCACTCTCTCCCTCTCACACACCAGGGTCCCTATCCCCAGGGTCTCCCTCTCACACACCACGGTCCCTATCCCCACTCCCCCCTCACTCACCAGGGTCCCTATCCCCACTCTCTCCCCCTCTCACTTTCTATGGAACACTTTCCCATTCCTTCTCCTTACCATTTCCTGTAATTCCTTTAAAAGTACCCAACTCTCTGGGAAATTCATCATAGTTATTAAGAAGGTGCGGGTCTCACATTACATAATGTGGAAATTGCACTGATCACATACTACGCATTCCACCCTGTCCCTCACACATGGGCAATGTCAACCTTGACCAAAATACCAGGATGCACTCCTAACCCAGCGGTGAGCAGAGGGAGGTAAAGCCCAGTGAAACACTGGGAGGTCCTCTGTGTGGAGCAAGGTCTCACTGATGAAGACCCATTGCCATCTCCATTCCCCTGCACCGTGGGGTTAAATCTAGTGACGGGGAAAGGATCACACAGGGCACTAACACACAGAAATCCAGTGCCTTTGGCCCATTTAATTCAGACGGACCAACAACCACCCAGTTGCACCAACCTCAGTTTTAAGTCTATCCGGTAGATAGAGTCACAGAGAAAGCTTTTGGTACATTGGCCTTAGATTGAAGTACTGAGTAGAGAAGTTGGGATGTTATGCTGAAGTTGTGTAACATATTCGTGAGGCCTAATTTGGAGCGCTGCGTGTAGCTCTGGTCACCTACCAACAGGAAAGATATCAATAAGACTGAAAGAGAAATTCCAGACTCGAGGATATGAGTTATCGGGAGATGTTGAATAGCCTAGGTCTTTACTCCCTGGAGTTTAAGAGGATGAGGGGAGATTTGATAGAGACGTATAAAATTATGAGGGGTATAGAGAGGATAAATACAAACAGGCTTTTTCCACTGAAGTCAGTGAGACCAGAACTAGAGGTTATAGGTTAAGGGTGAAAGGGGAAATACTTAAGGAGAACCTGAGGGGGAGCTTGTTCACTCAGAGGGTAGTGAGAGTGTGGATTGAGCTGACAGTAGAAGTGTTACATGTGGGTTTGATTTCAACATTTAAGAGGTTTGGATAGGAACATGGATGGTATGGAGGGCTATGGTCAAGGTGTTGGTTAATGGTACGAGGTAGAATAATAGGCTAGATGGGCTGAAGGGCATGTTTCTGTGCTGTACTGCATTATGATTCTATAGATTTACAAGGATGTTGCCTGGATTGGGGAGCTTGCCTTATGAGAATAGGTTGAGCGAACTTGGCCTTTTCTCCTTGGAGCGAAGGAGGATGAGAGGTGACCTGATAGAGGTGTGTAAGATGATGACAGGCATTGGTCGTGTGGATAGTCAGAGGCTTTTTCCCAGGGCTGAAATGACTAGCACGAGAGGGCACAGTTTTAAGGTGCTTGGAAGTAGATACAGAGGAGATGTCAGGGGTAAGTTTTTTATGCAGAGAGTGGTGAGTGTGTGGAATGGGCTGCCGGCGACGGTGATGGAGGCAGATACAATAGGGTCTTTTAAGAGACTCCTGGATAGGAACATGGAGCTTAGAAAAATAGAGGGCTATGGGTAACCTGAGGTAATTTCTAAGGTAAGGACATGTTCGGCACAGCTTTGTGGGCCCAAGGGCCTGTATTGTGCTGTAGGTTTTCTGTGTTTCTATGTTTTTAACTCCTCCCAGACTCCACAGCACACCCACACAGAGGGCTGGGGGCCACTTAAGCCACCGACCCAATGTGGGAGGAAACCGGAGCAGCCCAGGACGGGACGGGGGGAGTCCATGTGGTCACAGGGAGAACATGCAAACTCCACGCAGACAGCACCGGAGGTCGGAATTGAACCTTGTTGTGTGGCAGTGGCTCTACCGGAGTTACCAGAAGGCAGCAGGCTGAGATCTAACGCTCCTCTGGGTTTGCCCACTGCAAACGGGAGCTGCAACCCTGGCCCATACAGTGAGAGGCATCGACAAAGCAACGGGCTCCTCGGAGCTTCCTTGCCCACCCCGTTCCTACCGCTGTTTAGAAACTGTGAACAGATCTGGAGAAGGACATTACATATGGAGTGATGGGGTGGACTTGTCTGGGCAAACCAGCGATCGATATCTTCATCTCTGTCGTGGCGTTGCCTGCGAAGATGCGGCCGGGGCTGTTGATCTTGATCACTGCCTCGCGGGCGACCTTCACCACCACGCTGGTCTCATCTTCCTCCACCGAGATCTGGGGGTAGAAATTGTTGTATGGCCATCTGTCCCACAGCAGCCTGCTAACCCGGGGGTGGGGGGCACCCCAGGGGAGAGAGCACCTACTCTGGTAAAGGGACCCAGACCCATGACATTAACCTCTGCCTCTCCCCACGGATGCTGCCTGACCTGCCGAGTGTCTCCAGCAGTTTCTGCTTTCCTGCATCGGCAAGGTGGCATACATCACTAAAGACCCTCACCCCCATCCGAGATTTGCCCTCTTCTCATTACTACCATCAGGGAGGAGGGTGCAGGAGCCTGAAAAACCACAGTCAGCATTTTAGCTTCTTCCACCATATCCCCGCACCACCACCCTCCCCCGGCCAGCCATCGGATTTCTGATGGTCCATGAACACTACCTCGTTAGTTCTTTTCTTTCCGCACTAATTATTCATTATTATTATTAATAACACCAAACCCTCATTATTCCTTTCTTTTGCACTATACATTTCTTGTAATTTCTAGAAGTTTATGCCTTTGCACTCTACTGCTGCCTGCAAAACGCCGAATTTCACCCTGCTGATAATAAACCCGTGTCTGATTCAGGGTTCGGTCGGTGGGCTCCGCCTGGTGAATTACAGAGCCCGGAGAGAAGAGGGGTGTGTGTAACCAGACATTGGACAACTTGCTCTTTTTAAAGGCAGCCTGCGGTCCCAGGTATCACCACGCCGCGTGGAGCCGGTGAGGTTCCTGTCAGAGTGAGGCCTCAGTGAGGGAGATGGAACAGCCATTTTAAATTCAGCCAGTTCACAGGAGTGTAGGAACAGCCAGATAATTCATGGTGGATAAATAAGGCCCACGGGTTACTGGGGAAAACCAGTAAAATAGTGAAAATAAAGTCCTACACAGTCATTTGTGCGAGAAGGAGTGGTCTGCAAGGGAACTAGAATCAACTTCTTGGTTTTGAAAAGGGAACTGGGGAGGTTATCAATATCAGCACAGTCCCTAGAGTGGGGCTTGCCTAAGATCTTTTGGAGAGCTAGCACACACTTGATGGGCCTCGTGGCCTCCTCCTGTACGCAAAGACTCCACGGTAAAGGGAAAGAGCTCACCGTGTGCCAGATGCCATTGTTAATCTCGGGCCCCCCACTAATCTTCACCAGGTGGATGTGATCATTCTTGAACTGAACGTCCAGCTTCCCATTTTGAACGGAGAGCATCAACCAGGCAGCGTTCTCCTGTGTCTCGGCGTAGAATATGAGCCCCTCAGAGTCGAAGGTCCTGAGGTCAAATTCTGCTGTAAACCTGTGAAGCAAAGCAGATGGGCAAGAGGCAGGGCTCCGCTGGAGATAGGTTGTCGTCGGCAGAAAATTAGGAAGTGACGAGGAGACATGGAGGAGTGAGAGAGGGGAGTGCTATTTGATTTTATTTCCAGATAACAGGCCCTTCCAGCCCAAAGGGACCATGCCACCCAATTATGCCATTAACCTACTAACCCGTATATCTCTGCGATGTGGAAGGAAGTCAGTGCACGCGGAGAAATCCCACACTGTTTCCACGGGGTGGGTGGGGGGGGGGGGGAGAGCGTACAAACTCCTTACAGGCAGTGGTGGGAATTGAACCCAGGTCGCGGGCGATGTAAAGCATTACACTAACCACTATGCTACCGTGCCGACCCCTGTCGTAACAACCTCACACTCAACACCTTGCATTGGTCCTGGAGCAGGGTAAAGGGCTAGCACAACATCATGGGCCGAAGAGCCTGTACTGTGCAGTATTGTTCTCTGTTTTATCAGCAAGACCAGGGAAGTGTTTGTGGACATCAGGAAGGGGAAAATCCGGTCCTCGGTGAGGGGGTCAGTGGTGGAAAGGATGACTCCCTCCAACTTCCTGGGTGCCAGCATCTCTAAAGATCCATCCTGGGCCCAACGCATTGATGCAATCACGAAGAAGGTGCACCCGTGCTTCTATTTCATGAGGAGTTTGAGGAGATTTGACGTGTTACCAAAGCCTCTTACAAATCTCTGTGGATATACAGCGGAAAGCATTCTGACTGGTTCTATCAGAGCCTGGTAAGGAGGCCCCAATCCCAAGATCGCAAGAGGCTGCAGAGGTTGAAGACTCAGTCAGCTCTCTCACAGGCACAACCCTCCTCAGCACTGAGGACATCTTCAAGAGGCAGTCCCTCAAGAAGGCAGCATGTTCCCTTGTAAAATAAAACCAATTTACAGCTTGCGATTGACTACACAACCAACATTTCCTTGAATTCCCTGTGCTAAACGCGGGGGGGGCGGTGCCGGATGTGCAGGAAGACAAGGTGGCCCCTGTGAGACACGGTGCCTCCCCCCAGCCACGTTCAGCTTCTCCTCACCTGGACAAGAGCACGGCACTGGCTCACCTGCTGTCTGTGGGAATCTTGAACCGCAGGTAGACCACCGGGATCCCAGCGAAAAGCTCTCCCATGTTCAGAATGTTTGGCCTCCTCACCGTCTGCAGGGCCACACAGGTGGGGATCGGCTGGCAGGTGACAAACCCGACTGTTAGAGGCTGCAGTAAGTTCCCCAGGGAACACTGTTTTACACGTTAGAGGCAAGTCCCCAACACAGACCTTATAAATCCCAATGGTCACAGACTGCCGTGGGTGGGGAATCCACTGAGGAATGAGAGACAGGTAGAGCAGCCCCTTCTGAGGAGGACTCAGATCCTGCATGGGAATTTCCACAGTTCAGTGACCGGACAAGAGGGGTAGAATGTGGGTAAATGTAAGGTTGCCTCCCCTTGTGGGCCTCACATTCGGGAAAGCGAAGCATTGTTTAAATGGAGAGAGTTGGACAGCAGCTCCTTTAGGGAGGTGATGTTGAGGCTCTATAAGGCACTCATGAGACGACAATTGGACTATTGTGTGTAGTTTTGGGCTCTTTATTTTAGAAAGGATATACTGACATTGGATCAGGTTCAGAGAAGATTCACGAGAACGATTCCAGGAATGAAAGGGTTACTGTATGAGGAACATCTGGCAACTCTTGGGCTGTATTCCCTGGAGTTCAGGAGAATGAGGGGGAATCTCATAGAAACATTCAGAATGTTAAAAGGCCTGAACAGATTAGATATGGCAAAGTTACTTCCCATGGTATGGGATTCTAGGACAAGAGAGCCTGACTTCAGGATTGAAGGACATCCTTTTAGAACTGAGATGCGGAGAAATTACAGAGGGTGGTAAATCTGTGAAATTTGTTGCCACAAGCGGCTGTGGAGGGCAAGTCATTGGGAGTATTTAAGGCAGGGATAGATAGGTTCTTGATTAGCCAGGGCATCAAAGGGTATGGGGTGAAGGCAGAGGAGTGGGGATGACTGGAAGAATTAGATCAGCCCATGATTGAATGGTGGAGCAGACTCGATGGGCTGAATGGCTTATTTCTGTTCCTATATCTTATGGACTTATGGTCTTAAACAGCATATGAACAAAGAGCATGCAGCCATCAGGAAGGCAAAGGGGATGTTGGTCTTTATTGCACATTATTTAAGGGTGGCTAAACATTTACTGGAGCCAGATCAGAGAAGGTTCACTAGGGTTGATTTCTGAGTTGCGAGGTAATATCACAGCTGTATAAGACTGTAGTTAGACTCCACTTGGAGTACTGTGTTCAGTTCTGGTCACCTCACTTCAGGAAGGATGTGGATACTATATAGAGACTGCAGAGGAGATTTACAAGGATGTTACCTGCATTGGGGAGCATGCCAAATGAGAATAGGTTGAGTGAACTTGGCCTTTTCTCCTTGGAGCGACAGAGGATGAGAGGTGACCTGACAGAGGTGTATCAGATGATGAGAGGCATTGATCGTGTGGCTAGTCAGAGGCTTTTTCCCAGGGCTGAAATGGCTATTACGAGGAGGCGTAGTTTTACGGTGTTTAGAAGTAGATACAAGGGAGATGTCAAGAGTTAAGTTTTTTTTACACAGAGAGTGGTGGGTGTGTGGAATGAACTGCCATTGATGGTAGTGAAGGTGGATACAGTAGGGTCTTTTAAGAGACTCTTAGATAGGTACATGGAGCTTAGAAAAATAGAGGGCTATGCGGGAGGGAAATTCCAGGCAGTTTCTAGAGTAGGCTACATGGTCGACAAAACATTGTGGGCCGGTGGGCCTGTAATATGCTGTAGATTTCTAGGTTCTATGTTCTATGTGGGGGTTGTTCTGCTAAGACAGGTTGAGCATGTTGGCCAATCCTCACTGGGAGTTGGAAGGTGGTGAGATGATTTTATTCTGGTGATGAGGGAGCTCCAGATATACCGAGAGGATGTGCCTCCTGTTGGAACCGCACACCATCATGGGGGTAAAGAGGAGTTACTCTTGGGACCTGGTGAATTGTCAATCCCAGGGAGATGTGGAGATGGAGCGATTACATGCATTCAGGGTGGAGATTGGCCAAAATTAAGGATCTGGAGGAGCAGCTAGATGACCTTTGGTTTGTACGGGAGAGTGAGAAGAAAAATTGATCAGTTACAGAGAGGTAGTCACCCCGAAGTTGCAAGAAGCGTGTAGCTGGGTGACTGTCAGGAGAAATAGAAATATGAATGGGCAGTTAGCACAGAGAACCCTTTGGCCATTCCTCTCAATAATAATACACCGCTTTGGACACTATTGTGGAGATGACCTCCCAGGGGAATGTCTCGAAGACTGGGTTACTGGCACTGAGCAAGGGTCCGTGGTGCAGAAGGAAAAGAGGGAGGAGAGGGGAGCGGTAGTGATAGTCAGGGGAACAGACAGGAGATTCTGTGGATGTGAACGGGACACCCAGGTGTCCACAACATTTTGGAGGAGAAGGGAGAGCAGCCAGATGTCTTGGTACATATTGGTACCAATGACATAGGAAGGGAAAACAAAGGGGTCCTGAAAAGAGAATTTAGAGAGTTAGTTAGAAAGCTGAGAAGCAGGACCTCCCGGATAGTAATTTCTACATTGCTGTCTGTGCCACGCGCCAGTGAGGGTAGAAACAAGATGATTTGGCAGATTCAATCAAGAGAAAGTCTGCGGATGCTGGAAACCCGAGCAACACACACGAAATGCTGGAGGAATGCGGCAGGCCACCAGCATCTACGGCCCAAGATGTTGACTGTATTCTTTTCCATAGATGCTGCCTGGCCTATTGAGTTCCTCCAGTATTTTGTGTCTGTTGACTTGGTTGATTAATCTGTAGTTGAGAAGCTGGTGCAGGGGGCAGGGCTTCAGGTTCTTGGATCATTGGGATCTCTTCTGGGGGAGGTATGACCTGTTCAAAAGTGACAGGTCGCACCTGAACCCGAGGGGGACCAATATTCTCGTGGCCAGGCTTGTTAGAGCTGTTGCGGAGGGTTTAAACTAATTTGGCAGGGGGGTGGGAACCGGAGTGAAGGGACTCAGGATAGGACAGATGGTAAAAATGTAAAGATAGCATGCAGTCAGACTGTCAGGAAGGGCAGGAAGATGATAGGACATAATTGCAGCCAGCAGGGTGAGTATCAGCGCATTAGGGATGCAGGATCAAAAAGGGTAGCAAATACAGTACTCAAAGTGTTATATCTCAATGCACAGTGTATAAGAAGTTAAGTAGATGATCTTATTACAGATTGTCAGGTATGATGTTATGGCCATCACTGAATCATGGATGAAGGATGGTTGTAGTGGGGAGCTGAATGTCCAAGGTTACACATTGTATCGGAGGGATAGCAAAGAAGGCCGAGGGGTTAGTATAGCTCTGCTGATAAAGAATGGCATCAAATCAGTAGAAAGATGTGACATAGGATCGGAAGAGGATGAATCCTTGTGGGTTGAGTTAAGAAACTGCAAGGGTAAAAGGACCCTGATGGCAGTTATATATACAGGCCCCCCAACAGAATCTGGGATGTGGACCATAGATTACAACAGGAAATAGAAAAGGCAAGTCAAAGGGGCAATGTTATGGTAGTCATGGGAGATTTCAACATGCAGGGCATTTGGGAAAATCAGGCTGGAAATGGATCTCAAGAGAGTAAGCTTGTTGAATGTCTTTGAGATGGCTTTCAGAGCAGTTTGTCGTTGAGCCTACTAGAGGATCAGCTATACCATTCTGGGTTGGGTGTTATGAAATGAACTGGAGGTGATTAGGGAGCTTAAGATAAAAGAACCCTTAGGAGACAGTGATCACAATATGATTGACTTCACCTTGAAATTTGATAGGAAGAAAGTAAAGTCCGAAGTAACAGTATTTCAGTGGAGTAAAGGAAACTACAGTGAGGAGTTGGCCAAAGGAAACTGGAAGGAGATGCTGGCAGGGATGACAGAAGAGCAGCAATGGTGTGAGTTTCGGAAAAAATGAAGAAAGTGCAGGATAGATGTATTCCAAAAACAAAGAAATACTCAAATGGCAAAATAGTACAACCCTGGCTGACAATGGAAGACGAAGCTAATGTAAAAGCAAAAGAGAGGGCAGACAACAAAGCAAAAGCTTCTTCAAGTATGTAAAGAATAAGAGAGAGATGAGAGTGGATATAGAACCGCTAGAAAATGAGGCCGGAGAAATAATAGCAAGGGCCAAAGAGATGGCAGATGAACTAAATGAGTATTTTGCATCAGTCTTCATTATGGAAGACACTAGCAGTGTGCCAGATGTTGAAGGGTGTGAGGGAAGAGAAGTGAGTGCAATTACTGTTTTAGGGGAGAAGGTGCTCAAAAAGCTGAAAGACCTAAGGGTACATAAGTCACCCGAACCAGGTGAACTGCACCCTAGGGTTCTGAAAGAGGTAGCGGAAGAGATTGTGGAGGCATTAATAATGATCTTTCAAATATCATTGGGCTCTGGCATGGTGTCAGAGGACTGGAAAATTGCAAATGTAACTTCTCTCTTTAAGAAAGGAGGAAGGCAGCAGAAAGGAAATTATAGACCAGTTAGCCTGACCTCAGTGGTAGGAAAGATGTTGGAGTCAATTGTTAAGGATGAGGTTATGGAGTTCTTGAGGACACAGGACAAGGTAGGACAAAATCAGCATGGTTTCCTTAAAAGAAAATCTTGCCTGACCTGTTGGAATTCTTTGAGGAGATTACAAGTAGGATAGATAAAGGGGATGCAGTGGATGTTGTATATTTGGACTTTCAGAAGGTCTTTGACAAGGTGCCACACATGAGGTGTTACCTTACTGAGTTAAGAGTCCATGGTATTACAGGAAAGTTACTAACATGGTTACAACATTGGCTGATTGGTAGGAGGCAGTGAGTGGGAATAAAAGGATCCTTTTCTGGTTGGCTGCCAGTGACTAGTGGTGTTCCACAGGGGTCAGTGTTGGAACCACTTCTTTTTATGCTGTATATGAATAATATAGATGATAGAATAGATGGCTTTGTTGCCAAGTTTGCAGATGATATGAAGATTGGTGGAGGGACAGATAGTGTTAAGGAAACAGGTAGGCTGCAGAAGGACTTAGACAGATTAGGAGAATGGGCAAGAGAGTGGCAAATGAAATATAATGTTGGAAAATGCATGATCATGCACTTTGGTAGAAGAAATAAATTTGCTGACTATTTTCTAAATGGAGAGAAAATCCAAAAATCTGAGATGCAAAGGGACTTGGGTGTTCTTGTGGAAAACAGCCTAAAGGTTAACTTGCAGGTCGAGTCAGTGGTGAGAAAGGCAAATGCAATGCATTCTTTTCAAGAGGTCTAGAATACAAGAGAACGGATGTGATGCTGAGGCTTTATAAGGCACTGGTGAGGCCTCACCTTGAGTATTATAAACAGTTTTGGGCTCCTTATCTAAGAAAAGATGTGCTGGCATTGGAGAGGTTTCAAAGGAGGTTCACAAGGATGATTCCAGGAATGAAAGGGTTATCATACGAGGAACATTTGATGGCTCTGGGTCTGTACTCACTGGAATTCAGAAGGATGAGGTGGGGATCTCATTGAAACCTTTCGAATATTGAAAGGCCTAGACGGAGTAGATGTGGAAAGGATGTTTCCCATGGTGGGGGAGTCTAGGACAAGAGGGCACAGCCTCAGGGTAGAGGGGTGTCCATTTCAAACAGAGATGCAGAGAAATATCTTTAGCCAAAGGGTGGTGAATTTGTGGAATTTATTACCACAGGCAGCTGTGAGGGCCAGGTCACTGGGTGTATTTAAGGCAGAGATTGATTAGACACAGCATCAAAGGTTGTGGGGAGAAGGCTGGAGAATGGAGCTGAGGAGAGGAAAAAAGGATCAGCCATGATTGAATGGCGGAGCAGACTTGATGGCCTAACTCTGCTCCTATGTCTTGTGGTCTGATGGTCTAAAATGGCCTTCTGACCCCTGGCAAGCTTAGAGACTAGTCGTCTGTCTCTTCTATAACAATGAAATTTGATAATTGCAAGAGGCAGGAAAGAAAAGGTTCAAAGCCAATCTATTATTGAGGTACATATACGTTACTACCTTGAGATTCGTTTTCTCGAAGGCATTTACAAGGGAAGTAAAGAAATACAATAGAATTTATGGAAAATTTATATGTAAACAAAGACTGACAAATGAGTATGTGTAAAAAGGATTGTATTAGAAGGTAAGCTGCAGTTGGGGGAGATGGGGGAATCCAAAGTAAACAAATAATCAACTCCTGGCAGTATTTTAAATCTTTCACAATTGACCAGCTGATGAAGTGAGCCTCCAACCTCCAGCATTTGAATTGTTTCTTTTCTGGGCTGGTAAGATGGACGGGAACTACACCAACACACGTGCTGCATCCATGGGGGGCGGGGGGAGGGTCGGGGGAAGGAACTGTTAAGGTTTTGGGGTCAAAAGCCTGCATCAAGACTGACAGGAATTCTACTTTGCACCAGCGTGCTCCACACCAAACTGTAAAGAGTCAGAGGAAGTTCTCACAGGAATGTCAGTCCATGCTGATCCCAAACCAGTTCTGTTAACAGGGATGTGGTACATTCAAAATGACAATCCTGCTTCCTACGTGATGGGAATGAGTACACAACACCTTTTGGG
This sequence comes from Mobula hypostoma, assembly GCF_963921235.1. NCBI lineage: Eukaryota > Metazoa > Chordata > Chondrichthyes > Myliobatiformes > Myliobatidae > Mobula > Mobula hypostoma. The sequence continues at coordinate 34,204,705 of NC_086101.1, forward strand.
GCACCCTGCTATGGGAATGGCACCAGGTCCTTCTTTACCTCACAGCCCTGTCTGTCCACCGACAACTTCTCCCCTTTCTTCCCATCGCAGAAGCAGCTGAAGCCTCCCGGGTAGTTCAGACACTCGTAGGTGCAGTTGCCCTCAGCACACTCATCGATATCTGTGGGGAGAGGATCAAACTTTGTCTCAGGGAAGTCTTTCTGTGGAAATAATGTGCTGGTAGGCAGAGAAGTTCACAGAGCCCGTGGCAAGCCTCCGGTTTAAGATGGCACTGGTGACTTGCCGGTAGCAAAGAAAACAAGCAAAACTATAAGTTACTGTATTAACCACACTTTTTCTTGGATACGATCACTGCAATCAATAGCCTGTAACTCCTCTTTCAGAGTCGTGCTTTTGAACTGCCTGAACAGCCTGGCATTTTTTTTTGATGTGAACTGAGGTCTTGATGGTGCAGGACAGCTGTGGCACGGCATGTGTGGGCCAAATTGAGGCATTAGGCACGAGCCAATGTTTGGCCATTGCTGGAGTGGACTTGGTGGCAATTCAATGTAGGCAGAAACAGAGCGAGGAGACGGGGCCTGGGCCGCGGACCAGGAATGAGGAAAGACCCAAGGTTTAACCTATTTAAGCACCGGGCTGAATCGGAAAGGTCGGGTACGGGCCGAATTGAGGTGACAGGGCCTGGGTCCTAGAGTGAGGGACTACCTGAGTTAGATCATAAGACATGGGAGCAGAATTAGGCCATTCAGCCCATCGAGTCTGCTCCCCCATCCCATCATGGCTGATCCAGGATCTCACTCAACCCCATTCACCTGCCTTCTCGCCATATTTCGTGATGCCCTGACCAAACAGGAAACTATCAACCTCCGCCTTAAGTATACCCACGGACCTGGCGTCCACCACAGTCTGCAGCACAGCGTTCCTCAGGTTCACTACTCTCTGGCTGAAAGACATCCTCTTTCCCATTGTTCGAAAAGGTCACCCCTCAATCTTGAGGCTGTGCTCTCTAGTCCTGGATACCCCTACCATAGGAAACATCCTCTCCACATCCACCCTATCTAGTCCTTTCAACATTCGGTATATTTCAATGAGATCCTCCCACATTTTTCTCAATTCCAGTGAGTACAGGCCCAAAGCTGCAAATGCTCCTCATATGTTAACCCCTTCATTCCCAGAGTAATCCTCGTGAACCTCCTCTGGACTCTCCAATGACAATAGCATTATCTCCTTGCTTTTATATTCTATTCCCCTTGAAATAAATGCCAACATTGATCTTATTGGCCTTTTCTCCTTGGAGCGACAGAGGATGAGAGGTGACCTGATAGAGGTGCATAAGATGATGAGAGGCATCGATCGTGTGGATAGCCAGAGGCTTTTTCCCAGGGCTGAAATGGCTAGCATGAGAGGGCCATAGTTTTAAGGTGCTTGGAGGTGGGTACAGGGGGGATGTCAGAGGTAATTTTTTTTACACAGACTGGTGGGTGTGTGGAATGCATTGCCAGAGATGGTGGTAGAGGCAGATACAATGGGGTCTTTTAAGAGACTTTTAGATAGGTACATGGAGTTTAGAAAAATAGAGGGCTCTGTGGTAGGGAAATTCTAGGCAGTTTCTAGAGTAGGTTACATGGTTGGTACAACATTGTGGGCCGAAGGGCCTGTGATGTGTTGTAGATCTCTACGATGCTATGAACATTGCATTTGCCTTCTTTACCACATACTCAACCTGTAAATTAACCTTCTGGGAGTCATGCATGAGGACTCCTAAGTCCCTCTGCACCTCTGATGTTTTGACTGCTCTTCCCATTTAGATAATGGTCCGCACTATTGTTCCTTTCACCAAAATGCATTCTCATACATTTCCCAACATCTATTCCATCTGCCACTTTCTCAGCCATTCTTCCAACTTGTCTAAGTTCTCATTGCCAATCGCATTGCTTCCTCAGCACTACCTACCCCTCCACCTGTCTTTGTATCATCCGCAACCTGCCGACTGTTTACTCTTTTCCATAGATGCTGCCTGGCCCGCTGAGCGTTTTGTGTGCGTTACACTACTTCACCGTTCCTCCTCCGCACTATCTGATTTTGCAACTTGTACTGTGCTGCCGCCACACAAAGTTTAGGACGTATGTCAGTGACAATTAAGCTAATTCTCATTGTCACGTAAGTGGCTGACAATAAGCTTGATCTTGAATTTAATCCTCATGTCAATACAGAGACTGGTACTATGAATAGTACTCCAGACGTGAGCTCACGAGTATCATATATACTAAGTTCAAAATTTTATTATCAAAATACTTTTATAGAAACATAGAAACATGGAAATCTACAGCACATTACAGGCCCTTCGGCCCACAATGTTGTGCCGACCATGTAACCTACTCTAGAAACTGCCTAGAATTCCCCTACTGCATAGTCCTCTATTTTTCTAAGCTCTACAAGGGGTGATTGATAAGTTTGTGGCCTAAGGTAGAAGGAGTCAATTTAGAAAATATTTATTTTTCAACATAGTCCCCTCCTACATTTACACACTTAGTCCAGCGGTCGTGGAGCATACGGATCCCTTCTTTGTAGAAGTTGGTGTCTTGGACCTCCAGAAAGTGGACCACAGCAGGGGTGATTGATAAGTTCGTGGTCTTAGGTAGAAGGAGATAATTTATTAACTTCAAACTTTCTACATAATCACTCAAAGAGTTGAACTGCACGTGCATGTAACGAGAGCTGTATAACTCATCTCCTTCTACCCAACGCCACAAACTTATCAATCACCCCCCGCTGTGGACCACTTTCTGGAGGTCCAAGATGCCAACTTCTACAAAGCAGGGATCCATATGCTCCACGACTGCTGGACTAAGTGTGTAAATGTAGGAGGGGACTATGTTGAAAAATAAATGTGCTAGGTTTTCTAAAATTGACTTCTTCCTACCTTAGGCCACGAACTTATCAATCACCCCTGGTATGTACCTATCTAAGACCCTATTGTATCTGCTTCTACCACCTTCAATGGCAGTGCATTCCATGCACCCACCACTCTCTGTGTGAGAAACTTACCTCTGACATTTCCCTTGTACGTACTTCCAAGCACCCTCATGTAGCCATTTCAGCCCTGGAAAAAGCCTCTGGCTATCCACCTGATCAATGCCTCTCATCTTATTCATCTGTATCAGATCACCTCTGATCCTCCGTCGCTCCAATGAGAAAATGCCAAGTTCACTTAATCTGGTCTTCTAAGGCATGCTCTCCAATCCAGTCAACATCCTTGTAAGTCTCCTTTGCACTCTCCCTATAGTATCCACATCCTTTCTGTAATGAGGTGAACAGAACTGAAACCAGTACTCCAAGTAGGGTCTTATATAGCTGTAACACTACCTTATGGATCTCGAACTCAATCCCACGGTTGATGAAGGCCAACACATCAGCTTTGAATGTCCTTGGATCCCAAGATTTCGCTGATCCTCCACACTACCAAGAGTCTTACCGATTAATATTATATTCTGTCTTCAAATTTGACCTACCAAAATGAGCCACTTCACACTTAGCTGGGTTGAACTCCATCTACCAATTCTCAGCCCAGTTCTACATCCTATTGATGTCCCACTGTAACCTTTGAAAAGCCTCCAGACTATCCACAACACCTCCAACTTTTGTATCATCAGCAAACTTACTTCTCCTTCTTCATCTAGGTCACTTATAAAAATCACAAAGAGGAGGGGTCCCAGAACAGATCCCTGCGGAACACCACTGGTCACCGACCTCCATGCAGAATACGAACCATCCACATCCATCCTTTGCCTTCTGTAGTCAAACCAATTCTGGATCCACAAATCAAGGTCTCCTTGGAGCCCATGCCTCATTACTCTCTGAATGATCCTCGCATGGGGAACGTTTTCAAAGGCCTTACTGAAATCCATATACACTACATCCACTGTTCTACCTTCATGAATGTGTTTTGTTACATCCTCAAAGACTTTAATCAGGCTCGTAAGACACAACCTACCCTTGACGAAACCATGCTGACTATCCCTAATCAGATTATGTGTCTCCAAATGCTCATAAATCCTGCCTCTCAGGATCTTCTCCAACAACTTGCCCACCACTGAAGTAAGACTCACTGGTCTATAATTTCCTGAATTATCTCTACTCCCTTTCTTGAACAAGTGAACAATATTGCAACCTTCCAATCCTCTGGTATTTCTCCCATCCCTGTTGATGATGCAAAGATCGTCACCAGAGGCTCAGCAATCTCCTCCCTCGCTTCCCACAGTAGCCTGGGGTATATCTCATCTGGTCCAGGCAACTTATCTAACTTAATACCTTTCAAAAGCTCCAGCACATCCTCTTTCTTAATGTCTATACACACAAGCTTAATGTCATCCCCACAATTGCCAAGGTCCTTTTCAATGGTGAATACTGAAGCAAAGTATTCATTAAGTACCTCCAGCTCTGTGCACATTTCCACTCTCACTCCTGATCAGTCCTATTCTCACATGGTTCATCGTCTTGCTCTTCACATGCTTGTAGAATGCCTTGGGGTTTTCCTTAATCCTGCTTGCCAAGGCCTTTTCATGTCCCCTCCTAGCTCTCCTAATTTCATTCTTGAGTTCCTTCCTGCATCCTTGTAATTTCCTAGAGCTCTAACAGTTCCTAGTTTCTTGAACCTTTACTTAACTAGATTTCCTGCATCCTTTGTACATCCCTGAACATTTGCCACATTTCAGCCATGCACTTCCCTGAGAACATCTGCTCCCAATTTATGTTCCCAAATTTCTGCCTAATAGCGTCATATTTCCCCCTACCCCAATTAAATGCTTTTCCAAATTTTCTGCTCCTATCTCTCTCCAGCACTATGGTAAAGGAGGTAGAGTTGTGATCACTCCCTCCAAAATGCTCTCCCACCGAGAGATCTGACACCTGACCAGGTTCATTTCCCAATACCAGATCAAGTACAGCCTCTCCTCTAGTTGGTTTATCTACATATTGCGTCAGGAAACCTACCTGAACACACCTAATAAACTCCACCCCATCTAAACCCCTCGCTCTAAGGAGATGCCAATCAATATTAGGAAAGTTAAAATCGCTCGTCACTACAACCCTATTATTATTGCACCATTCCAGAATCTGCCTCCCTATCTGCTCCTCAATGTCTCTGTTACTATTGGGGGGGGTCTATAAAAATATCAAGTAGAGTTATTGCCCCCTTCCCATTTCTGACTTCCACCCACAATGACTCAGTAGAAAATCCCTCCATGACTTCCTCCTTTTCTGCAGCCATGATACGATCCCTGATCAGCCACTCCTCCACCTCTTTTGTCGTCTTCCCTGTCCTTTTTGAAACACCTAAAGCCTGGTGCACACAGCAGCCATTCCTGGCCCTGAGACAACCAAGTCTCTGTAATGGCCACAACATCATAGTTCCATGTATTAATCTAAGTTCATCTGCCTTGCTTATGATACTCCTTGCATTAAAATAGACAGATCTCAAACCATCTTGCTGAGTGCTTCTTTGCTGTATCATCTGCCTATCTTTCCTCATGAACTCCTTACAAGCTGTCTCTACTTGTGTGCCAACCACCCCATCCTCTGCCTCTTCACTTCGGCTCCCACCTCCCTGCAAACCTAGTTTAAACCCTCCCAATAGCATGAGCAAACCTCCCTCCCAGGATATTGGTTCCCCTCCAGTTCAGGTGCAACCCGTCCCACTTGTACAGGTCACCCTTCCCCAGAAAAGGTTCCAATGATCCAGGAACTTGAAACCCTGCCCCCTGCACCATCTCCTCAGCTGCTCATTCATCTGCACTATCTTCCTGTTCTGACCTTCACTAGCTTGTGTCACCGGGAGTAGTCCGGAGATTACTACCTTGGAGGCCCTGCTCTTCCGCCTCCTTCCTAACTCCCTCAACTTACTGTGCAGGACCTCCTGACAATGTCATTGGTACCAACATGTACCACGACCTCCGGCTGCTCACCCTCCCCTTCAAGAATATTCTGCAACCACTCAGAGACATCAGGGACCCGAGCTCCCGGGAGGCAACCCACTATCCCGGTGTCATTTTTGCTGCCACAGAATCTCCTATCTCTCCCCCTAACGATCGAGTCCCCTATGACTATTACTCCACCTGACTTCACCCTTCCCTTCTGAGGCTTAGAGCTGGTACAGTGTTATTGGTCTGGCTGCTGCTGCCTTGCCCAGATAGGTCATCCCCACAGCAGTATCAAAGGGGGTATACCAGTTGCTGAGGGGAATGGCCACAGGGGGACCCTGCACTGACTTCCTTCTCCCGCTACCTCTCGGTGTTCACCCATCTGCTCCCTGAATTTTGCACTCTGGGTGTAACCACCTGCTCAAAAGTTATATCTATCAACCAGCTCCAGCTCCAGCTCCTTAATGCGGTCCTTCATGAGTTGGAGTTGGCTGCACTTCCCACAGGTGTAGTCAGCGGGGAGACCTTCAGGTTCCATGAATTCCCACATCCTACTGGAGAAACATTCCACTGCCATATCTGCCATTCTGCCTGCACTGTACAAAGGGCAACCAAGACCAAATCTTCTAACCTGTTTCTTTGGCCTCAGCCTCCTCTCATCAAAGCCTGGCACTCCTACTCTCACCACTGGCCACCCTGCTTGCCCCTTCTGTACTTTTATTTAATTTGCAGTGATCTGCTCCCGACACTGACTGGACCCTTAAGTCACCAGATACTACCTTGAGGTTCATTTTCTTGCAGGCATTCACAGTAGGACAGCAAAGTACATTGGAATCAAAGAAAAGCTGCACACAAAGACTGCAGCAACACACACAAAATGCTGGAGGGACCCCGCAAACCAGAAATGAATAAACAGTTGACATTTTGGCCCGAGACCCTTTTTCAGGGCACAAAGACTAACCATTGACAAATGTGCAAAAGAAGATAAAAATATAAATAAGTAAATAATACTGAGAACATGAATTCTACGGTATCCCACATCATTGAAACACAAGATAGCGACTACTGATTACTTTATCCATATGTTTTACCTATACTGTATATAAATGTTGAAATAAGATTAAAAATAATCTCTTTGCAAACAATTTTCTGGCACCATTCCTGATAGCTTACTGTATCTGCATACGATGATCTCTCACCATGTCCGAGCCACTTTGCTCCCAAGGCCAGAGCGCCGTGTGATCGCAGACACGCCCAAACACTGCACAGAGCGATCCCATCACTAGAACACAACCCACCACCACGTGCTTCCAGTCGGGGCACAGATTAGGCCCTGCACCCCTCAGCCCAGCTCTCTCTGGCTCAGGTTTCAGCACAGATGTGGCCCTTTGCAGTTTGCACTGTCCAAATGAGGTGTGGAAGCTCTCACCCTCACACTCCATCTTGGTGGCATTGAACCTGTAGCCCTCCTTACACGTACACTCGTAGCTTCCCGGCAAATTCTTGCAGGTGGCCTTCCCACAGATTTTTGGGTTTTTGAAGCACTCATTGCGATCTGAAGTGTTTGGGGAAAGAAACATCAGAATTTAAGATCAAAATGTACATTTTGGTGTAGTCAGTGTGGTCACAGGGAGAACGTGCAAACTCCACGCAGACAGTGAACCTGAGACATTGGTGCTGACAGGCAGCTGCAACTACCCACTGCTTAATCACGCTCTTCTGGGAACAGTTCTTCCTCATCCTCCCCCCCCCCGTGGAAACAGTTCCACAGCCCCTCGATCAAACCTCCCCCTCCCCAGCGACACCCTTAAATCACCTGCTTGCAGAGCAGTGGTTAGTTCCAGTCCCTGCAGTCACTCTGCCAAAGTCTTGTTACTCAGGCAGCAGAATACTCACGGTCTCACCAATGGTCACAGAATGCCCCAAACCCCTCTAAGTGAGGGTCAGCAGGTGAACTCTGACGGGGGGAGGAGGAAAGGAAGGAATGGGGATGGGGGGGAGGGGGAGAAGGAGAGGGAGAGAAGAGGGGGAGAGGGAGAGGAGGAGAGAAGGAAGGGAGGGGAGGAGAGGGAGAGGGAGGGGGAGTGGGAGGGGGGAGAGGGAGGGGGGATAAGAAGAGAAGGGGGATAAGAAAAGAAGGGGAGAAGGGGAGAATGGGGAAGGGGAGGGGAGGGGGAAGGGGGGAATAAGAGGAGTGAGAATGGGGAGAAAAGGGGAGAAGAGGGGTTCGGGGAGGAGAGGAGGGCGGGGGAGGAGAGAGAGGAAGAAAAGACAGAAACAGGGAACAGGGAGGAGACAGTGGAAGGAATTAGGGCATTACAGTGGGCAGTGAGCAAGAAAGTTTGAAACAAATTTAACTGGATATGAACAGGCCCACGGAGACATACTCAAAATTATACACACACACACACACACACACACACACACACACACACACACACATACACACACACACAGACAGACACAGACATATAAAGTGCTGATTTAAACACAGAACCACTTACCTATGCAGTTCTTTTTGTCTGAGCTCATGAAGAAACCTTTCTGGCAGAAACAGCGGTAGCTGCCAGGCAGGTTGTAGCAGGAGTGTGAACACACTCTGTCCTCCAACAGGCATTCATCAATATCTGGTTAACACAACAACCAAATAACAATGAAATCAAACGGTCAGCCTCTAACTACCGTCTAAGGCTGATAAACCCACTAAACCACATGGGACTGTCTGGGTCTCACTCTGAGCTCAGGAGCAGTGGTTCCGGCCCCAGTGAGATGGAAGGAGAAAGACTGGCCTATCGTTGCACAGTCTGTGACAGAAGATGGCCACAGTGAAAATGGCAACACACACAAATCCACCTCATGAGGTGGATGGATTAACGTCGCTGCTGGTGGGGAGGTAGTGTCTCAGGGCATGTTCCGTGGTGCTTCTGATGGTGACGAGATAGTTGACCACTCACTCTCTCCGTCTCGGGACCCGGAGGTGATAATATGCTCTCTCCGGGGAGGGGGTTAACGCAGAGCCAATGAAAGGCAGCCTCGGGATGTGACAATGTGGGGGAGATGAGGATTCTAATGGTGGGTTTTGGAGAACTTCCAGTACAGTGTTCAGGTAGGCAAGAGGTCAGAGTTAAGGCAAAATGTTTCACACAGCCATCCCTAAACCATCGATTGCAGGTTACAGCACCGCGATCGCCGTTCGGCTCCTTGTGCCCGTGCTGGAGAAATTTCAAAGCCAATGAACAGAAACATGAGGGACTGCAGATGCTGCAACCTGGAGCAAAAAGTGAGCTGGAAGAACTCAACAGGTCAGCCAGCATCTGTGGAGGGAAGAGGATGAACAATATTTCGGGTTGAGACCCTTCGCCTGGACTGAAAGAAGAGAGCAGTGGGGCAAGAGCAGGTGACAGGTGAGAAGGGGGAAAACATGGAAGAATGTGGGACAGAAGAGAAGAGACTCTGCTTGTGGAGCCAGCACAGCTGGATGGGCTGAAGGACCTGAGCTGGAAGAAGGTGAAACAGGGGAAGAGATAAAGGGAGCCAGTTCTGGAAAGCATTCCCCTAGTTGGAAGGTGTAAAACCTGACACGGCCTTTCTCCGGCTGCGGGAAGCGAAGGGGCTGGGGGACGGGGTGGGGAGAGCACAGATCACACAGGGGTGGGGGGGGAGGGAGGGTGGTAACAAGAAAGAGACAGCAGAATTAAACCTTAAGGGAGTGTCAGGGGGCTTCATCAGGAGTGGTGAAGGGTCTCAGCCCGAAACATCGACCGTACGTTCCCCTCCGTAGATGCTGCCCTGGCCTGCTGAGTTCCTCCAGCATTTTGTGTGTGTTACTTTGGATTTCCAGCATCTGCAGACTCTCTTGTGCTATTGACCTGCTGAAGGTCTACACAGTGTACCAGAGCACTGGGCAGGCTATCAGAATAGGTTCAGGAAGATGGACAGTTAGCATGGCTGGCACAGTGGTCCAGCGAGATTGCCCTACCCTCCCTCCCACTGACCAACCACTGCCCCCCGCCCTCCCGGACGGACCGATGGGCTCTTGCAGCCAGTCAGTCTGGGTCAGCAGCCGGGCGTAGGGAACAGCCTCTGGGCTGGGACTCACCTCTCTCACACCATTTGCCCTCCCATCCTTGCCTGCAGATGCACTCGAAGGTAGCCTCCCCGTCCACGCAGCGCAGAGAGCCCTCGTGGTTACACTGCGAGGGCGAGCACTGGTCTGGGATCTCTGCGGAAACAGGCAAGATTAAAGGTGGGTGGGGTGAAGGAGGGGGCAGGGGTTTGCCACTGAAAGCCCCTATCTGTATAATAGGAGGGAGGAGCATTACTCCAGTTAACTGCACCCCTGCTCCCTGGATGACCACCCCTCACCCCCCCCCACGCACCAACCCTCACCCTGCACTCGACTCTACCCACAGCTCCATATGCTGCCAAAACCCCACGTTCTGAAAGACCTTTTCACATGGCTTCCCGTCAGAGACGAGCCTGAAGACGCTCACTCAACAGCTTAGGAACAACTTTGTCCCCTCGGCTGTCAGAGTTCTGAATGGACGATGAACACGACCCAGGGGGATCCGCACTGTGGAGAGGGCAGTGCTGGGGGTGTCGCTGTATCCCGTCAGTCCCATACAGAGCACATCAGCCTCGGCCTTGTGCTCAAGTCTCTAGTCGGGCCTGAACTCCACAACCTCTGACCCTGAGGTGAGGGAGAAACTCAGTGGGGGGGGGTGGGATTTGTGGAAGCAACTCAGGAGCACACATTGAACCTTTCAGAGTCAGAGACAGGTCTATTATCACCGGCATATGTTGTGAAATTCGTTAACTTAGCAGCAGCAGTACAATGATAAATATAGAAAAATAAATATATAATTGTATGTATATTGAATAGCTAAATTAAAAATAGTACAAAAACAGAAATAATTTTTAAAAAGGTGAGGTGGTGCTTATGTCCATTTAGGAATCAGATGGCAGAGGGGAAGAAGCTGTTCCTGAATCACTGAGTGTGTGCCTTCAGGCTTCTGTACCTCCTACCTGACGGTAACAGTGAAAAGACAACGTGTTCTGGGTGACGGGGGTCCTGAATAATGGACGCAGCCTTTCTGAGGCACCGCTCCTTGAAGATGTCCTGGATACTACAGAGGCTTGTACCCAAGATGGAGCAGAATAACTTCACAACGTTCTGTAGTTTCTTTCGATCCTGTGCAGCACAACCCCACCCCACCCTCCCCATACCAGACAGTGATGCAGCCTGTCCAAATGAAGAGTCGACCTGGGTTTCTCACAGTCTGGGTTGGTGGGGTAATTCGCCACTGTAAATTACCTCTGGTGTGGTGAGTGGTGGGATGTCGGGGGAGATAACGGGAACATGGGGAGAATAGGCTCCATAGAAACTAGTGGGTGGGGGGGGAAGGAGTGATGGATGGGAATACTTGGAATTGTCATAGACTCAAAGGGCAGAATGGACTCTTTCCATAGTGAGATAGAATATAAAAAAAGATGGCCCATTGCAAATTCTGTTGTATGCAATGATGGGCACCTTCTCTAAACCACTGTCGGGGGGCAGAAGGTAAATCTTCCCCACTCCTCTCCTACAGGCAACATGGAAACATTCCTCTTGGTACATATGGCACCAATGACAGAGGTGAGGAGGTCCTGAAGAGAGATTTTAGGGAGCTGGATAGAAAGCTGAAAAGCAGGAACTCCAAGACAGTAATCTCCGTATTGCTGTCTGTGCAGGGTAAGAATAGGAGCACTTGGCAGATAAATGTGTGGCTGAGTGACTGGTGTAAGGGGCAGGGGTTCATATTTCTGGGTAACTGGGATCTCTTCTGGGGAAGATACGACCTCTACAGATGGGATGGGTTACACCTGAACCTGAGGGGCACCAATATCCTTGCAGGCAATTTCGTTAGAGCTGTCAGGAGGTTTTTTAACTAATTTGGCAGGGGGATGGGAGCTGAGGGTTGAGGATAGTGCAATTGGTTTACAAACAGAGACAGTGTGCAGTGGGACTGCTAGCAAGGTCAGGCTGATGATCGGGCAAAATTGCAGTCAATGGGATGAGTTGCAATGCAAAAGGGGGACAAAATCAGAAAGGGTGATGAATAAAGAACTGAAGGTGTTATAACTGAATGCATGCAGTATATGGAATAAGACAGATGATGTAACACGTTTATGATGTTACGGGCATCACTGAACCGAGGGTGAAAGAAGATTATAGCTGGGAGCTTAACGTCTTTTGTATCAAAAGGACAGGCAGGTAGACAGAAGTGGTGGAGTGGATCTGAAATCAGATCAGTAGAAAGGGGTGACATAGGACCTGAAGATGTAGCATCATTGTGGGTAGAGTTAAAGAACTGCAAGGGTAAAAAGACTCTGATGGGAGTTATGTACAGACCTCCGAACAGTAGCAAAGATGTGGGTTTCATATTACAGCGGGAGATAGATGATGCATGTCAAAAGGGCAATGTTACGATAGACATGGTGTATTTCAATAAACAGGTAGATTGGGAAAATCAGGTTAGTGCTGGATCCCAAGAGAGGGATTTTGTAAAATGCCTACGAGATGGCTTTTTAGAGCAGCTCATGGTTGAGGCCTCTAGGGGATCAACTATTCGGGATTGGTTCTTGTGCAATGAACCAGAACTGATCAGGGAGCTTAAGGTAAAGGAACCCTTAGAGGACAGTGATCATAATATGATAGAATTCACCTTGTAACTTGGGAGGGTGAAGGTAAAGTCAGATGTACCAGTATTGCTGTGGAGTAATGTGAATTACAGAGGCGTGAGAGAAGAGCTGGCCAAAGTTGATTGGAAGAGGACACTAGCAGGATGACAGTAGAGCAGAAATGGCTGGAACTTCTGAGCGCAATTCGGAACACACAGGATAGATACATCCCAAAGAACAAGTATTTTATAGGCAGGATGACGCAACTGTGGATGGCAAGGGAAGTCAAAGCCAACATAAAAGCCAAAAGAGAGAGCACATAATAAATAGTCCATAAAGGGGAAAAGATGGAATATGAAGGTAAACTAGCCAATAATGTTAAAGAGGATACCAAAAGTTTTTCTAGACATATAAAGGGTAAAAGGGAGATGAGAGTAAATATTGGGCTGCTTAGAATTAGTGCTGTAGAGGTAGTAATGGGGGACAAGTAAAAGGTAGGCAAACCGAATAAGTATTTTGCATAAGACACTAGCAGTATGCTGGAAGTTCAAGAGCATTAGGGGCAGAAGCCAGTGAAGCTGCCATTACTAAGGAGAAGGTGCTTTGGAAACTGAAAGGTCTGAAGGTAGATAAATCACCAGGATCAGAACCAGATGGTCTACACCCCAGGGTTCTGAAGGAGGTAGCTGAAGAGAGTGTGGAGACATTAGTAATGATCTTTCGATAATCAATAAATTATGGCACTGTTCCAGAGGACTTGAAAATTGCAAATGTCACTCCATTCTTCAAGAAGAGAGAGGCAGAAGAAAGGCCAGTTAGTCTGACCTCAGTGACTGGGAAGATGTTGGAGTCGATTGTTAAGGGTGTGGTTTCGGGGTACTTTGAGGAACGTGATAAAATAGTTCTGAAGTCAGAATGGTTTCCTTAAGGGAAAACCTTGCCTAATAAATCTGTTAAAATATTTTGAAGATATAAGAAGCAGGATAGACAAAGGAAAATGGGTAGATGTGTGTATGGATTTTTAGAAGGCCTTTGACAAGGTACCACACATGAGGCTGCTTAACAAGTTACGAGCCTATGGTGTTGCAGGAAAGATACTAGCATGCATAGAGCATGGATAGTGGATGATTGGCAGGAGACAAAAGTGGAAATAAAGGGAGCCTTTTCTGGTTGGTTGTCAGTGACTAGTGTTGTTTCACAGGAGTCTGTGTTAGTACCAAATCTTCTTACGTTATATGTCAAAGATTTGGATGACGGAATTTATAGCTTTGTGGCCAAATTTGTGGATGATACAAGGATAGGTGGAGGGGCAGGTAGTGTTGAGGAAGCAAAGAAAAGAATGGCAGATGGAATACAGTGTCGGGAAGTTTATGGTCATGCACTCTGGTAGAAGAAATAAAAGTGTAGACTATTTTCTAAATGGAGAGAAAATTCAAAAACTCTGAAAGGCAAAGGGACTTGGGAGTCCTTGGGCAGGATTCCCTAAAGGTTACTTTGGAGGCTGAGTCGATTGCGAGGAAGCTAAGTGTAATGTTAGCATTCATTTCAAAAGGACTAAAATGTAAAAGCAAGGCTTTAATGCTGCAGCTTTATAAGGCACTGATGAGGCCCAACGTGGAGCATTGTGAGCAGTTTTGGGCCCCTTATCTCAGAAAGGATGTGCTGACGTTAGAAAGGGTTCAAAGGAAGTTCACGAAAATATTTCTGGGATTGAAAGGCTTATTATATGAGAAATGTTTGATGATCTTGGGCCTGTACTCTGTGGAATTCAGAAGAATGAGGGGGGATCTCACTGAAATCTTTTGAATGTTAAAAGGACCCAGTAGAGTGAATATGGAGAGGATGGTGGGCGAGTCCAGGACCAGAGGACACAGCCTCAGAATAGAGGACATCCATTTAGAACAGAGATGAGGAGAAACTTCTATAGCCAGAGGGTAGTAAATCTGTGGAATTTGTTGCTACAGGAGGCTGTGAAGGCCAAGTCATTGGGTGTATGTAAGGCAGAGGTGATAGATCATTGATTAGTCAGGGCATGAAGGATTAAGGGGAGATGGCAGAAGCTTGGGGCTGGGATCTGCCATGATGAAATGGCAGAGCAACTCGATAGGCCAAACGGCCTAATTCTATTCCTATATCTTATATCCTACAGCAACATTACCAGAGGTTTTAAAACATTTCTAGATGTTCCCAGACATTCCCAGATTTTCATAGGACAATAAGACCACAAGAGACAAGACAAGGCTGCAAGTTAACCTTTAGGGAATCCTGCATGAGGACTCCCAAGTCCCTTTGCATGTCTGACATTTTTGAATTTTCTCCACACAGAAAATAGTCCACTCCTTTATTCCTTCTGCCAGGTGCATAACCATGCACTTCCCTACACTATACTCCATCTGCCACTTCTTTGCCCATTCCTTCTAAGTCCTTCTGCTGACACACTGCTTCCTCAGCACCACCTGTCCCTAAACCTACCCTTGCATCATCCACAAATGTGGCACACAGTCATCAATACCTTCATCCAAATCATTGAAATACAACATGAAGAGAAACGGTCCCAACACTGATCTCCGCAGCACACCACTACTCACTGGCAACCAACCAGAAAAGGCCCCCTTTATTCCCACTCTTTGTCTTCTGCCAATCAGCCAATTCTCCATCCATGCTAGTACCTTTCTCGTAACACCATGGGCTCTCACCTTGCTAAACAGCCTCATGTGTGACACCTTGTCAAAGGCCTTCTAAAAATCCAAATAAACTGACTCTCCTCTGTCTATCCCGCCTGTTAATTCCTCAAAGAATTCCAACAGGTATGTCAGGCACGATTTCCCCTTAAGGAAACCATGCTGACTTTGGCCTGTTTTATCATGTGCCTCCAAGAATTCCGTAACCTCATCATTAATAGACTCAAACATCTTCCCAACCACTGAGGCCAGTCTAACTGGCCTGTAGTTTCCTTTCTTCTGCCTCCCTCCCCTTCTAAAGAGCGGAGTGACATTTGCAATTTTCCAGTTCTCTGGAACCATTCCAGAATCTAGTGGACATCCCGCACATTCCCATACCTCTGATGCAGCTCTTTAGGTTTCCAGTGGGCAGTTGGGACGGGCGAGACTGGTGACGGCTGAGGCAGTCTGTGCAATGCAGGAGAGGACAGGTAATCCAACACAGCACACACAGGGGGATTTTCCCTCATAACCCTCTGATTTACCACATACCCCTGGGAATTATCCCCATACCCCTGTAATTTATCCCATAACCCTGGGATTTTCCCCCTGAGATACGCTCATATGCCTGGGATTTATCCCCATAGTCCAGGATTTACACTTCCTACCACAAGGGGGCTAGTTAACCTTCCCACAAAATACGCTGGGAGGAGTTACCTTCAGTGCATGCACTGAGATTTAACAGCACCCACCCCATACTGGGGAGATTTACCTCAAAACTGTCACGTTGATCAGAGGCATAGCAAACCAGGGGAGGGGAAATTCAGGGGCAACCTGTGGGAGGCGGGAGGTCGGGGGGGGCAAACTTAGAGGGCGTGTGTAGGATTAACCAAGGAGGAGGGGGCAGACTCTGGGGTTGGTGATACCAGGGAGCGTTTGCTGTGTGGAACTTGGACGAGGTGCTTTTCATGACTGGTGGGTTTATTCCACCAATAGGGCAGACGGGATAGGACCGATGTTCCCAGGGGTGGGGTATCAATGTTGATCCTCTTCACGGGAATTGTGTGGGGTAACGGAAAATACACCCCGCCCCCCCCAAAAAAACTGTGGTTTCTGATCAAATTAGACACCGCAAACCCAAGCTGCAGGTGCAGGTGGAGAGGAGAGTGAGGGGGTGTTCTGCGGTGCTGGGAACAAGGCAGAGGGGCTGACCACACCTAACCTCGTCATAGCTCCCCCCCCACACACACACACATGGGTTTCCAAACACAGCAGGTTCACATACAACTCACCCAGGTACTTGGGGTAAAAGTACTCCTGCCAAGAGAGGAGAGAAACGTCAGCACCAGGCACACCACAGCCGCGCTCCTACACGGCGCTCTCGCTGCACGGAGCTCCCTCGGCACCCCTTCCCGTCGCGCAGAGCTCCCTCACCACCCGTCCCGTCGCGCAGAGCTCCCTCGCCACCCCCTCCCGCCGCGCGGAGCTCCCTCACCACCCGTCCCGCCGCGCGGAGCTCCCTCGGCACCCCGTCCCGCCGCGCGGAGCTCCCTCGGCACCCCGTCCCGCCGCGCGGAGCTCCCTCGCCAGTCCCTCCCGCCGCGCGGAGCTCCCTCCACCAGCCGCGTGTCCGAGCCGGGAGTAACACCAGCCGTGCTCACCGTTTCGAAGTTGTTCTCAAACACTTCCCTCGCTTCCTCCTTGTTGCAGAATTCCTCCACGCACTCGCGCTCCAGGCTACCCTGCTTGTGCTCCTCGAAGATAGTATTGGCGCGTCTCGGTCTGCTGAGGAACTGCGCGGCCCGTCTCTGTGTCAGGACTGAGCGGACACGGGAGCCCCGCGGTCAGCATTTGGGTTAGGAGTTCCACCGAGCCACCCAGCTGTCACGTCCCACCGACCACGCCACCCACTGCACCATCACCTGCGTACCCACACTCACCACGGGCGTCCTAGCCCCTCTCTTCTACTCCTACGTTTTATGGTGAACCGCAGTGAGATTATAAACACAAAAGATTCCGGGGATGTTGGAAATCCAGACTAACACACACAAAGCTCTGGAGGAACGCAGCAGGTCAGGCAGCATCTATGGAGAGGAATAAAGAGTCGACGTTTCCGGCCGGGACCCTCCGGATTTGGGGACTCCAGGGGCTGCATCGGTGGGATTCCCGTTTCTCTCACCACACGGACTGCCCGGCCTGCTGAATTTCTCCAGTAACACACACAGCATGCTGGAGGAACTCGACTGTACCTTTCCATAGATGCTGCCTGGCCTCCTGAGCTCCTCCGGCATTGTGTGTGTTACTTGGATTTCCAGCATCTGCAGATTTTCTCTTGCTTTGTGATTGAATTTCTCCAGTAGTCGTGTTCACCACCGCAGGCGTCTCTCCTGTCCTGATCTTAGTGACTCTCGTCCCACCAACTCTCTGCCTAAATCTGACCCTTGCAGGTCAGACATAGTGGCCCATGCTGACAGCAGTTCCAATCTAAGCCCTTGGCCGGTATCCATCTAAGGCAGCCTTTCCAATCCATGTACCTGTCCAAGACCCGTGTTAATGTACCTGCCTCAACTGCTTCCTCCGGCAGTTGGTTCCATTTACTGATCAGTCTCTGGGTGAAAAAGTTGCCGCTCAGGTTCCTTTTAAATCTCCCCACTCTCTCATTAAACCTATGCCCTCTAGTTCTCGATTCCCCAACCCTGGGAAAAAGACCATTCACTCTATCCATCTGCCTCACGATTTTATAAGATCGCCCCTCAAACTTCGGTGCTGAAGTGAAAATCTGCTCAAACTTTCTCCATAACTCAATCCCAGATCCCCGGAACATCCCTCGTAAATCTCTTCTGCAACCTTTTCAATTCAATGGCATCTTTCACTTGGCAGGGAACCCAATTTTGGAAGCGCAGCCTCGCCAACGTCCTGCTATGTTTCAAGGACCCATGGTCATTCAAGAACCACCGACTAAAGCCCGGCTAGGAAGAGGTGTGGGTCACCGAGAGATTGGAAGCGAGAGCCAGTTTCCATGGGCCTTTGCCACCACAGGGTCATTGGTGAACGGGATCCAGCGACAGAGATTCCGTGACTATCGGTGGACGGGGATGAGGCGGGGGGAAAATGGAGGGGTGGAGACAGGCGGCCTTGGTCAAAGATCACTCCAGGGACCAAGGTGAGGGCCGGCCTGTGGGACAGGGACGGGTCGGTCACAAAACTCAGCGGGAACAGGACCCACCGGAGCAGACGACAGGAACAGAAGGCCAAAGGAGCGCAAGGATCAATGACGGACAGGGCAGTCCCAGAGGGAGAGGGCTGGGGACGACAGACAGACGTCTAGACTTTTGGAGCGCGGGTCGGCACTGTGAGGACTGACTTTGACGTGCCGGCAGATTCTGGGTAACTGACATTAAACTAACATCAATGCGTTTTAAAACCAGAGATCAGATATATCAACAAATTTGTCAAGTTCATACCCCCAGCAGGAGGCTGACGGGCCGAAGGATCTCCGGGGAACAACTTGTGGGGAGGGGAGCCGAGGGGAGCGGGCGGATGGGAGGGACGAGGGAGGTGAGACTGGGGGCGAGTGGAGATGGTCAGCGGGGCGGGGGTGGAACGGTCAGCGGCGGCCGTGGTCCCGGTGCCCGCGCCAGGTACTCACAGGACGCGGCCCCGGGCAAAACGAGCAGGCAGGCAAGCCCCGCGAGCAACCCCCCGGCCATGGCGAGAGGGACAGTGCCTCCCGACTGCACCAAGGCTACGCGTTGTTAATGCGGCGATGGGAGGAACGGAGAGGCGGGGCAAAGGAGAGGAAGGGAGGGTCGGTCTCTGCACCACACGGTGGTGCAACACAGAGCGGCGTGCGTGTGTGTGTGCGGAGGGCGGGAGGAGGTTTGCTGTCAGGCTGGGACTGCGGATGATCCCACCTGCTCCCAGTCCTGGTTAGACATGAGGGAAAAGAGATCGTTTCCTCCAATATCCCTCACACCACGCCACCCCAGGCAGGAGCAGACCATTTCCAGCCGTGGCTGATCTAACCTTGGCAGAATTCCACTTCAACAGGAATTCTTCAGATGCTGGAAATTCAAGCAACATACATCAAAGTTGCTGGTGAACGCAGCAGGCCAAGCAGCATCTCTAGGAAGAGGCGCAGTCGACATTTCAGGCCGAGACCCTTCGTCAGAATTCCACTTGCTGGCTCCATCCTCACCGTGCCTGGCAGTCTCCGCCGGGGGTCAGGAGGGGAGGCACTCGGTGGCTGAGGACCCGCTGCAGGGTCAGGGCCAGATGACAGAGTATGTTTCCCTTGGCTGGGGAATCCCAGAATGAAAGGGGGAGGGTTGGGGGGGGGGATTGGAGTTCTTCAGCTGGGAGAGTTGCGGAGACTGTCACTGAGTCGGTTTGAAAAAAAGACTGGCGGGTTTCTCCCAGAGCCCAGTGGGTCCCAGTTCAGTGGTACCTCACTTCTCCCTCCCTCCTCCTCCATGCTCTCCTGATATGAGTCACATTTTCCTGTGTCTTCCACAGGAAGCCATGCATTCAGGTGGCATCCATGAAAGAGAGATCCTCCCAAAGTTTCCTCACCCCTCCGCCATGGCTCCTCTTCATCTGATCCTCTTGTCCGTTCGGATATTCTGCTTATCACCCCAATCCAGGGGAGATGTGGTCTTTAAGACCTCTGGGAGGCAGGGAGCTGCTGGCTCAGCTGCTGAAGGTCGCCGGGAGGGGAGGTCAAAAGGTTGCAGCAGATATTTGGAACAAAAATTGCTCTGGAGGAAACTGTTAATATTTTGGGCCAAGGTCTTTTCGTCAGATCTGGGAGAGGAAACCAAAAACACCAGAAAATCTGCAGATGTTCAAGAAATCCGAGGCAAAATACACAAAATGCTGGAGGAACTCAGCAAGTCAGGCAGCAACACACATCAAAGTTGCTGGTGAACGCAGCAGGCCAGGCAGCATCTATAGGAAGAGGTGCAGTCGACGTTTCAGGCCGAGACCCTTCGTCAGGACTAAATGAAGGAAGAGCTACTAAGAGATTTGAAAGTGGGAGGGGGAGATCCAAAATGATAGGAGAAGACAGGAGGTGGAGGGATGGAGCCAAGAGCTGGACAGGTGATTGGCAAAAGGGGTATGAGAGGATCATGGGACAGGAGGCCTAGGGAGAAGGAAAAGGGGGAGGAGGGGGAAAAGCCCAGAGGATAGGCAAGGGGTATAGTCAGAGGGACAGAGGGAGAAAGAGGAGAGAGAGAGAAAGAATGTGTGTATATAAATAACGGATAGGGTGCGAGGGGGAGGTGGGGCATTAGCGGAAGTTAGAGAAGTCAATGTTCATGCCATCAGGTTGGAGGCTACCCAGACGGAATATAAGGTGTTGTTCCTCCAACCTGAGTGTGGCTTCATCTTGACAGTAGAGGAGGCCGTGGATAGACATATCAGAATGGGAATGGGATGTGGAATTAAAATGTGTGGCCACTGGGAGATCCTGCTTTCTCTGGCGGACAGAGTGGAGGTTTTCAGCAAAACAGGCAGCATCTATGGAAATGAATAAACAGTTGATGTTTCTGGCCGAGACCCTTGCTCAGGACTAGAAACAAAAGATGAGAAGTCGGAGTAGCAAGGACGGGCGGAAGAAGCACAAAGTGGCAGTTGATAGGTGAACTGCGAAGGGGGGAGGGGAGGGGAGGGTGAAGAGCTGGGAAATTGATGTGAAAGAGATAAGGGGCTGGAGAAGGGGGAACCTGATAAGAGAGGGTACAAGATCATGGAAGAAAGGGAAGGAGGAAGAGCACTTGGGGGAGGTGATGGGCAGGTAAGGCGATAGGAGAGAGAGGGAAACAGGAATGGTCAATGGTGAAGGGGGGGCATTACTGGAAATTCGAGAAATCGATAATCATACCATCAGGTTGGAGGATACCCAGACGGAATAAAAGGAGTTGTTCCTCCAGTCTGAGTGTGGCGTCATTGCAGAAGTAGAGGAGGCCATGGACCTGACATGTCTGAATGGGAATGGGCTACCAGGAGATCCCACTTTTTCTGGCGGACGCTCAACCAAGTGTTCTCCCAACCTACATCGGGACTCACCGATATACAGGGGGCCACACCGGGAGCACTGGACACAGTACATGACTCCAGCAGGCTCACATGTGAAGTGTCGCCTCACCTGGATGGACTCTTTGGGGCCCTGACTGGTAGTGAGGGTGGAGGTGTAGGGGCAGGTGTGGCATTTGTTCTGCTTGCAAGGATGAGTGCCAGAGGGAGATCAGTGGGGAGGGATGAATGGACAAGTGAGTCACGTAGGGAGCGATCCCTGCGGAAAGCAGAAAGAGTGTGGGAGGTGGAATATATCTTTGCTGGTGGGATCCCGTTGGAGATGACGGAAGTTACAGAGAATTGGGTGCTGGATGCGGATGCAGGTGGTTGGTAATGAGGACAAGAGGAACCCTATCCTTTGGTGTGGCGAGTTGAGAGCAGACATGTACGAAATGGAAGAGATGCAGGTGAGGGCAGCATTGAAGATGGACGAAGGAAAAAATAGCCACCCATTTCAATTCCACTTCTCATTCCCATTTCAACATGTCGATCCATAGCCTCCCCTACTCCCGCGATGAGACCACACTCAGGTTATAGGAGCAAAACTTTATATTCTATCTGGGTAGACTCCAACCTGATCAATTTCTTGAACTTCCGGCAATTGCCCCCGCCCTTCACCATTCCCCATTCCTGTTTCCCTCTCCTATCTCCTTACCTGCCCATCACCTCCCTCTGGTGCTCCACCTCCTTCCCTTTCTTTCATCATTCTCTACCCTCTCCTATCAGATTCCCCCTGCTCCAACCCTTTGTGTCTTTCATCTTTCAGCTTCCCAGCTCTTTCCCCTCCCTCCCATTTCACCTATCACCTGGCACCTTGAGGTTCTTCCTCCCTCCCCCCCACCTTCTTGCACTGACTTCTCATCTTATTTTTTTCCAGTCCTGATGAAGGTTCTTGGGCCCCAAACATTGACTGGTTTATTCATTTCCATAGATGCTGTCTGACCTGCTGAGTTCCTCCAGCATTTTGTGTGTGTTGCCTTTGAGAGGAAACTAAGTCCATTTTCAGTAGCAGAGAAAGTGCGGGAGGGCTGTGCAGAATTAAGAATTTTTTTTTTCTGATAAGGTGTGACCAAACAAGTTGATCAGGGAAATTACCAAGATATTAAGGCATCCGTTAGTCTTGCAAGACCGTGGATCTGCGTCTGGAAAGTCTTCACTCTTCCAGGGCGCAGGCCTGGGCAAGGTTGTATGGAAGACCGGCAGTTGCCCATGCTGCAAGTCTCCCCTCTCCACACCACCGATGTTGTCTAAAGGAAGGGCATTAGGGCTGATACAGCTTGGCACCGGTGTCGTTGCAGAGCAATGTGTGGTTAAGTGCCTTGCTCAAGGATACAACACGCTGCCTCAGCTGAGGCTCGAACTCACGATCTTCAGATCACTAGACCGACGCCTTAACCGCTTGGCTATGTGCCCAAGATATTACACTTTTGAGATTTATGAGACACTTACAAATTTCTACACCAGTGTACTGCGGAGAGCATTCTGACTTGTTGCATTACCCCTGGTAATGCTCAGGATCACAAGGGGCTGCAGAGGGCTGTAGACTCAGTCAACTCCATCACAGGTACAGCCCTCCTCACCACTGAGAACATCTTCAAGAGCTGGTGCCTCAGGAAGGACCCTCACCATCCTGTACAGAGTGTCTTGTCTGGCTGTGTCATTCGCTGGTACGGAAGCTGTGAAGCATCGCACTGCCGGATAGTAAAAACTGCTGAGAGGATCATTGGGGTCTCCCTCCCCACTATTTGTGACATTTACTGGGAGTGTTGCAGATGAAGGGCCCAAAGCCTGGTTGAGGATCTCAACACACATCTCTGTGACCCACCACTGTCAGGAAAGAGGTATAGGAGCATCAGGATTAAGACTACCAGACTGGTAACAGCTTCTTCCCTCAGGCTGTGAGACTAGTGAATACCCTGCCATCACCGAGGTCTCGTCACTAGGACAGTGAGCTGTTTCCTGCGCTGCACACTACATGCATTCATAATTATATTTTAGTAAGCTGGCGCAAGTGGTGCATGCAAGCTTGATTTCAACACTTAAGACAAGTTTGGATGCAAGTACATGAATGGTAGGGATATGGAGGACTATAGCTCCAGTGCAAGTCAACGAGAGTAGGCAATTTTAGTTCAGCATGGACTCAATGGGGTGAAGGGCCTGATGCTGTGCTGTACTTTTCTAGGACTCTATAACTTATAGTATGTATTATTTTTGGTTTATGTGCTGTGTGCCATACATATTGTGTGGCTGCACCGTGGTCTGGAGGTACACTGTTCTGTTTGGTTGTATATTCGTACAGTCAGATAACAATAAACCTGAACTTGACATGCCCTCTTGTTGTTACTACCATATGGAAGGAGGTACGAGAACCTGAAGACCCACACTCACTGATTCAGAAAGAGTTCCCCCTCTGCCATCAGATTTCTAAATGGTCCACATTAACCATGTTATTTCGTTCTTTGTATATTTATTTATTTTTGTGAGTTATAGTAATTTTATGTCCTTGCACTGAAGTTGCCACAAAACAACAAATTTCACAATACAAGGCAGTGGTAATAAACCTGATTCTGATTCTTTGTCAATGTAATGTTGTAAATGCTGAGTCTGAAGGACATGCCAAAAAAACAAGAGAATATAAAAGAAAATAATGAAAACCTTTCCTGTTTGATGAGTTTCATGTCTTTTTCTTATATTGACCCAAGACATTACGTATTTCTCCTTCCATGAAGACTGTCTGACCTGCTGATTGTTTCCAGCAGTGTCTGGTGATCGGTACAGGAGTAGACTGTAGACTGAAAAGTTCAATATATGATGCATTCAAGAACTCGAAAGAGGGGTGAAAGTTGCTCGTGAGGAGTGAACAGTTCAGCGGGGAGCAAATGAAGAATTTGGAGGGGTATGAAGATTCAGGATATGATTCAAGAGTCCATGTGCAATCTAAAAGCTAAGGTGGAGATTACAGGGGGATAGTAAAGGGTTCTGGAGGGGGTGAAAGTGCTGGGAAGTATGAACAGTTTTCATGAGGACACTGGTGGGTTCAGGAGGGGATTGCCAGGTTCTGGAAGGAATCGACGAGTTCGGAAGGATATTGACGAATTCTGGATGAGGAATGACAGGTGTTGACCTAGAGCACTCTCTGGTGAATATGAAGGAGAGTGGGGGAATTAACTCCAGTGCCATGAATAATTTTCGCCTATCAAACACCAGCACAAATATATTTATTGTGATGTACATAATCTAATTTCTAATCATCTCTGCCTCTGAGGAGGGCTTGTCACCCTGAAATGTGAACAGCTTCTCTCCACAGAACATCCCCAGCATTCTCCGCTTTATTTTCAAACGTTATCTGGCCATCTGCGTCCCTGCTGCTGGTGGAAGTTTCTGAACAGAGGCGAACTGCAGCTGAAGTCACACGAAGACTTTGTTTTGTTTCAGTTCGCTCTACTCATGCAACGTGCGGTTGAAGGTAGGAGACAGTGGGACAACTTCACTCACACCAGTGGAATTTGTCACCAAACTGCCCCTTTTACATTCCCATTTACTCCCCAGTGTTTGAAACAAGAACTCAAAACTGTTAAAAACTTGTGGTTTTATTTGGCAGTTAAAAATACACTGTGTCCCATTAATGCTTCCTGTACAGTAAAAGCTTGGTTATTCTGCTGGTGCCTGACCTGACAGGTGCCAATCAGTCAAATATGTGGCTAACCCATTGTTTTCCTAGGCTCTCCCTCAATGCTGCTCAAAAATTGCTCAGATGCTGCCTCAGTGTTGACCCATTCAGACCGGAGACTCCCTCATCACTGGCCAAACATCGTCCAGATATTCCCTGAGCACTTCCTGATCTCAGCCTTGTTCTCCCTCATCTCAGCCTTAGGGTTTCCTCAACAATGCATTAGCCCGGGCATTTTTTCTCAATGCCATTGCAACCTCTGGCAACATCCCAACACTATCCAATACCCCCGCAACATCAGCCCAAGTTAACCGTCTTTGTTCTGGTCAACACTGGCCCAGTATCAGCCCAGCTGTTTTCTTAACACCGCCCCAAAATATAACCCACATAGTCCCTCAACACTGCCCCAGCCTCAGCATGGGCACCCCTCTGAAGGTTAGCAGCACTTGCCTGTTGATGAACTGCTGATGAACCAAGCTTTTAATGTTTCAGGGTTTATGTTACAAGGAATCCATCCTGTTGACTGATGTATTGAACTGGACACTCACATGAAATGAACATTTCCCTTTAAAGTTACAGAGTTCTGTAGTATATACAACATATTCAGTTCAGCACTTGTCTAAAACATGGTAAATCAATTCTACCTCTATGACAATGGTTCTTTAAAAACAAGTACACTAATATACAACTCCCAGCAGTGCAGAGGAATTCTAACTAGCTAAAATTGAGGTTGTATTTCTTATCTCTTTAGATAAAAATGTGCAATTGCAAATGGAGTTTTAAATTGGTTAAAAGTGAAGCAGGCAGCAGGGTCAGTAGAAAGTATTTCACAGCAGAGTGCCTGGGTCCGAACTCACTGACTGCTGTTAGTTAATGCTGATTCCCGGGGTGGCTGTGCAGGGAGGGAGGGGAGCTTTACTGAGAGCCTTGACAGGGTCACGTGACACACACGGACAGAATGACCGCACTGTCTGCTGGACGGCACATAGAGGGTGACTACGTCCACAGAGCGTCAAAACTAGACATCACTGTGGACTCTCAGTAGATTATACACAAGCACGGGGCTTTCTCAACACTGCGCACACCAAACGGGAAGGAGTATAAATGTGGGGCTCCCTCTCCAGTTGCAGACAGGAGCAGCACAACTCGGCAGGTGAAATAGGATTCACAGTGGCAAAGACTAAAGCCCAGGCCCTGTGGAAGAGCATTCAACCCCAGGCAGCAGTGGTGCCAGTGGGTCCCGATGAACCAGACCCAGTAGTGACTCCACAGCATCTGTCTCCCTGGAACCTAGCACAGCAGGTGAGTGATATGGAGCTGGAACCTCACAGAGAGGGAAGAGTGGAGCAAAGACCAGAGATGTTTGAATGTTTAATTGTAAGTAGGCGAGGCTTGGCAGTTAGCACATATCCGGGACAAAGCACTGCTCTCCAACGCCCGCTACTAACGTTACCCCAGAGTGCACCTTGGGGTTAGTTTTTCGCCTCAGTCCAATACTCAAAGCAAACTGCTGGAGGAACATCTGAGGAAGGGAATTGACAGCTGACATTTCAGGCCGAGACCCTTCATCTGAAGTCCACTTCCTTCCACAGATGCTGCCTGACCCGCTGAGTTTCTCCAGCTGTTTGTTCTTTTGCTCCAGATTCCAGCATCCGCCATCTCCCACGTGTCCACTCAGTGGTTGTAAAATCTCTAGCCAACCGGTTCACTTTCAATGATCATTGAACTGATCGCTGCTCAGAAGATATAAAATAACTGCCTTAAAGGCAAATAGTTAGTCATCTGTCACCTACAGATAACTAAAGTGCATACTGTAACAGTTTGTGGAGACTTGGTTAAAATGGTATGGAAGAGTCAATTAAGCTGAACACTGCAAATCTGTACACTTTACACAAATTATCCTCTGCATTTCAAATTTAGTTTCAGGCTCGGACCAGACACTAAATATCCAGCACCTGCAGATATAAAGTAATACTCTTGGCTTCCCAGCTCCTTCTCAAGTATGCTGGTCACACAGAATTGGCTGGAGATCCTGAGGTCTCGGAAACATAGCACTGAAGTGACTTATCACCAATTGGATGTTCCCTAGAATAAATCAAAATACAGATGTTATTTTCATGTTTGCTTCACATGGAAAATAAAAAAGGTGTTTGTTCACAAGTCCTGGGAGATGGCTGAAAGTTGATACTTCCCTCAGGGAGTCGTAGAGCATGGAAACAGGCCCTTTGGCTAAAATGGTCCATGCCAACCAAGATGCATATCTGAGATAGTTCCACATGCCGGTACTCGGTCTGTATCCCTCTAAACCAGGGATTCCCATTCTTTGTTAAGCCACGGACCCCTACCATTAACTGAGGGGATCCATGGACTCCAGGTCAGGAATGCCAGCTCTAAACCTTCCCTGTTCATGTACATGTCAAAGTACCTTCTAAATGTTATTAATTTACTTGCCTCGGCCATTTCCTCTGGCAGCTCGTTCTATTTACGGACCACCCTCTGGGAGGATACAGAGGCAATTCACTGGCTATCCCCAGGATGAAGGGACTTCAGTTCATGTGGAAGGACTGGAGAATCTGGGGACATTCCACTCACAACAGGGGAGAGTAAGAGAGGCACACTACTGTTCATGGAGTAAATGTGGGAAGCTGCTGTTTCCAAGGCAGGAAGGCTGCTGCTCAGTGGGCATAGAGAGAGGCCAGAATCTATAACACTGCCTAAAGCAGGTAAAAGCAGGTACCCACACAATAGTTAAGAAGCATCCAGATCTAGACAAGTAGTTGAAACACTCAGGGATAGAAGACAACAGACCTGATGCAGGCAGCTGGTGCTGGGGCACGTAGTTGGGTGCAATGGTCGGAGAATAGATGGCCCCATGTCTGTGGCTCCAGTGAAGGGGAACGGAAAAGAGGAGGGGAGTGGATCGGCCTAGTACATTACATGTAAAACCCCCTCAACCATTAAGCACATCTACATAGAACACAGAATAGTACATGACAGTACAAGCCATTCGGCCCACAATGTTGTGCCGACCCTTAAACCCTGCCTCCCATATAACTCCCCATCTTAAATTCCTCTATATACCTGTCTAGTAGTCTCTTTTAATTTTCACTAGTGTATCTGCCTCCACCACTGACTCAGGCAGTGCATTCCACCACCAACCTTTGTGTTATCTGCATACTTGCCAACCCAACCTTCTACCCCCACATCCAGGTCACTAATAAAAATTACGAAAAGTAGAGGTTCCAGAACCGATCCTTGTGGGACACCACTAGTCACAACCCTCCAATCCGAATGTACTCCCTCCACCACGACCCTCTGCTTTCTGCAGGCAAGCCAATTCTGAATCCACCTGGCCAAATTTCCCTGGATCCCATGCCTTCTGACTTTCTGAATAAGCCTATCGTGTGGAACCTTGACAAATGCCTTACTAAAATCCATGTAGATCACATCCACAGCACTACCCTCATCTATATGCCTGGTTACCTCCTCAAAAGAACTCTATCAGGCTTGTTAGACACGATCTGCCCTTCACAAAGCCATGCTGACTGTCCCTGATCAGACCATGATTCTCAAAATGCCCACAGATCCTACCTCTAAGAATGTTTTCCAACAGCCTTCCCACAACAGACGTAAGGCTCACTGGTCTATAATTACCCAGACTATCCCTACTACCTTTTTTGAACAAGGGGACAACATTCGCCTCCCTCTAATCTTCCGGTACCATTCCCGTGGACAACGAGGACATAAAGATCCTAGCCAGAGGCTCAGCAATCTTTTCCCTAGCCTCATGGAGCGGCTCGGGAATGAAACGCTGTTGTAGGAAAGCAGCATCTATCATCAGAGATCCGCACCATCATGTTCTCTTTTATCTGCTGCCACCAGGTAGAAGGTACAAGTACCTCAGGACTGGTACCAACAGGTTCAAGAACAGTTACTACCCTCAACCATCAGGCTCTTGAACAAAAGGGGATAACTACACCTCTTGCCCCATCATCCAAATGTTCCAACAACCAATGATCTCACTTCAAAGACTCTTTATCTCATGTTCTTGTTAGTTATTGCTACTTATTTATATTTGCATTTGCACAGTTTGTTGTCTTCCGCACTCTAGTTGAACTGCTATTCTATAGATTTGCTGAGGATGCCCATAGGAAAATGAATCTCAGGATTGTATATGGTGACACATATTGTATGTATTTTGATAATAACATTTATTTTGAACTTTGAACTAGTAGGATCAGAGGGGAGGGGAGGGGTGGGAGAATGTTTTGGTGGCAAGTTGTTGTGATCTGGGACGAGTTGCTTGGAAGGTGCTTCTACTAGTTCAAAGTTCAAAATAAATGTTATCAAAATACATACAGTATCCGCTGGGAAAGAAGTGAAGGGAAGGGGAATTTGAATGGAGACTCTTTTTGAAAGAGCTGGCACAGATAGAAGGGCTGTATGGCCTCTGCATGCACAATATGACCTACAATTACCCTGACCACTGTGTGTAGGGATGTAGGTTTCGTACAGGTAGGAGTTGAGATTGAGTTTGAGCCACTCCATCCCCTCTCTTGGATAAACGAGTCCCGAGATTGCTCTGCCATTGAAGATGATCACAGCCGATGTGATTGCAATCTCTCAGCAACACATCCCGACCAATCGACACTAACCCGTCATCCCCACCCCTCAGTCCCCAGTCTCATGAGGAAACGCCCAGCTCTGCCTTAATGTAATTCAAAGTCTGCCTTCTCCATCCTCACACGAAGAGAGTTTAAACAGGTCTATAGGGTGGACATGGAGAGGACGTCCAGGATCTGAGGGCATAGCCTCAGAATAAAGGTTTGTCCCTTGAAAACTGAAATGAGAAGGAATTTCTTCATCCTGAGGTTGGTGAACCTGTAGGCAGAGATTAACAGCTTCTTGACTGGTAACAGGGCTAAGGACTATGGAGAGAAACTGAGAAAATGTGGTTAAATTAAAAAAAAAACCCATGATGGAACGGCAAAGGAAGCACGATGGGCCAATCAGTGGTCTAAATCTGCACTGTCCCTGACGGTCTGATGTTTTATAGCGTGCTCTGAATGATTCACAGGCCAATCAGTGGTCTAAATCTGCACTGTCCCTGACGGTCTGATGTTTTACAGCGTGCTCTGAATGATTCACAGGCCAATCAGTGGTCTAAATCTGCACTATCCCTGACGGTCTGATGTTTTACAGCGTGCTCTGAATGATTCACAGGCCAATCAGTGGCCTAAATCTGCACTGTCCCTGACGGTCTGATGTTTTACAGCGTGCTCTGAATGATTCACAGGCCAATCAGTGGTCTAAGTCTGCACTGTCCCTGACGGTCTGATGTTTTACAGCGTGCTCTGAATGATTCACAGGCCAATCAGTGGTCTAAATCTGCACTATCCCTGACGGTCTGATGTTTTACAGCGTGCTCTGAATGATTCACAGGCCAATCAGTGGTCTAAATCTGCACTATCCCTGACGGTCTGATGTTTTACAGCGTGCTCTGAATGATTCACAGGCCAATCAGTGGTCTAAATCTGCACTGTCCCTGACGGTCTGATGTTTTACAGCGTGCTCTGAATGATTCACAGGCCAATCAGTGGGCTGCAACGTTACACAATTCACAACGTACAAGAGACAGTTGAACTTATCACTCTGGTGCTAGCGTTCATGCCCAACACAAGTTTCCTCCTGGCATCCTCTCATCATCAAGATGTCAGTCCTGCAACCTGTATGACTCAGGATACTTTGAGAGGATGGATATTGTGGAAAGACAGAAGACATTAATAAAGTATGGTACTTACTGGCTACCATACTTGGTCCTCTTGAACTTGTTCCTCTTGTACTGAGCGTGCTCCATCTCCAGGGTTTGGACAGCAGCTATGATTTGTTTAAGGACTTTATACGTCTCCTGAGGGTCATCGATGATAAATGTCGAATACTCCTCCTGCTCTGGGCCATCGTACACAGACTTGCTGCCACAAGCCTCTGGAAATAAAGGTGAAATGGATCTGATCACTTTATGAACTGTTACAACCTATGTTTACATAGGCTTTAGCATAATAAGATGTCCCACAGTATGATACAATTGTGCGACAGTAGTGCAGCAGTTAGCATAATGCTTCACAGTACGGGTGATCAGGGTTCAATTCCCACCACTGTCTATAAGGAGTTTGTACGTTCTCCCTGTGACCGTGTGGGTTTCCTCCACATTCCAAAAACATAAGGGTCGGTCAGTTGTGGGTCTGCTACGTTGGCACTGGAAACACGGCAACACTTGCAGGCTGCCCCCAGCATATCCTCGGGCTGCGTTGGTCGTCGACGCAAACGATGCATTTCACCATATGTTCTGATGCTTTGAAGTAGCTTTGAAAGCTAATCTTTTTTTTAAAGTGAGAGATTTAGGGGGCAGGGAGTTGGGAGAAGGCTAGAGAGGGGTCCACACTGATCCTCGAGAGAAAGTCGTGAAGCACTTCATGATGATAGGTCTAACACTACAAAGTCACTGGGTAAGATGAACGCTGGAAAGGGAGATGATGGCTGGTCAGATCTGGAGGAGGGCAGAGATAAACAACAAGCTCTTACTAAATGAGCTCCTGCCCAGGTACAGAGCAACACAGACAAGTAAGGCTGAGGCTCAGCTTCTGGTTTGGGTTGAGTGGATGAGCAATAATTGGGGCATGGCCATAAGAGGGAGAAGAGAAGATGTACCACGATGGTAGAGATTTACACACAGAGTGTTGCCCAGCTATCAGTGACACTGCACAGGATCTTCGACTCAAGCTGAACTCTCTTTTTGGCGTAACATTACATTGAATATTGAGCACAGAAGCAGACCCTTCAGCCCATCTACTCCACTCCTCCCACTCTCCTCCTCCATCCCTCCGTCCTCTTAAACCCATCAGCTTTCCTTCGGCCACTCCCCATGGGAGTGAGTTCCCCATTTCCCCACTCTCTGAATTCCTGACTGGATCTGTTGGTGTAGTAACAGACCCCAGCCCCACAAGCGGAAATCACCCTCTGTTAACTGAATGCACTGACCTGTCCATGGAAGAGTGGGGCTCCTGTTCAGGAGATCTCCCGTCCTTCTATGCTCCAGAGTATGTCCAACTGCACACAGATCTAACCTCTCCATTCTGGTGTTGTCTTTGCAAATCTGTTCATAACTCAACTATCTGAACTGCTTGTAGTACTCTGTGTGGTTGGCCAAGGTTTTATTCAAACTGTTCAATAGTTTCAAATTAGTAATGTATTAATCTTTACCCTCAGTGGTTGTGATTTACTGTGGGACATCTCAAGGATTTACCACGGGACACCTCGATGTCAGTTCAATGTCTAATCATTTTCTGTGTGGACTCAAAGTTTCAACGTCTGATGGCTGGTCTGTCTGGTCCATTGATTAGTAATCTCAAGGTTAAGTCTAATCCAGGGAAGTCTCGGCTTTAGAAAGCAGGAAATGGAGTCTCAGTCAGAGGAAGAATGAGCCGATGGATTCTTGCACAGACACAGCAGGCCACTGAGGAAGAAAAACTGATGCCCTTATTTGGCCTGTAACAGCCCCATCTCACACCAAAGTGGCTCACCCTCAAACTGACTCTCAGATTGGTGCCCTTTAGCAACCTACCAAGTGTACATGCAAAACCGATGCCTCCTGAAACTACAGAGTGTTTCCACTCCCCTCACTTCCCACTCACCAACCTCTGTCTCCCCTGCATGAATGACGGAGGCCGCAGCTGTAAACTATGACTATTTGTGTCGTTAGCAACACACACAAAATTCTGGAGAATGCAGCCAGGCGGCACGGTAACTTGGTCGTTAGTGTAACGCTTTACAGTGCCAGCAATCAAGGTTCAATTCCTGCCACTGTCTCTAAGGGGTTTGAATGTTCGCCCGTGACCCTGTGGATTTCCTTTGGGTGCCCCAGTTTTCTCCCACATTCCAAAGACATACAGGTTCGGATTAGTAAACTGTGGGTATGCTACGTTGGTGCTGCCCCACACATCCTTGGGACTGTACTGTCGTTGATGTACACCATGCATTTCACTGGATGTTTTGATGTTTTGACGTAGATGTGACAACTAGAGCTGGTCTCTAACCTCGGGTCAGACAGCCTGAAACTTTGACGGTTTATTCCCCTCCATAGTTTCTGCCTGACCTGCTGAGTTCCTCCAGCACTTTGTGTGTGTTTCTCCGGATTTCCAGCAGCTGTTTAGTAATTGTGTCCTTACCTTGCATCTTCTCCAGCTTGGTCCTGTGGGCATTGAAGAGCGAGTAAATGTGCTCAGTCTCACGGTCGCTGTCCACATCCAGCTGAATGTCCGCAGGAAGGCCACTGTACGGGGCAGACAGACCACATTACTCAGCCAGCCAGCCACCCAGGAAGGGACACATAAACTGCTTAGGGACACAGGAGGCCAGCTCTACCAAAGGCAGATTACTAAAGCACACTGTGGCCCCAAGTGGTTGGAATTCTCTGGCCACGTAGGTGGTGTAAACTGGATCATTCTAAGTATTTAACGTGGAGGTGGATAAATATTCGATAGATCGAGGAATAGAGAGTTACGGAGAAATGGCACAGAAGAGGAGTAAGGCCAGCATGGGTCTTTAGGACAAAAGGACAAACATTTTGTCCCTTTAGAACGGAGATGAGGAGGAATTTCTTTAGCTAGAGGGTGGAATCTGTGGAACTCATTGTAACAGACAGCTGTGGAAGCCAAGTCATTGGGTATATTTAAAGCAGAGGTTAATAGGTTCTTGATTAGTAAGGGCACCAAAGGTTACACGGAGAGGGCAGAAGGATGGGGTTGAGAGGGATAATAAATCAATCACGATGGAATGGCAGAGCAGACTCAATGGGCCAAATGGCTTGATCCTGCTTCTTATGGGTCAGCCCGGATCGTATCGAAAGCTGGGGCTTGGTTGAGGGGCCTGTTGGATATCCCTGCTTCTATTTTCTTGCAGTGTGCACCATCTCCAAAATACAGTTACAGTAACATGCCTCGGCTACTCCTCCAGCACCTTCCAAACCATGATCTCTGCTGTCAAGGGTAGCAGGTGCAGGGGAACCCCACCAAACACAGGTTCCCCTGCAAGTTACACGCCAGTCTGATTTGGAGATGTATTGCCGTTCATTCATTGGTTCTGAATCTAAACTGCAGAAATTCCTCCCCAAAGGCTTCGCTGGAAGGTCTGTAGCAGTTGAAGAAAACAGCTCAGCCCACCATTTCAGAGGCCTTATCCAAATCTCAGCCCTGCCTACACTTCTGCTATTTGACTGCATGTGCTGGATAATTGGCAGGGTTACAAACCCGTCTTTCCTATTGAATTCTCAGACCCTCCTCTGTATGCATAGGAAAACAGTTGACCCTGGTGGAGCTGGGGGGGGAGGGTCACTTGATTTTCAGGGTCACCTGGTGGAATTAGCACAAAGTGTGAAACTTCATGGTCTCACTCAGCTGAGCACACACAGACCTCCTTGCTTGGGGAAACGGCTTTGGGTGAAGGTTCAGTTTAAACTTCAGGACACAAAGGCACTCTTTCCTTAATCTATGTTGCTTCTCTATCTCAGGAGCTGAGGGAGATAGCAGGTGAGGAATTCACTGAGATGACAGCAGAGTCTTTGACAGCAAGAGTTGATGCTGAAAAGTGCTTCCACTGGTTCAGAAAGAGGCGCAGGGCCTCAGGGATAACAACCCTGGCCTTTTGGTACTGATGAGCTGCAACTTCTGCACTGAGAAAACTGCAAA
This sequence comes from Mobula hypostoma, assembly GCF_963921235.1. Taxonomy (NCBI): domain Eukaryota; kingdom Metazoa; phylum Chordata; class Chondrichthyes; order Myliobatiformes; family Myliobatidae; genus Mobula; species Mobula hypostoma. Next base: position 34,239,434 of record NC_086101.1, read on the forward strand.
CTTTTGCTATCTCAAATTTTCCTTACAACAGAGGAGTATGTCCTTGTACTCTGAGGCTGTGCCCTCTGGTCCAAGACTCCCCCACTATCGGAAACATTTTCTCCACATCTACTCTAATCTAGACCTTTCAATATTCGCTAGGTTTCAATGAGATTCCAACCCCGCCCCCGTCCTTGTAAATTTTGTAAATTCCAGTGAGTACAGGCCCAGAACCATCAAATGCTCCTCATACATTAGCTGTTTCATTCGTGGGATCATTTCGTGAACTTTCTCTGGACCATCTCCAGTGCCTAATCTGGTGAGTGCTCCCATTCCTCCACATTACACTCTAAACCCAGTCTCTCTTACATGCCTATCAACATCCTACCTCCTACCGATCATCCACACTGGGGTTAATTTTCCAGCCACTAATTAACCCACCATCCTGCATACCTTTGGGACATGGGAGGAAAGCGGTGCACGCAGCAGAAACCCCCACGGTCATGGGGAGAGTGTGAAGACTCCACATGGACAGTATCAGAGATCAGGACTGAACACAGCTTGCTGCCCCACCCAGAAGCAGTGGGTGGTCAGTGAGTCTTTTTTCCCCCAAGGCTGACTTCAATCAGCTGTCAGGCAGTGAGGAGAATGAGGGTTGGCAGGCTGACCAGAGAATGGATCATCTGTGGTCTTATTGAACAGGGGCCACGGTCAAAGGCTCAACAGGCTCCCCTGCTCCTGATAGCTTCAGACTGGAGAACCTGCAGAGATTTTCAATCAAAGCGGTAAGTGGTCTGAGATCTGAGCAAGGGGTGGACCGTGTATTAGTGCGGCAGTAACAGGGGTGTACAAACCTGAAATAAAAACAGAAAATGCTGGATATAATCAGGCTGCATCTGTGGGAAGGGAAATAGTTAACGTTTCAGATCAAAGACACTTTGTCAGGACTGGCAGAGAGACAACAGAAGCTTGTTAAGCTGTGGGTGGGATATATCTGGCAGGGTAAAACCAGGGTGACTATGACAGTAAGCTGTAAATTTGAGGTCACCTATAAAATGCAAAGGGCCAGGTCAGGAGAACTGATTTACTTATTTATTTGAGGAGGGTCTGGAATATGAATATTTAGATAGAACTATTGAGGGAAGAACTGAGAATATATTTGGGAAGAGGGTAACATTAATCAGTGGGATGGAGAGGAACACAGTGCTGGCTCTTTTAGAGTATTTATGGAAAAGAAAGGATTCCTCTGTGCTACAGGATTTCCTGAATCCTTGGAAATGACAACCAAGGGAGCACTGGAGGGACCTCATCCCTCAGCACTGGGAGCAGCGTCTTCCCGTGCTCCATCTCAGTGATTTTTACAGCGGTACAGCTTGCGCAGAGGTGGGAAGTCTTCTCATCTTACCCAGTGCAGGGGGTACAGCCAGGTGCACAGTCCAAACTGGCCTTGCAGCACAGCCAGTGGCCGTTGAGATAGGCGGACGGGTGGTACGTGCTGAGTCGCTTCTGGTTGCACTGGCTAACTTTGGTCAGGATGTCAATCCAGTCCTTTGCCTCGACACAGTTGTTGGCCTGGATGTACAGTGCCCTCTCAGGCTGAATGACCTGAAACATCTGCATTGGAGAGAGAGCACAGGACAGAATGAGTTCAGATTCTGTATTCACTTGGCGGGGGGGGGAAGTATTATAAATTCTTCTGTTCTCTGCAGCTTGGAAGGGAGCCTGCAGATTGACTTCGCTTTCAAATTCTTCTGTAGCCCATCTCTCCATCCCTCTACAACCTCCCCCCAGCCCCCACCACTCCATAACCCATCCCCTCCATGTCCCTCACCCCTCCCTACACCCACCACTTCTTGTCCCAACCCCTCCATAACCCACCCCCATCCCACCAGATTTCCACTTGCAGCACCCTGATCATCCTGGATTTTAAAGCACCCTCGCTTTGTGCCCTCAGATGCCTGGATCCCTCACTAAATGTTGTGTTCTCTCTCCTCTTTGGCCCTTCTTAAAACCTACTTCTTTGACCAAGTTTCTAGTCACCAGCTCTGTTTCCTTTTTCTACAGCTCAGACTTAGTCTACTGGACATTACAGACGCTACACACACGACTATACTCACTCTTAACTCATTAACTGTACTCTGTTTCTACCCAGTCTGGGCCCCATCATTAAACACTTCAGTGACAATTTCCAGAACCTTCCATCTCTTACGCTAACAAGCTGATACTCACGTTCTTCATTTTGAACGATTCTTCCTCTAGTTTCTCAACAGCGAGAATATTTTCAATTGGAATATTGTACAGTGGATGGTCACCTAAAACATCAGGAAAGGAGCTCATTAAAAACCCGCTTCCTCCAGAGTGGAAACTTGTCTGAAGCTTTCTGGCCAAGCTCATTATCTAAATCATCGACTAATTGAACAATCGCACACAGAACAAACACAGAAACAGGCCATTCATGCAACAGCACTGGAATACAAAATACATCTGTCTGACCTTGTAGATAAAAAACATCAGGGGCATGGATAAGGAAGATGGTCACTGTCTTTCTCAAGGTCAGGAATCTTGGTTTAAGGTGAGAGGCGAAAGGTTAAAAACGGGACCCGAGGGGCAAATTTTTCCAGAAGGTGGTGGGTATGTGGAATGAGGTGCCAAAGGAAGTGGGTACAATTAGAATGGACAGGTACATGGCCAAGAAAGGTCTGGAGGGATACAAGCCAATGAGACTAGTTCAGAAAGGCTCCTTAGTTGGCACCGACTAGATGGGTCCAAGACTTGTTTTCATGCAGTATGGCTCTTTGACTGTATCTGAGTACAACTATACAAGGCCCTGGGGAGATTGTGCTTTCAATGCTTTGTAGAGTCATCCAGCTCCAAAATGGGGACCACCTACCCTACCATTGAGGAAACCTTCAAAAGGCAGTGCCGCAAGAAGGCAGCTTCAATCATCAAGGACCCTCCCCACCCATGGCATGCCTTCTTTTCATTACCAACATCAGAGAGGAGGTACAGGAGCCTGAAGACAAACACTCAACATTTTAGCAAAAGCTTCTTTCCCTCCACCGTCAGGTTTCTGAATGGTCCACGAACACTACTTCACTATTTCACTCTCTTTTTGCAGTATCTATTTATTTTATTGTAATTTATAGTAATTTGTTATGCCTGCACTGTACTGTGTCCACAAAGCAAAAGAGTTCACAATTTACGCCAGTGACAAAACTTGGTTCTGGTTCTGATTCTAGAGAAAGTGCAGTTGGCCTTGAGCAGACTGACTACTGGGAATGAAAGGGTTATCATATGAGGAACATTTGATAGCTCTGGGTCTGTACTCATTGGAATGTAGAAGGATGAGAGGGATCTCATTGAAACCTTTTGAATGTTGAAAAGCCCAGACATTGTTGACGTGGAAAGCGTGTTTCCCATTCCCATGGTGGCAGAGTCTATGACAAGAGAGGGATAGAGGAGCATCCATTTAAAACAAAGACGTGGAGAAATTTCTTTAGCTAGAGGGTGGTGAATTTGTGGAATTTATTACCACAGGCAGCTGTGGAGGTCAGGTCATTGGGTGTATTTAAGGCAGAGCTTGATAGGTTCTTGATTTGACACGGTATCAAAGGTTATGGGGAGAAGGCTGGGGAGTGGGGCTGAAGTGGGGGAAAAGGGATCAACCATGATGAAATGGTGGAGCAGACTTGATGGGTCAAATAGCCTAATTCTGCTCCTACATCTTATGGAATTATGGACTTCAGGTCCGCCATATGTGGAGATGAAGCAGAGTGGAGGTGATCTCACTGAAACTACAAAATTCTTACAAGGCTTGACAGCTCGGTTGTTTATCCTGGCTGGGGTGTCCTGAACCAGTGATCAGTCTTAGAATACCGGGTTGGCCACTCAGGATAGAGATGAAAAAAAACTACTTCACCAGCAGAGTGGTGACTTGCTGGAATTCTCTCCCAAAAGGGACGTGGAGCTTCACTTACTGAGAATATTCAAGGTAAAGATCAATAGTTAGTTTTAAATATTAAAAGAACTTGCAAATCCCAGGGTTAATGTGGGAAAATGACACTAACGAAAAGGATGAGCCATGGTCTTACTGAATGGTGAAGCAGACCTGAAGGGCTGAATGGCCTCCTTTTGCTTCTATTCCTTATGCCCTAGGCTGATCTGTCTGCCTCATTTCAGTCTCCTCCCACACCCCCCTCCACCTCCACTATAACTATCTTCTCTATCCTGCTCTCCTTCATCCATTTATCCAGCTTCCCCTTAAACCCATCTCCACTCATCACCTCACCCATTGTCTGTGGGAGGAGTCCCACTCTCTAGCGAAAGAGGGTTCTCCTGAATTCCTGACAAAATCTATTGGCGTCTGTTGACAAGTGGAACTGTACTGAACCTCTCCATTCTCAAAGTCGGTAAGATGGCATACAGATGAAGTCAGCAAGATGTGGTGAGGTAGGGACAATGCAGGGGAATTGATGTTGCTGGTGAGGTGGAACCCTTCATCAAATGGGAAGCTATCTGACTGAGCACGAAGAGTTATTGCAGCTGAGTGGAAAGTCATCACTCAAACTAGGCTTTGTTAATGCTCCTGGTTCCATGACCTCCCTTCTGTGATGTTCAAAACTCCACTGATACCATGAGAAGATCGTGTTCCCAACACATGTCTGCTGCCCTCAGGAAGGAAACAGTCCAAGATCCAACTGAAATTCTGGAGTGGGAAGAATGATCAGAGGGGGTCCAGTCCCCAAATGGACACTCTTCACGTATTCCAAATATTAGGGAGAAAGGACTGTGTGTGATACATCACCTTTGTGCTTGTGATAGGTGAACTCATGGTTGCTCAGGCGAAACCACCGCTTCTTAAAATTCTTGATGCCAAAGCGATTTCTTCCTTGTGCCCTCTTGATCATAAACCTAAACGGAAATTCAAAAGCAGCGTTTGGAAAGATTAGCAAATTAAATCTTTACGAATATCTCTAAGGAAGTTGAGTAGTCCAAGAGAATGGGAAGTTGTGAAGGATTTCAAGGTTGTGGAGAAACATGATAGGAGGTACAGAAGCCTGAAGGCACACACTCAGCATTTCAGGAACAGCTTTTTCCCCTCTGCCATCCAATTCCTAAATGTACATTGAACCCATGAACACTACCTCACTTTTTTTTAATATATATTATTTCTGTTTTTGCATGATTTTTAATCTCCAATATACATATACTGTTATTTATTTATTCTTCTGTATCATGTATTCCATTGAACTGCTGCTGCTAAGTTAACAAATTTCACCTAATGCTGGTGATAATACACCTGATTCTGATTCTGATGATTCCTGCAGGAGGTCCTCTGCCTGAGCACCATCTCCATACTTGGTGCCCCCCCAGCTCAATGGTCCAGGTACCAGTATGAACCCATTACTGGGGAACCCGCACAGATGAAACAGACTTTCCACAATGTGTAAAAGCAGGTTATTTACAGACCCATTGTGGGCAGCACATTGGTGTAACTAGCAGAGTCAACAGCTCACAGCTCCAGATAATCAGGTTCAATTCTGACCTTCGGTGCAGTCTGTGTAGCCAGATGGGTTTCTTCTGCTACACTACTGTGGATTAACTGGCCACTGTAAGTTCCCCCCAATGTATGGGTGAGTGGTAGAATTGGGGGAAATTGATGGGAATGTGGGAAAAATTTAGAAAAAAAATAGGATTAATGTAAATGGTTGTTTGATGGTGAGTATGGACTTGTTAGGCTTAAGTTCAAAGTAAGATTATTATCAAAGTATGTATATGCGAGATGCAACACAGAGCGTCATAGGAAGTCATTCCTGCCTGTGGCCATCAAACTTTACAACTCCTCCCTTGGAGGGTCAGACACCCCGAGCCAATAGGCTGGTCCTGGACTTATTTCATAATTTACTGGCATAATTTACATATTACTATTTAACTATTTATGGTTTTATTACTACTTATTATTTATGGTGCAACTGTAACGAAAACCAATTTCCCCCGGGATCAATAAAGTATGACTATGACTATGTCCCCATATACTACCCTGAGATTCATTTTCTTGCAGACATTAGCAGTAGAACGAAGAAATACAATAGAATCAATGAAAAAATATACACAAACACTGACAAGCAACCAATGTTCAAAAGAAGACAAACTGTACAAATATAAAAACACGATTATAAACAAACAAGTAAGTAAATAACACCGAGAACATGAGTTGTAGAGTCCTTGAAAATGAGTCGACAGGTGTGGAATCACTTCAGTGTTGAGGTGAGCGAAGTTATCCACTTTGGTCAGGAGCCTGATGGTTGAAGGGGAATAACTATTCCTGAATCTATGTTGTGGTTCAGTGGTAATAAACTGTTGCACCACACATGACCTTGGTATTTCCGTTTATTTAATTTCTCTATTGAAACATTCAGAACTTGGAATAATTTGTCCTCTAAACTCTTTTTGACTTTGCCAAGAATTACAGCAAATCACGGACTGACAAAGCATGCCAGCTAACCTCTAACGCTGGGCACGGCTTTCCATCTGACCCTTGTTAAACATTAACTGTTTCCTGAGATGTTTTATCATGGCCAAAGATACGAACGTATGTTTGTAAAAGGTTTGAGAGCTTGCTCAGTGTGCACAGGGATGGAATGGAGCGTCAGTGGGATGAGAATGGGTAGTGAAGAGGGTCAGTCTCAGAACACCATCTGACAGAGCGAGTGGATTATGGAAGAATACAAATTCAAAGTTATAAAGGGCTTAGACAGAGTAAATAAGAGGCTGTTTCCAGAGTCAGGAGTCTGTGTGACGAAGGGATACAGAGTTAAGGTTCAAATTAAATTTATTTGTCAAAGTACATATACATCACCATATACAACCCTCATATTCATCTTCTTGCAGGCATTCACAGTAAATACAAGAAACATAATGGAATTAATGGAAGACCATACTCAACAGGGCGGACAAACAACCAACGTGCAAAGGACAGCAAACTGTGCAAATACAAAAAGAAAAGAAAGAAATAGTAATAATAAGTAAATAAACAAACAAACAATAAATATCGAGAACATGAAATGAAGAATCCTTGAAAGCGAGTCCATAGGTTGTGGGAAGAGTTCAGTGATAGTTTGAGTGAAGTTGAGTGAAATTATCCCCTCTGGACATCAACAGCCCGATGGCTGAGAGGTAATAACTGTTCCTGAACATGGTGGTGTGTGCCCTGAGGCTCCTGTACCTTTTTCCTGATGATAGCAGCGAGAAGGGAACATGGCCTGGATAATGGGGCTCCTTGATGATGGATGTTGCTTTCCTGCAACAGTGCTCTGAGTAGATGTGCTCAGTGGTGGGGAAGCTTTACGCGTGAAGGTGACCAACAATAGAGCTTGTGAAAAGGGAGTGGTTGGTTGTTGTGATCGGAAATGCGCTGTCTGAGGGGAGAGAGAAGGAATTCTCAAAGTTTCTGAATACTTGCAGGGGAAAATTCATAGGCCTGTGTAGAGAAAGTGCAGGCAGCCGCAAAACAAATCAAAGATTTCTTTCACAGAGCCAGCTCAAACACGATGGATCAAATGGCCTCCCTCAACAATGCAAGACTCATTTGATCCCAGCTGCCACAAGCTAACAGATAGACATTCTTCCCTCATGGACACTGTTGGAGCCTGATGCTTTTGTGATCCAAAGACTCTATTCCAAATTACTATTCTACACTGCATTAACAGAGAATTATAATCCATCTGAAATAATCTCGCAGTAACATGTTGGTCTCATAAAAGTGACAGAAGTAGTTGGATTGTTGTAAAAATCCACCTAGTTCCTTGATGTTCTGCTCAGTCTATGCCAGGATTTGACTCCTGTCCTAGAGTAACGTGGTTAACTCTTGCCCTATGAATCAACAGAGCAAGTCCCTAATTTATCAAGAAAAGAGGTTAGCACCAGCGTCACAGGGAAGAATACATCCTGAAGGAAAGTCATGTTTTTCCTCTGTGAAGGTTACATGTCAATAGTTTCATTTTGTCTAGTAAAATTTTATTTGCCATACAGAACAGAGCGAATATTTAGAACTCACCCTTCCTTTAACACGATGGGCTGCTCAATACTCTTGTGGTCCTTTCTTCCAGAGGAGGAGATTAAATCTAGGAACTTCGCACAGATCAGAATAGCATGTTAAAGGGAGCTCAGCTGGTTATTTAACTTCCCAACAAATACAACAGAGCAGCTGTTTCACAAAGATCTGTCTCCACACATCATAAGTAATTTGATATTTCCTCTGTTTAAGAAGTGCTACTGTCAGAAAGCTTATAAAATATCAATATGTTACTCTATCCACTGAGCCAGGTTTAGGCTAAGTTTGCTGATCACAAACGCAAGAGATTCTGCAGTTGCTGGAAACCCAGAGTAACACACACAAAATGCTGAAGGAATTTCACAGGTCAGGCAGCATCAATGGAAAGGCATAAAGAGTCCATGTTTTGGATTGGGACTCTTTATCATCCTTTCCATAGATGCTATCTGACCTGCTGAGTTTCTCAAGCGTTTTGTGTGTGTTACTCTAAGTTTCCTGATGTGGCTGGTGTAGCAGTGAGAAGCAATGCTTTCACTGACTGGGCAATTTTTTTTCATTTGCAACCTCTCAAAGGGAGTGTGGTAGGATTCTAGATAAAGAATAGTGGTAAAGGAACCTCAAGAGTCCTCCCATCCTAATCTCTACAGAACCCTAATCCAACTCAACTCCATCCCATTCCCAAAATTACTCCAACCCAGCTGCAAAACAATACATTATCCAACTCCCATCCACAAAAGAACATCAACCCAAACTCTACTACATTACAGATCCCTAATCTCATCATGACCTTAGCCTCAGGACACTAGAAAACCAACCCATTAGGACCCCGACCCCGCTGTGCATGGTACTGCTTACTCGTAAAAGAAAGTTTGTCGGAACCCAACTCCATGTCAACAGGTCTCCAAACCAACCCTCACTCCAGTGGAACCTCCAACCAAAAAGCAACCTCAGCAGAATGCCAATTTAACTACCACCTCAACTGAACCTATTCCTATTAGCAGAAAACCCCACGAAAGCCAAAAATGACTACAAATGTAATGAAAGGTTGCTGCCATTGATTCAGTGGAAGGTCACACGGATGTGACCAGATGACTGGGTCTCTAGACTTCTTTACACAGTTTCAGGAGATCAGAGTACCTTTACTGCAAATGAAATGCTCTGAAGTGCTGTCATTGCTACAATGGTTCCATTTCCACACAGTATGATAAATACAACTTTGTCTCCATTAACTGAAGGATATACACTTTATCAGGTACACCTGTACACCTGCTTGGTAATGCAAATATCTAATCAGCCAACCATATGGCAGCAACTCGATGCATAAAAGTACGCAGACATGGTCAAGAGGTTCAGTTGTTGTTCAGACCAAACATCAGAATAGGGAAGAAATATGACCCAAGTGATTTTGATCATGGAATGATTGTTGGTGCCAGATGGGGTGGTTTGAGTATATCAGATACTGCTGATCTCCTGGGATTTTCACCCACACTATTCTCTGACAGAGAATGGTGCAAGGAACAAAAAGACAGCCAGTGAGTGGCAGTTCTGTGAGCGAAAACACTTAGTTAATGAGAGAGGTAAGTGGAGAATGGCCAGACTGGTTCAAACTGAAAGGAAGGTAACAGTAACTCAAATAACCACGCGTTTCAACAGCGGTGTGCGGAAGAGCATCTCTGAATGCACAGAATGTTGAATCTTGAAGTGGGTGGGCTACAGCAGCAGAAGGCCACGAACATACACTCAGAGGCCACTTTATTAGGTATGGGAGGCAGCTAATAAAAGTGCCCACTGAACGTAGATCGGCTGGACACAGAGGATTCATGAGTGTCTCGGAACGTGAGCCCCTGGGAATCTGCAAGCTGTACATTGTACAGAGCAATAGTGACCAAGGCATGTACATCAATAAAAAGGAACTTACATTTCTTACAGCATCTGTGTACTTCTGCTCATTAAAGTGCTCATAGAACGTGGCCATGTAGGATTCCTTGAAACTTGCCTGCAGAAACAAGGGGGTATCAGTGAAATATTTATTAGCATTCTACTGTTAATTACTAGACAGAGACACCATAATATTCTATAATACAAATTAATTCATTGACTATTATACAGCAACAGAATTGGAGAGGGTCCAGAGGAGGTTCACAAAAATTAATCCAGGAATGAGAGGGTTAACATACGAGAAGCATTTGATGGCTCTGGGTCTGTACTCACTGGAGTTTAGAAGACTGGGGGGGGGGGATCTTATTGAATATTGAAAGGCTTACTTAGTGTGCATGTGGAGGGGATGTTTCTTAGAGTTGGGAGAGTCTAGGACCAGAGGGCACAGCCTCAGAATAGAGGGACATCCATTTAGAACAGAGATGAGGAGGAATTTCTTTAGCCTGAGGGTGGTGAATCTGTGGAATTCTTTGCCACAGGCAGCTGTAGAGGCCAAGTCATTGAGTATATTTAGAACAGAGGTTGACAGGTTCTTGATTAGTAAGGGTGTCAAAGCTTACGGGGAGAAGGCTGGAGAACGGGGTTAAGAAAGGCAATAAATCAGCCACAATGGAATAGAAGAGCAGACTCGATGGGTGAATGGCCTAATTCTGCTCCAATGTCTTTATGGTGTTATGGAAGATTTTTATTCACTCTTTGCAAGTGGGAGTTGCTGTCCTGGGTGACATTCAAACCCCATTGCTATCTGTCCTTTAACTGAATGATTTGTTCATTCCATAGGATGGTAAAGAACCACCATGGCATTGGGGCTCTGAAGTCACATATGGACTGGACTAGGTGAGGACAGCTTACTTCCCTCCCCGAAGGACATCAGTGAATAGCTGGATTTTCACATCAAGCCATTAAGTTTCATGATGAGCATTACCGCTAATGGCTTTTTAATCTCAATTCAGTAACTTAAATTTAAGCTCTGGAGGTTTAACCTCTGGGACACTGGTCCAGGGTTCAGAACTACCAGTCCAGTAATGAACTCATTATGACACTGGACTGTCCTGTTTATCTGTTGTAGATGGTCCAAAATAATGTATACTTTACACATAATATCGTTGCAGAATTTTAAACCTGAGAACACCAGCCAGTTTTTATAATTCATTTACTAAGGATCTTTTTAAAAAGGTCAAGAGCCCTTTTATCATTGACCTGAGGCACCTGGCAGGCAAGTCTGAGCTACATTAATATAGAGAGTCTGATCATCACAGGGCCTTTGCATAAAACCATGAGCAGATGTTGGCAAAAGGAATACAGTATTCCTTAATCTATTCAGAGGGTACTTAAGGACATATAAAATGATCACAACTAATTGTGAATAACATCAGAGTAAATTCTGCGAGCCCCCATCAGGGCAGAAATGAATCAAGAGCTTGGTAGCTCGGCCTTTCACTAGTTCACTCTCAGGGCTGCAGCTGTCGCTAGTGAAACTGGGATTTAATTTCCACTGCTGGTAAGGTGATGCTGAACCACTTTCTTTCTGAACTGCTGCCTTCTATGTGAGGCAGATGCTCCCACAAGATATTCTGCTATTTGCGGCAGGAACTTCAGATCATCCTCCAAGGATGAGAGATCTCCTTCCCCGAGGAATTTTGGTGACACAGTTTACTTAAACAATAATCCAACATCCCGATTGTGAAAATAATTTTCAGAGAGAATGGCTTTTTACTTTCAGAATTTTTTCCTGAAATTACCATTTAAGTTCTCAGTAGCTATGGAGAGTTCCAACTAGTCAACTCTAGAAATACGCTGTACAGAAATTTAACGGTATTTGGTCCTGTAATTGATAGCGTTCAGAAGGATCTCATTGAAACATACTGGATACTGAAAAGCCCGAGTGGACATGGAAAGGATGTTTCCATTAGTCGGAGAGGGTAAGATCTGAGGGCACAGCCTCAAAGTAAAGAGATGCCTCTTTAAGACTAAGACGAGGAGGAATTTCTTCAGCCAAAGGGTGGCAAATCTGTGGGTGCAGACTTACACAGCCCTGAGACATCAGGCAAGGTCATTTGATTCCAAGAAATTGGAATATTGATCATTACAGTATGTCTCTCTGGAGGTTCTTGCTCCCTCCCCTCTCCCTTGCCCTTTTCCCTGGAGCGTAGAAGAATGAAGGGAGATTTGATAGAGGTATATAAAATTATGATGGGTATAGATAGAGTGAATGCAAGCAGGCTTTTTCCACTGAGGCTAGGGGAGAAAAAAACTCAGAGGACATGGGTTAAGGGTGGAGGGGGAAAAGTTTAAAGGGAACATTAGGAGGGGCTTCTTCACACAGAGAGTGGTGGGAGTGTGGAATGAGCTGCCAGATGAAGTGGTAAATGCGGGCTCACTTTTAATATTTAAGAAAAACTTGGACAGGTACATGGATGAGAGGTGTATGGAGGGATATGGTCCAGGTGCAGGTCAGTGGGACTAGGCAGAAAAATGGTTCGGCGCAGCCAAGAAGGGCCAAAAGGCCTGTTTCTGTGCTGTAATGTTCATGATTCCTTTTTCACACTCTCAGTCCACAGCAGAGACCTATATCAGAATCACATTTATCATCACTCACATATCTCATGAAATTTGTTTTTGTTTTGCAGAAGTACAGTGCAATACACAAAATTACTACAGTACTGTGCAAAATCTTAGGCACCCTAGCTTTTCATATGTGCCCAAGACTTTTGCTCAGTATTGTAAGGTAGAGATTGGCATGTTCTTGATTGGTAAAGGGATTAAGGGTTGCAGGGAGACTTGGTTGAATGGTAGAGCAGACTTGATGGTCCAAACAGCCTAATCCTGCCTATGATCCATATTCCCAGCGAGCACAGTTAAAGCAAATATGGGAAAACTGAGACGGTGTGATTGAGGTTCCTACACTGTTAAAACATCACATTCTCTCATTACAGTGCAGAATAAGTGAAGGAACACTTACAGATTTGGACTTCGATAAGCTACCCAAGGTCTGGATGGTCTTGGACACGAGAGTCAGGGTCCGCGCTGTTACTGGGTCCTGAAAGAAAGAAATGGTCACCAGATCCTGATCAACACTTCCGAATGACAGAAAGCTGGAGCAACTACTTGGCTTCTATAAGATAGATAGATACTTTATTTACCCCAAAGGAGCATTACAAGTGCACAGATATACAAATATTAGAAGAGAAGTAAGAAAGAATAAAAAAAAATACACATCTTGTGAGGAAAGGCCAGGGAAGATGGGGGAGACTTTTGGTATTTTCCTTCTAACATTTGTAAATAACACTAACGTCAGGCAAGGAAATTTGTTGTATCAGCAAATCAGATTGGTCGTCTGAAACATGGTTCCCTCTTTGCAAGCAGCCATAATTTTTTTTTTACCTTGCCTAATGGAATGAGCTAAGTCAATGTGTGTATATGTCACCATAAACCACCACGTGATTCATTTCCCTGAACACATTTACAGAAAAAGTAAAGAAATGCAATACAATTTATGAAAAACTATACATAAAGAGACTGACAAACCACCAATGTGCATAAGATGCCAAATTGTGCATAATTAACTAAATGCATGAATGAATGGTACCAAGGACATAAGTGAAAGTGAGACCACAAGTTGCGGAACCAGTTCAGGGTTCAGGGTTGAGGGTAGTGAAGTTATTTACACTGGTTCAGGAGTCTGAAGGTTGTAGGGTAATAACTGTTCCTGAACCGGGTGCTGCAGGACCTAAGGCTCCTGTACCTTCTGCCCCATGGTAAAAGTGAGAAGACAGCATGGCCTGGATGATGGGAGTCCTTGATAACTGAGTTCACCAGCACTTCAGTCATTGATTGCAGCTGAAGTCACTTTGCAGTTGTATAGACCTGAGGAGAGCTAAGGTACCGGTGACCCCTGTTTCCATCCAGGGAGTCAGTGTGGACATGGTGGAGGATTACAAATACCTGGGGATACGAATTGACAATAAACTGGACTGGTCAAAGAACACTGAGGCTGTCTACAAGAAGGGTTAGAGCCGTCCCTATTTCCTGAGGAGACTGAGGTCCTTTAACATCTGCCGGACGATGCTGAGGATGTTCTATGAGTCTGTGGTGGCCAGTGCTATCATGTTTGCTGTTGTGTGCTGGGGCAGCAGGCTGAGGGTAGCAGACACCAACAGAAACAACAAACTCATTCGTAAGGCCAGTGATGTTGTGGGGATGGAACTGGACTCTCTGACGGTGGTGTCTGAAAAGAGGATGCTGTCTAAGTTGCATGCCATCTTGGACAATGTCTCCCATCCACTACATAATGTACTGGGTGGGCACAGGAGTATATTCAGCCAGAGACTCATCCCACCGAGATGCAGTACTGAGCGTCATAGGAAGTCATTCCTGCCTGTGGCCATCAAACTTTACAACTCCTCCCTTGGAGGGTCAGACACCCTGAGCCTATAGGCTGGTCCTAGACTTATTTCATAATTTACTGGCATAATTTACATATTACTATTTAACTATTTATGGTTCTATTACTATTTATTATTTATGGAGCAACTGTAATGAAAACCAATTTCCCCCGGGATCAATAAAGTATGACTATGACTATGACTATGACTATGACTATTTGGAGTATCGTGTGCTGTTGCATTACAGGAAGGACGTGGGGGATGCGACTTTGGAGAGAATGCAGAAGAGGTTCACCAGGATGCTGCCTACGTTAGAAAGTATGAGCTATAAGGAGAGTTTGGATAATCTTGGTTGTTTGCCCTAGAGTTTTAGAGGCTGAGGGAGAAGTATATAACATTATGAGACACACATATAGGGTCAACGATCAGAATCTTTTTCCCCCCAGCGTGGAAATGTCAAGTGCTAGGGGATGCAGCGTTTAAGGTGGGAGGGGAAAGTTTGCGAGGCAAGTGTTTTTTTTTACAGTGAGAGTGGTAGTGCACTTCTAGGGAAGTGATGTAAGCAACAGTTAAGAGGCATTCAGATAGGCCTATGAACAGGCAGAGAAGTTTAAATTGCCATCACAGTCAGCACAAAGAGTAGGGCCTGTTCCTGCGCTCTACTGTGCAATATTCTATATGATTCCAATCAGCAGCCTGGAGTTTCTAGAGTGGCTCAGCACCTACCTCTACCTCTTCCCGTCTCCACCACCCGCCCCCCCCCCCCATTTACCCAAACCTAGCTTATTAGATCTGGAAGCCAACTCGGACAGTCAGCACCGTGCCAGTACAGAGTGACAACAGTACCTTACATAGGGTAGGCAGAGCAAGCCCAACCAATGACAGGTCAAAACCCTGTGTAGGCTTTGCTGTCTGCTGAATCTCTTGGCCATTTGACCTGAAAGTTTAACTCTGCATTGACCTGCTGAGTGTTTCCAAACTCTGTTTTATTTCAAATTCTTCGAATGTTTTGATTGTCTCACTTAGACACTATTAAAACCACAGAAGGCAGAGAAATACTGGTCTCTGTACAGCACTGACAGCAACGCCCAACAAATCAGACAAATTGTCAAAAATCCTGGCTGTCACTGTGTACACAGCAAGATCCCAGTACAACAGGATATATAAAATTATCCTGTTTTGGTGATGGAGGTTGAGAGATAAATATTAATCAGAATACTGGGGAAAGCCTCCATGTTAAGCAGTGCCAGAATATCTATTCTATCGGCTTAATGTCTGATGTGAGAAACAGCCTCCCTGTCACTGCAGTGCTCCTTCAGTACAGCAAAGGGAGAGTTTATCTGGCTTTGGGCTCAGGAAAGCATCAAAGATCAACGTAAATTTATTATCAAAGTATGTATATGTCATCAGAAACTACCCTGAGATTCATTTTCTTGCAGGCATTCTCAGAAGAACAAAGAAATACAATAGAACCAAAGAACGACACACAAAGACTGACAAAAAACCAATGTGTAAAAGAAGATTAGACAGTTAGATAGATAGATAACACTGAGAACATGAGTTGGTGAGTATTTGAGAGTGAGTTCGTAGGTTGTGGAATCAGTTCAGTGAAGTGATCTACGCTGGTTGAGGACCCTGAATGTTGAAGGGTAATAATTGCCCTAGAACTTGGTAGTGTCAGACCTAAGCTCTTTTATCTCCAAGTAGCATTGACATTAAATTATTAAACTAGAAAAGTCTTGGATAGTTAATGAGTTACATAAAAAGGCATGTAGAACAGAGTCAATCAGGACGTCAATCACTTGGGAAGTGATAGTGAAGGACCCACATTGTAGGCAGAGAAGGAATTTCATCCGGCTTCCATTCTGGTGTCCCACACTTCCCATTCTGGTGTCCCACACTTCCCATTCTGTTGTCCCACACTTCCCATTCTGGTGTTTCACACTTCCCATCCTGGTGTCCTACACTTCCCATCCTGGTGTCCCACACTTCCCATCCTGGTGTCCACATTTCCCATCCTGTTGTCCCACACTTCCCATCCTGGTGTCCACACTTCCCATCCTGTTGTCCCACACTTCCCATCCTGGTGTCCCACACTTCTCATTCTGGTGTCCCACACTTCCCATTCTGGTCTCTCACACTTCCCATCCTGGTGTCCCACACTTCCCATCCTGGTGTCCACACTTCCCATCCTGGTGTCCCACACTTCCCATCCTGGTGTCCACACTTCCCATCCTGGTGTCCCACACTTCCCATCCTGGTGTCCCACACTTCTCATTCTGGTGTCCACACTTCCCATTTTGGTGTCCACACTTCCCATTCTGGTGTCCACACTTCCCATTCTGGTCTCTCACACTTCCCATTCTGGTGTCCCGCAGTTCCCATTCTGGTGTCCACACTTACAGCTGTATTTGCTTGCCCTTTTGGACTCTACCTCACCGGGCTTCTAAAAGCATCCTGAGCATTGCGACAAGACTAGTGCCTAGCACTGTTTGCTCTGGGCAAAGTCTGCAGTGTGAACTTACTGGATGGTGAAGATGCAGCTGGAATAGGTTAGGTGACAGAATGGCTGGAGCAAAGAATCGCAGGAAGATGAAACTGCTTACAGCTGTGTACCGCACATCAGGATCATCTAGGGAAAGAAGTTCCACATTACCACTGGATATCTAAGCTTGGACTTAAATAGATACTTTCAGGTATATATTAATGCAGCATTAGGACCTCTGCTGATGTAGAACCATAGACACATACATTACTAAGTGTCATCCTAACAACACAGCAGCACTGTCTCTCTCAAGCCATTCTAAAACTATTCCTTTGATCCTGGGCCTCTCTGTATCCCCGTCTTTCATAATCTCCACCTACTGGAATTGATGGAAATCCCTCCCCAAGATTCCTCACCTCTCTGCCATGTTCAAGATGTGCCTGAAACTTTCCTCTTTCAGCAGCCTTTTGCTCGGCTTTCTCATGTCCCCTTTGGAGTTTGGCTGCCTCGAGACATGCACCAAACAAAGAGCTAGAGGGCTCCCAGCAGGTGGTAGGTGAGCGATGTATGTTGGGTACAATACCCAACATCTGCCTGGGCCAGACAAGTTTATGTCCATGCATAAGAGTTTGGAAAACATCCCTTTATCTGTATTGTTACATTGAAGTACATAGAAATCACAGGCCATTCAGCCCCTTGACTCCAGAACAGCCTTCTCCTATAATCTCCTCCTATCCCTCTCTCACTTATGTTTCTCCAGCTTCCTCAAACTCATCTCTGCTCCCTGGCTTAACCCCTCCCCATAAAAGTGAGTTTCACACTCTCTTGGGAAAGAAGTTTCTCCTGAATTTCTGATTAGATTTTTTAGTGACCATCTCTTACAGATAGCCTCTGTCTTCATCAAAAGTGTCTAAATATCTTCTCTACATTTACCCTGTTAAACGGTTTCATCATTTAACAGAGTTTGGGCCAGTTCACAGTCCTGCCCCAGCCACTTCAGAAGTTCCCCATCACAGCAACCTCCCAACCTACCAGTTTGCTTGTAAACATTGCTGCTGCTTCCCAGTGCCTTAGTATCCCATTGACAACGTGGAGACAAGTGCACACGACTGTGAGTGCGAGCCAACAATGATGAACAGAAAGCAGAACTCGTCACATGGATGAAGATCAGCACAAAGTTAGTGGTTATGTACGACGCCACACTCTACCTTGGAATCTCTTGGCAGCAGACTCCCTCAGCGAGAAGAAAATGTCACACATAACTGTGGGACAGCTCATACCCGACGTTGTGATGACATTGAAAATTTTTTCCACGTACTGTCTGAGGTTATCCTGAAATACAATGGAACAGTGACAATAGTGCTTTGAATTCCTGCACTGGGTTCCACTGGAACACGAGATACAGTTTCTGAGACTCAACTACCCTGGACTTGCCCTCAGCATGAGGGCACCCTCACCACAATGGTCACCAGTTTACTCACTCACAGGTCACATCAACAGCTGACAAGCCCAGCATTCATAATCACCTCAGCCACGAGGAGCACCGCAGATGTACAGTGGCAAGGGAATCCCGCTGCAGTCAGCCATGACAAAGTTTAATATTAGTCAGGTGGGCATGAGACTGGAGTCACACGTGGGCCCAGACTGGACAAGGAAGGACGATCTCCTTCCCAAAAAAGCAACAATGAACCAACTGGTAACACGGCAGATTCACACTTTAACTGATCTTTTCCTGGGTCAATTCCGTATGACAATGGAGGTCACTTGGACCATCAAGTCTATACCAACAGTCAAACCAATCCTAGCAAACCCACTTACCTCATTTTCCTATAACTAGTCTCTTTTGCACATCATAATCAAAGTCATAAAGCACAGAAATAGACCCAACATGTCCACGCAGTCCACCTTACCCACCTTGCTCATAGACTGCTTGTCCCACTCCCACTCCCATCAGGGAAGAGGCTACATACCATCCACACCAGGACCACTAGACCCGAAAGCAGTTACTTCCCCAAGCAGTAAGGCTGATCCAGCCATTAACCCACCCTACCACTATATACACAGTCTATGCATGTAACAGTTACTTGTGCATTGTGTTTGATTGGATTGCTATTACAGTTATATTTACTGTGTTTTATGTTTTTTTTATTATGTATGATCATTGTGTTTTGAATCCCACCCCACCCCCCGGTCCCAGTTTCCTTGGCTGCGTAGGTCTAGGTCCCTCCAAACCTGTGAGATCAACACGGCCCTCCCATCCCAAACCCCGGTTTGTGAGGATGCTGTGTAATTTGTGATCCTGCTACAATTCAGTGCCAAGAAATAACAGACAGTACACTGCCAACAATTAAAGAAATTATATTTATGAATCATAACTTAACTAAAGGGTTAGTAAAGAAAAGAAAGAAAATAAACAAAAAGGGCTCACTATAAATAAACAGTTAAATGTGCACAAGTTGGAACTCAATTCTTCCCAAATGTAATATTCACTGATCCATAGTCAACCTCAAAGGCTCTCACCATGTTCGACTCCAGGTTCTCACCATCCTTCAGCTTAACTGGGTCAATCTCACAGGACTTATGTACTTCACATATCTGGGAAACAAAAGTGAAATTACGATTTAATCAACATCTGTACCAAGAGCTGCTAGTTTAAATAATACAAATGATCTGAGCTTTGTGGTCCCTCCTTCAACCAAAGTCTCTCCCTCTGTAAACTCAGGCTACGTCCACACTAGACCGGATAATTTTGAAAATGCCAGTTTTTAGTAAAAACAACAGGCATCCACACTAGGTGTTTTTCAAAATATCTCTATCCGCATTAAAACGGATATTTGGGCGAATCTACTCCTACTGGGCATGCGCAGACACATCTACAGAAAACAAGCGAAGAGGAAACAGTATAATATTTACATTTCCGCGGCGGCATTGTGCTATTTCCATTGGTCAAAAACTAGAGTACCAACAACAACAGCAAAAGAAAGTTTTCAACAATGTCTTCGAGGAATACAAAGAAAACCTCTGCTGGAAAAAGCAGACCAGACCCCTTCGTTTAGACAGACAATGAAGTCGAACTGTTTCTGCGAGTTACAAATAACTACAAAGTCAGCAAAGCAGTGGAGAACGTGGAAATGGTGAACTCCAAACAAGCTATTAATGTAGACAATAAAGTAAACAACACATGCATGAAGCCGTTCTCTACCCAAGATCAACAAGAGATTGGAATCTTCTGCCGCCAGACCTGCGTAGTATTTCTGACATTAATATTTTTAAAGGTAGACTCAATCAAATCAATTTAGGGCATCTAGTCAAAAAAGCTCACTTTGCAATTTAACTCTCACGCCGTTCACACCGACTGCGCGTTATAACAGCCGTCCAGCAGTGCTTGCACAGTACCAAGCAGAAGTAGAAAAAGCATTGTTGTTGTGGTGTTGTCATGACAGTGTTTTTAAATCTCTCCGTTTACCCCGTCCACACTACAATGCGCAACAATCGTTTTCAGATCTAAACACTCCGGAGAATGTTTTAGAAAAGCTCCTTTTATGGGAGAGGAAAACGCCGTTTCAGTGTGGACGGAGGGTCAAAATGAAGAGAAAAAGCTTCATTTCCAAAATTATCCAGCGTAGTGTGGACGTAGCCTCACTCTAAATGAAGATAAAATTATTCCGCAAATGATGAATCTTCAAAAGTCCTAACAACCTCTGTATCGTTCCTTTCAATCTTCACAGAGATTATATCAAAATTTATGAATGCTGAAGGACACTAATTCCCTCCCTCAGGGCCAACAAAGTTGCAGCATAATTGCACTGTATTCAATTCTTGTTTTAAGTCTGACCTTAGCTCCCTGGCAGTGAATGAACAGGTCAAAATCTGCTTTGTTAGGGAAGGTACATGGTTCTATGTGTTAGGTGTCTGAGAGTGAAGTTTTCTAATTTTGAACTCCGTTTCTCCCAATTGATTTCCCTATATGTACCCAATAGTGTGCATTTGTGAGAAAATGTACATGTGTGTGAGAGATACGCAAATGAGTGGATGAGTGTGAGACTGTGTGTGAGTTCATTCAAGTGTGTGCAAGTGTTTGTGTGTAGGTATGTATGTGAGAATCAATGTGCAGTTGTGTCTAACAGGGAACACGTGTGTGTGTGCGCATTGATGTATCTAAGAGGGAATGTAGGTGTGTGTATGGGTGAATTTGCAAAGGTGAGCAACTCTGTGTGAAACAGAACATGTATGAGAGGGAATGAGTGTGTGCAAGCTGAAAACTGGTGTGCACATGCAAGTATTTTGCGTCAGTGATCGACCTAATCAGCCCTGCACACAGTTCCTGGTTACCTCATCGACAACAGGCTTCAGTGTGACCTGTAGATAGTGCCTCCCTGCCAGTTTCATCGTCTCATCAATGCACTTGGAGGTCAGGGAGTTGCCTCGAAAGATGGTGTTTGGATCTCTGGAAAGGAAGAGATTTGCATCATGACCACTTTGGAAGTTCTTTGCTGAAGGAGATACTGGATAGGAATCTGAAGTTCTTCCCACCTTTGAACTGTATCGCTCATGGTGTCTGGCAGGCACACCAATACTCCCCACCCCCACTGCCCACTTCCATACACTAGTACGATCAGCTGATCTCAGCTCCTTGCTCACCAACAAAGCATTAATCTCTCCTGCCATTTGGCCCTTTGTATCCATGCAATTCCATGCAGTATCGTAGCTCCCTTACCCTCACCTCTTATCTCCTGGCTAGCACAGTAGTGTAATCGCTTCATAGCACTAGCAATCACCGACCCCGCCACTGCCTGGAAGGAATTTATACATTTTCCCCATGACCGCGCTGTTTCCTCCAGGTGCTTCAATTTCCTCCCCAATTCCAAAGACGCACAGTTAGGGTTAGTGAGTGGAGGGCAATATATGTTGGTGCCAGAAGTGTGGTGTCGCTTGCAGGCTGCCCAGCACAATCCTCGCAAACGACGCACTTCACTCTGTTTCGGTGTGACAATTAAAACTAATCTTATAACTGCTTTTATAGCCCCACAAAACACAGAGTAATGGCACAGGGGCCAGACCAGCAGCTTTCAATCCAAACAATGAGAAAAAAACAGCTCAATTTATATAGGGCCTTCAATGCACTAAAATCTCCCAAAGCCTTTCCAACTTTATTAGTCATATTCATTACGTGCATTAGGGATTTGCTGTGGTGTGTTGGTCAGGGCACGACATGCAACAAAAAATGATATTCAACAATTATGACAATAAAATTTTACATCAATAAACTTGGAGGTTAAAGTACAGATATGGAATAAAATGTGCATACTGTATCAGCATGTATTTACAATGTAAACAGCATTATAAAAAGTAGTTCAAAGTGTTTACAGTGCTGTGCAGCGACTGAGATATTAGATTGTGGGGTGGGGTAGCTAACTAGCATGGTTGATCAGATTAACTGTCTGTGGGAAGAAACTTTTAAGATGGCGTGAAGTTCTAGCCCTATAACGCTTCCCAGATGGGAGATTTTGGAAAAGGCAGTTTCCTGGATGGGTCGTGTCCACAATGATTTTTTTCCTGCATGCTTTTTTGTCCTGGATACGTACAAGTCCAACAGTGATGGCAGGCTGCAGCTAATGATCTTTTCAGCTGACCTGACGGTTTGTTGTCGTTTTTGTACACTGTGAGAAGGATGCTGCACCAAACCAGACAGTCATGGCTGATGTGAGGATGCTCTCTATGCTGAAGTAACCAGTAACTCAGCACACATACAACACGTTAAGCATTTTGTCCTTTCCTACCTCTAATGACCACATTTGGAGGAGGGATGTGAGCAGAACGAAGAGAACTATACAATGGAGCTGTTTGTGGAAGGGAAGGAGTGCAGCACGTGGGTGGGGTGAAGGGAGAGAACGGAAGCCAGGTTGTGGAGTTATCCTATGCACACGCCACTTGGAATCAGGCAGCTGAGAATTTCACCCTTTTTACTTACAGGGTCCTGTTTATTTCAGCATTGGCGATGGCACTGATGAAAGGAACAATCTTCCCGTAGTGCAGGAAGAGCCGGACCAACGGCACGGCAGCTTGCTGCTTCTCTCGGCACACCTCCCCCAGCACATGGGCAGCAGACGCAGAGACTGGCTGTGGTGTTGGGGGGGGGAGATGGAGGGAGCAGCAGAGGAAGGGGTTGTGAGGAGGGAGGTGGTGTTAGCAGAAAGATGAGTGTGCAGAGAGGGGAAGCGGTGGACAGGGGTGGAAAAATGGAGGAATGAGGAAACAGAGAGGGGAAAAGTGTTGAGGAAGGGGAGAGGAGATTGGGACAGCAGCGAAGGGTGAGCACAGTGTGGAGTGAGATGGAGTAACAGGAGAGGCAATCAATGTAGGAAGCAAGAGGGAGAGAGGAGCAAGAAGGTTGGGGAGGGCAAAATGATGAGGATGTGAAGTGAGAGAAGAGAGAGGTTGGGAGGGTGGTGAGTGTGCAGAGGGAATATCGAGGAGAGATGTCCAGGAAGGAGGAGAGAAATGAAGCCAGAGAAAACATGGTCAGATTACATTTGGGGACAAAATAAACCATAACATCACTCATCATGCTGTGGAGGAAGGCCAACAGCGGTGGAACAGGAGGCGTATTGACCTCCTTCCTCTGTATAAGCCGGTTCTCTAATACCACCTCCCTCTCCTTTCCCCAAGGATTTCCCACTCAAACTCTGCTTCAGTCCCCTTTCAGTGCTCCACTTGCAAAATGCATCGCTCGCTACTACCAGGTGTCAACAGGAGAGGGCAGCAATACACTGTGGGGTAACCCAGCTGACAGGGAGCGCTGTAACAAACTAAATCTTCAGGAGTGCTTCAAGCACATAAATGATGAAACGATAAACAGAAGTTGGGAGCTACTCTTTCAGTGTGAAGTTGGGGCCACTTTAAATTCCCAACAATGACCTGTGCCTAAGCGCTATAGAGTCTCCAGCTATTCAGCCCATCAGATTCATAGACTCATGAAGGCTGGCAGATAAAGGAGCTGTACCTCATGGTGCCAGAGACCCTAGTTTGATCCTGATTTTGGGGTTTACACATACTCCCTGTGACTGTGAGGGCTTCTTCCAGGTACTCTCGCTTTCTCCCACGTCCCAAAGATGTGCAGCATTGGTGGGGTAACTGGCTGCTGTAAATTAACCCAGGATTGTAGGTGGTAGCACTTACGGGGAGCTAATGAGAATATGGGTTTAATGTTGGATCAGTGTAAATGGGTGGTTGATGGTTAGCACAGACTCATTGGGCCAAAGAGCCTTTACGTGTGCTCCATCCCACCACGGGCATGCCTGTTACAGTCATAGTGAGATACAGCATAGAGAGGTGGCCCTTCAGCCCATTTAGTTCACGCTGACCAGCGAGCGCCCATTAACAAACATCCCATTTTATTAACTCTAGAGTGGGCCTGTTATAGAGTAAAGTTGGACTCTTGATCTCTCAGTTTACCTTGTCATGGCCCTGCATTTTGACAAAATGGAGTCCAGGTAGGCAGATACAAGTTCGGTGGGCTTCCCACCCCCCCCCGCCCCACCTTCTTTACAGGGCCCCTGCCCTCTTCCCTCTTCAGTCCTGACGAAGAGTTCCGGCCTGAAACGTTGACTGATCGTTTCCGCGGATGCTGCCCAACCTGCTGAGTTCCTCCAGCGTGCCTTGCACTTTACTGACTGCCTGCACTGCACTTTCTCTGTAACTGTAACAAAATATTCTCAATTCTGCTATTACTTTCCTTTTGTACTACCTCAATACTTACGTTTGGAATGCTGTAATCTGTTTGGACAGCATGGAAGTAATAACTTTTCAGTGCCTCTCAGAATAAATGACAATAATAAATCAATTACTAACTCCCTCAATATTCTCATCAAATCACCCCGAGTCTACCATTCCCCATCACATTCGGGCCATTTGCAGTGGTAATTTAGCACAGCGACTGATGCATCACGCAATGCGGGAGGAACTGGAGCACAGGGAGAACATGCAGACTCCATAGATAGCACCGTATCGGGATTAAACTAGAGTTATTGGAGCTTTGAGGCTGTGGCTCTTGTACAAATGCGCTGCTACGGAGCATCCTCTGCCCAACACCTCATATTCCTTTCTCCAGCTTCTTATTTCCCAAGTTCTTTGTTTCACAGCTGCTGACATCAGTCTCGTGTTTTCTATGCTTCCTACTCTGCATAAGCCAGCGTTACCCTCGGTCTGATGTGAGGGTTATGAATGAGTGAGCGCCAGGATTGTTCTCACATATTGAGGGACTCATTGGGTCAGGATCAGGATGAGGATTGCGGGCAGCACACATCACTCGTACCTCAACATCTGCTGATTTTATTACAAGGTCCCTCAGTGGATCGTAATAATGAGATGGAAATACGTGGTCTTCGGTGTAAACAATGTTTAGCCGTAGGGAACCCAGGTCGACTGGTTTAACGGGCTTCCCATTATCTCTGGGATTCAGGAAGTACCTGTGAAATTTGCAAACCAAAATGGCATGAATGGAAAAAAAACTATTCCGTCACATCATGATCCAATGCACTTCCTGGTTCCGTATCTCTACTGTTCATTAACAATTCAACAGTCTACTTGGATAAGGAGTTGCACATTTGCTTTTTCCTGCTCACAAAGTAGGAGACACCCCTGCAGTAGATGCTGATGCTCTTTCTAAACTCCACCAGCAACAAGCCACTACATAAAAGCTCCTGGAAACTAAATTGTCACCGGCTTTACTGGGGTTACGTTACTCAGGAAGACTGAGGTTATAGGACCAAGGATCAACTTTATTCGCCATATACATTTAACATGTTCGAAGTATTGCGGAATATTGGTAGCTCGGCTTGGCTATTCGGAAGTATGGTTGATCACCAGGCTTAGCAAAATGTTTGCAGATGTTTTGGCTCCCGTCGAGAATCATTTACATCTATTAATTGCTGTGGTGCGTTGGTCAGGGCTTGGCATGCAACAGAAAACAACATTATGAGAGGCAGAGATAGGGTAAATGTAAGCAGGGCTTCCCCCCTCCCCTCCTCCCGCTGAGGGTTGGATGAGACTAGAACTAGGCGTCATGGGCTAAGGGTGAAAGGTGAAATATTTAGAGGGAACATGAGGGAAACATTTTCACTCAGATTGTGGTGCGAGTGTGGAATGAACTGCCAGCGGAAATGGTAGATGCGATTTTGATTTCAATACTCAAATAGAAAAAGAGAAAGGTTGACTTTCCCCAGGTCTGATTAAATATCATCACCCTGAACTATTTCCCTCTCCAGACACTGCCAGACTTGTTGAATATCCCAGCAGTTTCCGTTCCTATTTCAGATTTCCAGCATCCTTCAGCTTCTCGCTTCCCCACCCGAAGCCTCCATTTATTTGTACCCTGTACAGTTACATTTTCTCCACCCGGTCACCAGTAACCAACACCTAGACGCAATGACTAAACAAAACCTGTGATCTGTGGCTCCCTCTGCTCTCAATTACCATGCTTGATGGGAAGAAGTCTGCTTCAGGATCTTCAGTGGAAGTCGGAGTTCTCCTAGAAATTCATCACCAAACTTTAAGTTACTGGCGTTCCAAAGCCCAATCCTAGAAAAATAAGATTCACTATGTCAGCAGCAATGCAACATGACACAAGGCATCAGAGAGCATATTATACCTGTAATACATCAGCATCTCAATGTAAGTGCAAGTCCAGCGTGCCTTTTATATGGTATGGTGGTGTGAGAATTAGTTATTTATTGAGTAATATTAATGACCAGGAAGCTGCCAGGTTATCATAAATCCCAGTGGGCTCAATGATGTCCTTCAGGGAAGGATACCTGTCATGGTTGTTTAGCCTGGACCTGTATGTTACTCCAGTCCCACACCAACGTGGATAACCTAGAACAGTGGCCAGCAGTACATTCAGAGAAGGTACGAGAAGGCAGACTCCTCAATAGTGCCACATTCTGGGAAATAAAAGAAAAACAAACAATCCCTGGTGCAAACTCAAAAGTCAAGGCTGACTTATTTCATGGTGCAACGTTGACGTTTCCAGTCTCTGTGATCACTCACAAACAAGGCCTTGTTGAACCAATTCCTAAGTAAATTAATCTGTGCTTGTGGCAAACAGCCCAGCTGGGAAGAACACAGTTCAGAGATGCAACTGTTTGACTCATCGTATTTCTGCAATCCATTTGCCATCTATAGACGGAGAAAAGATTGCAGAATTTCCATCAGCAAACTTCTGTAGATATCCCCATCGTTCAGGCCATGCTCTCTTCTTGTAGCTGCCATCGGGAAGGAGGTAAGGGAGCCTTAAGTACCACACCACCACATTCAGGAACACTTATTATCCTTCAAACATCAGGCTCCTGAAACTGTGTGGATAACTTCACTTTCAAGGACTCTACAACTCATGTTCTCGGTATTATTAATTAATTAATTAATTAATTGTGGGTTTTTTTGTATTTGCACAGTTTGTCTTCTTTTGCACACTGATTATCTGTCAGTCTTTGTGTGCAGTTTTTCATTCATTCTATTGTATATCTTTGTTCTACTGTGAATGTTTGCAAGAAAACGAATGTCACAGTAGTATATGGTGACACATACATACTTTCATAATAAATTTACTTTGGACTTTGAATCTGCACTGTGGCCCTGCTGAGAAATGAGAGAGTAGCATACTTTACCAATCAATATTTCCATATTTTAAAAGCATACAATTGATATTTAAACAGTTACTTGGCAGAATGAAGCCAATACCCAAGAGCAAGAAGGACACATTTCAAGACATGTTTGTCATTACCCAAATCTAAAAAAAAGCATTCTTGTGGTTAGTGATATGCGTCCAATTTAAAAAAAAAACACATTTCTTGTCAGTACAGTGGTTTGCAAATGTTATGTTTACTTCACGTCACTGTGAGAGGATGTACCAGGTTAAACCCTCAGCAATGCTGAAAGGAAACTATGGAAGGACAGAAAAACAGGATGGAATTGCACAATACTACGTGAAACTTTGCAGAGAGGGGCATCAGGAAATGTTTTGCAGTTAATGGAAGATCTATGGGCATGGGTGACACAGCAACCAAATTCCTCCTGTGTAAAGTTAAAAAAAAATCTTTTGTTGTTAGTGTTTGTTACAAGGACTAATGGCTCAGAGCCGAGGAATATTCCTGGTACATCAAAAAGCAAAAATGTACATTGGCACTAAATGAAAAGAAAACATTTTATCTGAATGAATCATGGCATGGTACGACAACTGCTCTGCCTGAGACCACAAGAAACTGTAGAGAATTGTGGGCCCAGCTCAGCACATCACAAAAACCAGCTACTCCTCCATGGGCTCTGTCTACACCTTCTGCTTCTTCGGTAAAGGAAGCAACGTAATCAAAGACCCACACACCCCGGACATTCTCTCTTCTCCCCTCAAATTGGGCAGAAGATAAAAAAGCCTGAAAGCAATTACCAGCAGGCTCAAGGCCATCTTCTATCCCATTGTTGTGAGACAATTCAAAGGTCCCCTAGGTGGACCCAAAGACTTGGCCTCCACAGCTGGCTGTAGCAATTAATTCCATAGATTCCCCCTTTCTGTTCTAAAAGGGAAGTCCCTCTCGTCTGAGGCTGTGCCCTCTGGTTTGACTCACCCACTGTAGGAAACATCCTCTCCACATCCACTCTATCTAGGCCATTCATTCAGTTTTAATGAGATTCCCCCCGCCCAATCTTCCAACGAATACAGACCCAGGGCCATCAAATGTTAATCTTTTCATTCCCAGAATCATTCTTGTGAACCTCCTCTGGACCCCCACCAATGTCAGCAGATCTTTTCTTTGATAAGGGGCCCAAAATGTTCACAATAGTTAAAGTGGCTTGTAAAGCCCCCGCGTTGCCCCTTTGCTTTTATAATCTAGTCCTTTGTTCAGTGGCATGGGCAGAACCCACATTTTGTTCCCAAGCAAGAGGCCCTGAAGCAGCCTCCAGCCGGCATTCTCACCTGATCTCCATCTTCTCCACATGCTCCTCTTCAACGTCGAAGTTCGACTTTCGACTGTAGCTGCAAGGCTTTGTCACCTGCATGGCAAGGAGCCAATGAGTTACAGATCTCTCTGAGCACAGGGGAGGCCCAGTGTAAGATGTGACATTGGTCAAAATGATCAACGGCTGCCCAAGACACCCAGGGGCGGGGGTAAAACCACACCTGACCAGACACATGGTGTAAGTAGAAGGAAGCTCAGCACCAACCAAAATGGCTGCACAGGTGTGGTTTAGATGGTACAACAGCAACCTGAATAATCTGGTATACACAGCATAGGCACAACAGGTTGAATGGCCTTGTTTGGTGCTGATTCCATGAGTAGAACTCGCCTTTCTACAACTCCCTGTATGTACAGCAAGGCAGCTCTGAGAACTACAGAGTGAGGAGGAAGGGGCATGATGGAAAGTGAATGGTGGGCAGGGAGAGTGATGTAGAGGGAGGGATGGAAAAGAGAAAATAGAAGAGAAGGAATTAGCGACAAGTGTCGGGAGTGAGAGAGATGAGGAGGAATTTCTTTAACTAGAGAGTAGTCAATCTGTAAAATTCATTGCCATA
Source organism: Mobula hypostoma (assembly GCF_963921235.1). Lineage (NCBI taxonomy): Eukaryota > Metazoa > Chordata > Chondrichthyes > Myliobatiformes > Myliobatidae > Mobula > Mobula hypostoma. Next base: position 34,268,839 of record NC_086101.1, read on the forward strand.
GATGCCTGTAGAAGTCAAATCATTGGGTATACTTATAGTGGAGGTTGATAGATTTTTGATTAGTAAGGGCGTCAAAGGTCATGGGAAGAAGGCAAGAGTGTATATCAGGGGTCTGCATAGGCGATGAACATTGGGAGATCCATGCAGTGGATTTGCATTGGGAGTCAATCTTGTGAACAGAGAGTCCACCACAGAGAATTGCACAGCAGATCCAGAGGAATCTGTACTGAAAGTCCTTTCCTGTATCTGCACATGGGAGTCTGCACTTGAGTCCGCACTGGGGTCTCTGCAAGGAGGACTGAGGAGGAGAACCACAGACTGGAGTGCAATTCTCCTCATGTAATCCATCCAGGATATCTGTACCAGGGTCTACAGCATTCTAGCATATACAGTGCATGGAACAAGACAGATGAACCCAAGCGTGACAATGGTTTACTTGTCAGTCAGGAGCAGATTGGAACAGAATAACGAACCCCACCATTTGGACATGTGGATCAAAGAAATGCCCTTCAGATAATGCACTGAGGAAAAACTTACCTCAAAATAGAACATTTCATCAAACTGTGGATTATTCGTTTTTCGTTTTACTTTTGTTTTCTTCACCTCTGACCTAACATCAAAACAAAAACAGTCAGACCTCTGGTCCATGTGCAGGTTGAAGATTTATCCAATAGGAAACAAAAGAAAATGGCAGAACCCTGCACATGCTAAAGACCCAAGATAAAATCAACAATACAACAAACTTAGGTCAGGCAGCATCTTTGGAGAGAGGAGGATTGAGTTAATGGTCCAGGATTACAACATTTTCTTTGGTAGTGATTCTCAAAAAGATGAATGTATGGGGATCTATTTCAACCCGTACCGCCCATATTACTGGATCAGGCATCACATTTTACTCTCCACTGGTCCGTGCTTACCAGGACTGAAAACCAGCATTCCACCGATTCCATCGCATTCTGGAGGAACAGGCTAGAATTACATCCTTCAGTCTGGTTACAAGCTAAGAAACATAACCAAATGTAATAAAGGCAGATCAGACAGCATCCGTAGAGAGAGAGATATCAGAACTGCTAAAGTTAGGAGTCAAACATGCTTCAATTTGCAGAGAATGGGAGAGGATAGAGAAAACAGAGATGTGTGTGATAGGGTTGTAGACAAAGAGAAGAAATGGCATCAGTGGAGCTCTGTCATTGGGAAAAGTGCCAATCGTTAATCACAGGGGATTAATCTCGAGGTGTAACAAAAGGGAGATAAAGACAGAGGCAAGAAACGTGGCAATGCTGTAACTGTGAGATACAAACCCTCAGGACTTTAACACTGGATTTCAGATAACCAGCCTTTCCAGTTTAGTTCCGATGAAAGGTCATCAAGCTGATATGCTTTTTCTCTTTTTCTGTCACCACAGATACTGCCTGACCTGATGGGTATTTTCAGCGTAATGGGCTTTGAATCAAATTTCCATAAACTGATGTGTTTTGTATCTCACAAATCTGGCACTGAAATTTTTCATCTCTCCTGCTCTGATTCATCTGATCTACTTACTTCTTGTCCACACAGATCACTAATGATCAACAGCCCTTCACCACTCCTCTCAAATGGTACCATCACCTCCTGCATCATTCCTTCTCTCCTGCTTTCCACCCTATCAGAGACATCCCCTTTGTTCTTTCCACCCACCTTTCTGTGTAGCTTAATGTTTGATATTAAACTTCTCTAATGAAAGATGGTAGATATGAAATGTTCACTGTTTCTCTCCACAGATGCTGCACACCCTGATAACTATTTCCTGCATTACTTCCAACATTTACAGTTTTCTGTTTCTGGACACAACCAGCTGTGGGCAAAAGAGTGGTCTGGGTTGCCAAACAGTGCAGCCACATCATAACTGCTAACATGGCAAAACTAAGGCGGTTTGAAGGAAAATTCAACTTTTTATTCAGCTGATATAGATAGTCTTTCCTCATGGACCATGCCATACAAAGGATGTGCCAAAAGAATTAATAGCAAGGCCATGGACTCGGAGTGCACAGTAAAGTTTATCACATGTAAACCTGGGCTGGATGATCCTGCAGATGCCAGACCAGTGATAAGTAACTGTAAGTTAACTGATACCTGGATGGGCTCGACAAGGTAACTGTTGCATAAGGATCGCATTGTCCATTTACTATTGGCAAATCCTGGCACTCTAAAACACTGAAAGATAAAAATTGATTATTCAAATATCATTTTTTTTCTGTTCTTCTTGCAACATAACATGTCTGTGTAGATTAGAGACTGAATCAGTCCACCAAACACTGAGAAATCCTGACTTTGTTTTCTTTTGCTCTAATAGTGTTTCCCGTTAAAATTGTGTATAACTTGTTTATCTTGTGAATGTTGTCTATACGATGCTTTGTTCCTGCAATACTGCTGCAAGTAAGTTTTTCTTTACTCTTGTGCACATGACAACAAACCTAACTCTTGACTGCTTATATGCTTCATGCTAAGGATTTCTCCATCTTTCAATATACAAATCATTACTTTGTTCCTTTCTTTGTTTTATGACTTCACCATTGGTCCCCTTAAACTCTTGGACCCTTCTCTCAGCTTTCCCTGTAAACTGGATGCCTGCTTCTTAGGTTTAACCCACAATCTCTACTGACTCTCAGTTAAGTGACATCTCAGCTGTAAAAAACTGGATTCCCTCTACTGTCTCATCGTTGCATGGCAGAGCAAACTCAAAGGGCTGAATGGCCTCATTCTTCTCCAATGTCTTATGGTCTCACTCTTTCCTTTCTCTTCTGAAAGCACACGGTGTGCTTTAATCGATACTTGTGTACATGGGCCCAGTGGCACAACAGAGACATGAAGCCTGTTGAAAGCCTGCTGTACCAACTCTGAACAGGAGCTTGAAGCTGTGATTTCAAACTTAATCTGAGCAGGAATTTCTTTTATAATTTCCTGTGTCTTTTCAGCAGGAACAAATGAACACCGTCCTCTCACAAAAGCAAGAGTTTCACATAGCCTTTATGAACAAGTTAACAAGTTTCATATCTTGCATGTGTAACACAGTGTTCATTTCCTCTGGGTCTTCTGCCAGAATTCCACACCACTCTAATAATGCCAGGCACTGGGATGGAAAAGGATTGGATTATCATTGCAGAGGGAATCACAATGCAATGACATGATGGCCCCTTTTCTTTATAGTACACAGAACATAGAACAGTACAGCACAGAGAAACAGGCCTTTGGCCCACAATTTCTGTGCTAACGTGATGCCAATTTGAACTGTACTTCTGCCTGCACATAGTCTATATCCTTACATTCCTTACTTGTTCATTTGTCTGTCTTGATTGATTGGTTGTCCGTTGTAACTGAGGACAACAGGTAGAAACTTGTGCAGGGGAGTTTTTAAAGTGGAAAAGCTGATGCACCGGGACAGTTCCGCTCTGTTGATCTCAGAAGTCCCTGTCCAGTGGTACAAGTTGTACGAGTGATGTCTAGTTGCCTGTTAAATGCTGCTACTGTACCTGCATTCACCACTTCCCCTACCAGTGCTTTCCAGGCACCTGCTAGTCTCTATGTAAAAAAAAACTGCTTTAAACTTTCCCCCTCTCACCTTAAACCTATGCTCTCTAGTAACTGGGAAAAAGACTCCGATCGTCTACACCTCAATTTTACATACTTTTATCAGGGTCCCCCTCAGCCACTGACACTCCAGAGAAATCAACAGATTAAAGCTATGTTTGACATTTTGAAACTGCTTATTGTGAGAGCCCATTATGTTCAGTGTCAAGCACACACACTGCTCTCACACGTTAAAGAAAAGAACGTTAGCATTCACACAGCCGCCAGTCTTTCCCGACCTCAGAACATCGAGTGCTTCAGCTGGTGAAGTAACTTTCAAGAGCACTGCCTGCTGTGGTGTAGGAGACTCGATGGGTAACATGTACACAGCAAGCTCCCATGGACAACATGATGACAGTGTCATCAATGATAAGCATTGACAACAGGGACACAACTAGAAACGCCTTTCAAACCTGAAGCAAAGAAATTATCAGTTCAACTTAAATTCTATGAAATTTATGAAATCAGTCTTATGAGTGAGGGACAGAATTGAGTTAATCTTTTGTGATGACTCTCTTCCTGATAGGCTGAATGCTTTCTATGCACAATTTAACCAATTGAATGATGTGACATCGAGGAGAGCCCCTTCTCTTCTTGAAGAACAGGCATCCTGTCTGGCTGCAGCCGAAGTGAGGAGGAACCTAGCCAGGGTGAACCCGCACAAAGCTGCAGAGCCAGACAACATACCTAGTCAGGTGCTGAGGGATTGTGCGGCCCAGCTTACAGAGGTCTTAAGGGACATCTTTAATATTGGTCTGAAATAGTCCACTGTCCTTAAAGGCTTCAAGCCAGCCACCATCATTCTGGTGCCCAAGAGAGCAACAGTAACACCTAAATGATTACTGTCCAGTGACGCTGACTTCAACAATCATGAAGTGCTTTGAGTGGCTGGTAATAGATCATATAAATCCCATCTTCCAAAAACACTGGGCCCTTTCCAGGCGCCTACTGCTCAAACCCATCCACTGATGTTGCCAGAGCCTTGGCCCTCCACTCTATCCCATCCCATTCACTCACCCATACAGGTCTTGAAGCTGGTGACAACTGTGGCATATTCATTCAGATTTGATGATGAATCCCTGAATATTGCCGAGTCCACCAACTCAAAGCAGTCCTATAATTTCTTCTCCACCTCCCTTTACAAACCATCTTGGTCCTCAGTACTGGTGTTGTGGTATTCCATCTCTGCCTAAATTAGCCTGTATTCCCATACTTAGCCTGTATTTTTATTGGCTTCAAATGGGATAAGGAATGTTTGTATTGCAATGTGCAGAGTAGAGTATGTGGATTAGTTTGGATGGCGAAGAGGCTTGTCATTGTTCTAAAGCCAGAAAGTACAGGGGATCTCACCCTAATGGCTCTCTCATGAAAATTTCTATTCTTCTTGTGGCACAGTGAACGTTAAGTTCACATAACAAATCTCACTGGAAGGTCTCCTCAAAAATAATATCAAGGGAACAAGTAAAACTCTTCTTACCGTGTGGCCAGCTTATGGCAAATGCTCCCACTGTCAGTGATCACTTCACTGAGTCTTAGCTCCAGGTGAACTTTGCCCTGAAATGGTCATTATAACTGTCAAGATATTATCATCGCTTTTAAAATTATAATGTAATGAAAAAAAACTGAGCATTTGTATTTACATATATCATCTCGGAACCTGAGAACAAATCCAAATCAACATCATAAAGAACACAGCAACCTCTAGGCTCAAAGGTAATTTGAATTTGTGTAAAGATCTACGATAAAGATTGGCAAAACACAGAGAAATCCGATATCTTTCCACATATAGGAGGAAGATTCAAAATCTGGTTGAGTGGTGCCACAACAACAAACTCTCACTCAATGATAGCTTACTAACTGAATATGGGGGGTGGGGAAGAGTGAGGGGGCAGGGGATAAGAGCGGTGGGTTTTGGCATGGAGGGGGTAGGTGCAGAGGGGGAGCGGAGAGAGAGGGAGAGGGAGGGAGGCGCAGAGGGGGAGGTGCAGAGGGGGAGGGAGGGGGCGCGGAGAAGGAAGGGGGGGTCGCGGAGAGGAAGAGGGAGGGGGTCGCGGAGAGTGAGGGAGAGGGAGGGAGGTGCAGAGAGCGGGGGAGGCGAAGAGAGAGAGAGGGAAGAGAGGGAGAAAAAATGAGAGGAGGAGGGGAGGGGTGGTAGGTGAGGGGAAGGATCAGGGGAAGAGAAGGGGAGGAGAGGGAGAAACAGGCACAGATTAGATAGATAGATAGATACTTTATTGATGGCATGAAGGAGAGTTGGAGGGAAATAATGAGAGACAGCAAGGGGAGAATGTGGGGGGGGGAGAACGTGGGGGAGAGAAAGTTAGGAAGGAAGGAAAATAGAGAGATACAAGTGGAGGAGAGATAAGCAAGTTATGTATGAATTGTGCGGTTGGCGACTGGCTGGGGCATGGCAGAGACTTCCTTCACAAGGACCGCTTCCTCTAAACCCTGACCGAGGAGGAAGAAACACTATGTGTCTGCACACCATCTCAGCCCCAAACATGCTTGTTGCTGGAAGGAATGTGTGAGAAGCAGCAGAGGATTACAGATTTCCCCTTCACATTTGTCAAAATCAATCAGTAAATTGACTGTGCAGTGAGTTGCTCTCAAAATAAACTGTGAAATACTTCCATGATATCGATTGTGATCTCAGGTGACTCAGCACCAAGCTGCAGCTGCCTGTCTGTCATTTGGAAGTGGTCCCACAGTAAAGGCTGGACAAAGGTGGGATCTGAATCATGACCTGCTGGCCATGGTGCAGGATACAAACCCTGCAGCTAAGGGCCAGCTCACCTGACTGCTGTTACCAACAAGTCGACAATCTAAAGACGTCATAAACTCACTTCTGCAAGCAGAGTACGGCTGATTTTCTGCTGACAACGTTGCCGGGGTTAGATCAGAAAGGATGAGAGGAGTTCAGTGTCAAGCATAATCACCATCACAGACTAGATTAACTACCTTCGTGCTGTTTATGGTCTCTCTCCCCCTCCCATCCGAGTGTGTTAGCTCATTGGGTGGGAATGTCATCCTGAAAGATCGGTACAACCCCACCTCAATCAGTAACAAAGCTTACTCATTTCCATCCATGGCCATTACACTCAAGAAGGAGGAGTGATGCATTGGTTATAAAACTTTAAAATATTTTTCACTGTTAACATACAACATCCTGGAGTATGGTTCGATTAATCTAACTGAAATAGCTTGATAGCCTCTTATCTGTCCTTTGTTAATAGGTAGAATTCATAGAGTTACAGAGTACCTCAGCACAGAAACATCCACCACTTCCACTGGCAGCTCGTTCCACACTCTCACCCCTGAGTGAACAAGTTCTCCCTCAGGTTCCTCTTAAAACACTTCATTGTTTACCTTTAACCCATGACCTCTAGTTTTAGTCTCACCCAATCTCAGTGGAAAAAGCCAGCTTGCATTTACCCTATCTATTCCCCTGATAATTTTGCACACCTCTATCAAATTTCCCCTCAATCTTCTATGCTCCAGGGAATAAATAAAACTCCTAAACTCTAAAGTCAATGGGGGGGGGCTAACAAGTGGGCTTAGGTCTCTGCTCCAAAACCAGCTTACCCTGAGGTAACCTGTGAATTCTTAGAAATCAGCACTGGAATTGGCTTGGCAACAAGGGGGGAGCACTTCAATGGAATGTGTGATCTAGTGAAGTAGTCAGGCCCGTCCTAAACCCACTTCAACCCTAACCCATCTCAGATTCTCGCCATTCTCCCAATAATCACAAAAGGTCTTGTGGCACAATGTCAGAGAGAGGAGGAGAGTTCTTCAGGTATCAGCAGGAAAAGTCAATATTATTCTCATTCCACCCAGATGCAACACAGAGCGTCATAGGAAGTCATTCCTGCCTGTGGCCATCAAACTTTACAACTCCTCCCTTGGAGGGTCAGACACCCTGAGCCAATAGGCTGGTCCTGGATTTATTTCATAATTTACTAGCATAATTTACATATTACTATTTAACTATTTATGGTTTTTACTATTTAATTATTATGGTGCAACTGTAACGAAAACCAATTTCCCCCGGGATCAATAAAGTATGACTATGACTATAAGATTAAGAATATCTTTATTGTCATTGTTGTGGAGCAATGAAACACAGTTTAGCAGCTCAACGTTTTGCAGCACGACAAGAATATATACTTAAAATAAACTCTAAAACCTCAGGAGTGCAGTCCAAAATTAATAATATATGGATGGGGGGGTAGGACTATTGCACACCTGCCATTCCTGGAAGTGTAATGCATTTAGCTGCCGCTGTCTTAGGAGGGAGGCAGGAGAAGGGAAGGGGGTGTTATACATTTCACTGCTTGTGGGTAGAAGCTGTTAAGGAGTCTCTTTGTTTTCGTCCTTAATGCTCTGTATCTCTTCCCAGAAGGTAGAGGGGAAAACAGGTGATGTCCAGGATGAGTGGGATCCTTTGAAATACAAGTAGCCTTCTTTTGAAGTCCGCCAGTATAAATGTCTCTGAGGGAGGGTAATGTTGTGCCAATAACCCGCTCTGCTACCCTCACCACCCGCTGCAAGTCCTTCCTGTTCTGTTCTGTACAGCTGGCAAACCACACTGCACAGCAATACGTCAGGAGGCTCTTTATAGTTGTCCGATAGAAGTTGATCTGCAGGTGATGAGGGAGGAGAGCGTGCTTTAGCTTCCTTAGGAAGTAGAGCCTCTGTTGGGCCTTCCCCACCTGATAAGAGATATGGGCAGTCCAGGTGAGGTCAGCCGAATGTAGACGCCGAGGAACTTGAAACTCTCTACTCTCTCCACCTCTTTCCTGTATATGTGCAGAGCAGAGTGCTTGACGCGCTTTGATTTCCTAAAGTCTACTATCAGCTCCTTGGTTTTTGTGATGCTCAAGTCCAGGTTATTACGACAACACCATTCTGTCAAATGCTGTACCTCCTCCCTGTAGGCTGTCTCATCACAGTCTGATATGACACCTATTAGGGTGGTATCGTCAGCAAATTTGACAATGGTGTTGATGGAGTGAATGGTAGAGCAGTCATGGGTGAAAAGAGAATAGAGGATGGGGCTGAGAACACACCCCTGTGGTGTACCAGTGTTCAGGATGAGAGTAGATGATGTGTGTTCTCCCATCCTGACACTTTGGGGTCTGTTACTCAGAAAATCCAGTATCCATGAGCACAGTGAACTGCCAAGGCCCAGGTTGCTCAATTTCTGCACCAGTTTGTAGGGGATGACTGTATTAAAAGCTGAGCTGTAGTCCACAAACAGCATTCTTACATAGGTGTTATCCTGATCCAGGTTTGTAAGGGCTGTGTGGAGAGCTGTGATGACTGCATCCTCTGTCGATCTGTTTGCACGATACGCAAACTGGTATTTATCAAGGTCAGCAGGTATGGCAGACTTAATATAAGACAGTATGACTATCAAACAGAAAAGCAAAAAGGTGCAGATGCTCAAATAAAAACAAACATTTCTAGAAATAATCAACAGACCAGGCAGCATCCACAGAGAAAGAATCAAAATTATTATGTCACGTTAATGATCTTACATCTCAACACACATCCCAGTGTTCAAGCGTAGCGTCACCTAGTGCCCTAAGGCAATATTTTTAACTAAGATGAACAACAACTTCAACTAAGTAATCATACGGATCATTATCTCACTTCTGATTGTGGGATCTTGCTAAGTGCCAGTTGGCTGGCGCATTTCTGACATGGTCATACTTGATTGGCTGGTACATCCTGAGTTGCAAAAGACACTACCAAAACTGAAGTCCTTCTAAACTCACCTGAACTTCTGAATCAGCATCGACCGGCTGCAGTGGGAACCAGGTATCCCGATTGTGATAATTCTGAAGCTCATCTTTCTTGATAGCGACCTTTCCTGCAAACAGATCACAGCATACACAACTCATTGTCTTGTCTTTCCAAAAGTACCACCAGGTCAGCAACAGTTATTAGTCTCCAACCATCAGGCTCCTGAACCAGCGTGGATAACTTCACTAATTCCACAATGTATGGTCTCACTTTCAGGGATTCTACAAGTTATGTTCTCATTATTATTTACTTACTTTTTTTTGTATTTGCAGTTTGACTTCTTTTGCAGACTATCAGTCTTTGTGTGTAGTTTTTCATTGATTCTATTGTATTTCCTTGCTCTACTGTGAATGTCCGCAAGAAAATGAATCTGAGGGTAGCAGATGGTGACATACTATATACATACATTGATAGTAAATTTCCTTTGAACGTATTACTGTTTCTCCTCACAATGTGACTGCATTAAAACTGGATTTATGTATTTTCAGAATGGTTTCTTTCATGGTCTAACTTCGTCCATTCCTTCTGAGCTCAAATATTATTTTGTTTTGTAACTTGTTAGCAGTGAGTGGTACAACAGAGAGCAATGGAGCACCTCCACATGTGACAAAACCAACAGTCTGTTTCTGCATTCACTGAGTTTAAAGAGAGAGATGATAGAGAGAGATAGAGTTAGATAGAGAGAGAGATGATAGAGAGACAGAGAGAGATAGAGACAGAGAGCGATAGAGACAGAGACAGAGAGAGATATATTAGAAAAAGTCATTAACAGCCCCATTGGGACTTCAGAAGGAATTCTTTCTCTAACAGAGGAGGTAGAGTAAAGAACCTGCATCCATCAGGAGTAGATGAGGTGAACAGCAGAGATGTATTTATTGGAAAGTTAGAGACACCCACAAAGGAATGGAAGGAGGTGAGACAGACAGTGGGGAGGCTGAAAATGGGAGGCCCAAAACTACCAGCTTGAAGCAGTCGTACAACTACTCTGTTGAAAATTCTGTGGATTCTGCACAGGGCAAACCTACTCAAACACTGCTTGCTTCCAAGTTCACCACTAGTTGTTGTTCACACTTACTCTGTGGTTGAAAATTTTTGCTGAGGTACACACCACAGAAAGTAGAGTCTGCTCAGTTTGAGTCATTTGCTGATCAAGAAGCACAGAAGCCATGAAGAATATTTAAATATATGATAGGAGGCATAAGTAGCCAGAGACTTTTTCCCCAGGGCAGAAATAACTAATACGAGGGGGCATAATTTTAAAGCGATTGGAAGAAAGTATAGGGGGGGATATTTGTGGCAAGTTCCCCCCCACCACACAGAGTTCTGGGTATGTGGAATGCACTGCTGGGGGTGGTGGTAGAGACAGATACATTAAAGACATCTCAGAAACTCTTTAGATAGGTACATGTAGAAGGGAAAGGTTAGATCGATCTTAGAGTAGGTTAGGGTTGGCACGACATAATGAGCCAAAGGGCTTATACATAGAACATTACAGCGCAGTATATCTGTCAACTCTCGCACTGTGAGCAGTGCCCCATGAATATGCAACCCACATCTACCCTTTGTCACACTTCACTAGTAAATGCAGCACCACTCTTACACTATTGAGGAACTCACATTTGAACTCCAGATTTTCCTTTGGTTTCCATGATACAGAACACCCTTCTCTTTCTCCACAATATATCGTGAACATCCCTGAATTTAATCTCCCACCATTGGTGATCCTGTCTTCAGCTGTCGTATACTCCAGCTCTAGAGTTGTCCCACTAAACTTCTTTGCCTCTTAAAATCTTCTTCAAAAGCCACCTATAAATGATCTGTTGACAATCCTCAATGCAGAATCTCAGATGACAGCAAGAAGCTGTACAGCAGATAAATCAATTGGTTGTGTAGTGTAGCAACAACTACCTTGCATTCAACGTCAGCAAGACCGAGAAATTGATTGCGGATTTCAGGAAGGGAAAGTCGGGAGAACACACACCAGTCCTCATGGAGGGGTCAATGGCGGAAAGGCTGCACAGCTTCAAGTTCTCAGAGGATCTACCCTGGCCCAACATATTGATGCAATTATGAAAAACACACCAACAGCTACCCTCATTGGAAGTTTGAGGAATTTTGTTACGTCAGCAAAGACTCTAGCAAAAACAAATATATGGTGGAGAGCATTCTGACTGGTTGGAGACTCCAGTGCACAGGATCAAAAGAGGTTCCAGAAGGTTGCCAATTCAGCTACCTCCATCACGAGCATGATCCTTGCCACTACTGAGGACATCTTCAAGAGGTGGTACCTCAGGAAGGCAGCATCCATCACGAGGATAAAGGGTTTGCTGTTTAGGACTGATGAGGAGAAACTTCTCACTGCAGAAGGTGAATATTTGGAATTCTCTATCCAAGACACCTGAGAAAGCTCAGCCAGTCATCCTGTTTATTTAAAACAGGAGTTGATAGATTTTGCGGATATTAAGGTAATCAGGGGATACGGTGATAGGGTAGGAAGATCAGTCATGAATTTGATGAATGGCAGAGTGGGATTGAAGCTCCTACTTCTTCTCTTATACAATTGGAAGTCATCCTATTGGTCAGATCCATATCTCTTTACAATAGAGCAAGCACTGCTACATTCTGCCACTGCGAACCACTTTTTCCATTTTCTTTCCTGAGTTCATGATGCCACATGGAGCTGGAGCTTGGAAAGAATTCTTGCAAAATGGCTGTGAAGCTCTTGGTGATGCCTGGAGGTTGTGGTAGGTGCCTTCCAAAAACATATCTTTCTTTATGAATGTGCCAGAATTGTGCCTTGATCTTTAGGACACTGAAAGGATATATACTTGTCAAAGATTGGAAAAGGTTGGTTTTCCATCTATTAGCAATCTTCTTTTGAATCAGAGATCCATTGGTTTCAATGGTTAAATGGCACAGTGCAGCTGGAGTTTATGAGCTTATTTAATTTACAATTCATCCTTATGAGTCTTAATCTGATGAATAATCTAATACTGAGTCACTTTATGTGAATAAATAATTCACTATAACCATTACATAGGCTTTTGATCAAGCTTCTCTTCAAGCCTTCATTCAGTAGATTCTGATGAGCTCATTCAGTGAGGCCCAATCACCTTCCCTCAGATACACAGCAAATTTCTTTCATGCTCCCTTCCTGTCTGATGGATGTTCAAATTAATCAGTCACTCAGATTCCCACCAAACACACCACTTTTAGTTTGTGGAATGTGCTTTCTTTCGATGATGAAATCACTTCACTGTCATGTGCTTTAAGTATGAATCAACTTTTCTCCAAACCAGGCTGTAAAGCACACGTAACACACGATAACTTATGAAGGTAAGGAATATCAAACAATAATAAGAATGTGGCATTCTTAAAATTTATAAATCCTCACCAAGTCCACAACTAGGCCAGTGTACCTATGCTCAACTCCCTTAGCTCATGTTTAGGTGAACAATGGAGCATTTCAAGGCTCCCAGTTGAGGACTCTGGGTGTGCACATTTAAGGGCAATCCTGTTGACGACATCCACCTCCTCTGATTGAAGCCCCAGCATCACAGATTATGCAATCTGTTTATCAGAATGTACAGTCTGATGATGCATTCTGGAAACTCTGGTGGTGAGGAAACACTTAGCACGGTGAATAATGCTGGAACAGTCTGCATCAGAATTAAAATAAGAACAAATTTTGACAAGTTTCCAAATCACTGGGGCAGTAGCCTCGGGGCCTTGAAGAAAATATCAGTCTGCAGCCTTCAAGTGATCACATTTCCTCTGAGATACTGGTGTTGCTTTAATGCTGACCTCTTGTTAAGTTTGATTTTAATTGGTCCAACACTGGAAGCCATGTCTTCAGGTACCTGGGCTCCAGAATTCCCTCCCTAAACCATCCCTTATGGAAATTGCAACAAAGTAAGGGTTAAGATAATGTCTAGGCAAGGATAGCAACAGATATTGTGCAGCCAGCCCAGGCCAGTAAAGTCTTTGAGCAGCCTAGCTTCCCTTTGCGCAGCAGGGGACCAGAACTCTTTGGCATATAGAGACAAGGCAAGGATGTAATGGAAGGATGCAAGTCACACACAGCAACTAAGGGTCAATTATTTTACTAACTTCAAAGTATCACCGATTGTAATCTTGTAGTTTCTATCGACTTTTAACACCTCTATCGTGAATGGTGATCGATCTTGCAAATTTGAACATTCACAGATAAATGGTCAAATCCGTAACTACTAGTCAATTCTATATATAAAAAAAGGCACTTCTCCGTTCAAACTTCAGAATTGTTTGGTGACAAGGGCCATGCTGTTCTCCCTGTGCACAAGTGAAAAAGTGTAACTGAGCAACGAGTGTGCGTTTTCAGAATCTAGTTAATCAGAATCAGGTTTATGAATCACCAGCAAGTGTCACGAAATTTGTTAACTTAGCAGCAGCAGTTCATAGAAACATAGAAAATAGGTGCAGGAGTAGGCCATTCGGCCCTTCGAGCCTGCACTGCCATTTATTATGATCATGGCTGATCATCCAACTCAGAACCCCGCCCCAGCCTTCCCTCCATACCCCCGAGCCCTGTAGCCACAAGGGCCATATCTAACTCCCTCTTAAACATAGCCAATGAACTGGCCTCAACAGTTTCCTGTGGCAGAGAATTCCACAGATTCACCACTCTCTGTGTGAAGAAGTTTTTCCTAATCTCGGTCCTAAAAGGCTTCCCCTCTATCCTCAAACTGTGACCCCTCGTTCTGAACTTCCCCAACATCGGGAACAATCTTCCTGCATCTAGCCTGTCCAATCCCTTTAGGATCTTATACGTTTCAATCAGGTTCAATGCATAACATGATAATATAGTAACAAAAGTATATCAATTACAGTAAATATTGAATAGATTAAAAATAGTGCAAAAACAGAAATAATATATATTACAAAAGTGAGGTAGTGTTCATGGGTTCAATGTCCATTTAGGAATCATATGGCAGAGGGGAAGAAGCTGTTCCTGAATCACTGAGTGTGTACCGTCAGGCTACTTTACCTCCTTCTTGATAGTAACAATGAGAAGAGGGAATGTCCTGAGTGATGGGGGTCCTTAATAACGGACGCCGCCTTTCTGAGGCATTGCTCCTTGAAGATGGCTTGGGTACTATGGAGGTCCAAGTTGGAGATGACTAATTTTAGGACTTCCTGTAGCTTCTTTCAGCCCTGTACAGTACCACCATCCCGCCCCCTCACCGGACAGTGATGCAGCCTGTCAGAATGCTTTCCACAGTACATCTAAAGAAGTTTGAGGGTATTTGTTGACAAACTAAATCTCTTCAAATTCCCAATGAATTTTAGCCACAGTTTTGCCTTCTTTATTGGTGCATTGATATGTTGGGATCAGGTTAGATCCTCAGAGATATTGACACACAGGAACTTGAAATTGCTCACTGTTTCCACTTTTGATCCCTTTATGAGAATTGGGTCATGTTTCCTCGGCTTACCCTTCCTGAAGTCCACAATCAGCTCTTTCATCTTACTGACATTGTGTGCAAGGTTGTTGCTGCGACCACCACTCAACTAACTGGCTTATCTCGCTCTCATCTCCATCTGAGAATCCAGCAACAATGGTTGTATCATCAGCAAATTTATAGATGGTATTTGACAACATCCTCACCTCATCCAGACTCAACTGTTCAAGATAGTCCTTAAAGTCTAGTTCTGTGACCAGAAATCTAACATCTCCTCAAGTGAGCACTTATCAAAGAACACTTCCGTGAAACATCATGAGACATTACACCACGTTGAGGTTAATTGTCCAAGACTCGGTCAGAGTTTTGTTGCTCCTAAGTCAGGACACCATGTGTTCAAATGCCACTAAGACAAGAGAAGCAGAAAGGCCAGGATTGAGGAAATGTCTCACTGTCAGATAGGCAGTAATGAGAGAGCACTACATTGTCAAGGGGCACTCGCGGGGGTGTGCCATTCTGTTGGAGGGATAATGCTTGATTCCTTCAAAAGAGTTGGTACAAGCTCAATGGGCTGAATAGACCGGGCAACACTCTGAAATAGGCACCTTAAGGAGGGGCTTTGAACTCAAAAGAATCAGGTTTATTATCACTCTCTTATATGACATAAAATGTGTTGTTCTTGCAGCAGCAGCTCAGTGCAGGTGCCAAAGCTTCACATATTTGGGCTAAAAATGCTAATTCCTGGAGAATAGCTGGGACTGTAAATTGAAAGCAATGAGGTAGGCTGCTGTCAGTAGTTAAAATAACTCCAGGAATTTAAAATAAATCCACAGGAAATAGTCAGCGGTCCGGTAGCATCTATGGGGAAAGTTACTGCTTCATATTTCTTTCTCTTATGTTCCATTACCTGCTGAATAGTTCTGGCATTTTACGTTTTTATTTCAGATTTCCATCTTCTGCCAATCTTTGCCCTTCAATCAGTGTTGAACTCTATGATTGACAGGTTTGCTTCTCACTCTGATTGATTTGAGCTGCAAAGCTGCAATAACTTACCAAGATGCCTGGCACTGCGTTCAGTATGTAAAAGGTTTTGCTCGCCTCTGGAGTTGCTGTTTACCACCTTTAGCAAACTTGCATACCAGGCCCTTTGGCCCATTGAGTCAATGCTGACTCCCACATTGGTACCATTCTTCCACTTATTTCCTGCAACCTACTTTCACATACTCACGTGCTAGTTAACTGCTCCCTGATTCTCCGATCACCAATGTAATTAACAGCCGGAATGTCTTTGGAATGTAGGCGGAAACTGGAGAACCAATGAAAGAAGTCAAATGCAACCTGCTCAAAGTTGCCTTGACTCAGTTTTGTGATCCAGTACCAGATTCACATGCTGGGTTTTAACACTGCAACAGTGTGGGTGTTACAAGCTAAACAAATCTCTAGAATTGACCTGTAGTCACCTGGAACCAATGGATAATCTCTCCAAGAAGAGTTGCTGAAATGAGTAAGCCTGTACAGATGAATTTCTACTCACACTTCTTGTGATCAATTGAACTAAATGGACATTTATAATTGACAGTTGTGGGTGGCACAATGGTGTAGCGGTTAGCATAACAATTTACAGTCCCAGCTACAAGATCAGAAGGGTGGGGGGGGGGGGTTCAACTCCCACCACTGTCTTTAAGGAATTGATACGTTCTCCTCGTGGATACGCATGTTTCCTCCAGGAGCTCCAATTTCCTCCCACATTCCAAAAGGAAGAGGTTAGTAAGTTGCGGGCATGGTATGTAGACATAGACACTTGTGGGCTGCCCCCAGCACATCGCGCACTGTGTTATTTATTAATGCAACAACACATTTCACGGAATGATTGGATGTACTGTACATGGGACAAATAAAGCTAACTTTTTAAAAAATACTGTCTGAGGGAAGCTGAGTGGCCTGCCCGTGACTCACAGGGCAACTGTGAAAGCAGTAGGTGTTGTTTAATGGTAGAAGTGCAGGGAGCTGACTTCATGGGGTAACCATGCAATCAGTCCTCGTGTGTGTTGGGTCTGTTCAGACCTGTGTATTTTTGTGCTTTAAATCCTACTCCAGCTTTTCAAGTCAGCAATAAAGCCAACTTTAAACATTCTATAAATTGTTTTAGAAAATGGTGAAAATTACCGTCTGTGAAGGTGTTCTAAAATGTGTAGGTGTAGGTTTAGGACATCATTTGTGCTCTCTGATGTCATAGGAGATTGAATACACACCATTTGTCAGGTGTGGGTTCCAAGTACAGTCAGCTCCATTACCTTTCAATGCTGTAAATATATTGTGGTTTTCTGCATTCCAGATTGCTGTTTGATCTGTAATTCAGACCATTGACAGATTATACCATTATGAATTACTAAACTGGCAAATGAGAAACACTGAATAAGGCAACTAGAAAGACAGGGCTGCAAAGAGGTGATCTTCAGTCTTTCACAAGACACATGCTGCAAAGTAGTTTCCTTTCCAGTATCTGCCTCCCAGCTTTCAGTACTGCCCACCCTGTAGTGTGAGGTGCCCTCAGTACTGCCCCTCCCACAGTGTGAGGCTCCTTCGGTACCGCCCCTCCCACAGTGTGAGGCTCCCTCGGTACCGCCCCTCCCACCGTGTGAGGCTCCCTCGGTACCGCCCCTCCCACAGTGTGAGGCTCCCTCAGTACCGCCCCTCCCACAGTGTGAGGCTCCTTCGGTACCGCCCCTCCCACAGTGTGAGGCTCCTTCAGTACCGCCCCTCCCACAGTGTGAGGCTCCTTCGGTACCGCCCCTCCCACAGTGTGAGGCTCCCTCAGTACCGCCCCTCCCACAGTGTGAGGCTCCTTCGGTACCGCCCCTCCCACTGTGTGAGGCTCCCTCAGTACCGCCCCTCCCACCGTGTGAGGCTCCTTCGGTACCGCCCCTCCCACAGTGTGAGGCTCCCTCAGTACCGCCCATCCCACAGTGTGAGGCTCCCTCAGTACCGCCCCTCCCACTGTGTGAGGCTCTTTCAGTACCGCCCCTCCCACTGTGTGAGGCTCTTTCAGTACTGCCCCTCCCACCGTGTGAGGCTCTTTGAGTACCTCCCCTCCCACTGTGTGAGGCTCTTTCAGTACCGCCCCTGAGGCTCCCTCAGTACCGCCCCTCCCACTGCGTGAGGCTCCCTCAGTACCACCCCTCCCACTGCGTGAGGCTCTTTCAGTACCTCCTCTCTCACAGTGTATCTCAGAACTGCAGAGATAGCAAACACATTGGCTGAAACTTTTCATAACACACTAAAACTCCAGGAGGGCAGCAGAAGATTGGAAAACAGCCAATGTGATTCCCATGTTCAAAACAGGAGAGAGGCAGAAAGGCGGGAATTACAGCCCAGTTAGTTTAACAGCTATTTTTGGCAAAATGCTGGAGTCAATAATCAAAGAGGAAATAGCAAGTCATTTCAGAAAACTGAGTATTATTAAACCCAGTTTATAAAAGGAAATGTTTGATAAATTTGCTCAAATCCTTTGTGGATATAACTGCTGGAGGTGATAGTAAGGACATTGTACAGTGTTTAGATTTCCAAAATGCATTGGATAAGGTGCAACACAAGAAGCTGGTGAATAAATTTAGTGCACATGGTATTGAGGGAAGTGGATGGAATACTGACTGTCTCAGAGTAAACAAATGTTGGAATAAATGTGCTCTTTTCAGATGAAGGAAGTAACTAGTGGAGTACCCTCTGAACCGCAGTTTTTACCCCACAGTTGTTCATTAATTTTATTTAATGATCCAGAGAAAGGAACAGCGTGTAGGGTTTTGAAATTTTCAATGATGAAATACCGTAGGTGGAAGGGCATATTGTTATAAGGATTCTGTGATTCTACAACAGCATATAGATAGACTGAGTGAGTGGGCAAAAGACCAGCAAGTAGAGTTTAATGTGGGGAAGTATGAGGTCATGTACTTTCGAAAGAGGAATCAAAAGGCAGATTACTATCTACGTTTGTAAATGGAAAGAGTCTGCAGATGAGTGACATTCAGAGGGATCAACATGCTCTAGAGCACAATTCAGACACAGTTAGCTGGCAAGTCCAACATGGCAAGTGATATTTTGGCCTTTGTTGCAAAGGATTTGGAGTTTAACAATTAGGAGGTTTTGTTGAAATTGAACAGGATGCTGGTGAGGCCTCATCTACAATATTCTGCACTGCTTTGATCTCCTTACATAAAAAATAAACGTATCATTGGCCGCAGTCCCCAAAGGACATTCACCCTTTGGATGAGAGGGTTGTCCTACCAAGCAGACTAATAGCTTGGGTCTGTGTATTTTGGAGTTTAGAGGAATGAGGAGTGATTTGATTCAAATGTAAGATCCTAAAGCAGTTTGACAGGGTAGACAGGGAATGTTTCCGCTAATGGGGAATGTCTTGAACAAGGGAATACAACTAAAATTAAGGGGTCAATCATTTAAAACTGAAGTGTGTAGAAATGTCTTCTGGCAGGAGAGTGATAAATCTCTGGAATTCTCTGCCCAAGGATAGTAGAAACTGAGTCATTCTAAGTATTTAACATGGAGGTGGATAAATATTTTATACATTGAGGAATAGAGGGGTATGGAGAAATGGCAGAAAAGAGGAGCTAAGGCCAGCATTGTTCAGCCATGATCATCAGGTATGGACTGATAACATCCTCTTCAGGATTGCTGGAAACTGCCCATTTCTAACAAGAGAAGGTCTAACCAGTTACCCTGGCATTTAATGGCTGAGTTCCTATCAACATTCTGAGATTCACTACGACCAGAAACTCGGCTGGCCTGGTCATGTAAATACTTGTATACAAGAACAGGATCTCCTGTGATCAGTTACTCACCTGCTAACACCCCAGAGCCTTTCCTTCATCCACAAGACACAGAACAGGATAATGTGATGGATAATCTCCCATTGCCTAGATGAGTGCAGTTCCAACAACTCTCAAGAAGCTCAGCACCATCCAGAAGAAAACACACACTCAACCGCCACCCCGACACCACGCTGACATGCATTTCTTCCCCACCACCAGTGCAATGGCTGCAGAGTGCACTGCAGTTACTCATCGAAAGGCACCTCCCAAACCCTCACCCTCTGCCATTGGGGAGGACAAGCAGGAGCATGGTAACATCGCCACTCCAGTGTCCCCACACTATCCTGATCTGGAAATAAATTACCTTTAATAACGCTGGGTCCAAAGCCTGCAAATGTCTCTCCAAGAGGAATAATGGAGAAGCATAAGCAAAGGGCTACGGTTGCTCAAGACGGAAACTCAAGGGCAGTTAGGGGTGGGCAATAAATGCAAATAAAGCCCGTATCTCCCCAAAATAACAAAAGTAGTTCCCTTGGTGTCGTCCTCCCACAGTGTAGCACGCCCTCTGAGCTGCCCTTTTGATAGCACAGAACATCCTCAGTACCATCCCTGTCACAGTGTGACCTGCTCAAGGTGTGTTGCTCCCTCAAATACCACCCTTCCACAGTGTGACACACTCTCAGTACCAGCCCTCCTAGTGTGACAATTCCTCAGTACTACCATTCCCATAGTGTGCCCCTCCCTCAGTACCACCTCTCCCACAGTGTAACTTATCACTTCAGTATTGCCCCTCCCGCAGTGCTGTGCCACAAAAGTAGAGTCTCTAGCACTGAAGTTTCTAGGAAGGGTTTAAACTTGCCACTTTCTAACAGAAGAAATGAAGCCCACACCTCTGAGGAGGGTCAGCAGTTACCAAAATTCAAGTCTGCTTCTGCTTATGATTGTATAACACAAGCTTCCAACCAATGCATGTTACAGAAGGAGATCAAAAACTACACGTCATAGCATTGAAGCCTGAGTCACCTTTATTATGTTCAAAGGTGCTGTACGTTGCAGAGTCGCTGACTTTATTTTTTGCAAGGGAGTGGGTTGGGGGTTTAGGGTTTAATGTTCTATCTGCCATTTTCCAGGTAGGCAATCTGTTAGTTTTTGTATGAGGGTGGGATTGAGGGGTTTGGGGTTTGTCAGTTTTTTTCTTCTTCTTTCTTGTGCAGGGGGAGTGGTTGATGTCTTTTTTTTCCAATGACTTCCATGATTTTAATGTATTTCATGGCTATCTGGAGAAGACGGATCTCAGAGTTGTATTCTGCATACATACTTTGATAATAAAACGAACATTTGAGAGTGAGGCTGCCAGTTAAATGAGCATCCTGCCTGGTTTCTGACTGGACCAACACCACTCACTTCTATACTCTCTCCTGCATTCAGAGAAGTGCAAACTGTCCACTTTTCTACCTGTAATGCCCTGGTTAAGACTTTTACTGCTATGCTGTAGGTATTTCATTTTAGCAGTTCTGTAAGAACAGTGCATTCTGCTTTTAAAATATTTTGGTTTCAGCTAAAAGGTAAGGGACTATGATGCTCAGCTTCGGAATGTTTTGTCAGCCAATCAGAATGGCAGAATTGGGGGAAAGTTTGAGAGAGTGGGGCAGAGAGAGATTTGTGACAGTATGGTTCATGTTTTTTTTGGCGGGAGCTGCAGAGAGTACAGGAGGGAAGATGGCTGAGGATACCTTGGGAAGGAGCATCCCTGTTGTATGAAGTGCTTTGTGCAGATGAGCAGCTCCAAGGAGGAAGGGCACATACTCCCGAGAGAGAGCCTATTTGTTCGAGATGGATCTCCAGTGAAGTTTGGAATGTGTTGTGTGTGCTTTTACGCAGACCGTGGCTCCAGAACGTGAGTAAAGAGACAATTTCACGATGAGCTCCAACGATGTGCACATTTAGACTGATTCAACTGTAATGGGCCCTTTTCTTTTTCCTACTAACTGTTCGATAAAGCTGAAATATGTAAATATACTGTCTTTGTAATTTTATGCAGTGTACGATTTGGTATTTCGTGTCAACCAACAACTGTGCATGGGCAGTATTTACGCAGCATTCGCTCAAATCGAGGTTCCTTTCATTGGATCATCATGATATTCCAATGAAGCTGATGGTTTATGGAAGAGGGCCTTCTCACTGCTGAGTCCCGTGGCTGTTAGTGGGACCAGCAACGAGCCAAGTTTCCATACCAGCCCAGTGAGAGGGCTTCATACCCCTTTCTTCTCTGTTGTAGATGGTTGAAACTCCTCTCATTCCCGTGGCTACGCAGATTTAACTCTACTAGTCTGGAATATATCATCCAACCTGTAAATCACACCCAAGATGAACTCTTACTATGCTTTTGATAATTGGCATGGAATCATTCTAGGCATAATGATTCATTAGTGCTGTTCCTATGACCATCACCCTGTCCTATGGTTTTGTCAATCAAAAGAGCATGCTGCCTTCAACCTTAAATGAGTATAAGAAATGCAAAGTTAATTTGAGGAAATGCCAGGCATTTATCACAAACAGAAGACCAAAAGCAAAATATTTATTCAGCAAAGTTTCCACTTACCAATAATTGAATCCCTCCGAAAGACATCTCTATCAAAAATATAAAACGACAGGTGACGGAAGGTTCTTGGAATTTCACAATAGAAATCTTCACCATAAAAAGGGCTGAAATGAAATATTGGCCTTTGTTAGTTTATTTACTTTCAACTAGGGAATTTAAAAAACACTTAGTTCTCAGTTATAAATAGACAGCATTAGCAAACCTTCAGATTATATACTGCCAACGGTTTAGTAAGGTGGTGCTGTGAAGATCCTCACTGATATCTCAAAGAGCACATGCTCAAATTCCACAGCAAATTGCAGGATTAGAATTCAGTTTAAAAATTAAAACAGGGGTTGGTGAAAGTGACCAGGCTGTGGATGGCTGTAGAAATCCGGCTGATCCACTAAATCCTACTGGGCAGAAACCCTGCCAGCCTTATCGAGTCTGGGCCAATCTGTGACATGAATCACACAACAATGCCATTAACTATTAACCACCCACCAAAAGTGCCAGCTGCATCAAAATTAGGGCAGCCTTTGGACAAAAAGTGGCATTCATTCCACTGATTGAGAATACATGGAAAGATAAAGAGCAGGAAGATAACTCTGTGTGGAACAATGGGAATGTAAAAAGTAATCTGTCCGGAGTGATCGAATTACAAAGGATACCCAGTCTAGAGTGAAAAGATTATGATAATCTGTCTGGAGTGATGGAATAATAAAAGATGATCTGCCCAGAGTGATAGGATTACAAAGCATAATCTATCTAGAGTGATAGGATTACAAGGATAATCTAACTAGAGTATCATACAAAAAAATGCTGGAGGAACTCAGCAGGTCAGGTAGCATCTCTGGAGGGGAATAAATAGCCAACATTTTGGGTTGAGACCCTTCATGCAAACTGTTGACTGTTTATTTCTCTCTACAGATGCTGCCTGATCTGCTGAGTTCCTCCAGCATCTTGTGTGTGTTGCTCTGGGTTTTAAGCATCAGCAGAATCGATTGCATCTACCCAAAGTGATGGGATTAGAAAGGATAATCTGTATGGAATGGTCAGTTCTGCAAATGGTAACCAGAACAGAATGATAAGGCTGCAAATGATATGGAATCAAGTTTGAAATGGCCACTTGCTGGAACATTTTTGGTTTGAATGGATAACAGCTGGAAACAGCTGCAAGGCAATTAATCTTAGTTTCAAGGGTCTGCAGGAAATGCAGTGCGTTTGATGCTTCAAATTTCCAGAATTACTCCCAGATGTCCACTGCTTGCTCGGTGCCTTTCTCCCTGAACTAACATGCTGTACATTTCAGGACGTACAGTGGAATTGGCAACATATGGGTGGTGAGAGAACAGAAAAGGCCATTCAGCCCTACATTACCTCCCTCTAATGCACTCAAGAGGAATTAGTCATACATTTCTACCAACTCTATCATCTCCTCAGCCAACCCCAGTCAGTACCGTACATTGCAGTGCAGCTTTATGCAATGTACAGCAGCCAACTTGCTCAAGTAAGCTCCCAAATACTGCAATGACCAGCACACAAATGCTGCAGGAACTCAGCAAATCAAGTGGTATTTATGAAGAGGAATAAACAGTCACTGTTTTGTGCTGAGACACTTCATTATGGAAAGGAAGTTTGCAGAGGCCAAAATAAGAATGTGGGGGAAAAGGAGTACAAGATGGCAGGTGGTAGGTGAGGGATATGAAGTAAGAAACTAGGAGGTTATAGGTGGAAGAGGTAAAGGGCTGGAGAAGAAGAAATCTAATAGGGGAGGACAGTGGACCATTGAAGAAAGGAGTAAAGGAGGGGTGCTAGGTGCAGGTAATGAGGTGAGAGGGTAACCAAAATGGAATTGAAAAAGTGAGAAGGCAGTGGGGAGGGGTACAATTACCAGATGTTCGAAAAATCGATGTTCACGCTATCAGGTTGAAAGCTACCCTGACAAAATATGAGGTGTTGCTCCTCCAACCTTCTTTGTGAGAGAGGGAAAAAGGGATGGGGAATAGAGAAGGGGGGCATTACCAGAAGCTTGAGAAATCAATATTCATGCCATTAGGTTGGAGGCTACCCAGACAGAAAATAAGCTGTTGCTCCTCCAGCTTGAGTGTGGCCTCATTGCGACAGTACAGGAGGCCATGGATGGACGCGTTGGAATTGGAAAAGTGGAATTAAAATGGGTGGCCACTGGGGGATCCTGCTTTCTCTGGTGGACAGGGCATAGGTGCTTGGCGAAATGGTCTCCCAATCTAAGTTGGATCTCATCGATATACAAGAGCCTACACCGGGAGTACCAGATATAATAGATAACCCCAACAAACCATGGATGTCCATCCATAAACGTCAATCTCTCGAACTTCCCCCACCCCTTCTTTATTCCCCATCCCCCTTTCCCTTTCTCAACTTATCTCCTTGCCTGCCCATTGCTCCTTCCCCTTTTTCTTTCTTCCATGGCCTTCTGTCCTCTAAATTAGAGTCCCTCTTTTCCAGCCCTGTATCTCTTTCACCAATCAACTTCCCAGCTCTTTACTTCCCCCCTCCCCGTTTCACGTATCACCTTGTGTTTCTTCCTGCCCTCCCCCCACCTTCTAACCCTGACTCCTCAGCTGTTTTTCTCCAGCCCTACTGAAGCATCTTGGCTTAAACGTTGACTGTACTCTTTTCCATAGATGCTGCCAGGCTTGCTGAGTTACTCAAGCACCTTATGTGTGATCCTATCTTCTGTATTCAATACAGTACACTGATTTATGAAGGGCAAAAAATTTCTTTATGATCCTATCTACCTATGTGGCTATTTTCATTGAATTATGGACCTACATTCCTAAATTCCTTTGTTCTACCACACTCTTCAGTGCCGTACCATTCACTCTGTAAGACCTACCCTAGTTGGTCCTACCCAAGTGCGAGACCTCACACTTGTCTGCATTAAATCCCATCTTCCATTTTTCAGTCATTTTTTTCCAGCTGGTCAATATCATGCTGCAAGCTTTGATAGTCTTCTTCGCCATTCCACATTCCTAATCTTGGTGTCATCCACAAATTTGCTGATCCAGTTTACCACATTATCATGCAGATCGTTGATAGAGATGTCAAACAACAACAGACACAGCACCGATCCCTGCAGCACACCAACAGTCACAGGCCTCCAGTTAGACAAGCAACCATCTACTCCCATTCTCAAGCTTTTCTCATGAAGCCAATGTCTAATCTGGTTTACTACCTCATCTTGAATGCTAAGTGTTAAAATCTTCTTGACCAACTTCCCATGCAGGACCTTGTCAAAGGCCTTGCTAAAGTCCATGCTGACTATAGCTATTGCCTTACCTTCATCAACTTTCCTGGCAATATCCTCAAAAAGCTCTCTAAGACTGGTTAGACATGACTTACCAAAGCCATTTCAACTATCCCTGATCAGTCCCTGTCCATCCAAGTATTTACCGTATATATCCAGTCCCTTAGAACATCTTCCAGTAACTTACCCACGAATGATGTCAGGATCACTGGCCTATAATTTCTTGGCTTATCTTTAGAGCTTTTCTCAAACAACAGAACAGTACTGTACTGCCAAAGAAAATGACTGGTAAGGTCCAAGGCTGAGGGAATACCTCAACAAAGCTGATGGTGTTACTTGACATGAGATACTTTCACAGTGGTGTTTAAAATTATGAAGGATTTACCTAATGTGGAAAAATATACTCTTTCCAGAAGCAGGAGGATCAGAAACAAAGTTCAGCAGCAAAAGACTTCTACTGTAGATGAAAATCAGAATTAAAGGCATGATCAGATAAGGAGAGCAGACTTCCCAACCTAAAGGGAAAAGCTACTCTGGGTTGGTTTTTATTATAATCTGGCACCTTCAGTACTGATACTAGGTTTACCATCAGAATCAAGTTTAATATCACCAGCATATGTCCTGAAATACCAGCCATTCATTACTTTCCCTAAATATCCAGATTGAACTGAAACTTACACCTGCAGATCAATAGCACAGGTCACCAGATTCTAATGAAATAATCTGCCCATGTTAAAGTCCACAGAAATTGGTGGATACAGCCCAGTTCATCACAGGCAAAACCCTCCCCACCTTTACTCGGAGCACTGCCACAAGAAAGCAGCATCCTTTATCAAGGACACCCACCACCAGGTTCAGGAACAGTAATTACCCTACAACCTGATGAAAAGTCTCAGCCAAAAACATAGACTGTTTATTCCCCTCCATAGATGCTGCCTGACCTGCTGAGTTCCTCTAGCATTTTGTGTGTTCCTGACTCAGCATGGGTAACTTCACTCACCACAACTCTGACTTGATTCCACAGCCTCCAGACCCATTTTCAAGAACTCTACAACTCCTGTTCTTAGTATTATTTATTTCTTTTATTTGCACAATTTGTCTTCTTCTGTACATTGTCAGTCTTCGTTTATGTACAGTTTTTCATAAAATTCTATTGTATTTCTTTCATTTTTTCCTGTAAATGTCTGTAATAAAATGAATTTCAAGGCTGTATATGGTAATATATACATAGTGGGATCATAAATTTACTTTGACCTTGATTGCTCTTTTAAAGAGCTGAGTAGACCTGATGAGCAGAATGATTTCCTCCTTTGCACAACAATAGCGTGATTATTCAGTTCTGTGAAACTGCCTCACTGACAATGCCACCATTTATTCCCACCCTCTATTGCTTCTAAACTGAGGGGCTTCTGTGCCCAGGCTGGAATATTTAACCAAATTCTCATGTGCCTGTAGCCAGGCCAGATACAGACTGCTGACTTCCCCTCTTAATGTAATGGTCACCACATAACATTAGATTAGAAGACCAAAGGGCTCGGTTTTAATTAGCATGTTCTCAGAGGGGTGAGTGGCAGAAATTTGGTAACAAAAATATATACTGTGTATACCAGAGAAATTTTCTCTGTTCTTTGGGCTCTACTGTGAAAAAAGGTGGATGTGATTCACAAATAAAAATTCTCAGTTAAATTGATCAAAACCCTGGTTGTAATACACACTGACGTGAACAAAGGGTTGGGGGCTGAATACTTTTTCAAGACACTGTACAGGGCATATATGGATGGTGGAAGGGAACTCAGGAATGTAGATGAATCGAGCAGCCTGATGATGAATAGAGAATTGTGATGAACAGGGGTGACACAGTTACACTGGGGGTTCGAGTAACTCCTTGCTACACCAGCAAATGGAAGACTGAGGTTCAATTCCCACCACTGTCTGTAAGGAGTTTGTACATTCTTCACATGACCACGAGGGATTCCTTCGGGTGCTCCGATTTCCTCCCACATTCCAAAAATGTACAGGTTAGTAAAGATCAGTAATTGTGGATGGGCTATGTTGGCACCGGAAGTATGGTGCCACTTGCGGGCTGCCCCAGTTGTAGAGGCATTTCACTGTATGTTTCAATGTATATGCGATAAATAAAGTTAATCTTTAATCTTTATCTTTAAAACCCCAGGGTTCCTCTGTAGTTCCCTGAAAGTGGCAACACAGCCAGATAAGGTGCTGAAGAAGGCAAATGGCACGCTGGCCTTCACAGGTCAGGCAAAGAATATAAAAGTTAAAATCTTATGTTGCAACCTTACAAAACACTGGGTTAGGCTACACTAAGAGTCCCATGTGCAGATCTGATCACCACACTTTAGGAAGGATGTGGTTGTTCTAGAGAGAGAGAGAGTGTAGAGATGATCTACCAAGATGTTATTGGAACCAAATGGCATGCGAATCAAACAGCCTCTGACAATGAAGTCCAGCTCCTAGCCCTCATGTGGCTTACTACTAAGCCCAGAGGATCAGTTTTGACTGACAGAAAGGGCATTAAAACCAGTCGCTTCAAGCAGATGGAGATCACAGCTCATCTAGAAGGAAAACTCTGATCTCAAGCCTCTGCTGCCTTGCATTATACCCACTCATGGAAGAGGTTTTGGGAGTAGACCCTGAGGAAAATATGGAGCTGGAATCCCTAAGGCAGTCTTACATTGAGTTCAACATTGACCGGCCACTGTTGCGATACTGCTGCTTTCAAACTGTATCGCCCTTTGCTGTTCCTTTGGATTCGTCAACAACATGAAGAAAGGGAGCCTGCTACATAGGCAACAGCTTGCTCTTCATACTGTACTGCTCTGGCTTGTGTATCACGTAGACAACATCCACGGTGGGCCTCAAAATAAATGTCATGAAAAATATCTTTCTACTGTCATAGTCATGGAACAATACAGCGTGGGGGGGGGGAGAGAGAGATGGGGAGAGAGGGGAGAGGGAGAGAGAGGGGGAGAGGGGGAGAGAGGGGGAGAGAGGGGGAGAGAGGGGGAGAGATGGGGAGAGATGGGGAGAGATTGGGAGAGATCGGGAGAGATCGGGAGAGAGGGGGAGAGAGGGGGAGAGGGGGGAGAGGGGGAGAGAGGGGGAGAGGGGGAGAGAGGGGGAGAGGGGGAGAGGGGGAGAGGGGGAGAGGGGGGAGGGGGAGAGGGGGAGAGGAGGGGGGAGAGAGGGGAGAGAGGGGAGAGAGAGGGGGAGAGAGGGGGAGAGAGGGGGAGGGGGGAAAGGAGGGGAGAGAGGAGAGGGGGAGAGAGGGGAGAGAGGGGAGAGAGGGGGAGGGGGGAAAGAGGGGAGAGAGGAGAGGGGGAGAGAGGGGAGAGAGGAGAGGGGGAGAGGAGAGGGGGAGAGAGGGGAGAGAGGGGGAGGGGGGAAAGAGGGGAGAGAAGAGAGGGGAGAGAGGAGAGGGGGAGAGGAGAGGGGGAGAGAGGGGAGAGGAGAGGGGGAGAGGGGAGGGGAGAGGGAGAGAGAGGGGAGAGGGGGAGAGAGGGGAGAGGGGGAGAGAGGGGAGAGGGGGAGAGAGAGGGGGAGAGAGGGGAGAGGGGGAGAGAGAGGGGGAGAGGGGGAGAGGGGGAGAGAGGGGGAGAGAGGGGAGAGAGGGGAGAGAGGGGGAGGGGGGAAAGAGGGGAGAGAGGAGAGAGAGGAGGAGAGGGGAGAGGGAGAGAGAGGGGAGAGGGGAGAGGGGGGGAGAGGGGGAGAGAGGGGGAAGAGGGGGAGAGAGAGGGGAAGAAGGGGAGAGAGGGAGAGGGAGAGGGGGAGAGGGGGAGAGAGGGGAGAGGGGGAGAGAGGGGAGAGGGGAGAGGGTAGGGGGGAGAGGGGGAGAGAGGGGAAGAGGGGGAGAGGGGGAGAGAGGGAAAGGGGGGAGAGGGGGAGAGAGGGAGAGGGGGGAGAGGGGAGAGAGGGGAGAGGGGGAGAGAGGGGAGAGAGGGGAGAGAGGGGAGAGAGGGGGAGGGGGGAGAGGGGGGAGAGGGGGGGGAGGGGAGGGGGAGGGGAGGGGGAGGGGAGGGGGAGGGGAGGGGGAGGGGAGGGGGAGGGGAGGGGGGAGGGAGGGGAGAGGGAGGGGAGAGGGGGAAGGGAGGTGTAGAGAGGAGGGTTAGTGAGGAGGAGTTACTAATTGAATGAGTGAGCGTGTGTGTGCGCACACGGGTGTATAAATTAAATTGACTAATTAAGCAGCTGCCCCAATTAACCTAAGTTTAAACTGTTAATATTTATAATAGATAAAAAGGCATAAAAAAGACAAACTACCATTTAACTGAGTAACAAATTATGTGCTTTAATGAAATACAAAACAAATTAAAACACTACCAATACTACCACAGTACTACAAAACTGTTGATTAGTTCCTAATAGTTATTGATGTAGGAATTCCTCCAGTGTACCCTGCCATATTCTTTTAAATGACAGTAATTGAACAAAATCAGTGCAGACACCTAGTGCAGTTAATGAGCTGCCTCCATTGCCTTCCTGCATGAAGTAATGTCATAATCCAACAATAAATTTCCTGGTATCCTGTTTCGTCACTTCCTCAAGTTCAGATGTGTCATCTTCATCACTTTCCTCATCTTCCTAATTATCAAAAATCACTGCTTTTTGAATTGGTATCCATCGGCCCAAGTGGATAACACAGAGCACACAAATGACACTCTGAATAAACTGTGTGCTCTGAGAATGCTAACAGACACACAAGTGCACACAACAGATGCTATTTAGAAATTGTTCAGCAACAGTCTCCTGCTCCAATTAAGCTTCATAGTGTCCCAAATAAATGAAGGAAATCCCAGCTATTTTTGATTAATTTTTGTTTTTTAAGAGTTGTCCTAAATAAGCATCTGCCCTGATTAATCGATGGACCAATTAACCAGAATCCACTGTATATAAAATTACATGAAATAATAGTTCTGACTAAATTTATTGGACCCAGCACCACTCTACCTCAGCTTCAGCGTAACTTTAATTGAACAAAGGGTCAACCTTCAAATAAAAGGAGTCAGGCTCCTTGACTTTGCTCAAGACTCAGGCCCACAGATATTTCAGAAGAATCCATGAAAAATCCAAAACCATAATTTTTCTCTCTCTGCCATTTCGACCAGCCCCATGTTCTGCATGTACGTAGAATACCTCAGGAGGGAGTGGGTACAGGAGATGAACGTTTTTGTTCCATGGTTGATCATTAGAATGAGGCTTTTGTGCAGTTCACCATCTGGCATTGATTTGATGTCATATGACACCAATTAATTAGCATTCATCACGAAGTCCAGGCTGAGTGAGTGATTCAACAAATCCCAGGTCCTACGTTGCTTCAGAATTGTGAAAAATCTTCATACAACTGCAGCAACTCTGTATCCTCTCCTGCCACTCTACACCCCACTATCATCTCTCAACCCACATTTCCTTCTCCTCTCCAGTACCT
Source organism: Mobula hypostoma (assembly GCF_963921235.1). Classification (NCBI taxonomy): domain Eukaryota; kingdom Metazoa; phylum Chordata; class Chondrichthyes; order Myliobatiformes; family Myliobatidae; genus Mobula; species Mobula hypostoma. The sequence goes on from NC_086101.1 coordinate 34,299,830, forward strand.
CCTCTTCCCACCACCTCCCAACATATCCTAACCCTCTATGAAAGCTCCTTATATGATGTTATGTGCCAGTGATTCTGCTGCAAGTTAGTTTTTCATTATATTTGAGCACACGTGTTCTAGTACATATGACAGTGAACTCGACTTTGACCCCTGCATTGCAATCTTCTCTGTGCCTCTCCTCTCAGAGTGTCCTTTATCCTTGATCCTCCCATTTTCCATTCATCCCTTTTGATCAGTCTGGTTATCACTGAGATCTTCTCAGCCACAGCGAGAATAGATCCCAAGACATAGGAGTAGAATTAGTCCTTTCAGCCCTTCGAAGAATGTAGAGTTCTCCCAATGCATTCCCTAATTTGACCCATCAAAGCAGACCAGACGGACATGCACCTCCTTGGCTGTTGCTTGGGACCTCGCTTCAAACCATACTATGAAATGATATACAAGAGAAAATCTGGATGCTGGAAATCCAAGCAACACATACAAAATGCTGGAGAAACTTAGCAGGCCAGGCAGCATCTATGGAAAAGAGTATAGTTGACGTTTCAAGCCGAGGCCCTTTATCAGGACTCTTTTCCATAGATGTTGCCTGGCCTGCTGAGTTCCCCCAGCATTTTGTGCATGATATGATAATCTATTATGACAATGTGCTGTGTGCGTACACTGCTTCTGCCCCCTCCCCACACCGCCAGTACTACAGGAACACTAACACAGCAAGTCTTTCCTCAACTAAAAGATAGGTCGACTAAATCTCCCTTCCACTCAACACTATCTTGTAGTGAAGGAGCTACACAAATGTAACATGTTTGCCTGAGCAACACCCCCATATCGCACATTCACCCCTTGTCCCTCAGATACTGACCAAACTCAACACCAAGATGGAAAAAGACCATTCAGCACCTTGAGTACGCTCCACATTACTGTATCCTATTTCCTCATCTTGGATTTGTAACTTTTAATTTATTATCCAGTGTAAATCCATTAGTCTGTCTTGACATTTTATATGAATACTGTATCATTATTTTTACAGAAGAAATTCAAGATTCCCATTGCCCCAAAGAAGAGATTCCTGATATCCCCCCTGAGCGTTTGGTTCTAGTTTCAAGCTTCTGCCCTGTGTTTTGGGCCCTAATATCTGCAGAGTAAACTGTTCCCTCTCTCAACCCAAACAAATCTTTCAGTCACCTTAATCTCCTGGGTTCGATCACCCTTAATCTTCTACTTTGAAGGGAATACGGGCCCAATCTGTACAGTTAGAGCCTGCGAATAACCCTGTAAACCTGGGGCCGGAGGGAAATAAAGTAGATCGAAGTTCTGAGACCTGCTTGGAAGGAATATTCTGGTGACTGGGAGTTGTGGCTCACAGCCAGCTGCTGCTCCACCACTGTTCAGCTCACAGCAGTCCTCCCGAAAAACACACAAAAACTGCTCTCAGCAGCTCTTCACACAGATTCCAGTTCTATGTGCATGATAAAAAATGTGAGACAAACTTACTTTGGTTTCCCAATAGAAAACAAACAAAAGAGAACCTCGAATATTTAACTGGCAGAGCTGAAGATGTAATGCCTCTTTATGTGTTCGTCAAGGGAAACTCTTGTTTAAATGTTGGCTCTGAAATATCTTCTCGGAAGGAAGAGTGACAGGCAAAATCCCTAGTTTCATTCACTAAAGCCTCTAATGCTCAACTACTGTACAAAGATCTGAAGCTGAACAACAAATGGGTGATCAAGGAAATTAAAAATGCAGGGGCTTGGGCTGAGCTGCTTAATGCATGAAGTTGGCTCAATGTGACCATTTAAAGCTGAATGGTGGGACACTTTCCAAATCTCCCCCTAATGCTCCGAGGATGACAGGTGATAGGATAGATCCCGCCTTTGTCAGAAGATTAACAAACTTGTTTGTGTCTTTCAACTCTAATGTCTCACTCTGCCTGCCTACCTGTTGAAGCAGCAGACTATTCATCTAACAGCCAAATTAACAATCAGATTCAGGAGTGGACCAACAGCCTAGATTTTAAGAAGCTCTTTGATTCCAAAAAGAAGAGAGGCTCTCGAACAAAGACTTCCCAACCGGGGATCCACAGACCCCTTGGTTAATGGTAGGGGTCCATGGCATAAAAAAGTTGGGAACCCCTGCTCTAGCATGAGTTCCCAACAGGTAAGGTGGAGGCCATCTCTTTGCTTTCAAGAGATCTTCTTCCTTTCTGGAGCTGAAATTGCATGATATGAAAGTGAAAGTCACCTGCTATAGCTGTCTAGATCCTTAACGTGGCAAACTTCCCCAAAGTGCTTCACATCATGGCAACAAAATCTGATACTAAGTCACCTCCCCATGGCAGACAGCATCTACAGGAGGCACTGCCTCAAGACGGTAGCAACTAATCATCAATGAACCCTACCATCCAAGTCATGCCCTCTTCTGACTGCTACCATCAGGCAGAAGTTACAGAAGCTTGAAATCTACACCACCAGGTTCAGAAACAGCTACTTCCCTACAAACATTAGGCTCTGGAGCAGACCTACATAGTCCTAACCTTACCTCAGCAATAAAATACTACGGACCACTCCTCGGATGGTGGTTCTTTTGCACTGAAGTTTTGCTTTGTGCAGATTCCACCCCCCCCCCACTGTCTTGTACAATTTATGTATATTTTATGTTTAGCATTATCTAAACCTACGTGCTGTGATGCTGCTGCAAGTGAGGTTTCCATTGTACCTGCACATCACCTGACACGACAATAAATTCGACCTGAATTGATATAAAATGCCGTTGGAGCATATAATCAAGTTCTTAGTCAGAAGTTAATTTTTGAGTAGGAAGTAGAGAGTTTGGGAAGATAATTCCAGTCATGGACATCAGATATCTAAAGGCAATGATCCAGTATCTGTCTCTTTGATGACACAGTTGGTCTGTGAGATCTTTTAAGCTGATATTGTGCAGAGACAAATTGTTGATTCTTTTCTCTTTTTTTGTGCCTGTCTGGAGAATGGGTGGGAAGCCTCTAGTTTTTACTATGGGTGCAAGTTTGATGGAACAGCAGTTGAATACTTTGGGATGCTAATACTTAAAACTAAATCTCTTGCAGCTAAGATTGGGAATTGAAAGCAGTTGGGAACTCCAACACATAGCCAGTGTGTCTGTCAGATTCACACCAAGGTTGATTTTACAGGTACTCGTCTTTCATGATGGACAGTCTGTAGAGTACAAACCAAGCACCTATATACACTCCCAAACACAAAATAGTCTGCAGATGCTGGGGTCACCATTGCCTGAGGCTCTGTGTTAGGTTTGGAAATGGGAGATGGAAAAAGGACCCACTCCCAATTTATTTCCTGTGTTTTTGAAGCTTTGGATGGGAATGTCCCTTTTCTGCGGCAGTGTGTTTCATGGCTAGTAAATATGCTCCCTAACAAGCACATGGTCACCCATGCACAATGGCCCATTGGCACCTCTACGTCAGTAAGCTGGGGGCCCAAATCCAAATAAAAGCCTATAATCCAGGGGTTCCCAACCTGGGGTCCACAGACACCTCAGCTAATGGTAGGGTCGATGACACAAAAAAGGTTAGTAATCCCTGCTATAATCTATGCATTACTGAAGCCCATTCAGGTGATCACCAAAGATCCCATGGCACAACTGTAAGGGATTTCTTCCTGGTGTTTTCACTAATATTTGTCCCTCACTCAACACCAGTAAAATTAATTGCCTTATCATGGCTTTTTGTGGCAGCCATCTTTCCTACAATTCAAGAATGACCACACTTTCAAATTATTTTGTTTTCTATGAAGAGCTCTGGATATCCTGAGACTGTAAAAGGTGCTTTAGAAATGCAAGTCACATTCACATTTCTTATATGCTTCCTGGGTGCATAAAAAGACATGCAATTAGAGTCATACAGTCATAGAGCACAACAGCACAGAAAGAGGCCATCCCATGCCAAACTGTTTGCCCTGCTTAATCCCATCAACCCACACTAGGTCCACAGTCCTCCATACCTGTCCTGTTCATAAGCTTACCCAAACTTCTCTGAAGTGTTGAAATTAAAACTCGCATCCACAACTTCCACAACTGCACCTCTGTCTGAGTGCCTATAAATTGCCTACAAAACCTCACAAACCACCAACCGTTCTCCTGTGCCACCTCACCATGTAGAAAGTCCATCTTTTCCTTCATCAGTCCTTCCAAATATGAGTCTCGGCAGCCCTGTGACACTGTGCTAACATCAAATATTCTATCAGCAACCTATCTGTATAATCCGTGAAGGATATTAATCACAGGTCAAACACGGCCAGCATTCCAAACCAGTAAGCATGACGATAGAATCGCCAAAGTAATTTACAGAAAGATCAAATTTAGATAAAATTGGCTCATTCTTTAGAAAGCAGAGTTGCTTAATTAAAAGATAATTCCATTCAATCAAGTTATTTGAATAGACATTAGTTAACTGACAGGAATGTGGTGAACAGGACAAGTCATGACTCAGAGGGCTGCACCAGCACCTCTGAATCAAAAGGTTGTGGCTTTGCATCGAGCTCAAGAGATCTGAAGAAAGAAAATCTAAGTTCATATCCAATGCAATATCGAGATAATGCTCCACTGTTATGGATATAACTTTCCATTTAAGACATTAAGCAGAGGCCTCATCTTTCCTCTCAGCTGGATGTGAAAAGATGCATTACTATGAGAAACCATATTATGCAAATGATTATCTCTTCCTCTGTCATAAAGCAATTATTTATTCATTGTTGCATTTCTCTGTGGAATCTTGCTGTGTGAAAATTGGTTTCCACTACATCTCATGGTCTAGAAGATGTGCTGGGAGATTGTTTAGGTGCTACAGAAATGCAATACTTCGCTTGTTCCTTTATGAACCAATGTAAATACTCAAAGAAATATCATTTCTGACTCATTCCAATTGAGTGGTGCACAGGGGCTTAGCCACGAATCGAATTCCAAGTATCACTTCGACTACATATAGGAGTTCACGTTCACATTCAGGAGGATCAGACACAATAGTCATGAGTTTAATCCCTTCAATCAAGGTGGTGCAGTACTGGTAGGTTTGCAGGTAGGTTTGCTAGCATGGTTCGGGAGGGTTTAAACTAATTTGCAAGGGGGATAGACCCGGAGCGATACAGCAGTGAAAGAAGTGCATGGAGTAAAGCCAGATCTAACATATAGAGAGGCTTTGAGGAAAGAGAAGCAGAATAAACGGTGTAAAGGTAGGAAGGTAAAAGGGCTAAAGTGCATGTACTTCAATGCAAGAAGCATCAGGAACAAAGGTGATGAACTGAGAGCTTGGATACATACATGGAATTATGATGTAGTGGTCATTACAGAGACTTGGCTGGCACCAGTGCAGGAATGGATTCTCAATATTCCTGGATTTCAGTGCTTTAAAAGGGATGGGGGGGGGAGGGGAGGAGAGGTGGCATTACTGGTCAGGGATACTATTACAGCTACAGAAAGGGTGGGAAATGTAGCAGGATCCTCTTTTAAGTCAGTATGGGTGGAAGTCAGGAACAGGAAGGGAGCAGTTACTCTATTGGGAGTATTCTACAGGCCCCCAGGTAGCAGCAGAGATACCGAGGAGCAGATTGGGAGGCAGATTTTGGAAAGGTGCAAAAACAACAGGGTTGTTATCATGGGTGACTCTAACTTCCCTAATATTGATTGGCACCTGATTAGTTCCAAGGGTTTAGATGGGGCAGAGTTTGTTAAGTGTGTCCAGGACGGATTCCTGTCACAGTATGTAGACAGGCCGACTGGGGGAATGCCATACTAGATCTAGTACTAAGTAATGAACCGGGTCAGGTCACAGATCTCTCAGTGGGTGAGCATCTGGGGGACAGTGACCACCGCTCCCTGGACTCTAGCATTATCGTAGAATCAGAGAGGACAGGAAAATTTTTAATTGGGGAAGGGCAAATTATGAGGCTATAAGGCTAGAACTTGCGGGTGTAAATTGGGATGATGTTTTTGCAGGGAAATGTACTATGGACATGTGGTCGATGTTTAGGGATCTCTTGCAGGATGTTAGGGATAAATTTGTCCCGGTGAGGAAGATAAAGAATGGTAGGGTGAAGGAACCATGGGTGACAAGTGAGGTGGAAAATCTAGTCAGGTGGAAGAAGGCAGCATACATGAGGTTTAGGAAGTAAGGATCAGATGGGTCTATTGAGGAATATAGGGTAGCAAGAAAGGAGCTTAAGAAGGGGCTGAGAAGAGCAAGAAGGGGGCATGAGAAGGCCTTGGCGAGTAAGGTAAAGGAAAACCCCAAGGCATTCTTCAATTATGTGAAGAACAAAAAGATGACAGGAGTGAAGGTAGGACCGATTAAAGATGAAGGTGGGAATATGTGCCTGGAGGCTGTGGAAGTAAGCAAGGCCCTCAATGAATAGTTTTTTTCGGTATTCACCAATGAGAGGGAACTTGATGACGGTGAGGACAATATGAGTGAGGTTGATGTTCTGGAGCATGTTGATATTAAGGGAGAGGAGGTGTTGGAGTTGTTAAAATACATTAGGAAGGGTAAGTCCCCGGGACCTGACGGAATATTCCCCAGGCTGCTTCACGAGGTGAGGGAAGAGATTGCCGAGCCTCTGGCTAGGATCTTTAAGTCCTCGTCGTCTACGAGAATGGTACTGGAGGATTGGAGGGAGGTAAATATTGTCCCCTTGTTCAAAAAAGGTAGTAGGGATAACCCGGGTAATTATAGACCAGTGAGCCTTACGTCTGTGGTGGGAAAGCTGTTGGAAAAGATTCTTAGAGATAGGATCTATGGGCATTTAGAGAATCATGGTCTGATCAGGGACAGTCAGCATGGCTTTGTGAAGGGCAGGTCGCGTCTAACAAGCCTGATAGAGTTCTTTGAGGAGGTGACCAGGCATATAGATGAGGGTAGTGCAGTGGATGTGATCTATATGGATTTTAGTAAGGCATTTGACTAGGTTCCACACGGTGGGCTTATTCAGAAAGTCAGAAGGCATGGGATCCAGGGAAGTTTGGCCAGGTGGATTCAGAATTGGCTTGCCTGCAGAAGGCAGAGGGTCGTGGTGGAGGGAGTACATTCGGATTGGAGGGTTGTGACTAGTGGTGTCCCACAAGGATCGGTTCTGGGACGTCTACTTTTCATGATTTTTATTAACGACCTGGATGTGGGGGTAGAAGGATGGGTTGGCAAGTTTGCAGACGACACAAAAGTTGGTGGTATTGTAGATAGTGTAGAGGATTGTCGAAGATTGCAGAGAGACATTGATAGGATGCAGAAATGGGCTGAGAAGTGGCAGATGGATTTCAACCCGGAGAAGTGTGAGGTGGTACACTTTGGAAGGACAAACCCCAAGGCAGAGTACAAAGTAAATGGCTGGATACTTGGTAGGGTGGAGGAGCAGAGGGATCTGGGGGTACATGTCCACAGATTCCTGAAAGTTGCCTCACAGATAGATAGGGTAGTTAAGAAAGCTTGAGGGGTGTTGTGTGGGCACATGGCCAAGTGGTTAAGGCATTAGACTAGCGACCTGAAGGCTGTGAGTTCAAGCCCCAGCCGAGGCAACATGTTGTGTCCTTGAGCAAGGCACTTAATCACACATTGCTCTGCGATGACACTGGTGCCAAGCCGTATGGGTCCTAATGCCCTTCCCTTGGACAACGTTGGTGTCATGGAGAGGGGAGACTTGCAAATGGGCAACTGCTGGTCTTCCATACAACCTTGCCCAGGCCTGCACCCTGGAGAGTGAAGACCTTCCAGGCGCAGATCCATGGTCTCGCAAGACTAACGGATACCTATACTATATTAAGGGGTAACATACATCAAAGTTGCTGGTGAACGCAGCAGGCCAAGCAGCATCTATAGGAAGAGGTGCAGTCGACGTTTCAGGCCGAGACCCTTCGTCAGGACTAACTGAAGGAAGAGTGAGTAAGGGATTTGAAAGCTGGAGGGGGAGGGGGAGATGCAAAATGATAGGAGAAGACAGGAGGGGGAGGGATAGAGCCGAGAGCTGGACAGGTGATAGGCAAAAGGGGATACAAGAGGATCATGGGACAGGAGGTCCGGGAAGAAAGACAAGGGGGGGGTGACCCAGAGGATGGGCAAGAGGTATATTCAGAGGGACAGAGGGAGAAAAAGGAGAGTGAGAGAAAGAATGTGTGCATAAAAATGAGTAACAGATGGGGTACGAGGGGGAGGTGGGGCCTTAGCGGAAGTTAGAGAAGTCGATGTTCATGCCATCAGGTTGGAGGCTACCCAGACGGAATATAAGGTGTTGTTCCTCCAACCTGAGTGTGACTTCATCTTTACAGTAGAGGAGGCCGTGGATAGACATGTCAGAATGGGAATGGGATGTGGAATTAAAATGTGTGGCCACTGGGAGATCCTGCTTTCTCTGGCGGACAGAGTGTAGATGTTCAGCAAAGCGGTCTCCCAGTCTGCGTCAGGTCTCACCAATATATAAAAGGCCACATCGGGAGCACCGGACGCAGTATATCACCCCAATCGACTCACAGGTGAAGTGATGCCTCACCTGGAAGGACTGTTTGGGGCCCTGAATGGTGGTAAGGGAGGAAGTGTAAGGGCATGTGTAGCATTTGTTCCGCTTACACGGATAAGTGCCAGGAGGGAGATCAGTGGGGAGGGATGGGGGGGACGAATGGACAAGGGAGTTGTGTAGGGAGCGATCCCTGCGGAATGCAGAGAGAGGGGGGGAGGGAAAGATGTGCTTAGTGGGAGGGCCACACATTTTAATTCCACATCCCATTCCCATTCTGACATGTCTATCCACGGCCTCCTCTACTGTCAAGATGAAGCCACACTCAGGTTGGAGGAACAACACCTTATATTCCGTCTGGGTAGCCTCCAACCTGATGGCATGAACATCGACTTCTCTAACTTCCGCTAATGCCCCACCTCCCCCTCGTACCCCATCTGTTACTCATTTTTATGCACACATTCTTTCTCTCACTCTCCTTTTTCTCCCTCTGTCCCTCTGAATATACCTCTTGCCCATCCTCTGGGTCACCCCCCCCCCTTGTCTTTCTTCCCGGACCTCCTGTCCCATGATCCTCTCGTATCCCCTTTTGCCTATCACCTGTCCAGCTCTCGGCTCTATCCCTTCCCCTCCTGTCTTCTCCTATCATTTTGCATCTCCCCCTCCCCCTCCAGCTTTCAAATCCCTTACTCACTCTTCCTTCAGTTAGTCCTGACGAAGGGTCTCGGCCTGAAACGTCGACTGCACCTCTTCCTATAGATGCTGCTTGGCCTGCTGCGTTCACCAGCAACTTTGATGTATGTTGCTTGAATTTCCAGCATCTGCAGAATTCCTGTTGTTTGCTATATTAAGGGGTGTTAGCTTTCATAAATTGAGGGATAGAGTTTAAGAGTCGTGAGGTAGTGATGCAGCTCTATAAAACTCTGGTTAGGCCACACTTGGAGTACTGTGTCCAGTTCTGGTCACCTCACCATAGGAAGGATGTGGAAACATTAGAAAGGGTACAGAGGAGATGTATGAGGATGCTGCCTGGTTTAGAGAGTACGGATTATGATCAGAGATTAAGGGAGCTAGGGCTTTACTCTCTGGAGAGAAGGAGGATGAGAGGAGACATGATAGAGGTGTACAAGATATTAAGAGGAATAGATAGAGTGGATAGCCAGCGCCTCTTCCCCAGGGCACCACTGCTCAATACAAGAGAACATGGCTTTAAGGTAAGGGGTGGGAAGTTCAAGGGGGATATTAGAGGAAGGTTTTTTACTCAGAGAGTGGTTGGTGCGTGGAATGCACTGCCTGAGTCAGTGGTGGAGGCAGATACATTAGTGAAATTTAAGAGACTACTAGACAGGTATATGGAGGAATTTAAGGTGGGGGGTTATATGGGAGGCTGGGTTTGAGGGTCGGCACAACATTGTGGGCCGAAAGGCCTGTTCTGTGCTGTACTGTTTCATGTTCTATGTTCTATTCCACAATGTGCTGAAAATTCATTTACCCATTTGTTTCACCTTGCCAAGATCTGCATTAGTTGTCCATCTCCAATTGCTCTTGAGCTCGGTGGATGGGCGATAGCATCACAGAAAACAGAGATGGAATAAATGGGAGCTTTTCAGGCTAGTAGAATGTAACTGGTGGAGAACCTTAGTGATCAGTTCTTGGCCCTCAATTGCTTACTATTTACATCAAGATTGCCAAGTTTGTTGATGATAGAAAATAGGTGAAAGGGCATGTGATGAGGAAACAATGATCCTCCAGTGGGATAGAAACAGATTGCATGATTGGGTGAAAATCTATAAATGGGATTTAAAGAGGAGGAAGTGTGAGGTCAGGCACTTCGGTAAGGAAGAATCAAAAGACAGACTATCTAAATAAACAGAAACTGCAAATGAGTGTCGTTCAGATAGATTTAGGTGTTCTGTTATAAGAATCACTAAAAGTTAGTAGGCAGGTCCAATAATGCAAAGAACTGTTTGATCTTTAAATTGCACAGGATGTGGAGTTTAAGAATTCTGAGGTTTTGTTATACTTGTACAGAGGGTTGATGAAGCCACACACACACTAGGTCCCCTTACCATAAAAAGGGTATAGTAGCATTGGGGGTAGCAAAGGAGATTCACTGGGCTAATTCCTGGGATGACTGGGTGAACCTATCAAGAGGGCCTGGACTATCTGGGCATGTGAATTTTGAATTTAGAAGGAAGAGGAGTAATCTTTTGTAATGTGTGAAGAAGGTAGAATCTACCTGGTAGATATTTGTGTTTCCATGGGGGAGTGTTAAACAAGGCAATGTAATTTCAAGGTAAGGGGCTGATAATTTAAATCTGAGGTATGCAGGAATTTCTTTTGAGCCTCTGGAATTCTCTGTCTTGGAGGGTAGTGGAAGTGTATCATTACAAATATTTAACGTGGAGGTGGATAAATCGAAAAACAGAGGGGTACGGAAAAATGGCACAGAAAAGGTTCTGAACCCAGCACAGACCAGCCTTGATTATATTAAATGATGGGGAAAGCTCGAAGGGCTTGGTGTCCTTGTGTACTCCTCTGACAGTGTGTGCTCTGTCCACACTACAGAAACAGATGATATTGCAGCTGTGTGACCAAAGACCTGCACTTCACAAACAGCTTCACCCGCTAACAGGGAACTGGCATAGAGACGTTCAAAGCTCAAAGTAAATTTATTATCAACATCCATACCTATACTTGTCTCCATACACTACCCTGAGATTCATTTTCTTGTGGGCATTTACAGTAGATACAAAGAAACACAATAGAATCAATGAAAAACTATACACAAAAGGAGATGAGACCTGCATAAATTGAGACATGGGGCAGGCTTGTGGGACCAGCTCTTACTTTCTGTGTTCTTAATTGTCAGCTCCATTGTAGTGGGTCAGGGATCACATAAATATTAAAATATTTTCATTTCTCCAGAATAGCCAAACTATTGAGATAAAATTACAGCTCAGATACATAAAAACACGTACCATAACGATTTCTCCACTATTTTGGTCCGAAATACCTCCTCTTGATCCAGATTGACTGTACAGTAGCAGTCCCTCATCTTATTTGGCCCTGGATAGGGAGGCATGTTTTTCGCTTCTCCTGCAAGGCAAGAATAAAGGATAGGTGACTGACAGTGAAAGCTTAATAACTAAAGCAGCTCATTCTCTGAAGAAATCTGCAAGGAAATCCTCCCCCACCTCCCAGCTCAGATACACAAGTCACCGTTATTGTTCTCTGTCTGTCTCGTAACACAAGCTGCCTTCAGTTACTCTGGAGATGGCCTTTCTCAGCTCTTCAGGATTACATTTAACAACTTCTACCATTACTGTATAGTTAGTATGTCAAACATCTCTAGGCTGACAAAGAAGTTTAAGCACTACAATTGGATGAAAGCTTGATCAAGGGGGTCATTCCCTCAGGTCTCAAAAGGAGAAAGAATTGAGATGGGGGGGGAATTGGAACTGGGGCCTCAGCTGTCAATGGCAATGCAGGTAAAAATCAGAGAACCCCCACCCCCAGGCTGGAACTGGAGGTGTGCGGGATTATGTAGGATAGCACAGACTGCAGACAAATGGAGGGGCAAGGTCAAGAAGGCATAAAATCCCTGAATATCTGAATACGTTTCACAGCTGGTGCAGTAGTTTATATGTGCAAGCACTGCTGTAAAGCAGGAGATAACTGAGACAGTTTACACACACCAAGCTCCCACGCACAGCTAGATATGGGTAATTAACAGATGAGAATTCCCCCCCCCCCGCTTTCTGTAAATGGTACAAGGGATCTTCCACATTGATCTATGAGGGCAGACGGGGCTGCGTTTCATTATGTCACCTTAGGCAAGGCACTGCTCGAGGCTGAATAGATCCAGCACCTCATTGTCTTCTGTGGAGAAGTTCTGAGATTCACCATGCTCTGGGTGAAGAGATCCCTCATTACTGCACTGAAGCGACAGCCTAGATTGTCTTCAAGAGAGGAAACACCAGTTTTCCAGGGGTGTATGCCAGTAGGACACATTGGGTAGGGGAAGAAATTGAATCCATTTACTCATGGAAATGGAACTTCCATGTATTTTTAAACCTGTCACAAAATAGCAACACAGCCAGTGGCACAATGGATGGTAGGTGGACAGATACCTTCCCAACCCCACTCCCTAGAATGCAGAAGCGGCTGACAGTATCCTCTTGCAATGAGGCTTAAATGGGTCAAACAAGCCAACGTGATCACAGAGCCTTGAGAGTAGATGACTTCCAATATAAATCAAGCATCTGCAGTCCTTTGTGGTTGTCTGATAAAATATCATGCCAGCAGCAGGCTGCATCCACAAAACTGGCTTTGCTGGCCCAGATCAGATGAATCATTATTAACAGTCCTCACTAATTATGCTCATTTCTAGCGCACCGCTCCTGGGCATTAGGTGTTTCCATACTAGACTGTGCTGCAACCACTGTGGTCTTCCAGTAAGGAAGTCGAGGATCCAGTTGCAGAGGGAGGTACAGTGACCCAAGTTTTGGAGCTTTCTGATCAGAACTGTAGGAATGATTGTGTTAAACGCTGAGCTGTAGTCAATAAACAGCAGTCTGACATAAGTATGAGTATTATATAGGTGATCCAAGGCCCTGTGAAGAACCAATGAGATTACATCCGCTGTAGACCTATTGTGGCAATAGGCAATGGGTCCAGGTCCTTGCTTTGACAGGAGTTGATTCTAGCCATAACCAACCTCTCAAAGCACTTCATCACCATAGATGTGAGCGCTACTGGACGGTAGTTATCAAGGCAGCTCACCCTGTCCCTCATGGGCACTGGTATGATTATTGCCCTTTTGAAGCAGGTGAGAAATTCCAACTGTAGCAATAAGAGATTGAAAATGTCTTTGAATGCACACGCCAGCTAGTTGGCACAGGTTTTCAAAGCCCTGCCAGGTACAAGGTACCCCATCTGGGCCTGTCGCCTTGCAAGGGTTCACCATTCCTGAAAGACGTTCTGACATTGGCCTCCGAGACAGAGATCTGAGTCACCAGGTGCTGCAGGATCCTCACAGCTGTAGTTTCTTTTCTCCCCTCCCATTCAAAGCGTGCATAAAAAGGCATTGAGCTCATCTGGGAGTAAAACATCACTGTTAGGTTTTGCTTTGTAGGCAGTAATGGCCTGCAAGCCTTGCCAAAGTTGATGTCCATCGATTCCACCTCCAGCCTCATTCGGAATTGTTCTTTTGCTCCTGAGATAGCCCTCTGTAAGTTGCAGCTGGTCTTCCTGCATGGCCTGGGTCACTGGGCTTGAATGCCACAGATCTAGCCCTGAGCAGACTACAAATCTTTTGATTCATCCATGGATTTTGGATCAGGTATGTACAGCGTATTTTCGTAGGCACACACACATCCACACAGGTGTTAATGAAGTCATTGACAACTGTAGCATATTCAAACTCGAAGAGGAATGCCTGAATAGTGTCCAATCCACCATCTCAAAATAGTCCTGCAAGGCTTCCTCCATCTCCCTTGTTCATACTTTCTTGGTCCTCTCTACTGGTCCTGACGAAGGGTCTCGGCCCAAAATGTCGACTGTACCTGTTCCTACAGATGCTGTCTGGCCTGCTGCATTCCACCAGCATCTAGTGTGTGTTCCTCTCTTCTGGTCCTGCTTTCTTCAGTCTCTGCCTGTACTCAGGGAGTAGATGTACAGCCAGATGATCAGACTTTCCAAAGTGTAGACGTGGGAATGGCACAGTCAGCATTCTTCATGGTGGTGTAGCAGTGTTGGCTCCTCTGGTTTCAAAAGTGACATGTTGGTGTTAATTATTTAGAAACCTCCAAAATCAGGGGGAAGGCATCATACCTGTTGATTCTATCACTCAGTTTGTCTAGAGTCTGCTTGATATGGGCTTGAGGTGGATATACACCACAATCAAGATAATGGCTGAAAACTCTCAGCAGATAAATTAATACTTAATTGTGAGATGTTCCAAGTCTGGTGAGCAGGACTGGGATAGAACTGCCATGTTTGTGCATCACAAAGAATTAAGTCTTATCTTGGCAATGAATCGTGAAGCCAATGAGCTCTATCGCTGTGTTCGGAATGAAAGGGGACATCCAAGTCTCTGTGAAACAAAACTCACAACAGTCCCTGATGTCTCTCTAGTACAGTAATCATGCTCTGAAGTCTTTGATGTTATTTACTAGAGACTATACGTTTGCCCGCGGAATAGTCGGTAGGGGAAGTCAGAACACTCTTCTCTATTAATCCAGTGTGTTTACCATCTGATGTGATGGAAGTGATTACTCTCTTCCACACTAGCGACCAAAGAATACCATCCGAGATTTGTCGATCTTGAGTAGCAATAGATTTTTAAGTGCCATAAAATGATGTTGCTTACTGTATTGGGCATAGCTGTAGCTATGGATTTCAGCTGCAGTAGTCTAAAACAGGAATATTTAAAGATTTCCATCTGAGCTGCTCACATGAGTCACCTTCTTAATGGCAGCAGTGAAACTAAAACTGTACAGAGTACTCCAAGTGTGGTCTCACTGAAGTCTCGTACGACTACAACATACCCTAATAACGATTAATTCTACCTGATTCCCAAACTGGTCCTCAAAATGCAAGAAGCTTGAGCTCTTAAATACAGTTCAAAAAATCTTTGACAGCATGGGAAAGAAACAATGATGAAGCATGGCACTCCTTGCTTCTGCTGTCCGTGAAAGAGTTCAGCCTTGCAATTCCGCCAAATGAGCTTGAGTGGAAACATCAAGCAACAACTTCATTTCACTCAGTGAGGCACAGGGCATGACTGCAATGCCAACTGAATCTGTTGTCACCAGAATAAAAGCCGTAGTGCGCTTCAGGAAAGGAAAATCGAACTAAGGTTAACAGGGTTGGGTTAACAGTTGATAATCACTAATCCGAGCAGAATCCTAGCAGACATCTCCTTCATCCTCTCCAGTCTCCACAACTTTGCTATAATGGGGTGCCAGAACTGCATACAATTGCCAACAATGTAGGTGAATGGTCCGGATGAAGTGCATCCTAGGGTCACTGAGACAAGTAGGGGAGGTGCTGACCATAAACTTCCAAACACATAGAAGATCCAGAGGTGGATTCTGAAGACCGCAAAACTGCAAAGCAGCTGTACGGATAAACCCAGTAATCACAGACACTCAGTTCAACATTAGTAGTGGGAAAACTTTTGGAAATAATAGTAAGGTAATTGGCACATATACCATTATTGTTGGATCAATGTGGATTGATTAGAGATGGAGTATTAGAAATAACATGGAGTTATTAAAGATAACCCATGTCTAACTAACTTACTTGGTACGAGTTTTTGGTGAAGTTACTAGAGGGACAATGAGAGAAATACAGCTGATGAGGTATATTGGACTTCTAAAAATGCATTTGTTGAAGTGAAACAAATTAAAAGTGTCATTAAAATTATAGACCATGGCATATTATGGGCGTAGCAGCATGGGTAGAAAACTGGCTAAGTAATGGGAAAGTGAACAATAATGAAGGCTTCTTTTTTTCTGACTGGAAGGAATTTTACAGTTGAGTTCCTCTAGAACAGAGACTGCTCACCTTAACATTAAATTAATGACTTGGACTTGAGTGTAAAGTCACAATTTTCAAAGCTGCATGGTAAAACTTAAGAAACATAATGAACTGTTTGATAGTTAAATTCAGAGATATAGACAGTCTGGTGAAATGGGCAGACAGGTGGCAGAGAAATACGAACTGTTACATTCTAAAAGTGTGATAACAGAGCTCTAGGGTGTATGTGAACAGTTTGTTGAAAGTGGCAGAGTAAGTTGAGAAGGAAGTTAAAAGCATATAGACTCTTAGAGCAAGGAACCAAGATGGACCTCTATACAACATTGAGGAGGCCATAACGGGCAGTGCTGAGGGAGGAGTAGTACTGAAGAAGAGTCACACTATGAGAGGGGTGGTACTGAGGGATGGTCAATTTTGAATGCTGAGATAATGACATTGTGTGAGGGGAAGTAGTGACGGAGCATTGCACTGTGAGATGGGTAGTACTGAGGGAGTGTCACACTGTTGGAGAGGCAGTACTGAGGAAGTGTCACAATGTGGGAGGGGCAGCAGTGAGAGAGGGTCACATGGACAGATGGTAGTACTGAGGGAGTGTCACGCTGTAGGAGTGGTGGTACTGAGGGAGGGTCACAGTGTGGGAGGGACAGTACTGAGGGAGTGTCACGCTGTAGGAGTGGTGGTACTGAGGGAGTGTCACGCTGTAGGAGTGGTGGTACTGAGGGAGTGTCACGCTGCGGGAGGGACAGTACTGAGGGAGTGTCACGCTGTAGGAGTGGTGGTACTGAGGGAGTGTCACGCTGTAGGAGTGGTGGTACTGAGGGAGGGTCACAGTGTGGGAGGGACAGTACTGAGGGAGTGTCACGCTGTAGGAGTGGTGGTACTGAGGGAGTGTCACGCTGTAGCAGTGGTGGTACTGAGGGAGGGTCACACTGTGGGAGGGACAGTACTGAGGGAGTGTCACGCTGTAAGAGTGGTGGTACTGAGGGAGTGTCACGCTGTAGGAGTGGTGGTACTGAGGGAGTGTCACGCTGTAGGAGTGGTGGTACTGAGGGAGTGTCACGCTGTAGCAGTGGTGGTACTGAGGGAGGGTCACACTGTGGGAGGGACAGTACTGAGGGAGTGTCACGCTGTAAGAGTGGTGGTACTGAGGGAGTGTCACGCTGTGGGAGGGACAGTACTGAGGGAGTGTCACGCTGTAGGAGTGGTGGTACTGAGGGAGGGTCACACTGTGGGAGGGACAGTACTGAGGGAGTGTCACGCTGTAAGAGTGGTGGTACTGAGGGAGTGTCACGCTGTAGGAGTGGTGGTACTGAGGGAGTGTCACGCTGTGGGAGGGACAGTACTGAGGGAGTGTCACGCTGTAGGAGTGGTGGTACTGAGGGAGGGTCACGCTGTGGGAGGGGCAATACTGAGGCAAGATTGCACTTTTGAAGGAGCAATATTGGGAGAGTGCTGCATTCTCTGGGTTTCCTTCTTACAAACAGGACATTAAACTAGACCCCATTACCTACTCCGCTGGACATGGAACTGAAAGACCAGACACAGTTCATATCTGACCCCTCACCTTTCCCGCAGTCATAATGGGCATCTAGCATTTAAGTGCAATTTCATTTATAGAGTAATCTCTTTTTCTTAAACTTTATTTCAGTTATTCTCTGACATTATTTTGCATACAGTTGAAGTCAGAAGCTTACATACACCTTAGCCAAACTCTGACCCACATACACCTTCTGACCCACTGGGAAAGTGATGAAAGAAATAAAAGTTGAAGTAAATCATTCTCTCTACTATTATTCTGACATTTCACATTCTTAAAATAAAGTAGTGATTCTAACTGACAGGGAATGTTTTCTATGATTAAATGTCAGGAATTGTGAAAAACAGAGTTTAAATGTATTTGGCTAAGGTGTATGTAAACTTCTGACAACACGCTGGAGGAACCCAGCAGGTCGGGCAGCGGAGACGGCAGTATCCATGGAAACAATCAGTCAACGTTTCCGGCCAGAACCCTTCGTCAGGACTGTAGGGGGAAGGGGCAGAGGCCCTATAAAGAAGGTGGGGGGTGGGAGGGAGAAGGCTGGTAGGTTCCAGGTGAAAAACCAGTAAGGGGAAAGATAAAGGGGTGGGGGAGGGGAAGCAGGGAGGTGATAGGCAGGAAAGGTGAAAAACTTCCGACTTCAACTGTATATTAAATGTTTCAGAAGTACTTTAAAATTAGTTTAACTACTTAAATATTTTTCCAGTTCTGTTAAGAGCATCTCTGATCATCGCTCCCATTCCACTGACCTCACAAACTGAGTCAAGTGAGTTGGCTGTTCATAGAATTTTGATGTTTGTGTAAATGAGTGTCACTCCCTCAAAAATAAGATGTTGCCAGGGAACCAACCTGATATTCAGTACAGACACTGCCATCTATTTCTCAATGCCCCCCAGGAGAAAAGCCTAAGGCTGCTCAATTTTCAACACCTGCTTTCAGATACCCAGTTTTTGACCGTGAACGGAAATCTACACTGCACACGGGAAATACGTACAGTATGTCACATGCAGGAACTAGCAAACTTTACAGAGATTCCACAGTGTCGTGGACCTTTGCCTCCCAGACTCGGGTCTCTAGATTCAGGACCACTTGGGAAAACTCCCTGCGATAGAAAGTACAACGGACACAAAAGGATAAACAAAGAGAAATGGACACAGAAAAAAAAATGAGGAAAGAAGAGAGACCGAGACAGAGGGAGAGCAACAGACAAGAGGGATAAGAAGAAAAGAGATTAAAGCTTCAAAGCTAGGATAATACTTCAGCAAAAGTTCCAAAATTCAGCACAAAATGAATTGAAACAAATTCTAGTTTATTTTACCAGCCTAGCAAAGTTACTATCTGAGCAGCTATTAGGATAAAAGAGTCTATGGATATGCCGGGCTGAAGACCGATTTTCGACAGACATAGGCAAACCTTGAGTCATTATGGTTTCACTTTAAGAGACAGCAGCACTACTTGTTAGAAAATTCTATCCAACTCTCTGAAGAATTCTCATTTCCAGTAAATGAGCTGTGTTGCACAATGAAGACTAAGCATTTGTCATTCCCCTTGCTTCATGCAAACCAATTTACAACATCAGAAATCAACATCAGGCAAAGCAGATTCAAAAGTAGAGGTTTGGATCAGCTGAGGATGTTGTGTATTTAATATAGCAGTAATATTGAAAATATATTGTTTGATTAAGCATTCTTTGTTGTTCAAATAATTCATTACTGGTTATATGTAAAAGTACGTGAATGACATACATCATTACACCACCACATCATATGTATGTGTCTCATCTGAAGTAAAAATGAAACTAAGACACACATTCCTGGCTCCAGGCTTTTGCTTTCATTTAATTTTATGTTTTGGAGATACAAAACATACCGGTGGCGATGAGGAAGTTTTAAACAAACCTGAGATGACTACCTACCTGTTCAAGCACAGCAAGAAACGTTCGAGTAAAAACAAAAGTAGCACAGCACGTGCTTCTTCAGAAAAGACAGAGACAGTCGAGTTAAAAAAAGAGGCAGAAAATGGACTAAATTCATGGGTTCATAAACAGTGAATACCAAGTGATAATAGTTATAAATTAAAAAAAAGCAGAAATGGCTGGCTACATCAGAAATATAGACATATTCGATTGCATAAGAGATAAACAGATATTGTATACTGAGTGTAATGAACAGTATCTTAAAGCAAATGAAATACCCAATGAGAAGCGTGTGCTGGTTTTTCTGAGTGCATTGGGTTTAAAGGCATACTGTTTGCTTTGCTGATATTGTGAAAGTAATGCATGAACATTTAGAACTGAAACCATTGTTGACTGAATGCTTCAGGTTTTGTAAGCAGAATCAAAAGGAAGAGGAGTCCATTTCAGCGTACATAGCTAAATTGAAGAGCTTGTCTAAGCATTCTCAATTTGGTAATGAGCACAATGATGCAAGGAGAGACTGTTTAGTTTTTCTTACAAGGAAGCATTCAAAAACAGCTCCTAACTGAATCACAACTTACACTTAAAAGAGCAGTTGAAATTACTGTATCAATGGACACATCAGAAAGGGACACAACAGAGTTGCAGTGAGGAATGAAAGTGAACATGGACAAAATTGTAATTTCTAAACAGAAACAAACCTGGCTGTGCCATTAGCCAACACAGGCCAAAGCGCCCCAGTCCACATCAAACCACTCAGAAACAGCAAAAAAACGCGTGACCAGATTCCAGGAACACAAGCAGCATGAACCTCAAAGTCCCCCAAAACCTCACCGATCAATCCTTGCACCGTAGATCCCAAGACTCCTGCACTTTCCACTGACTACAGCTACTGAGAAGGAGAGGCAGACGCCACTGAACACCTGCCCGTCCACTGCTCTTATCCTCACTGACTTCAACCTTGCTTGACGCCTCAATCAGGGAGAAGCAATGGAGTTGTTTATGGACTTTTGCCCCCTCTGCAGGTCATCAGGTCTCCAGGTTGCACACTCCACTCCAAACCTCATCGAACTTCCTCAGAGACAGCAAAGCACCAGATCCACTCAATCGGCCCAAAAATATACCCTAAAACTGTAAACCACAGGATCCAATCTCATGCAGCTTAGCAGTAGAATCACATTTGAAAGAAGTAGTAAAAGAAGTAGTTTTGTGACTGTAGGATGTTGTCGTTGGTCATGTTGCTTGCTGGCGCAATCTTGACTGCTTCTTCAAAAGTGAATGGCAAATTAACTAAAATGGAATTGGACACTGGCTTGGCTGTTTCAGTCACTCCACAACACGAGCTTGAACAGCATTTCATAGATACTGAACTGAAGCCTGCTGATATCCAACTAGGAACTTACACTGCAGAAAAGATAACTCCTGTGGGAAATACAACTACCAACAAGCCACATTGGGCTTGTATGTGGTAAAAACAGGACTGTCAGCATTGTGGGGATGCAAGTGGCTGAGACAACTACAACTTGACTGGAGATTCACCCACAATTTGCATGCCATATCCCCTACAATAGTCAACTGAAAGCGAATTAAGAAAGATTCTGAGTGACAGGGTGGAGATACAACTCTACCAAAGGAAGTGTAAGGCGCACCTTCTCTCCACTGGCCTAGAGGTCACCCTTGGCAAGCTGTGGTACCTGCTTATTCCCCTGATCAGGGTCACGTGAAGCCATGGGAGCAGGTGGTGGATAGTCAATGAACAAATGGTGTACATCACAGGTCTTGGTTATGCAACCACTGATGCCAGTGAGACCATCCCTGAAGAGTATTGATAATGGCTGGGGTCACCCATCTCGTAAAGACACTACCCAGAAGGCAATGGTAAACCATAACTGCAGAAAAATTTGCCACAAACAATCATGGTCATAGAAAGACCATGATCACCTATGTCATATGACATGGCACGTAATAAACGGTGAACGAACAAAGTGAATGATGCCACAGCAGTGTTCAAGGATGGCACTGGAAAACTCAAACATATCAAGGATAAAAAAGTGTTTAATGAAAATACCTTACCCAAGTTTTACAAAGCCATGATAAAGTAGCTAGTGAGCTAGATCACATGGAGACCTAAGGAATTCTTTCCAAGGTTGAGTGGAGCCCATGGGCAACACCAGTGGTGTCAGTAATCAAGAAGAATGGGTCTGTCTCGATCTGTGGTGATTTTAAGGTCACCATCAACAAAGCACTAAAAGTAGATCAATACCCTCTGCCCAGGGTAGAGGGTATTGTTGCAAATCTTTCTGCAGGTAAAGACTTCAGCAAAGTGGACTTAGCTGAGGCCTACCTACAGATAGACAGAGAGGAAGAATCCAAAGTGTTTCTCACCATAAGCACTCACAAGGGGCAAGGCTGCCCAGGACTCACTGTTATCTGGATGACATCATGTTAATGGTAAGGATAACAAGGACCAGCTCTAAAATCTCAGGACAATGTTAAAAAGATTAGAAGATTATGGGCTCAGAGCATGATGCAACGAGTATGAATACTTTACGCCAAGCATTACTTACTGTGGTCAGTAAATAATGCTTGGTTTAAAGAACTGACACACAAGCATTATACAAGTGTGCTCAGAAAAATAACGCAGTGGTGGATGCCCCAAGGCCAAAGAATGTGTTACAGTTGTAGTCCTTTTTAGGATTTGTTAACTACTGTAACAGGTTATTGCCAAACTTGACCACTGTGCTCCATCCCTTGAAGTCATTACTACAGATCTGGAAGAAATGGCAATAGACAAAGCAGTGTGAGGTGACTTTCCAAAAAGCTAACGGAAATTGTGGCATCAGACACTGTTCTTGCACGTTATGATCCACATCGTCCAGTGAAGCTTGCGATCCACTGCTCGGGATAGCAACACATCCAGAAGAAAGGTGTCCAAACCTGTCATTCTATATTGAGTTGGAGTTTACAACTAAACGGGGGGAGTATTGTATATTTAATATTTCAGTAATATTTGAGTAATATGGTACTTAGATTGTCTGATTAAGCATGCTTTGTTGTTTAAATAATTCCAATAAAGATTATATGTAAAAGTACATCAAAGGCATGCGTCTTGCTTGAAGTAAAAACAAGACATGCTCCATGTTTTTCCTTTCAATTAGCTTTATGTTTTGGAGTTACAAAACATACAGACAACAAAATTAATTTTATAGAAAACAAGCCACAATTCAACCCCATGGCTTGGAAGTAAACAAGAACGAGAGACAGAATCCTCAGCAGCATGGAACAAAGAGCGGTTTGACAGCGTATCATAGTCCAATGTTATCGTGCAAAGGTGCAGCCACAACGTACATGGTCTCTGCACTATCTTCAATAGGCACCCCTTGCTCAGCTATTCCCTCTCCGACTCAAAATACATACATTCAGTGGCCACTTTATTAGATACATGTATACCTCATCAGCAAATCATACAGCAGCAACATAATGCATAAAAGCATGCAGACATGGTTAAGATGTTCAGTTGTTGTTCAGATCAAACATCAGAAAGGGGAAGAAATGTGATCTAAGTGATTTTGACCACGGAACGATTGTTGATGCCAGAGAGAGTAGTTTAAGTGTCTTAGAAACTGCTGATGTCCTGAGATTTTTACACACAACAGTCACTAGAGTCTACAGAAGTTGGTGTAAGAAACAAAACACATCCAATGTAAGTGACAGATGTCAGAGGAAAGTGGCCAGACTGGTTCAAGCTGACAGGAAGGTGAGAGTAACTCAAATAGCCTCGTGTTATAACAGTGGTGTGCAGAAGAGCATTTCTGAATGCACAAAACATTGAACCTTGAAATGGGTAAACCACAATAACAGAAGATCATGAACACTCAGTGGCCACTCTATCAAGTACAGGAGACATCTAATAAAGTGGCCACTGGGTATTATGTCTTGCTATTAAGATTTATACCAATGAAATGCATGGCTGGATCTCATATATAATGCAGGAAGACTGATTCCAGAGAATATTTTAGCTGAGGATGGGTTTCCTGTCCAAAAAGTTGACACTAACCATTATTTGGAAGAATCCAACAGCACATTGAAACAGTGAATGTCAGATACAGGCTCCACAATGTAAAGATGATGGATAGGGGTGCACAGAACATTTGACTTCCAGTCAAGATAGCATACAATGCTCCCTTGGTCAACATTTCCAGATAGCTCACAAAAATTTCTTGTTTACTTCTTTTTCATCTGTTTTTCACCTTAAATGTGTTTCTGGGACTGTTAGAGCCCACGATTGACAGTTTGAAGATTGTCTGAGTGACATAGCACTCTGAGAAAATTCCTGGAAGCACACACGTACTCAGATGGCCTTGATGCGAAGAAGCACTGAGACAGGTGCAAGCTAATGTTCAACTCTATTTCGCCAATTAACGCATCGATGAAGATTGAGACATTTAGGTGAATGTGGAAGGTGGGCGAGAGTTCAGTGCAGCCTGCTCTCCTTTTGATCACTGCAGAGGAGGAGCCTGTGAGCGGCCTATCGCTGTGTGGTTCACTGTGGCAAGCGGGTAGGTCTCTCTGCCTCGTGTGGCATCCCTCTCTTTCGATGAATGTTAGTGATATCGGAGGATGGTATTGTAGTTTTGTGTTTGTGGATTGGACTATTGCATTTATGGAATTATGGTTTTTATATTCTGTGTTTTTTATCACTCGTTCCTTTTCCATTTTGCTGTGCGAGGGGAGGGTGTTTGGGGGTTGATGTTCTGTTGGTTTCCATTAGTTTTTTTTGTGTGGGGGGGTTGATTTTTGGGGGCTGATATTCTTGCTCCGTTTTGTGCAGGGGGTTGATGATCGGGATGCCATTCTTTTATGGTGCATTGTGGGGTGGGGTGGGGTTGATGTTTCTCTCTGAATGACTTTCATGTTCTTTGTTTCATGGCTATCTGGAGAAGACAAGTTTCAGAGTTGTATATGGATACATGCTTTGATAACCAATGAAGCTTTGAACTAAACCAGTAAGGATCACAGATAAACCATTCAGTCAAGTATGAAAGACACTAGTCCACCATGGATAAATCATGAAAGTATAAAGCAATAGTACAAAGGCAATAGACCACAGACCTGAAATATTAACTCCGTTTCCATCAGCGTAAAGTTGGCCCATCGAGTCTGCTCCGCCATTCCATTATGGCCAATTTATTACCCCACTCAATCCCATTCTCCTGCCTTCTCCCTGTAACCTGTGACCTCTGAACCTATCTTCTCAAGGACCTATCAACCTTTGTTTTAAATATACCCAATGACTTAGCCTTCACGGTAGTCTGTGGCAATGAATTCCACAGATTCACTATCTCCGGCTAAACAAATTCCTTCTCATCTCTGTTCTAAAGGGACATTCTTCTATTCTGAGGCTGTGCCCTCTGATCATAGATTTCCCCTGCTACAGGAAACATGGCTTGATGAACATAGTTTTACTTGGATGGTCCTTGACCTAAGAAAATCCTTAAAATAATATCTAACAGAAAATATTAATAATGTGTTAAACTCAATCACCAAATTAAAACCTGATTATAAAGGTGGAAAGTGACACAGCAGAAAACTCCCAAGCTGCACCTTCCTATGAAGAGCTGTTTCTATCAGAGATGAAGAGGAAATCAGACAGCAGTGTCAAAAGTCACGGAAGGATGTGACATAATTGACAGAAGCCAACATTTTTGATGGGTCTGGGAACGTTACAGATACTATACCAGATGCAGGACAGTGAGTAGAAGCTTTTATTTACACTTAGCTGTAAGTGTGCATCGCAGTGTTGTGGTGAAAAATTAAAGCAGTCATTAATAGCAAGTTAAATAGGTGGTTGATAACAGGAAAATAAAGGAAATTGGGAACAGGGACAGATTTGGATAGTGCTCAGGGAAGAAGTCAACAACATCCCAGCTTTGTGTTGGATATTGTTTAACAAAGGGCCTGGAAGAAGTGGGATAAATTGAAAACAGTGAAGCATGAGTGAATGTGTACAGCTCAGCAATGGCAGAAGGGTACTTGGCATCAGTGAAACGACAGAGCAAGATTCCAAATTCCTTAGATTCCCCACGGAATCTGGAGCACTGCCTTTGGATTAGGCACTTGTGGTCTGTCTACGTTGAAGACAACAAGGAAAGTGTCAAGAAGTGCCGGTTTCATTTTGCAGGAAATACCATGACAAAAGTCTAACTTCTGCTCATACTGTATGTCTTGTGGTCTAATTCAACATCTCACTCTTCCTAACACAAACATAATCAGAAAAAGAATCTTTCTGGATCATGCAGAAATATCTGTACAGGAAAATCATAAGCTCAAGCGTTTAAACCTAAAGAACTGTTTCTTATTTCTACAACTAAGAGATTGAACTTTATAAACAAGAAAACAGATGTGGGTCAATGGGAACATTAATCCCAATTAAACACAGAGAACGACTGGAACTTGGAGATTCACAAGTTCAGGCAATTTCAAAACAAAATTTAATCTTCAATAGTTGGATCACCTTCAAAGCCATTTTGTGCTCAGCATGATCCATGGGACCAACATAAGGAGAGAAAGCAAGGGAAGTCAGGGTGAGAATGCTCCTTTTTCTGAAAGAAATACACGATGTAGTGTAGTTTTTGAACAAAAGGGAGGCAGAAGAGACTAGAGAAGCTGGAAACATTCCCCCTGTCCACCCCCATAGATGCTGCCTGACCTGCTGAGTTCCCCTAGCAATTTATTTGTTGCTCTTAATTTTTAAACATTTTTCTGACAAGGAAATATTATTACACAGCAAACGGTTAGGATGTGGAATGCACTGCCAGAGGTAGGAGCGGGGGCAGAGTCAGTTGTTGCATTAAAAGACAAAGCTCAACGAGTCCTTGAAAGGAAAGAATCTGCAGGGAGAGGGTGGGGTGGGACTGGCTGGATTGCTTTTACATAAAGAGCTGACAGGCCCAATGAACTCCTTCTATATGCAACTTTCCTGTCAGTCTGTTTAAAAGTTCCACAAGTATCCCAAAGGCCACAGCCCTGAAAACCAAAACAAGAAAGAAACACTGAGTAGTCTGTGAACAATCAACTACAGATGAGATTCCCTGTTGCAACTTGGCATGAAGCATCCAGCTGCCAACTCACACATCTGTAGAACAGCCAATGCTCACTCAAGATGTGCACGCAGACAAACACAAAATATATAGCCTGGATATCCTGGGGAGTTAACAGTTAATAATTGGAATGTTTGTATCCCATAGCACCAAGTCTTCATGTAAACAGGGTTGACTGAACCATATGGGGAGAAGATATGGTTTGTCCTCGGGAGAAGGCAGGAGAATGGAGTTGAGAGGGATAATAAATCAGCCATGATGGAATGACAGAGAAGACTTGATGGACCAAATGTCCTCTGGTCCTGTGCCCTGAACTCAAGGGATATCTACAGTATACTTCGATAAAATAGACTAAACTCTGGCACACAGTTAGGGAAATATATGATCACAGTTTGCAGAACTAACAGAACACAGGAACTATTGCATCAGGAAGATTGGTTGGAAGGAAGCCGTTTCAAAGCAAACATTGCCAAGTATATCCAAGGGTTCAGGTATGTCACAAACCTCACCTGCAACCAATAACTTTGATGAAAGCAAAATAAAACAGCTGCTGGAACATAGCTTTCATCAGCCCCTTGGATTGCTGAGAAGGAGAAACCAGTCACAGTATCCACATCAATTAATCACCCTTACTGGAAATCAATATCTGTCCATAAACTTTGCATCAGGTCTCTTGTAGTTAAGCATTGTGAACCAATGAAGGAAGGAGGCAGACTAACAGGTGGCCCGTAAAGTTATCCAACGGGTACCAAGCACATGTCTGTCTAGAAGGCAATTGGTACACCCCTACCCAGCATCACATTTTCCTCCTATTTTGGTGGCGGATCAAAAGCAGATAACCGCAACATGATTAAATGAAAAATAGCAAATGGTGTAGCATCTACAAACATAGTTAATTTTCTTTTTCCCCCCAACTACTCACAAACCAAGTCTAAAGAGGCACAGTGACAACTCCTCAGAAACTCTAATGCCAGTGCCTTTCTGAATAACATAAATCAAAACTAACACAGCATCAATGGACACACACAAAATCTGCTGGTGGAACGCAGAAGGCCAGGCAGCATCTATAGGAAGAGATACAGTCGACTTTTCGGGCCGGGACCCTTCGTCAGGACTAACTGAAAGTAGAGATAGTAAGAGATTTGAAAGTAGGAGGGGGAGGGGGAGAGGGAGATTGGCAAAAGTTGATTGGCAAAAGGGCCTGTGTCTTGCAAAAATGCCACCCCCTTCTCGCAATTCCTGTCTCTGCCACATCTGCTCTCAGGATGAGGCTTTTCATTCCAGGATGAAGGAGGTATCTTCCTTTTTAAAAGAAAGAGGCTTCCCTTCCTCCACCATCAACTTTGCTCTCAAACACATCTCTCCCATTTCATGCACATCTGCTCTCACCCCATCCTCCCACCACCCCACTAGGAATAGGGTTCCCCTTGTCCTTACCTACCACCCCACCAGCCTCCAGGTCCAACATATAATTCTCCGTAACTTCCGCCACCTCCAACGGGATCCCACCACCAAGCCCACAGAAGTCATCAATTCCACCATCTATATTATTGACATATAATGTGAAAAGAAGCAGGCTCAACACAGACCCCTGTGAAACACCTCTAGTCACCAGCAGCCAACCAGAAAAGACCACCTTCTCCCCCACCCCAATACTTTGCCTCCTGCCAGTCAGCAAATCTTCTACCCATGCTAGTAACTTTCTTGTATAAACATGAGCTCTTGTCTTGTTTAGCAGCCTTGTGTGCGGCACCTTGTCAAAGGTCTTCTGAAAGTCAAGTAAACAATTTCCACTGACTCTCCTTTGTCTATCCTATCTGTTATTTCCTCAAAGAATTCCAATAGATTTATCAGGCAGGGATTCCTCTTAGTGAAACCATGCTGACTTTGGCTTATTTTATCATGTGCCTCCAAGTACCCCGAAACCTCATCCTTAATAATGGATGCTAACATCTTGCTAACTACTGAAACCAGGCAATAATTTCCTGTTTTTTGCCTCCCTTCTTCTTAAAGAGTGGAGAGAGTGGAGTGACATTTGCAATGTCCAGACCTCCAGAACCCCATTCTAGAATCTAGTGATTCTTGAAAGATCACTACTAATCTCTTCAGCTACCTCTTTTAGAACCCTAGGGTGTAGTCCATCTGGTCCTTGAGACTTATCTACCTTTAGACCTTTCAGCATTCTAAGCACCTTCTCCTTAGTAATAGGCAACTGCACTCACTTCTGGCCCTGACACTCTCGAATTTCTGGCACACTGCTGTTACTACATTTTTCACCAAAGTGAACACTGACACAAAGTCTGCCATTTCTTTGCCCCCATTACTACCTCTCCAGGTTCATTTCAGAGCAATGTAATGCTCACTCGTGTCTCTCTTTTACTCTTTATATATCAGGAAAAAACTTTTGGTATACTCTTTTAAACATTGGCTAGCTTATCTTTGTATTTCATCTTTTCTTTCTTATTGCTTTTTTTAAAAAATCACCTTCTGATGGTTTTTAGAAGCTTCCCACTAACTTCTACTATATAGTATTGTATACCTTTTGCTTTTATGGGAAGTCTTTGACTTCCCTTGTTACCCATGGTTGCCTCTTCCTCCCTTTAGAATGCTTCTTCTTCAGCATGAACTGATCCTATGTCTTCCAAATTACTCCCACAAACTCCAGCCATTGATGCTCTGCCATCATCTCTGCTAGTGTCCCCTTCCAGTCAACTTTGGCCAGCTCCTCTCTCTTGCCTCTGCAGTTCCCTTTACTCCACTCTAATACTAATACATCCAAATTTAGCTTCTCCCTTTCAAACTGCAGGGTGAATTCTTAGCCAACCCACCCCATCTGTGTACCTGCCCGTCTGTTCAGTATGATGCGTATTCTTGGATGTTAAACTCCTAACTGTGATCTTCTTTCAACCATCACTTAGTGATGTCCACGTTGTGCCTTCCAACTTCTAACTGCCCTACAAGAGTAACTATCTTATTATGTATCTGCATGTATTCAAATATAACATCTTCAATCCTATATTTACCACCCTTTTTGATTTTGTCTCCAAGTTGTCTGAAATTAAATTCCTTTCCCTTTGTAAACTTTTTGTCTTATTCTTCATTCTGGAGACTTTCTGGATAAAGTAGAAGGGAAGGAAAGTCCAGGAGTGTCTCCTGCACTCTCCTTCCCTTGTACTTTATCTATACTTTTCCAAGCTGTTGAACCCACCCTTCTAATATTTAGTTTAAAGCACTATCCACAGTACCTAGTTACGTGATTTGCCAGGACCCTGGAGCCCATCCTATCTTAACAGCTCTCTCCTTCCCCAATACGGTTTCCAATTTCTCACAAATTCAAACCCACTTCACTCACACCAATTCTGAGCTACATATTTGGCTCTCTAATTTTATTAACCTGTGAAATTCTGCACATGGCTCAGGTAACGATCCAGAGATCATTATCTTTTAGGTTCTGCAATTTAATTTAGACCCTAGCTACTCAAATCCCTCAGAAGAACCTCTTTCCTTGTTCTTCCTCTTTTGTTGGTACCCACATGGACCACAACAACTGAATCACTGCTTCCCAAGGATTCGTTTACCCAGGTTCCCTAAGCAAATCTATGCCTAATACTGTAATTTTAAAAATATATTAAATTTATAGGAGAATTTGCCTAAAGTCAGTTTTCCCCATCAGGTCTTCTTCCATAAGCCAAAGGAACCCATCTACTTTGAGGAGAAAAGAGTAGAAGGACAAGCAATTACATAGAGGAGTCCCTTGTCCAGCAAAGATTCGAACACAGAGCTACTGGTTCATATAGTCTTCTACTGCACCATACACACCATGTGTCTCAGCAAGCACCAGATGCCAAGATAGAACAGCAAGTCCAATAGAGATTTGGAAACATGTCAAAGCACTTTAAGAGCCTTGATGTTGAGATAGGTTTAATAGCCTGCTATTTAGTGTCAAGCTAAATATCCATTCCAAACTTTTGAAAATGAGGAGTTAACTCTTGTGTTTCATGTGCTTTTTGTGTTTCTGAAATTCAACTTTTAAAAATCCATAGAAACCAAAAGGAGTTCTCAGCTGATTTTTTCCAAGTTTAATGCAGTGGTCAGCAGATATAGGCAGGTAAACCTTTAAAGATCTGTTTGGTATGTCAGTATGGCTTGCTTGATTTAAGAGATTTCTTGTCCCTATGTCAGATGTGGCATGTTTGATTTAAGAGATTCCTTACTTACTATCACTGAAATTAAATCTACAAAACACAGCATTTTCTGCAGCCACTTCCCTGAACTGCAGTCAGAGCCGTGTTCCCATAAATCTATCCACACCTGGATTTAGTCCCTACTCTCACTCTGCCTCGTATTTGAGTCACTCTTGACAGAGTCAGTTACTTCCCCCAAGCCATCAGACTGATCAGACCATTAAGCCACCCCACTACCACTCCTCTCCACATCCCCTCAGAGCCCTTCATTCCCCCTGATGCACTGCCACTTTACGCTTACACTCCACACCTCATACTTACACTGACACAGTCGCTGTCCACTGTGTTTTCATATGCCCTGCTGCTACCTAGAAGCATTCCTCTTGCCAAATGTCACCTTATACACAGGTACTCCTGCACCTAGCGTCACTCTGTGTACATACAGGTGGGTGTGGAGGCCAGGTCATTGGGTATATTTAAGCCGGAGGTCGATAGGTTCTTGATTAGTCAAGGTGTGAAAGGTTACGGGGAGAAGGCAGGAGAATGGGGTTGAGAGGGAAATGGATTGACCATGATGCAAACTTGATGGGCTGAATGGCCTAATTCTGCTCCTACGTCTCATGGTCCAATCAGTCTATCATATGTACATAAGCAAATCTTATGTATATACAACCACACTCAACAGTTACTTGTACATAGGATTGTTTTTATATTTACAGTGTTTTTATGCTTATTGCATTTATTTAACGCTGCATTAGATCCAGAGTAACATTCATTTTGTTCTCCTTTACACTTGCCAATGACCATAAACAATCTTGAATCTTGAATTGTCACTTTCCTTCAGTTCTGTTGGATGACGACAATGTGGAAATGTACATTGCAGGGAATCGTGGCCAATCGCAGGGAAGTTTTAAGATCTCCACCACTGGCAACTGTGCTTTCAGCTGCTGTGGGCCTCAGTTCCAGAATTCCCCGTTAAACCTTTCACACACTTTTCCTTTCTTAAGACTTGCTTAAAACCTCTCCCTGTAACCAGACGTTTAATCATGCACCCTGATCGGTGACTCAGTGTTCCTGTGAAGAGCCTTGGAATGCTTTACCATGTTAAAGATACTACACAAATGAAAGTTGTTGTTGTTGTTGTTACTACAGATTGTAAACTAGTTCAAATTATGTGGAGTGTGAGGATGAACTATTGCCCACTGTTGCAGGCTGTATCAAAGTCAAGACAGCACGATAGCATAGCAGCTAGCGCCAGCGACACCAGGAAGGGTTTGGTTCCCACCACCCTGTAAGGAGTTTGTATGCTTTCCCCATGACTGCATGTATTACCTCCGGGTGCTCCCTTTTCCTCCTGCACTCCAAAAGCGTATGGGTCAGGGTTAGTAAATTGTGATCGTGCTACGTCAACACTGTGGCAACACTTGCGGGCTGTCCTTAGCACAATCCTCGCTGATTTGATTTGACGCAAAAACAAAGCGTTTCACTGTATAGTTCGATGCACACGTGACAAATAAAGCTAATCTTTAAGAGCTTGTGCTTCACCAGGATCACACAAGAGGAATGGAGACCTGAAACACAGAGCTGCATCTAAAAATTCCCTTCCCCTTCCTCCCTCTCTCTCCTCTCTCTCACACTGCACCACCCCGCACCCTCCGCCCCCACCTTCCCTGGCCGATGGCTCTGTGCTTCTGACAGCAGTTTAGCTTACAAAGAGGCCAAGATAGATTCCACATCGCTACAGGAGCAGCGTGGCCTGCTGTGCAAACATTTTGAAAGCAGGAAATGGCAAAGTCTGCAAAGCATCCAAAGTGGTCACATTGATATGAGTTCATCTTCCTGACCATGATGGCTTAGTGCCCGTTCCCAGTTACGCTGCAGTCTGTGTTACATCCTTAACTCTTCACCGGGCGCAGTAGAAAGACTGCCCCATTCCCCTTGCTTTAGGGCAGCTAGGCAGTCACCCCTGCTCCCAGTCACTACTTTCTGCCACAGTTTAATGTACACACTGTCTGCTTGTCAAATGACAGATTTATTAGCCACAAAATGGTGGTCACACACAAATTCCCTGTCAAATGTGTGAAAATGCAGCTGACGGCGATGTATTGGGGCCTCAGGCAGCGCGAGCTAGGTTAGGATGTGGAGGCTCAGGGCCATGGTACTCTCTCTGACCCAGGGAGTCCTACAGTGCAGTACTCTACTGGAAGGCAGGGGGGGAAAAAATCACTTCAGCGACAGCAACCACATTAAACTGTGCAAACAGGTACGTTACAGAAATTACTTCAGTTACAGCAGGATCAACTATCCCTGCTCCAAATTCTCCCCCCGCCTTCACTGAAGGAGCACTTTAAATGAGGATAGTGTGAAAGATATTTGTGGGGTGGGGGGGGGCGTCATAGGACACAGGTCTCCAGCAGCTGAAGGCACAGCTGATGATGGTGGTGCAATAGAAACTGGGGAAAGGCAAGGAGCCAGACTTAGAAGTGTAAAGTGTTCCTGGGTGTTCCTGGCCAAAAGAGAGTGTAAAGATAAGAAGCGCAGGACAACAGAGAGACTTGCTGCTTCATGTGCACTTTAACTCTATCCACAACAAAAGGCAGGATCTTCCAGTGTCTATCCACTTCAATTCAACTTCCCATTCCCATAATCACGTCTGTTAATGTGTTAATGGCCTCCTCTACTGTCACGATAAGGCCAAACTCAGGTTGGAGGTGCAACAACTTCTATTCCACCCCCCCACCCCACCTACCCAACTTCCTCCTCACCTGCTAGATTGCACTCCTCCCCACTTCTTTCCAGTCCTGATAAAAGGTCTTGGACTAAAACTGCATCAGTTTATTTCCCTCCGTAGATGTTGCCAACCTGCTGAGTTCCTCCAGCATTTTTGTGTCTGTTGTTGGGGAGAATTAAAAGCAAGTCTCAAATGATCAGAATCTCCCATGAATGGACTCCACCATGAGCCCTCTCAAGTAAATGTTTACATCCTCTCCAAGGCTTTGACACCCTTTCTGGTGTTGATCCTGTAGTAACCACAGTACTGCAGCTGAGACAGTACCCTAGGTTTACAAATGTTCAGCAAACTTTAATAAATTCACACACTTTGCCTCTATTTATGAAGAGGATGTTTAGACGGGGCAGGGGGAGGGGGGGGAAGGAATCAATAGTTACAGGGAATGACCAGCATTGTGAACCTGAGATTTCCTTCTAAAGCAGCCCCTCGGGAGTAAAGGTGGCTTGCATTGACTCTAGTACATAGGTTCTGAAGTGGCTGTGAAACCCACAAACTCTGCCATTCGTGGGGCAGAAAATGTTTCATAGGACATATACATAGGTAGCTTTGGAAGTGGTGCATTTCTTCTGCCACTTACAATGGGCTTCTGTGTGCTCCCAAAGCAGAGATCAGAGGGCCCACCTTGGAAACTCCTTCTCCACTTGGAAAGGTTGTGTCAGGGTCTTCAGATGTAACATCTTTTCACAAAGGGTTTGAGAACCTCCTTTAGTCTATGGATTGTTTCTCATGTTTTCCTCTGCTTGCCTAGTAATAGCTTACAATAATGGAGCTCAACATTTGTTTTGAGAGTCTGTTGTTGAAAACGTGGACATCATGTCTTGCTCAGCAATGCTGTCCAAGTGTAATTAGTGCCTCAAAGTTGGGATATTAGCCTAGGAAAATGTTGGATCATTTATCCTGCCAGGTGGATTTGTTTAAAGTTCTAAGTAAATTTATTATCAAAGTACATATATGTCACCATTTCCCTGAGATTCATTTTCCTACAGGCATACTCAGAATAGCAACTACAACAGGATCAATGAAAGAACAACAATGAAAGAAGAATGCACAAATTGTGCACATGCAAATAGAAGTAAATAACAAGAACATGAGATAACAACATAAAAGAGGTCTTACAGTGAGGTCACTGGTTGTGGGAACGTCTCAATGGATGGGCATTTGAGTGTAGTTATCTCCAATGTGTAAAAGTAGACAGATTATGCAAATAAATAAACAATACTGAGAACATGATTTGTAGATTGTGGATTGGCGGCGGTGGATTGTCCGCCAGAGAAAGCAGGATCTCCCAGTGGCCACACGTTTTAATTCCACGTCCCATTCCCATTCTGATATGTCTATCCATGGCCTCCTCTACTGTAAAGATGAAGTCACACTCAGGTTGGAGGAACAACACCTTATATTCCGTCTGGGTAGCCTCCAACTTGACGGCATGAACATTGACTTCTCAAACATCCACTAATGCCCCACCTCCCCTTCGTACCCCATCAGATATTTATTTCTATACACACATTCTTTTTCTCTCTCTCCTTTTTCTCCCTCCGTCCCCCTTGACCATCCTCTGGGTCCCCCCCCCTCCGTCTTTCTTCCCGGACCTCCTGTCCCATGATCCTCTCATATCCCTTTTGCCAATCACGTGTCCAGCTCTTGGCTCCATCCCTCCCCCTCCTGTCTTCTCCTATCATTTTGGATCTCCCCCTCCCCCTCCCATTTTCAAATCTCTTACTAGCTCTTCTTTCAGTTAGTCCTGACGAAGGGTCTCGGCCCGAAACGTCAATTGGACCTCTTCCTATAGATACTGCCTGGCCTGCTGCGTTCACCAGCAATTTTTATGTGTGTTGCTTGTAGATTGTGGGATCAGTTTAGAGTAATGGTAATCCACACTGATTCAGAAGCCAGATGGTTGAAAGGGTAATAACTGTTCCTGAACCTGGAGGCATGGGACCCAAGCCTCCTATACCTACTGCCTGATAGCAGTAGTGAGAAGAGGACATGGCCTGGATGATGGGGGTCCTCGATGACGTATGCTGCTTTCTTGTCCTATCCAGGTACCTGTCCACAAGGCTTTAACCACTGTATCTGCTTCCACCACTTCCTCTGGAAGCTCATTTCAGAAACCTATCAGCCTGTGTGAAACTCTTTCCCTTTGGATCCTTTAACTTTCTCCCATCACATTAAAACTGCGCCTTCTAGTTCTAGACGCCTCTGACATGGAGAAATGATTTTGACCATCTGTGCTAATTAAAGCTACATAATTTTATAAATCTCTATAACATAACCCTACAGCCTCCTTCATTGCAGTATATCATTATACATACACACACACACACATATTTTTAACACACATATATATATATATATATATATACACACACACACACAAACCACACCCCCACCTCTGCAGTGTGGTGACCAGAACTGTACACAATATTCCAACCAATATATTGTACAATTGCAATATGACATCTCAATTCTAATACTCAATGTATTGGCCTATGTCAGGAAGTATACCATATGTTTTTTTACTTCCCTAGATGCAAAATTAATTAGTCAAATTGTGGTTAGTCAGACACATATTTCCCTTTCAAAATCCATCAAGACCAAGCCCAATTACTGTTTTCCAACTGTCCTGTTATCACTTCCTTAATAATGGATTCCAGAAATTTCCTTCCTGCTAACATCCAGTTAATTGATCTGTTGTTCCCCATTTTCTGTCTCGCTCTTCTTAAATAGTGGTATTACATTTTCAGTCTGTGGGAAGTGTTATACAATCTATGTAATTTTAGAACTCAGAAGTTTTGAAGCCTGCGCCTACTACATGAACTAATTACGTTGCTATCCCTGCCATGAAGTGAGATAAAAAGCCCATCCCGAAGAACATCCATTCCTCACCAGGAATGTTTACTCATCAGACCCCATGCCAGGCTTGGTCTAAGACCCCAAAACCTAAATTCTAGAAGTGAGGTGAGCATGACGAAAGCTGTCACCAAGGCAGCGTTTGGTCAAGTGTTCGATCAAGGAATCCTGGTAAAACATTCAATGGTTGGAGTCATATCTCACGCAAAGAAAGATGGCTGAGATTATGGAGGTTAGTCATCCCAACCTCAGAACATCACTATAAAAGTTTCTCAGGACAGACACTTTGGGGATTTTCATTTATAATGGCCTTACGATTGTAAGACCTGAAGTCAGGATAATTACTGATTAGTGCAGAGTATGCACCCTTGTTCATAGTCCAGAAAATTAAGCTGCACACAGAAAGACCTGGGTAACATTTAGGATTGAGCAGACAAGTAACATTTAGAAGACATGGCAATGATCACAACTAGCAAGATAAAACTTTATTACTCATGGTATTCTTGACATTTAGAGCTGCCACATAAATACCGAAGCCATAAGAGAAAGGCAGAAGCCAGGAACCCTGTGGCAAGTGATTCACCTTCTGACTCTTCAAAGCCTTTTCTGCAATGTCATGATTTGACTGGGAAATTCTCATACACTCAGACAAGTGCTACCTTAAAAACAATAATGAGGCATGCAGCTATCCAGGATAAACCACAAATTTGGTCATCCTAAACATTCATGTTAGTGTGTGCACAGTGACTCTGTGTATATAGTGACTCACCAAGGCTACTCCAAGCACCTGTAAAACCCATGACCTGCCCCTCTCTGAAGGGAAAGGGCAGCAGTCATAGGGTACGGTATAATCCTACTCTCTAGTCCTTCATTGTCACTGTGTCTAAATTCGGGAACTCCCTCCCCAACAGCACTGAGGGAGCACCTTTACCAGGAGGACTGCAGTGGCTGTGCACTTGTCTAAGCGTATGTGAGTATTCCAGTCAATCCTGACATTGCAGGAAAGGCTTTGGAGAATCAGAATGTGAGTTACTTACCACAGGATTCCCAGCTTCTGCCTTTCTCCTGTGGTTTACCTGCACCTTCTCAAAAGTAATCATTAATGGGCAATAGATGCTGGCCTCCTCTGTAGCACCACAACTGTGGTTAAACAGGAATGAGCAGTATCTGGAAATATGTGCTAGTTGAATGGGGATGGAATTCATCACAATCCATTCATTAAATGGTATGCCCTACAACAGAATCCCACCAGAGCAACATTTCCCCAATTTTAAAAAATATCCACACACATTCTCTTAAATCAACACTGGATAAATTCAGCCTCTTCTTAGTTTGGTAAAGGTCTGAAAATCAGGATTCTGGTGGTGCTGGACTAGCAGAATTTTGGGGCTTTAAGAACCCAACACAGTTTTTAATTCACTCCGTTCAGACGCTGCAGAGTATTCTACTAAACTTCCACAGAGGATTCCGTAAGCTTAAAAGAGCCACAGTAACCAGGTTCCCAGAAATTCAGAAGGGTGTGTGGCATCCAAGGCTCTGGCAAGTCAGCAGGGAACACTGCAAACATTACCGGATACTGTACCGGATATCAGTTTTATGTATCAAGTTTCCACTTCTGTTTAATTGTTTTTGTTTGCAATTTGTATATATTATCCTTAAAGATTTTTACACTAACAATAGAATTGAAGCATTGAATAAAGCTGAAACAGAAAGAGAAGGCTGTTTTATTTGGGTGATTTTTTTTTTATTGCAAAGCTGTTACTTAATTTGCTCCAAAGGGATTGGAGATTGCTAGTAGCTAGGGATTTGCAGTGGTTCTGGTAGCTTTACAGCACCTGATGACACTGGAAATGAGGCTGTTGGGGGAAGGCGCTGCTTCAGTTGGCTGAGAAAGAAGCAGAGGAACCGGGCATAAAATACACATATGCTATAGGGTTTGGAGTGTTGAGGCTGGACAATGTCGATACAAATATCACTACCATTTCCTAAACAGCAGATCTTTGCTGCTTAACGACAACATTCCTCAACTCTGAAATATATTTAAAACATTCTCCTCGGGAGAACCCTCAGGCAAAACCTGACATCAGTTTATGGAAGAAAGTCAAAGGCCTTCGAGTGATCAGAAGCGGTTAAACAGATCGGTGGAGAGGTATAGGGAGTAAGTTCCACACAGGAAGCACCATCACCACCAATGGGATTATGAGGGGATGGAAGTGGAGGGTGCAGGCTTCTCAAGGGTTGAAGATGTTACATTAATAAGGAAGGTCAGAATCGCTGACAAGTGTCATGAAATTTGGTGCTTTGCGGCAGCAGAACATTCGAGACATTTTTAAAAATTACTATGAATTAAAACATAGTGCAAAAGATAACTGATGAGGTAGTGTTTACGAGCTCAGGGAGTGTTCAGAAATCTGACGGCGGAGGGGAAGAAGCTGTTTCTGAATCTTTGTGTGTGGGTTGGAAGGGTGTGGCCTGTGGATGATTCAATAGAATGCAAGAGGAAATGTTAGAATTAGGTTAGTGCCCACCACCACAAGCATTGTTTTGGGCTGCTAGCAGCAGGCAACAATCATAAGAATTACATTAGAAAATAGAACAAGATGGGGCTTTGAATAACACAGCCAAAGACCATGGTAAAACCTACTGCTGACTCAGTGAATGGCATATATCCACAAAAATGTTTAGCAAAGCAACACTTTGAACCAGTCTACACAAAAAAAATTCACATAATCAGCAGAGGCTTCTTCATTGCATAAAGGCTCTTCTAACAATCAGTGGGGTAACAGCAACTTATCACTGAGGGTTAATGGGGAGTGTATGTTCCTAATGTTACCAGTCCATTCACAGCTTCATGTGAAGAGTGGGAA
Source organism: Mobula hypostoma (assembly GCF_963921235.1). NCBI lineage: Eukaryota > Metazoa > Chordata > Chondrichthyes > Myliobatiformes > Myliobatidae > Mobula > Mobula hypostoma. The sequence continues at coordinate 34,339,105 of NC_086101.1, forward strand.
TGGTCTAGGTGGCTATCTCTCCTGTCCTCAGGCAATTCATGGATTCAAAGTTCAAAGTTAATTTACTACCAAAGTATATGTCACCATATACTACCTGGCATTCATTTCCTCGCAGGCATTTACAGTAGAACAAAGAAATACAATAGAAGCAATGAAATGTTACAAAGACTGATAAGCAACCAAAGTGCAAAAGAAGACAAACTGTGCAAATATAAAAGCAAATAAATAATACTGAGAACACAAGTTGTACAGTCCTTGAGAGCGAGTCCACGGATTGTGGACTCAGTTCAGAGATATGGCGAGTGATTTAAGCGGGCGCGCTGTCACAGGAAAGCAGCATCCAGCATCAAGGGCCCCACTATCCAGGCCATGCTCTCTTCTTGTTGCTGCCACCAGGCAGAAGGTAAGGGAGCATCAGAACCCACACCACCAGGTTCAGGAACAGCTATTACCCCTCAAACATCAGGCTCTTGAACCAAAGCCAATAATTTCATTCAACTTTACTCGCTCCATCACTGGACTGTTCCCATAACCTATGGAGTCATTTTCAAGAACTCTTCATCTCACGTTCTTGACATTTATTGCTGAATTATTTATTCTTTTTGTATTTGCACAGTTCGTTGTCTTTCATACATTGGTTGTTTGTTCGCCCTGTTGCACATGGTCTTTCATCGATTCCGTTGTGTTTCCTGCATTTACTGTGTATGCCCACAAGAAAATGAATCTCAGGATAGCACAGTATATGGTAACATATATCTACTTTAATAATCATACTTTGAGTGAAGTCATCCCCCCTCTGGTTCAGGAGCCTGATGACTAAAGGGTAATAACTATTCCTGAACCTTGCTGTGGGAGACCTAAAACTCCCGTACCTCCTTCTTTTGTAATTCAAATTTTTATTATTATTTATTCTTATTTTACAAAGTAGCACAACATGTCATAGAGCAGATAGAGTATAGCATATTTATACAGCCATCCCATGACAGGAAAACAAGTAACACTTAGAAACAGAAAGAAGTTCTAATTTAAATTTAAATTAACATACAACCAAAATTTATCCCACGCATCTTGCACTTTTCCCTCACTGTTAATTCTTCCCAACATGTGTTCGTTCATATGATGAATTCTTAATCATTTCCTCAGTCCATTCCATTCCTTCACAGTGCGACATCTGGGTTTTTTCCAGTTCTGCAATATAATTCTTGCAGCTGTGATGAGACCCACCTTTAAAACAGTGAACTTGTCATTGTTTACATTAGGTATCATTGTCCTATCACCCAGGAGACAAAGCCGTGGGCACAAGGGCAGTGTGGAACCCGACCAATTCCCCAACAGATCAAGAACTTTACACCAAAATGGACGAACCGTGGAACACTCCCAAATCATGTGAAAAGATGTGCCTACCTCATGTTTACATTTCCAGCATAAATTATCAACAATCCCCATTTTGTGGAGTCTAGTTGGTGTCCAATAATATCTGTGTACTATCTTATATTGAAAACACTTCCCTCTCACTTCCCTAATATGTCTACCCACATTTGATAAAATATTTGACCACTCATTATCTTCAACATCGCTTCCAAGATCCTTCTGCCATACTGCTTTGAGATTGTTACACGATTCACTCAAAGAATGCTTGAACATTTTATAAAACACTGATGCTTTATGAACTTCCTGTGGTAATGTAAAGTATTCAGTTAAAGGGTTACTTTGTGGGTCATCATTCTTGAATATGCTACTAACGCAGTCTTATTTGCAAATACTTCCAAAAATTCCCTTTATCTACAAAGTTATATTTCCTCTGCAAATCCACATACGACATAAAAATCCCATTCTCATAGCGATCACCTACTGTACTTACACCTTTAATCTTCCATTCTTTCCAGTACACCAGTCTTTTCCCAATGCGTATCTCAGGGTTATTCCAGAGCGAGGAGTATAACTGCTTTAAATGTGACATTCTACAAGCTTTATGAATTGTACTCCACACACTCCTTGAGTGAGATAGTATAGGATTTAGACTAGTCTTGTTTTCCACATGTTGTGAGAGGATGTTAAGGGGAGAATGTGGTGCAGCCAGGCTCCATTCTACAATTACCCAATCTAAATCAACATCAGCCCTGTCCCAATGTTTAGCTAACTTGGTCATTTCAGAGGATAATTTATACGCCCTGACGTCTGGTAGACATCGTACCTCCTTCTTGATGATCGGGGTCGTTGATGATGGATGCTGCTTTCTCGTGGGTGTATGGATTTTCCTTGAAACATTAATGTGTGGGTCTGTTAAGAGTAGAGCTGCTGAATGGTTTGAGAAGTAACAGTTTATAAAACTGACTGGGCCTTGATTGACAGTAGAACTACTGAGCCCATTTGTACAGTGATGTTTTTCTCTCCCCTTGATCATTTTCAACATTGGAATGCCACCTGGTCAGACTTGTCTCTCCCATATACAATGGAAGCAAATCCCTTGCTTACAATAGTTTAACTCAGATTACAATCAGTGTGTGCATGGTCACCATAACTGCTCCTGTTCTGAGAGACTTCTCAGAACACCACAGCAACAACCTCTTCACAACATCAATCAGTCAAGAGCAACGTGTAAGCACCTGCCAGTGCAGTTAATAGGAGAAAAATTATCAACTGTCTCTGGCCCTTTAGTACAATATTAAACACTGAGAAAAAGTCAGAATATCTGTTTGGATTCACTTGCAGCTTTGGCAGACGTTCCTCAGCAGATCCCTCTCCAACCACCTTATTTGCAATTGGAAAACATTTAAATCCTTTTACCAAATTAGTTTTTTTTAAATCAACAAACAAAAGTGATCAAAGAAATTTAAAACATTCCCTTATAGCACTGAAATCTGCTTTAGGAAACTTGATACATAATCCCTCAAGGTTTCTGCTGCACCTGGATCATAGAGTGATGGGAGCTCACTGAGAGAGAGAGCCCAGGAAGGAAAGGGGTGTCCAACTCTGCAGGACTCAAGCTCTGAAATGGGAGAGAAGAGGGGAGGGCCCAGTGAGGTGATCGTCATAGAATCATAACCGCACAGAAACAGGAACTTCAGCCCACTACATCTTTACCACCCGCGTGGCCTATCTACATTTGCGTGACAAAGAGCAGTATCCTTTATGCCTTGACTCTTCAAGCAGCTGGTCAATGTCTCTAAAATGCATGTATCTGACTCTACCATCTCCTCTGGCAGCGAGTTTCAGGTGACAAACACTCTGCTTAAAACTCCTCCCCTGCCCACAAATTTCCTGACTCAAAAACCCCAATTCTACCTCAAACAATATTTTCTTCAACTTGCACAAGAGTCATGTTCACTTTTGTTTAATTTGTCATTTAAGTACTGATTAATGTCAACTTAGATTTATGTTTGTCATGTTTATACTGCACTGTGCTGCTGCTGTAAAGGTGGACAGTAACGGTCTTTTACCCTGAGTGGGGGAGATAGCATTAGGATGAGAGGGGAAAGTGTAAAGGGGAGTTAAGGGGCAACTTCTTCAACTGGAGGGTGATGAACCTATGGAATGAGCTGTCAAAGGAAGTGTTTGAGGCAGGTACAATAGTAAAATTTAAGAACTTGGATAGGCACATGTAGGTGTGGGGCTTCGAAGGATATGGAACAAATGGAGGAAATTGAGACCTGCTGGGTGGACACCCGGCATTGATTCATTGGGCTAAAGGGACTGTGTCCATGCTGAATTGCTCGGTGACTCTATGACACTAAAAATATATTTTTTCATGGCATTTATGTTGAGGCCCTCCATAGGCTGTGGTCGACCACAGATGTTGTGTACCAGCCATCTACGTGATACACAAGCCGGGGCAGTATGATATAGAGAGCAAGCTGTCGTCCATGTAGCAGGCTCCTCCTCTCCCTGCAGCTGATGAATGCAGAGGAACGGCACAGACCTCTACAGTTTGGTACCTGCGGCATTGCAGGAGTTGCCAGTCAGCGTTGAACTCAACGTAGTATGTCTTAAGGACTCCAGCTCTGGATTTTTCCTCGGGGTTTACTCCCAAAGCCTTTGCCGTAAGTGAGTATAGCTGCAAGGTCGTGGAGGTTTGAGATGTTTTCCTACTCCTAGATAAGTTGCCAACCAAAAGTCATGAGCCCCATCTGCCCAGAGTGACTGGTTTTAAGGTGCCAGTAACCCACCTTTGCCCCCTGTCCCATCAGTAGAAATGGTTCCACCAGGCTTAGTAGTTAAGCCACCTGAAAGACAGCAGCTGGAACTGATTGTCAGAGGCTATTTGAGACACACAGCACTGGGCGCATTTGATTGGCAGTGGGAGCTTGTCCCCATTACCATATATGCCCCAGGTATTTACGCCCACAATAATAAACAAATTTGAATTTAAAACGCCTCCTTCTTACATTAAACCTCTTGGTTTGGATACTCCTTCAAAGGAAAAAGATTCCATCCACCCAGTCTGCATTTGTTATAATTTTATACACCTCTTTCAGATCACTCCATGGCAACCTTTGCTCCAGGGAAAACAAACCAAGCCTTTCTAATATCTCCCTCTAACTAAAGTCCTCCAGTCATGCAACATCTTGGTAGATCATCTCTACACTCTCTCTCTCTGGAACAACCACATCCTTCCTAAAGTGTGGTGATCAGATCTGCACACGGGACTCTTAGTGCAGCCTAACCAGTGTTTTGTAAGGTTGCAACATAAGATCTTAACTTTTATATTCTTTGCCTGACCTGTGAAGGCCAGCGTGCCATTTGCCTTCTTCAGCACCTTATCTAGCTGTGTTGCCACTTTCAGGGAACTAGGGAAGAACCCCAGGGTTTTAAAAATAAATAGATTAGTTTTATTTGTTGCATGCACATTGAAACATACAGTGAAATGTGTCATTTTGCCTCCAGTGATTAACACACTCTGAGGATGTGCTGGGGCAGCCCGCAAGTGGCACCATACTTCCGGTGCCAACATAGCCCATCCACAATTACTGATCTTTACTAACCTGTACATTTTTGGAATGTGGGAGGAAATCGGAGCACCCGAAGGAATCCCTCGTGGTCATGCGAAGAATGTACAAACTCCTTACAGACAGTGGTGGGAATTGAACCTCAGTCTTCCATTTGCTGGTTACTCGAACCCCCAGTGTAACGTGTCACCCCTGTTCATCACAATTCTCTAGTCATCATCAGGCTGCTCGATTCATCACCATTCCTGAGATCGCTCCCACTATCCATACATGCCCTGTACAGTGTCTTGAAAAAGTATTCAGCCCCCAACCCTTTGTTCACATCAGTGAGTATTACAACCAGAGTTCTGATCAATTTAACTGAGAATTTTTATTTGTGAATCACATGCTCCTTTTTTCACAGTAGAGCCCAAAGAAAAAGGAAAATTGTAAAGCACGAAAAACTAAGAAGTTCAAACACTGAAATGTCACCAGTTCAAAAGTATTCATCCCCCTTGGCTCAGTGCTTAGCTGAATCACCTCTCGCAGCTACCACAGCCAGTAGTGTTTTTGGATAAGTCTCTATTAGCTTTGCACAATGTGATGAAGCAAGATTTGCCCATTCCTTCTTGCTATATTGCTCAAGCTGTGCTAGTTTAGTTGGGGAGCAGCAGAGGATAGCAACCTTGAGACCTTGCCAGAGATGTTCGATCAGGCTAAGGTCAGGATTCTGACTGAGCCACTCAAGAACATCAATTTTCTTCATTTGAAGCCACTCCATGGTTGCTCTGGCAGTGTGCTTTGAGTCGCTGTTCTGCTGAAAGACGAACTTCGTGCCCAGTTTAAGCTTTCTGGGAGAGGCTAGCAGTTTTTATCCAGGATCTCCCTGTATTTAGCAGCACTCATCTTCCCATTAATCTTGACCAGATTTCCAGTCCGTGCTGCTGAGAAGCATCCCCATAGCATGATGCTACCTGTACCTCCACCATACTTTACAGTACTGATGGTGTTACCCGGCTGATGTGCAGTATTAGATTTACACCACACGTACCGCTTGGTGTTGAGGCCAAAAAGTTCCACTTCAGTCTCATCCAACCGTAAAACCTTCTTCCACAATTACAGAACCTCCTAAATGACAATTTGCAAAGTCTTTTCGAGCAAGGATATGCATTTTTTAGTGGTACATGTGGCATAAATCTAATACTGCACATCAGCCAGATAACACTATCCTTACTGCAAAAAGGGATGGTTCCTTAAGGTTGTTATCGCCGGGGGTGGTAATGGCGACAAGCTCCCACTACCTATTAAATGCTCCCAATAGCATGCGACTCAAACAGTCTCTGACAACCAAGTCCAGGCCCTGACCTTCATGTGTGGATTAGCTACTAAACTCGGCGGAGCAGTTTCCACTGACAGGAAAACAGGCAACAACGGATTACTGGCGCCTCAAAACCAGTTGCTTAGGGCAAATAGGGCTCATCAGCCATGGTTGGCAACTCATCTAGGAGAAGGAAAACTCTGATCTCAAACCTTTGCTGCCTTGCAGCTATACCCACTCGTGGGGAAGGCTTCAGGAGTAAACCCTGAGGGAAAAGTCCGGAGCTGGAGACCTGAAGGCAGTCCTATATCAAGTTCAATGCTGAATGGCAACTGCTGCAATGCTCCTGGTACCACACTGTAGCAAGCTCTGCCGTTCCTTTGGAATTCATCAGCTGCGTGAAGAAGGGGAGCTTGCTACATGGGCAAAAGCTTGCTCTCCATATTGTACTGTCCAGGCTTGCATATCTAGACAGCTAGGATGCCACATCCATGGTCAACTCTGACCGACGGAGGCCTCAGACTGGAAATAACAGGCAGGATAGATAAAGGAGAGTTGGCGGATGGTGTTTACTTGTATTTTCAGAAGGCCTCTGACAAGGCACCAAACATGAGGCTTCCAAACAAGATAGGAACCCATGATATTACAGGAAAATTAATAGTATGGTTGGAAGATTAGCTGACTTGCAGAAGGCAAAGAATGGGGATAAGGACGATCTTCTCTGGCTGGCTGTCAGTGTCCTGCGGTGTCCCGCAGGGGTCGGTATTGGGTCTGCTACTATTACATTATTTTCAAAGTTCAAAGTAAATTTATTATCAAAGCACATATACGTCACCATATTTGTTAAAGACTTCAGTAATGGAATTGATGGCTTTGTGGCCAAGTTTGCAGATGACACAAAGATAAGTGGAAGGGCAGGTAGTGTTCAGGCAGCAGGGTGTCTGCAGTGGGACTTGACAGATTAGGAGAATGGGCAAAGAAGTGACAAATGGAACACAGCATTGGAAAGGGTATGGTCATGCGCTTTGGTAGAAGGAATAAAGGCGTAGAGTATTTTCTAAACAGGGAGCAAATTCAGAAATTAATGGCACAAAGGGACTTAAGAGTCCTCGTGCAAGATTCCCTAAAAGTTGCAGGTCAAATCGGTAGTATGGAAGATAAATGTAATGTTGGAATTCAATTCGGGAGGACTAGAATATAAAAGCAAGGAGGTACAGTAATGCTAAGGTTTTATCAGGCATTGGTCAGGCCAGTATTGAGAGTAGTTTTTGGTCCCATTTCTAAGAACGGATGTACTAGCATTGGAGAGATCCAGAGGACATTTACAAGAATAAAAGGGTTAATATATGAGGACTATTTAATGGCTTTGGGCCTATACTCACTGGTGCTTAAAAGAATGAGGGGGATCTCACTGAAACCTATTGAATATTGAAAGTCCTAGATACAGTCTATGTGGAGCGATTTTTTTTTATTAGTGGGAGAGTCTAGGACCAGAGGCCACAGCCTAAGAATAGAAGGACGACCCTTTAGAACAGAGATGGGGAGGAAGTCCTTTAGCCAGAGGATAGTGGCTATGGAGGCCAAGTCATTAAGTACATTTAAAGTGGAGGTTGATAGGTTCTTGATTGGGAAGGACGTCAAAGGCTGCAAAGAGAAGGCGGGATAATAGGAGAGGGAAAATAAATCAGCCGTGATCAATGTCAGAACAGACTTGATAGGCTGAGTGGCCTCATTCTGCTCCTATGTCTTATATCTTCACTTTCTGGGCCAACCACGTCAAATGCCTTACCAAAGTCCATTTGGACCATGTCGACCCCTCTTCTTTAATCAATATTTTAGGTACCTTCTCAAAAAAACTCAATCAAATACGCGAGATAGAACTTCCTCTCCACGAAACCATGCTGACTACCCTTAATCAGCCTCTACTTTTCCAAACATAGATAATTCCCAACTCTTAGAATTCTTTTCAATTACTCCCCTGCCACTGACGTAAAGCTCACTGCCCTGTAGATATAAATTGATAACTACAGCTTTACCTCATGGTGGGAGATGTGTTGACACTTTTTGAAAAAGGCAGGTTTTTTTTTAAAAAAAAGGCCATAAGACCATAAGATATAGGAGCAGAAGTAGGCCATTCAGCCCATCGAGTCTGCTTTGCCATTCAATCATGGGCTGATCCAATTCTTCCAGTCATTCCCACTTCCCTGCCTTCACCCCATATCCTTTGATGCCCTGGCTAATCAAGAACCTATCTATCTCTGCTTTAAATGCACCCAATGACTTGGCCTTCACAGCCACTCGTGGCAACAAATTCCACAGATTTACCACCCTCTGACTAGGGTAATTTCTCCACATCCCAGTTCTTAATGGACATCCTTCAATCCTGAAGTTGTGCCCTCTTGTCCTATAATCTCCTACCGTGGGAAATAACTTTGCTATTTCTAATCTGTTCAGGCCTTTCAACATTCAGAATGTTGCTATCAGATCCCCCCTCATTCTCCTGAACTCTAGGGAATACAGCCCAAGAGCTGCCAGACGTTCTTCATACGGTAACCCTTTCATTCCTGGAATCATTCTTGTGAATCTTCTCTGAACCCTCTCCAATGTCAGTATATCCGTTCTAAAATAAGGAGCCCAAAACTGCACACAATAGTCCAAGTGTGGTCTCACGAGTGCCTTATAGAGCCTCAACATCACATCCCTGCTCTTATACTCTATACCTCTAGAAATGAATGCCAACATTGCATTTGCCTTCTTCACAACCAGCTCAACCTGGAGGTTAACCTTTAGGGTATCTTGCACAAGGACACCCAAGACCCTTTGCATCTCTGCATTTTGAATTCTCTCCCCATCTAAATAATAGTCTGCCTGTTTATTTCTTCCACCAAAGTGCATGACCATACACTTTCTAACATTGTATTTCATTTGTCACTCCTTTGCCCATTCCTTAAACTATCCAAGTCTCTCTGCAGGCTCTCTGCTTCCTCAACACTACCTGCTCTTCCACCTATCTTTGTATCATCAGCAAATTTAGCCACAAATCCATTAATGCCGTAGTCCAAATCATTGACATACATCGTAAAAAACAGCGGTCCCATCACTGACCCCTGTGGAACTCCACTGGTAACCGGCAGCGAGCCAGAATAGGATCCCTTTATTCCAGCTCCCTGTTTTCTGCCAACCAGCCAATGCTCCACCCATGCTAATAACTTCCGTGTAATTCCATGGGCTCTTATCTTGCTAAACAGCCTCTCATGTGCGGCACCTTGTCAAAGGCCTTCTGAAAATCCAGGTACACCACACCCACTGCATCTCCTTTGTCTAACCTGCTTGTAATTTCCTCAAACAATTGCAGTAGGTTTGTCAAACAGGATTATCCTTTCAGGAAACTATGCTGGTTTGGTCTATTTTGTCATGTGCCTCCAGGTACTCCGTAATCTCATGCCTAATAATCGATTCCAACAACTTCCCAACCACTGATGTCAGCTAACAGGTCTACAGTTTCCTTTCTGCTGCCTCCCACCCTTCTTAAATAGCAGAGTAACATTTGCAGTTTTCCAGTCATCCGGTACAATGACGGAATCTATTGATTCTTGAAAGATCATTGTTAATGCCTCCGCAATCTCTTCAGCTACTTCCTTCAGAATCCGAGGGTGCATTCCATCAGGTCCAGGAGATTTATCCACCCTCAGACCATTAAGCTTCCTGAGCAAATTCTCAGTCATAATTTTCACTGCACAAACTTCACTTCCCTGATACTCTTGAATGTCCGGTACACTGCAGATGTCTTCCACTGTGAAGACTGATGCAAAATACGCATTCAGTTCCTCTGCCATCTCTGAATCTCTCATTACAATATCTCCAGCGTCATTTTGTATTGGTCCTATATCTACCCTCAACTCTCTTTTACCCTTTATATACTTAAAAAAAAGCTTTCAGTATCTTCTTTGATATTAGCCACCAGCTTCCTTTCATAATTCATCTTTTCCTTCCTAATGACCTTCTTATTTTCCTTCTGCAAGTAAGTATACCCTTTCTATTTAGAGGTTGATATTCAAAGCTTTTGAGGTTTCTCAGCTGTGCTGTTACTTAGAAAGGGAAAAACGGTTCTGAGACCACTGGATACAACTGAGGAATGTCTCCTGAGCTAGAAGAAGCCATGAAAAGGCCTTGGCAAGTAGAATTAAGGAAAACACCAACATGTTCTACATGTACGTGAATAACAGGATGATGACTAGAGTGGGGGAAGGACCACTCAGGGATAAAGAGGGATACATATCCTAGAGGCAGAGGAAGTAAAAAAGGTCCTTAATGAATACGTTGCTTCAGTGTCCACCAGGGAAACGGACATTGACAAATGCGAGGTCAGATTACAACAGGTTAATGTACCTGAGTCTGCTGAACTTGAGAAAGAGGCAGTGTTCCAACTCCAGGTTACTACAGGGAGTGAGGGAAGAGACTGCTGGGGTGATGACAATGATCTTTACCAAAGAAACAGTACCAGAGGATTGGAGGATGGCAAGTGTTGTTCATTGTTCAAGAAAGGTAACAGATAATCCTGGGAATTATAGACCAATGAGTCTTACATCAGCATTAGGCAAACTAATGGAGAAGAATCTTAGGGACAGGATTAATGAGCATTTGGAGAAACATAAGTCTTATTAGAGATAGTCATCATGGCTTTGTGAGGCGCAGATTGTGCTTCACAAGCCTGATTAAATTTTTCAAGGAGAAGACAAAACAAACTGATGAAGGTAGAGCAGTGAATGTGATGGTGTCAAGTGATTCACTTTGAAAGATCCAACTTGGAAGACGGAGTACAAGGTTAATGGCAGGATTCTTAGCAGTGTGAAGAAAGAATGGGATCTTGGAGCCCATGATCATAGATCCCTCAAAGCTGTCGCCCAGGTTGATAAGGTGTATGGTGTGTTAAGGCTGATTTATACTTCTGCATCAAATCGATGCCATAGGTACGGCGTAGCCGCGAACCCTACGCAGATCCCTCACGGATCCCCACACCGTAGCCTGACGCGCACCTCTCCCAAAATGTAACTACATATCGTGGCAACGCAGACCGCAACAACTGTGATTGATCCGCTTGGTAGCATCGCATTTCCTCGTACGCTGCAATAGCTCGCCATTGGGCGACTGAAGGGCAGGGAAGGAACTCTGGCTGCAATGCTTTGCATAAAGCTTTACAGACCTCTGAAATTATGGAGGACACATTTCGCTTTTACGGAAAAAGGACACTCGCTTTAAACTTATTTACCCTGAGAAAGACTACCGTGACCATGAAGCTTTGCACGGGCAGGTGTGTGCACATGCGCGACGTGCCCAAATTACAGAGTGACGCCGACACACAAACGCGCAAGTATAAATGCTCACAACGCGCGTAGGCCACTTGCGTAGGTTACGGCGTCCATTTGACGCAGAAGTATAAATCAGCCTTTAGCCTTCATTAGTCAGGGAGTGAGTTCAAGAGCAGCAACTATGTTCTATGTTTCCAGATGATTTACCTCGAAGGACCACATCATCAGTGCACGGTGGGGATAGCCACGTGGGATCTCCAGGTACTGTTGATTTTTGGGTATGTTGAGTTCACCAGTGCCCTGATGCTGAATTCTGTTGGCCCAACACAAAGCATGGACACATATTGCAGATCAATCTTCAGACATACTTACAAATGTCAATCTCAACTGGTAACACAATCATCTCAGTCAGAAAGCTGTAGGCTCAAGACTCAATTCAGAGACTTGCTCAAATACTGAGACTGACACTCTCAGTGCAATATCGAGCAAATGCCACGCTATCAGAATGCCAAATTTCAGTTTGGAACATAAAGCCAAGGACCCAGCCCCGAAAGTCTTAGTCAATATTTACATTTCTGCTCACAACACCAAAATAAATTATCGGGCTTGTTTGTTGCATGCAAATTGCCTGCCACGTTTCCTGCAATTCAGCAGCACAGCAAATATACTTCACTGGTTTTAAACTGTTTTTAAAAGACCCAGGGTTGAGAAAGTTGCTACAGGAATACATTCTGGTTCTTCTTTCATGACGGAGTTACATTTAGACCCCCAGTCCCCCAGCAGCTCTCCATTTAGTTTCATCCTGCTTCCCCTCACACTTGCGAACAAAAGGTATACTTCCCATTCTCTGCAACAAGTTCCTATATGCTCTGTCTGCCCATTTCTCCAAGCTGTAATGTTTACTTCATAGAGTTGTCAGGTTGTACAGCAAGAAATGGGCCCTTTGGCACAACTGCTCCAGGCCCTTCACTTCTACCTGCATTAGAACCATATCGTTCTACATCCTGCCTATTTAGTGTCTGTTAACATGCATCTTAAATGTAGCAACCGTGTCCTCTGGTAGTACTTTCCAAATATTAACCATGCTTTGTTTGGAAAAACTTAGTCCTCAGATCCCCTTTAAAACTCCTTCTGTCACCATAACCTAATTCCTTTTGTTTTTGATACCACTACTATGGGAAAACATTCTGACTATCTACCCTATCTATGCCTCTTATAATTTAATAAATTTCTATCAGGTAACTCCTCAGCCTCCTGGGAAAGCAACCCAGCCTATCCAGTCTCTCTTCATACCAAAAATCCACCAATCAAGTACAATCCAATTATGCAAATACAAGTCACTGATTTTGAGATGGAGGGAACTAGCACAGAGATAAAAGTAATGGGCTCACTCACCCGAATGTAATCTTCCCCATTCTAAACCTACCGACTCAGTGAGGGGTTTCATCTCATCTACTGCCCTGTCCACCTATACTAAATCTTCCTTCCATTCTGAAAAATTAATGTTCACTGTTGCTTTCTGATTTCTGTTCTCCTGCCAATTCTGGAACCATGCAGCCACTGTCTCCTTAATCCCACTGGCTTTAATGTTGCTAACAAGTATAGGCAGAACTTGGCTCAGATTCCTAGCTATTAGAACAGTACAGTGACAGCACTCCAAAAAGAATCCAGCATGAGAAGTGCTTCAGCGAAAGTAGACTCAATTGACAGACATTATATAATTGCAAGTGTTTATGAGAATAACTGTGCTTCCCACAACTCAAGTACACAGGAAACACACAGAGAACCTCTCTCCTTTCCACACCAAACCAAACGAATGCAGACAAGAGAACAACTGTCGAAGGCTCAGGTGGAGAACTCCTCACTGGATTCTGAATTATCCACCACACAGCAAAATAAAGAAAGTAATAATTATCTCCTGCGATTTGAGCTCTCCTGCATAATATCCCTCTATTGAAAGGAATCTATTCAATGTGCCTCCTTTATGAAATCTGGAGAACATGAAAAGACTTTCAGAAATATTACTATCTTAAGAATTACTTCCCCAAATCTTTGTCTCTCTCATACTTCTGGTGACCTGCCCCACTAGCTCCTTATGACATATTACCTAATGATACTGCTCAAAATACCTGAGGTTCATTTGGTTATGTTAAATTCTCTAAAAAAGAAACAAGCAGCCTGAAATGCAAACCTTGTTTCTCTTCCCATGAATGCTACCTGACGCACCGAGTATTTCCAGCATTTTCTGTTTTAACTTTAAGATTTTTGTCATCTGCAGTTATTTTCATTTTCAAATATGCTGATTGTTATTGCTGAGATGAAAGTCCAGAATTCAAATTAGCAATGGACCAGGAAGCTGTTATTATCCCAACTAATTGATTAATGCCATAGCTAATGACCAAAATCTGGATTGCAGAACTATTGACTCCTTCACTGACACCAAATTACCCTTTGGAACAATTGGCATGTCATTCGGCTGAACCAAGCAAAGCTGCTGTAAGAAGGGAAATAAATACTGGTCTTGTCAAACCACTGTGATGAAGTACTTTGAAATATTGGTGATGAAGTATATCAGTTCTTGCCTGAGGAGCAACTTGAAACCTCTCCTATTCGCCTATTGTCACAACAGGTCAACATCAGATGCCATTTCATTAGTTCTCCGCTCAGCTCTGGAACATCTGGACTGTGAAAATGCATACATCAGGATGTTTATCATTGACTACAGCTCTGCATTCAACACTATCATCCTCTCAAAACTAATCAAGAAGCTCCAATACCTCCTTGTGCAAATGGATCTTCAATTCCCTCATTTGTAGATTCCGGTCAGTTCAGATTGGCAACAAGATCTTCACAATCACCATCAGCGCAGGTGCACCACAAGGCTGTGTGCTTAGCCCGCTGCTCTACTCACTTCATATTTATAACTGTGAGGCCAAGTACAGCTCCAACGCCATATTTAAATTTGCTGACGATACCACTGTTGGAGGCCAAATTAAAGATGGTAACAAATCAGATACAAGAGGGAGATTGAGAATCTGGCTGAATGGTGCCACAACAACCTCTTGCTCAATGTCAACAAAACCAAAGAGCTGATTACTAACAACAAGTGGAGGAAACTAGAGGTCCATGAGCCAGTCCTCATCAGGGGATCAGAGGTGGAGAGTCAGCAACTTTAAATTCTTCGGTGTTATCATTTCACAGGATCTGTCCTGGGCCCAGCATGTAACAGCCATTACAAAGAAGGCACAGCAGTGCCTGTACTTCTCTAGAAGTTTGCACAGATTCCACATGTCATCTAAAACTCTGACTAACTTCTATAGATGTACAGTGGAGAGTATACTGACTGGTATGGAATCATCAATGACCTTGAACTGGGAAAAATAAATAAATAAAACAGTGGATAAATTCCAGTCCATCATGGGTAGAGCCTTCCACACCATTGAGCACATTTACAGGAGCACTGCTGAGGGAAAGCAGCATCCATCAAAGAACCCCCACCATCCAGACCATGCTCTCTTCTTATTGCCACCATCAAGAAGGAGATATAGGAGTCTCAAGTCCCACACCACCTGGTTCAGGAACAGTTATTGCCCCACAACCATCAGACTCTTGGGACCAGAGGGAATAATTCAATCATCCCAACACTAAATGGATTCCACAACCTATGGACTCAACTTTAAGGCCTCTACAACTTGTGTTCTTGATATTTATTGCTTATTTGTTTATTATAGTTTTTCTTTATTTTGTATTTGCACAGTTTATTGTCTTTGACACATTGGTTGTTTGTCCATCTCTGTTGTGTGCATTTTTCCATTGATTCTACGGGTTTCTGTCTATTTACTGTGAATGCCCACAAGAAAATTAATCTCAGGGTAGTATATGGTGAGATATATGTACTTTGACAATAAATTTACTTTGAACTTTGACAAATAAAGTTAATCTTTGTCTTTATGATGGTCACATCACAAGAAATGATTTTTAAAAAGTGATTTGAGTTCTTGGTCTCTTCTGTTGGCAGTCGGGATGATCAGAAATTTACTAAGGACATCCAGATGGACAGATGGTGAGCATCTTGCCTCAAGACAATACGGCAACGTGCAGTCACACACATACAAAATGCTCCAGGAACTCAGCAGGTCATGCAGCATCTGTGGAAATGAATATACTTTCTGTTCTTTTAATCTGAAATGGAAGATTTGGTCCGCATTTTCAAAGATTTAATCTTCTCCAGCACTTTGCATGTTTTCAAGATGTCAAAATGTAGTAGAGTCAACATAATCACCACTTGTACACAGCAAGTTCCCAAAGTATATGACAATGACCAGATCATCCGTTCTAGTGATTTCCACTGTGAGATAAATATCAGCCCAGGATAAGTTATCATTAGGAAGAGGTGCAGTCGACGTTTCAGGCCGAGACCCTTCGTCAGGACTAACTGAAGGAAGAGTGAGTAAGAGATTTTGAGTGAGCAAAATCTCTTACTCACTCTTCCTTCAGTTAGTCCTGACGAAGGGTCTCGGCCTGAAACGTCGACTGTACCTCCTCCTAGAGATGCTGCCTGGCCTGCTGCGTTCACCAGCAACTTTGATGTGTGTTGCTTGAATTTCCAGCATCTGCAGAATTCCTGTTGTATAAGTTATCATTAGCTTATCTGCTCAATTTCTCATTAATGCTGAATTCAGGGTGCAGCATTTAATGATGAGACTGGGAATGTTCCACACTGCAGAGGAACTAGCACAAAGCATAACGTAGAATTCATAAATGAGACTAAAACCAAACTGAGGCAACAAGCTTAGCAATGACAACATTGAAGAGTATCCTGACTGATTGTATCATCGTCTGGTATGGAAACATCAATGTCCAAGACTGGTAAAGCCTAGTGGACACAGACCAGTCCACCACAGCTTTCTCCACCACTGAACACATCTACAACAGTGCTGCTACAAGAAAGCAGCATCCATCATCAAGGACCCCTGCCATCCAGGCTATGTTCTCTTCTTGCTGCTGCCATAGGGAAGGAGGTACAAGAACTATACCCCACACTACCAAACTCAGGAACAATTATTATCCTTCAACCATCAGGTTCCTGAACCAGCGTGGATAACTTCACTCATCTCAACACTGAACTGATTCCACAACCTATGAACTCACTTTCAAGGACTCTACAATTCACACACCCAATATTATTTACTTATTATTATCATCACTTGTTTCTTTTTGTTTCGGAGGAATATTGTATCATTTCTTAATATATGCATTACTAAATGACAATAAAAGAGGACTGCGTGTCCTCATAATCTAATAATAATCTAATATTTGCAGTTTATCTTCCTTTGCACATTGGTTATTTATTAGCCTTTGTGTGTAGTTTTTCATTGATTCTGTTTTATTTCTTTGTTCTACTGTGAATGGCTGTAAGAAAATGGATCTCAGGGTACTACATGGTAATAAAATTGTAAATAAATTTGTACTTTTAATAAATTTACTTTGAACATTTATCTTTCATAATCCAGTCTAAATTGTACATTGTTATTGCTTTGTGCAGAGGACGTTCATTGTGCTGGTGACCTCTAATCCAACTCAAGTGCAGTAAATATACCTGTACCCTTTTCTCTCTCTCACTCTCAGCATTTCTGTTTTGCCCCTTCTCATTTCTAGTCCACAATTATGCACCACCACTAAATTCTGTATCCCAGGATAACCTGCCCAGATGCCCCATGGTTCTAACTGACATTTCTACAAACTGGCAGGATAAGCAATAGCTGTGAAATAATTGCTCATGGGCATTCTGCAGAGTTGTATTTGTCACCACAAACTGTCAACTAACCATATGCTGCAGCTATGACAGCATGTTTACTGCACATTAGCTTAGCAGAAAGCACCATTCAGTCCTGTTACTAAGTCTGCTCATCTCTAAAGTGTTTGAATCATGCTCATAGAGACATAACAGCATGGAAACGGGCCATTTGGCTGATCACATCCACGCGAACCAGTATTAATCCATATTAATCCCATCTTTCAGTACTTGGATCATTGCCTTTTATGCAAGTGAAAGAGGCAAGTAACAGTAACTATTTTCTGTTATCCTTGTCATTAACATCTGGCGATGCCATTGTCACTAATAGAGAAAATCACCCTAAATTCCCTCTCAGCACTCATGCTAGACACTGAACAATATGTCCTTGCCAAGGGGAGGTGATGAGGTAGAGAGATGTAGAAAGGGAATTAAAGAGCTGAGGGCCAAAACAACTGGAGAAGAGAAGGTGGCTTAAAATTCAAGATGGGCTACTTAGGGCTGATGTCAAGAAATTCCTTCCTGCTCATGTCAGTCTGAATCTGCAATTCTTGCCTCCCACCCCCCTCCCCAAAAAAGTTCTATCAATTGAAACATTCAACATTGTGGGCATCACTGAGTCATGGGAGCTGAACATCCAAGGATACACAGTGTATCAACGGACATGCAAATCGGTAGAGGGGGTGGGGTGGCTCTGTTGGTAAAAAATGAAATCAAATCCTCACAAAGAGGGAACATAGGATTGAGCAGTAGGTGTAGAATCCTTGTGAAGAGTTAAGAAACTGCAGGGATAAAAGACCCTGACGGGAGTTATACACAGCAGCCAGCAAACAGTAGCCAGGATGTGGAATATAAATTACAACGGGAGATAGAAAGAGCATGCAAAAAGGGTGATGTTATGATAATCATGGAGGATTTCAATTTGCAGGTAGATTAAGAAAATCAGGTTAGTGCTGGATCACAAGAGAAGAAATTTATAGAATGCCTACCAGATGGCTTTTCAGAGCAGCTTTTGGTTGAGTCCACTAGGGGAAAGGCTATTCTGGATTGGGTATTGTGCAATGCACTAGATTTGATTAGGAAGCTTAAGGTAAGGGAACCCTTAGGAAAAAGTGATCAAAATACGATAGACCTGCCTACAACTTCAGTAACACAGTGGAGTAAAATGAATTATAGAGGCATGAGGGAGGAGTTAGCCAAAGTTAATCAAAAGAAGATACTCACAGGGATGATGGTAAAACAGCAACGGCTTGAGTTTCTGGGAGCAATTTGGATGGTGCAGGATAGATACATCCTGAAGAAGCAGTAGTATTCTGAAGGCAGGAATACAACCGTGGGTGACAAGGAAAGTCAAAAACACATACAAACAAAAGAGAGGGCCATATAACAGAGCAAAAATTTACTGGAAAGTTAGAAGATTGGGAAACTTTTAAAAACCAACAAAAGGCAACTAAAAATGCCATAAGCAGGGAAAAGATGAAATGCGAAGGTATGTTAACCAATATTATCAAAGAGGATACTAAAAGATTTTTTCCAGATATATAAAGTGTAAAAGAGAGGAGAGAGTAAATATTGGATCAATGGAAAAGCAGTAATCAGGGACAAGAAAATAGCAGATGAACTAAATAAGTATTTTATATCCATCTTCACTATGGAAGACACTAGCAGTCTGCCAGAAGTACAAGAGTGTCAGGGGTTAGAAGTAAGCACAATTGCTATTACTAGAGAAAAGCTGAAAAGTCTGATGGTGGATAAGTCACCTGAACCAGATGAACTACACTCCAGGGTTTTGAAAGAGGTGACTAGGAAGATTGTAGAAGCATTGGTAATCATCTTTCAAGAATCACCAGTTTCTGGTACGGTTCTAGATAAATAAAATAATTATAAATGTCACTCCACTCTTCAAGAAGGGAGAGAGGCAGTAGAAAGGAAATTATAGGTCAGCTAGCCTGACCTTGGTGGTTGAAAAGATGTTGGAGTCTATTATTAAAGATGAGGTTTCTGGGTACTTGAAGGCACGTGATAAAAGTGGCCAAAGTCAGTATGGTTTCCTCAACGGAAAATCGGGCCTGACAAATCTGTTGGAATTCATTTGAGGAAAGAACAAGTAGGATAGACAAAGGAGAATTGATGGACGTTGTGTACTTTCAAAAAGCCTTTCACATGTTGCTGCATATGAGGCTGCTTAACAACATCAGATCCCACAGTATTACAGGAAAGTTACTAGCATGGATAGAGGATTGGCTGATCAGCAAGAGGCAAAAAATGGGTATAAAGGGAGCCTTTGGCTGGTGGTTAATGGCATTCCAATGGGGTCAGTGTTGGGACCACTTCTTTTTACCTTACATATCAATGACCTGGATGATGGAATGGGATGGCTTCGTGGCTAGGTTTGCAGACAATACGAATTATGATGGAGGATAGGTGGTGATTGGAAAGCAGGGAGGCTGCAGAACAGTTTATACAGATTAGGAAAATGAGAAAAGAAGTGGCAAATGGAAAACAGTGTTGGGAAGTGTATAGTCATGCACTTTGGTAGAAGGAATAAAAGGTTAGACTATTTTCTAAATGGGCAGAAAATTCCAAAATTGGCTGTGCAAAGGGGCTTGGGCGTCCTCGTGCAGGACTCCCGAAAGATTAACTTTCAGGTGGAGTCAGTGATGAGGAAGGGAAAAGCAATGTTAGAATTCATTTTGAGAGGACTAGAATATAAAAATAAGGATGTAATGCTGAGGCTTTAGACACTGGTGAGGCCTCACTTGGAGTACTGAGAGTAGTTTTCAGCCCCTAACTAAGAGATGATGTGTTGGTATTAGAGAAGGTTCAAAGAAGGTTCACAAGAATGATTCCAAGAATGAAAGGGTTATTGTCTGATGACTCTGGGCCTGTACTCACTGGAATTTAGAAGAATGGAGGTGGGGGGGGAATCTCATTGAAATCTATTGAATTTTGAAAAGCCTAAGTAGTGTGAATGTGGAGAGGGTATTTCCTATAGTGGGGGAGTCTTGAACCAGTGGGCACTGCCTGAGAATAGAGGGATATCCACTTAGAATGGGGATGAGGAGAAATTTCTCTAGCCAGAGTGGTGAATCTGTGGAATTCATTGTCACAGCTGACTGTGGAGGCTAGGTCACTGGGGGTATTTAAGGCAGAGTCTGATAGGTTCTTGATTTACCAGGGCATGAAAGGTTACGGGGAGAAAGCAGTTGAGTGGGGCTGATGGGGAACGTAGATCCGTCATGATGAGATGGTGGAGCAGACTCGATGGGCCGAATGGCCTAATTCTGCTCCTATCTCTTACAGTCTAATACTGAACTTTCCTCCCCTCTCCATGAATGTGGCTCTACCCTTCATAGAACGCAGAATGGTACAGCACAAGAACAGGCTCTTCAGCCCATCACATCTGTGCCAACTAAGATGCTAATCCCATTTGCTTACGTGTGATCCAGATCCATATCCCTACTTTCCCCACCTGTTCATGTACCTGTCCTAGTTCCTCTTAAGCTTTGTTATTATATTTACTCCACCACCACACCTGGCAACACGTTCCAGATACTTACCACTAGCTGTGTAAAATATAATCCTGCCTCATACCTTCTTTAAATCCTCTCCTCTCACTTTAAAACTACGCCTTCCAGAAGCTGATATTTCCATCCCGAGTAGAGTACTCTATCAATGCCTCTCATAAGCTTATAAACTTTGATCAGGTTGCCCCACCCCACCCCACCCCACCCGCCCCCCAATACTCCAGAGAGAGCAATGCAAGTTTGCCTGACCTCTGCTTATGGTTAATAGTCCCTCATCCAGGCAACATCCTGGTGAACCTCCTCTGCACCCTCTCCAAAGCCTGCAGATCCTCCCTACGATGTTGTGACCAGAACTCCAAACGTGGTCTAAGCACAGTCACATACAAATCTCTTTACCAAGGAGTGGAGGGAATATTCATGTTACACCCAAGCAGTGGAAGCAAACAGCATGGATGCATTTATGGGGAAACTAGAGAGAGTTGAATTAAGAAGAGAACTAAAGTTTTATGCTGCTTCATACGGTTAAGGGTACAGTGAAACAGAACTTAAAGCGTGGAAGAAGGCCCAAATGCTGTATGCTACTGTTTCTGTTAAATATTGGCCTTGTAATCTCTCTCCATTCCTTCCTCCCACATATCCAGCTGCCTCTTAAAATTCTGCTGCTTTACCAACTCCCTCCCTGGGGAAGCAAGCTCCATTCTCCCCACTCTCCAGGGAAGATATTTCTCTCAAGTCCCAGTTGGATTTTTAGTGATCAGCACCTGGTCAAGATTTGGCTGTGAAGCCCGGCACTTGAACTCACTGCCTCGTTTCCCATTGTCCCAAATGTCTGCTCTGACCCTACAGAATAGATCAGATTAGCCAAGACAATCCTAGAGTGAACAGCCAGGCCCCCCAGTGGGTCAGGGACCGGGGTCAGGTTAGGACAAGCCCTGCCCATGAACCTGAGAATCTTTGACAGATAGCAAAACCCCACCTTCCACCTGTCAAAACTGTTAGGTTTTCTATGTTGCTGACATTCCAACACAATTTTTTAAATTTAACATGAAACAATTTAAAAAATCTTTTAAAAGTATTAATTACTTTCAAAGGTGAAGTAAAATACTTAAGTAATCACAAAACATTAAAGCGAATAATTTGAAACATAGCACACAGCATCCCTCCCTTTCTTTAGAGCCAGTACAAAAGGTGGCCAAAACCCATGGTCTTGCAGACCCTGTACGTTGACCAACAAAACAGAGCCCTGAGAGTAAATGCTGAGACACCTCATTAAGCTCCTGCTCTCCTTTCAACTCCATGAGGAGCCCAGGATGAAACACAGCCAGGAACTCACTCCCCACTCTATCTGCAAGATCAGGATGGACACAGGCATTCATGCAGCAGTCCCAAATCTGTCAGTACTAATGGGAGGCAAGTCCATTAGTTGCACCGGAAATGTCTGCAGAAATATTGGCAAAATGCAGGCTCATGTTTATGCTTCCCAGTCATGGAACTCTTCCTCAATCCGCACTGGGTCACACCTCAGCTTCCCAACCCTGGAGAGAGGAGCCCCAGCCTTTTCCATCTTTCCTGGCAGAACTTTTACTTAAAGACAAGAAAGATAAAACACACACTTAAAAGGGTTACAGAGTGTTGGGCCCTTCAATGCCCAGCCTGTGGCAAGTAATACAGGATGAGTAAAGGTTACCAATCTTTGGACCAACTGTGTAAGGATTGACAGTTTGACTGAAAAGGCCCTGAAATTGTTCGTCATAGTTGCAAACCAGCCGAACACCATTGTCTGAAACTAGAGCTGAGAACTAGTTACTTGGCTGAAGAGATGACTGCATTACCTCACTGCACTGCAGAGACAACAAACTCTCTGTACTGAACTGCATTGTAAGGCACAGTCACCATAACGTGACAGGCAATGCTTCCAGTCAGCCTGTGTCAGCATGCCCCTGTGGTAGCCAACGTGAATCTCCAATTCGGAGTACTGCAGTTCATGTCTGGCTGCAGACTAGACCACAAGACCAAAACCAAGGATCCCAGTGGAGCACCAAGAAAGAGGGCCAGCACTGGGGGAGCCAAACGCCACAGGGGCAGTGCTGAGCAGCCCGTCACTAGCGGAGAAGCACTGCTGTAGGAGGAAGGGCCAGCACTGAGGGAGTGTGATACTGTGGGATGGCATCTCATTGTGGGAGGGATGTTACTGAGGGAGCATCATACTCTGCAAGGGGCAGTACTGTGGGAGGAGCAGCACTGAGGCAGGGTCACACGACAGGGGGAGCACTGAGGGAGGGTCACACGACAGGGGGAGCACTGAGGGAGGGACACACGATAGGAGGGAGCACTGAGGGAGGGTCACACGAAGGGGGGAGCACTGAGGGAGGGTCACACGACAGGGGGAGCACTGAGGGAGGGTCACACAACGGGGGGAGCACTGAGGGAGGGTCACACGATAGGAGGGAGCACTGAGGGAGGGTCACACAACGGGGGAGCACTGAGGGAGGGTCACACAACGGGGGGAGCACTGAGGGAGGGTCACACGACAGGGGGAGCACTGAGGGAGGGTCACACGACAGGGGGAGCACTGAGGGAGGGTCACACGACGGGGGGAGCACTGAGGGAGGGACACATGATGGGGGGAGCACTGAGGGAGGGACACACGACAGGAGGGAGCACTGAGGGAGGGTCACACGACGGGGGGAGCACTGAGGGAGGGTCACACGACGGGGGGAGCACTGAGGGAGGGTCACACGACAGGGGGAGCACTGAGGGAGGGACACACGATGGGGGGAGCACTGAGGGAGGGACACACGATGGGGGGGAGCACTGAGGGAGGGACACACGACAGGGGGAGCACTGAGGGAGGGTCACACGACGGGGGGAGCACTGAGGGAGGGACACATGATGGGGGGAGCACTGAGGGAGGGACACACGACAGGAGGGAGCACTGAGGGAGGGTCACACGATGGGGGGAGCACTGAGGGAGGGTCACACGACGGGGGGAGCACTGAGGGAGGGACACACGATGGGGGGGAGCACTGAGGGAGGGACACACGACAGGGGGAGCACTGAGGGAGGGTCACACGACGGGGGGAGCACTGAGGGAGGGACACATGATGGGGGGGAGCACTGAGGGAGGGACACACGACAGGAGGGAGCACTGAGGGAGGGTCACACGACGGGGGGAGCACTGAGGGAGGGTTACATGACGGGGGAGCACTGAGGGAGGGTCACACGACGGGGGAGCACTGAGGGAGGGACACACGATGGGGGAGAGCACTGAGGGAGGGACACACGATGGGGGAGAGCACTGAGGGAGGGACACACGATAGGGGGGAGCACTGAGGGAGGGTCACACGATGGGGGGAGCACTGAGGGAGGGACACACGACGGGGGGAGCACTGAGGGAGGGACACACGACGGGGGGAGCACTGAGGGAGGGTCACACGATGGGGGGAGCACTGAGGGAGGGACACACGATGGGGGGGAGCACTGAGGGAGGGACACAGGATAGGGGGAGCACTGAGGGAGGGTCACACGACGGGGGGAGCACTGAGGGAGGGACACACGATGGGGGGAGCACTGAGGGAGGGACACACGATGGGGGGAGCACTGAGGGAGGGTCACACGATGGGGGGAGACACACGACGGGGGGAGAGGGACACACGACAGGAGGGAGCACTGAGGGAGGGTCACACGACAGGAGGGAGCACTACACACGACAGGGGGAGCACTGAGGGAGGGTCACACGACGGGGGGAGCACTGAGGGAGGGACACATGATGGGGGGGAGCACTGAGGGAGGGACACACGACAGGAGGGAGCACTGAGGGAGGGTCACACGACGGGGGGAGCACTGAGGGAGGGTCACACGACGGGGGGAGCACTGAGGGAGGGTTACATGACGGGGGAGCACTGAGGGAGGGTCACACGACGGGGGAGCACTGAGGGAGGGACACACGATGGGGGAGAGCACTGAGGGAGGGACACACGATGGGGGAGAGCACTGAGGGAGGGACACACGATAGGGGGGAGCACTGAGGGAGGGTCACACGATGGGGGGAGCACTGAGGGAGGGACACACGACGGGGGGAGCACTGAGGGAGGGACACACGATAGGGGGAGCACTGAGGGAGGGTCACAAGATGGGGGGAGCACTGAGGGAGGGACACACGATGGGGGGGAGCACTGAGGGAGGGACACAGGATAGGGGGAGCACTGAGGGAGGGTCACACGACGGGGGGAGCACTGAGGGAGGGACACACGATGGGGGGAGCACTGAGGGAGGGACACACGATGGGGGGGAGCACTGAGGGAGGGTCACACGATGGGGGGAGCACTGAGGGAGGGACACACGATGGGGGGAGCACTGAGGGAGGGACACAGGATAGGGGGAGCACTGGGGGAGGGACACACGATAGGGGGGAGCACTGAGGGAGGGTCACACGATGGGGGAGCACTGAGGGAGGGACACACGATAGGGGGAGCACTGGGGGAGGGACACAAACGATAGGGGGAGCACTGGGGGAGGGTCACACGACGGGGGAGCACTGAGGGAGGGTCACACGACGGGGGGGAGCACTGAGGGAGGGTCACACGACGGGGGGAGCACTGAGGGAGGGACACACGATGGGGGGAGCACTGAGGGAGGGACACACGACAGGAGGGAGCACTGAGGGAGGGTCACACGACAGGGGGAGCACTGAGGGAGGGACACACGATAGGAGGGAGCACTGAGGGAGGGTCACACGACGGGGGAGCACTGAGGGAGGGACACACGATGGGGGAGAGCACTGAGGGAGGGACACACGATAGGAGGGAGCACTGAGGCAGGGTCACACGACAGGGGGAGCACTGAGCGAGGGTCACACAACGGGGGGAGCACTGAGGGAGGCACACACGATAGGAGGGAGCACTGAGGGAGGGTCACACGACGGGGGGAGCACTGAGGGAGGGTCACACGACGGGGGGAGCACTGAGGGAGGGACACACGATGGGGGGGAGCACTGAGGGAGGGACACACGATGGGGGGGAGCACTGAGGGAGGGACACACGATAGGGGGAGCACTGAGGGAGGGTCACATGATGGGGGGAGCACTGAGGGAGGGACACACGATGGGGGGGAGCACTGAGGGAGGGACACACGATAGGGGGAGCACTGGGGGAGGGACACACGATGGGGGGAGCACAGGGAGGGTTACACAATGGGGGAGCACTGAGGGAGGGACACACGATGGGGGAGCACTGGGGGAGAGACACACGATGGGGGAGCACTGGGGGAGAGACACACTATAGGGGGAGCACTGGGGGAGGGACACACGATAGGGGAGCACTGGGGGAGGGACACAAACGATAGGGGGAGCACTGGGGGAGGGACACACGATGGGGGGAGCACTGGGGGAGGGACACACGATGGGGGGAGCACTGAGGGAGGGTCATACGATGGGGGGAGCACTGAGGGAGGGTCACACTATGGGGGGGAAAAGGAGTCACAATATGGAAGGGGCAGCACCGAGGAAGAGTTCTACAATGGGAGAGGCAACAATGAGGGAGAGTCACACTGTAAAGGGGACTGTATTGATAGGGTCACACTGTGAGAAGGGCAAAACTGAGGGAATGTCGCACTGGGTTGAGCCAAGGATTCACATTCATTATAAAAATACACAGCTAAAAATAGAGAACAGATTCAGAGCTTGGGTGTTAAATTATTTGACCAGACTGAACTAAGCTTTTGTGTTTAGGAGTTTAAGTCACAGTAAGTTCAAAGGTAATTGAGCAAGAGGTAAATAAACTAATGGCAGGCCAGATAAAAGACTCCCCTGCTCCCTCTGACCTACAATGGATTCCATCAGGTTACACAGTACTCTAATTAAATTGCCATTTTTCTGGAAATTATTTGCTTTACTCTTCATTCAGTACCATTGTGCCAAATTCAGGAAGGGAGTGGGCGTCGGAGAGGTGTGTTAGAAGCAGCTTCATAAGTTTTTAATATTTTAACCTCTGACCTGACTCCAACCCAACCATCCTCGGCACAACTGAGAGATTGCTAGCTACAATACACATAATACTCTTGAGTGAGGCAGGAATGTCAGGACTGGAACATGATCATTTTATGCTCCACTCACCTGAAATTGGCAAACCTCAAGGAAACCTAAAGGCCAGCTTTAATTTCTGGGAAGGAAAGCAGTTTTCCGCTTGAACATACAATCAACTAAAAACAAGTAGCTTGGGCCCGATTACAGTAGTACTTTAAGATAAACTTAATGTCATAACAAGAGTAGATTTGAATGACAAAGATGGCAAAACTGACTGAGTAATGACAGATTCTGATAAGAATTACCACAGCTGGAAAAACACCAGTCGAGAGTGACAGATATAGTTTTGCTTGTCACACAAAACCACATTAACAAGACAAACATTTACCAGACCAACTTCCTGGCATTATTATTAACCCTTTTGTGATTTGTGCAGAGGAGGCAGAATTGAATCCTTGATAAGAGCATATGGCATAGGAGCAGAAACATGCCATTCGGCCCATTGAGTCTATTCTATCATTCCAACATGGCTGATTTACTTTCACTCACAACCCCTGTTCTTCTGCCTTCTCCCCCTAACCTCTGATGCCCTTACTAATCAAGAACCTATCAACCTCGATTTAAACTATATCCAATGACTGATCTCTACAGCAGTTTGTGGCAATTACTTCCACAGATTCATCACCCACTGGCTAAAGAAATTCCTTCTCATCTCTGTTCTAAAGGGGCATCCCTCTATTCCGAGGCTGTACACTCCGGTCCCAGACTCCCCATTATAGAAAATATCCTCTACATGTGCACTTTATCTAAGGCTTTCAATATTCCATAGGTTTCAATGAGATTCCCCCCCCCCGCTTCACTAGTTCTTTTACACAGCAGTGTGCACAGGCCCAGTGCCATCAAATGCTCCTCATATATTAACACTTTCATACCCAATTAAAACCCCAATATTATCTGTATCACCCACACTGCTAGAACCCAGATGAGGTACTTGTTCAATTCTGGAAGGTTGTCACAACGTTGGATGGAGGAGGTTAACTTTTATGGTCCCAGGTAATCATATTCATATTCATGTTTCTGAAGTCACTCTGTTATAATAGATTGAAGAATATTGATCCCCATATCCTGGTACAGGGGATATTTGGTATTTCAATATCTATAACAAAGATGTATCATGGGCTCCAGCCTCCCCACCATCAAGGACACCTTCAAAACATATACATACATACACACACAGGAGGTCATTCAGTCCTTTAAGTCTGTATTCCCATCAAGTACTGACTACTTTGTGATCTAATTCCATATACCCGCTTTTCCTTACAACCCTTAATACCTTTAGTTGCAAAAGAAATCTATTAATAAAAGTAACAACTGCTATTTGTGAAAGAAAGCACCAAAGCTCCCCAATCTTCTGAATCTCGCAGATTTTTGCAACTTCACTCTGGTCAGACCACACCTGGAAATTTGTGCTCAGTTCTGGTCCTCTTATTATAGGAAGGACGTAGAAGCTTTAGAGAGGGCAGAAAGAAGATTTACCAGGATCCTGCATGTCTTACGAAGAAGGGTGAGCAAGTCAGTGTTTTACTCTTTAGAGTGAAGGAGAATGAGAGGTGCCTTGATTGGGGCGTCTAAGATGATAAGAGGGATATTTATGATAGACAGCCCGCACCTTTCTCCCACAGCAGCAATGGCTAATATCAGGGAGGATAATTCTTAGGTGATTGGATGAAAGTATTGGGGGGGAATGTCAGAGAAAGGTGAATTTTTTTTATATAAATGCAGAGAGTGGTAAGTGCATGGAACTCACTCTCCAGGTGACGGTGGAGGCAGATAAATCAGAACATTTAGAAGACTCAGGTAGGCAAATGGATGAGCTATGTGGGAGGGAAGGGTTAGAGTGATCTTAGAGTAGGTTAAAAGGTTGGCACAACATTGTGGGCTGACGGGTGGCACTGTGCTGTAGTGTTCTGTGTCCACTCCTGAAACCCAACCCAGGCTCTAACCTGTAGACAACCTGAAGTCAGATTCTGCACCTATGGACATAGGGATAGAAGACAGCAATCATCAGCTTCACCCTGAAACCGTCAGTCAAAACACCCTATAAACGAGGAATACATTCCTAGTCTCCCTTGGAGTTCGGCTATCATTCATTATGAATCCATAATGAATTCTTTCTTTGGGTGATCCATCCATCCAGGGGTGTGGTGCCTAGAGATGCTCCCAGAGTCCTGGGCAGAACATGTAGACGACAACATCACTATTAATTTGAATAAATTCATGGTTGCAGCATTTTCTGGTTCAGGATCACAATCCCAGAGTTTTAAAATAGTTTTAATTTGAGGGTGTTTTCTGGTATATCTCAGATTACTGTATATTGAGAAACTAGAGCCTGTCATCCTGGCAGAAACCAAAAGTGGTGAGGTGACTTTAAGCCAGAGCAGCTGATCCAATTCACTCCCATCTGACCCTACCTCCCTCCCTCCTTTGAAAGGAATTCCAACTTGCTGCTCTTGAGAGGTGAGGGGGTAGAATACTCATAGGAAGACAGCCTATTTGTCACTGCACACACTGGTCTCAGAGGACACACTGATCTGTGATCCCAAACCAAGGAATGCACAGTAAAAGACTTCAGGGCTCCGCAGACAGGGCCACGGAGGCTAGTACATCAGACGCACAAAATGAAGGCAAGCTGCTTCAGCTTGGGGGCCAGTGGGAAGAGCAGTGACCCTCGGAATTCCCTGCATAGGCAAAATTATCACAGAATGCAGGGGAAACTTCTCAACACAGAAAGTCGCGAGGTTGCAGGATTCACTTCCAGAATTAGAGTGGTTGACGCAGAAAATGCATCCACATTTGAGAATAGATTGGAGAAGTTTAGCATTTCACCAGACAAGGGCCTATACTAGAAGAAGGCAGGGAGAAAAAATAAAAGCAGAACACACAGGAAACACTCAGGTGGCATTTGTGCGGAGAGAAATAATGCTTCAGGTTAATACCTTTAATAAGAATTTAATCATGAAGCATTAACAGTTTCTCTCTCTCTCTCTCTCTCTCTCTCTCTCTACACATGGGTCTAATGTGCTGTGCATTTCAAATATTCACTGGTTTTATTCACTCAGAAGGGATGGAAAGATATGGGAGCAGAGAACACAGGGTGGAGAGACACAGCACGCAAAACTGCCTCCTTCTTGAGTCAAAGATTTTCTACGCTTCTCTGATCCCTGGATAGCTTTGAACTCCGCCATCAATGGTGCCTTGATCATGTTTAATCACCGCACCTTCAGCCTCAAAAAGGCAGTATCCATGAATTAAAGACCCCCATTATCCAGGCCACGCTCTCTTCTCATTACTATTAACAGAGAGGCGGTACAAGAGCCTGAAGACACACACTCAACATTTTAGGAACAGCTTCTTCCCCTCTGCCATCAGATTTCTGAAAGGACAATGAATCCATGAACACCACCTCATTATCCGAACGTTAAGAGGCCTGAACACCCAAAAATGAGGTGACTTACAGGGAAGAAGCCATCACTCTGACACAGTGGTGTCAAGAAAACAACCTCTCCCTCAATGTCACAAAAACAAAGGAGCTGGTTGTGGATCACAGGACGAATGGAGATGGGCTAACCCCTATTGACATCAACGGATCTGGGGTTGAGAGGGTAAACAGTTTCAAGTTCCTCGGCATCCACATCACTGAGGACTTCACGTGATCTGTGCACACCAGGTGTGTGGTGAAAAAGGCACAACAGCTCCTCTTTCACCTTAGATGGTTGAGGAAGTTTGATATGGGCCCCCAAATCCTAATAACTTTCTACAGGGGCACAACTGAGAGCATCCTGACTGGCTGCATCACTGCCTGGTATGGGAACTGTACCTCCCTCAATCACAGGACTCTGTAAAGAGTGGTGTGGACAGCCTAGCACATCTGTAGATGTGAACTTCCCACAATTCAGGACATTTACAAGGGCAGGTGTGTAAAAAGGGCCTGTAGGACCATTGGGGACCCAAGCCATCCCAACCACAATCTATTCCAGCTGCTACCATCTGGGAAGCAGTACTGCAGCGTAAAAGCCAGGAACAACAGGCTCCAGGACAGCTTCTTCCACCAGGCCATCAGACTGATGCACTCATGCTAATTTGAGTGTACTCTATATTACATTAGCTGTTCCATTTATTACTATGATTGCACATTCAGATGGAGACATAACGTATAGATTTTTACGCCTCATGTGTGTATGTATGTGAAGGATATAAGAAATACAGTCAATTCAATTCAATTTCCCATGGCGGGGGGGGGGGGGGTGAATCTAAGACAGGGAGGCATGACTTCAGGATTGAAGGATGTCCATTTAGAACAGAGATGTGAAGAAATTACTTTAGTCAGAGGGTGGTAAATCTGTGGAATTTGTTGCCATGTGTGGCTCTAGAGGCCAAGTCATTGGGTGCTTTAAAGAACATAGGTTCTTGATTAGCCAGGGCATCAAAGGGTATGAGGAGAAGGTAGGGGAGTGGGGATGACTGGAATAATTGGATCAGCCCATGATTGAATGGTGGAGCCGGCTCGATGGGCCGAATGGCCTACTTCTGTTCCTATATCTTATCTTATTCTTTTTTGCTCTATTTATCATAGTCATAGTCATAGTCATACTTTATTGATCCCGGGGGAAATTGGTTTTCGTTATTTTTGTAATTAGTAGTAATTTTATATCAATGCACTGTACTACTACTGCAAAACAAATTTCATGTCGTTTGCTGCAAGTCAGTGGTAATAAATCTGATTCTAAATCGATAATGAAGCAACCTGCCATCTACCAGTCAAGAGAGTGCCAGCAACGATTCCTTCAGTGACACCTTCCAGTAGTCAATTATATCACCTTTTGTCCGCCTCTTACTTATTCTTTCCATCTTAATCGTGTTTCGGAAACTGTTGGACCCTGTTTGGCATTCAAGACCTAGCGCTCCTGGAAGAAAATTCCAGGAGAGGACCACGGGCACAAGCTGTCCCAAACAGGAGACCAGAGTAGGGGTGCATTTCTTGTCGAGGATGGAAACATCGAGGTGAATGCGGAGGAGGCAGGGGCGGCGGTCGTTCTTAACAGGTCAGGCTGGGGGTCAAGAGGCCACGTCGGGTTGAAGGTTGCTCCTCACGGGAGGCCGCCTCAGGCCGGAGGTCGCTCCCCATGGGAGGTCGTGCCAGGCCAGAGTTCAGGAAACCACTTTTCGGCGGATGACAAGGACCCTGATAGAGACCATGGAAAGATGGAGTTCTAGCTGTTGCTTTCCTCGATGCTGACGAAGGATGTTTTCAAAATTCTGAGACATATGTAATTATCGATGTAGTTTATATTGGTCTCCTTCAGCTTTTCTGTGTTTTCTTTCTTGCTGTTGATTGACAGGTAGGTGATAGGTTATTTTTTTGGGTGAGGGAGGAGTTGGGTGCTTGATGTTATTGTCGCTGTTTTTTTGTATGGGAAGAGCTTGTGGGTGAGGGGTTTAATATTTTAGCTGCAGTGTCTGGGTGGGCAATCTATTAACTTTTGTGCAAGGGAGTGATGGGGGTGGGGGATACGGTTTGGAGTTTGTGAATTTTGTTCTTTTTCTTTTTCGTGCAGCAGGGATTCCTCAACAACTTCCTTGGCTTTTCTGTATTTTACAGCTCTCTGGTGAAGACAAATCTTGGAGTTGTATACTCTGATAATAAAATGAACCTTTGACCACTTAAATACTACCTCGTTATTTTTGCTCCCGTTTTTCTACCACTTATTTTATTTAATTATATATTTTTCTTGTAATATATATATTTATTGTAATTTATAGTTTGTTTTTATGTGCTGTTCAACTGCCATTAAACGACAAATTTCACAACACGTTAAAGCTGATTCTGTGAAGTGATATTAAACCTGATTCTGATTCTAGAGCACAAATTCCCTCCTTAAACCTCAGTCTCTGCAGCCCACTTTGATTAAAACTTTCTACAACTTCAGAAAGGTTTGATATGAATTCATAACCTTATTACTAATTGGCTACATTAGAATTTTGATGAAGAATCTAGAAACCGTACTATAATTCCCTGAGCAGCCTAGTATGACTGCACAGACCTACAGAACTAATCAAACCAAAGACATTTCAGTTTTCACCACAATTTATTTCAATCTCAGGCAGAGCAGAGGCTGACTGATGTAAATGGCCTCAGTCTGACTCTTTCACCCCTCACCTTCACTGCCAGTGGGTAAGGAAGACTAATGCAGAGGAAGCAAACTTCTGGGCTCCACAGAGCAATTAACTTCAGTTCAAAGCACAAATATTACTGATAACATAGGTCATGCATAAACTTTGAAAATAATGTAGACCTTCCACAATCTGAGGAGAGCCCAAAGTGATTTGCAGTCCACTTTGGGTGCATGGAACACCCTGCCAGGGGTAGAGATACAGGCAAATACATGAGAAGCATTTAAGAGGGTCACTCAATAGCAGTTTTCTGGTGATACACAGATTAACAGTTTTTGTGATATTGATATGATGTATAGATATTCAGTTTTTTGTGCAAATGATTGAGAGATTAATATTAGCTTGGACCACCCTTGCTCTTTAAAAAGTGACATGATGTTTTCATATGCTTTCTTATAGAGAGTGTCCTTAAGGTTGTTATAGGCAGGGCTGGTAATGTGGACAAGCTCCCATTACCTATTAAATGTTCTCAATGATGAGCACCTCAAATTGCCTCTGACAATCGAATCCAGCTCCTGGCATTCATATGTAGCTTAGTTAGTAAGCCTGGCGAGACCGTTTTTACTGACAGGAGAATGGGCAAAGGCGAGTTACTGGTGTCTTAAAACCAGTCACTTTGGGCAGATGGGGCTCATCTAGGAGAGGGGGAAACTCTGATCTCAAATGTCTCCTGCCTTGCGGCTATACTCACTCATGGGGGAGGCATCAGTGGTAAACCCCGAGGAAAGAATCCAGAGATGGAGACCCTAAGGCAGTCTTATGTTGAGTTCAACATTGACTGTCAACTCCTGCAACGCTGCTGGTACCAAACTGTATCGGTCTCCGCCGTTCCTTTGGGTTCATCAGATGCATGGAGAAGGGAGCTTGCTACATGCACAATAGCTTGCTCTCTATATCGTACTGCTCAAGCTTGCATGTCTAGACAGCTAGGACGCAACATCCATGGTCGACGCTGACCGACGGAGGCTTCACTCTTGTAAAGAGTGCATGGCCTCAGTCTAACACATCGTTAATGTACAACAGTGCGGAGTTCCCTCCAGTTACACTGCAATAACAGCCTAGATTTTTTTTAAGCAAATGCTACACAAGTTATGATAGGGTGAAAAAAACTTTAACAGCGAACACATGAGAACATAGAAAATTACAGCGCAGTACTGGCCCTTTGGCCCACAATGTTGTGCTAACCCTTCAACCCACTCTAACCCTTCCCTCCTACATAGCCCTCCATTTTTCTATCACCCATGTTCCAGTATCTTAAATGCCCCTAATGTAGCTCAAAAGTTCAAAGTAAATTTATCATTGAAGTATGTATATGTCACCATATACAAAATGCTAGAGGAACTCAGCAGGCCGGGCAACATCAATGGAAAACAGTAAACCATTAACGTTTTAGGCTGAGACCCTTCATCAGGACTGAGAAACTGAGTCCTGATGAAGGATCTCTGTGCAAAATGTTGACTGTTTACTCCTTTCCATAGATGCTGCCTGGCCTGCTGAGTTCCTCCAGCATGTTGCGTGTGTTGCTTTGGATTTCCAGCATCTGCAGATTTTCTCGTATATGTCACCATATACTAACTTGAGATTCATTTTCATAGCATTCATGGGAAAACAAAGTACTACAAGGAATCAATGAAAAGCTACACATAAAGACTGACAAGCAACCAGTATTGTGAAAAGGAGACAAACGATAGTTAGATAAAACTGAGAACATCAGCTATAGAGTTCTTGAAATGAGTCTATTATGCATCTGCCTCTGCCACCCCCCCGGCAGGGCATTCCACCCACCCACCACTCCGTGTAAAAAAACTTACCTCTGACATTGCCACTATAACTTTCTTTAATCACCTTAAAATTATGTCCCCTCGTATTAGCTCTGACAACTTATTTCATTTAGGTTAGACTCTGCTATCCAATACGAGTCCAGACAACTCAGTGAATCTGGAAACAAGTTAATTAAACATGTTGCTATTTGACTCAACATATGTTTTACTGTGCCAGTGTGGAGCTTGGGGCCTGTCTGAATAGGCCTCCTTTAAAAAAAGGTCACTATTTTATTACAGCATCAAATCAACCCCAATTCCATGCATAGGGGTACATTTACTGTAGTTCTGGTATGAAGCAAAGAAACTTTGTCCTGCCTCTATAGTGTACAGTTTGATGTAACTATTCCCAAAAGCAAAAGACTGGACTTGTAGAGGGCCTCAGTCCTGTTCAATTTCAGCTATTGGGAAAAAAAACAATCCCAGCATCCCTCCCTTTGCCATGTTTAGCTCAAAGAGTCCAGTGTTCCTGTCTCAACAATCTGACCCAACAATCTCTTCCAGCTGTTGTTCATCCTCTGTGGAAAAAATACTTCCTCAAGCCTGGCTAAAAATACCAGCTCCAGTATCACCCTCCCTGCATGAACAGCTTAACTATTTCAAACATGCACAAATTCCATAGGCTTTACAATAATATGTGCACACAGTCTGGAATTCCCTCCTGAAATTCTTCACATCATTCTAACCCTTTAAGGCACTCTATAGTTCCTCCCACTCTGAACAATAACCATTATGTGGGCTGGTGATAATCTTTACTCAGATAAATCACCCATAAAGATCCTTATCACATATTACTATTTTACAGGTATTGTACAACAGTTGTATTTATGTTAAGTTGCCCTTAACAATTGCATTTGATCTTTTTCTCCAACAGCTGGAGCGATTTGGCTCCAGACACAACCCCTCTTCTCTATTTCTTCCCATTAATATCACTAATCTCAATCTCAGGCTTTCTTCAGTCTCCCAATTTCTGGCCCAGATTTCTTCACGTTGAATCCAGCAGTCTCCCCTTAGTTCACTATCCTTTCCCAGCAGTAAATTGCACAGCCTCCCCTCCATGGACTCTGTCCATACCTTGGCAAAACAGCCAAAAATAATCAAAGACCCCATGCATCCCAGACATACTCTCTTCTTCCACCCCCCACCCCACAATAGGGAAGAAGATTCAAAGCCTGAAAGGAGACAAATCTCAAGGCTGTATAATCTATACACTCTTTGATAATAAATGTACTGAACTTTGAAATGGTCCTGCTGAAGGGTCTCGGCCCGAAACATCGACTGTACTCTTTTCCGTAGATGCTGCCTGGCCTGCTGAGTTCCTCCAGCATTTTGTGTGTGCTGCTTAACCAGACTGAAAGACAGCTTCTGTTGCCTAGTACAATAAGATGGACTCCTTACCTCAAAATCTACTTAGTCATGACTCTATTATTGTTTGAGCTGGTACCACCTCAATGTAGTGATAGACCATAAGATGTAGGAGCAGAATTAGACTAATAAGTCTGCTTCACCATTCCATCATGGCTGATTTATTATCCTTCTCAACCCTATTTTCCTGCCTTCTCCCTGTAACCTTTGACGCCCTGACAAATCAAGAACCTATCAACCTCTACTTTAATTATACCCAATGTCTTGGCCTCCATAGCCATCTAAGGCAGTGAATTCCACAAATTCACCATCCTTCTCATCTCCAAAGGGACATCATTGTAATCTGAAGCTGTGCCCTTTGGTCCTGAACTCCCCCACTATAGGAAACATCCTCTCCATATCCACTCTATCTAGTCCTATCAATATTCGATAGGTTTCACAGACATCCCACCCTGCAAAAACTCATTTCAGGGAGGTAGCACCATCAATTTGCGGGAGACTCCCGGAACTTCCAGGAGAGGTGGGATGTCTGCAATAGAGTAGCTCTTTAGCAGCTAGCCAGCTAGTTTAAGTAACGTTAGCTATGCTAATGAACGAATGACACCCGTTAAACTCACCTCAACACGTCATTTACAGTCTTGACCCACCATGGGCAATAGAAAAGTCACTGTTGCAAACAGTGCAGCGAGCAACACTGTCATTATTTTTGACCCCTATTAGGCAGGGGTACACTTTAGTGTAGTCTGGGGTGACGTACGTTTTATATTTTCTTTTTTTGGAACACTCTGCCATGGTGCGCACTCGCTCTTTCTCTCTCTCTCTCTCTCTCGCTCAGTCGCTCTCAAAAAAATTGATTTCCAGAACATTGTATATAATTTGCGGGCATCAGGGAGCCACTATTAATATGCAGGAGACTCCCGGAACTTCCGGGAGAGGTGAGGTGTCTGGTTTCAATGAGATCTCCACCCCCCACCACCAACGCTTCTAAACTCCAGCAAGCACAGGTCTAGAGCTATCAAACATCTTTATACATTAACCCTTTCATTCCCAGAATAATTTTCATGAACCTCCTATGGACCCTCTCCAATGCCAGCACATCCTTTCTAAGGCTAGGGACCCAAAACTGCCCGCAATACTCAAAGTGTGATCTGATAATGCCTGATGAAGCCTCAGCATTACATTCTTGCTTTTACATTCTAGTCCCTCGAAATGAATGCTAACATTACATTTGCCTTCCTTACCACTGACTCAGCCTGCAAGTTAACCTTTCGAGAATCCTGCACGAGGCCTCCTGAGTTGCTTTACACATCTGATTTCTGAATTTGCTCGCCACTTAGAAAATAGTTTATCCCTTTATTCCTTCTACTAAAGTGCATGACCATGCAATTCCCTACGTTATATTCCATCTGCCACTTTGCCCATTCTCCTAATCTGTCCAAGTCCTTCTGCAGACTCCCTGCTTCCTCAACACCATCTACCCTCCATATATCTTTGTTGTATTGAATTGATCTGTATGGATGGTTTATGCAAAACAAACATTTTACTGTATCTCGGTACATGTGACGCAAATAAACTAATTTACCAATGCTGGCCACCAGAGAAATGCGCAGTTCACTCCCTGAACATGGCCAGCAAGGCCAACATTTAATGCCTGCTCCCCCCAGCTCACAGATGTGAGAGTGCACAATGGAAGGCCACAGCTCAAGCGAGAGAGCATCGGGTTATCGAAATGCAGAAACAGAGGCCAGCATTCAGTGTTGAAAAATACTTCAAGGCAATGCTCAGGACCACAGTGGATGCCAAGGTACAGAAGTGACTAAAACCTTGATCAAAGAGGAAAGCTTTAAAGGGACCTTTAAAGAGGACTGAAAGCTAGTGGAGGTTTAGGTAATAAAATGCAGAGCATGGGCCTGGGGGCTCAATGCACAGACAACAGGAAAGTGTGTGGGTGCACAGAGGCAGAGGTCAAAGGAGGCCAACTCCAGCAAATTAGTAGAATGTTAAAATCTCAAAAACCTCAAAGGCTAAATTCAGTCCTCTCCCCCAAACTTGCCTACTGGTCAGTAAAAATTATAATTTGAAGCACTGCTCAGCCTTCAGTTCTATCTCATCTTTGCATGCGTCTGGCTGGGCATATTTCCAAGACCTCAAGAAATCTAACAACTGAGGAGTGATAAGATCTGCTGGATAAAGGAGACAAGGTTCACCTTTTAACACACAAATTTTGTAACTGGGCACCCTGATTGAGAAATGTGTTTACTACTGTCACTTGTACTGAAGTACAGTGAAAAACTTTGTTTTACACGCCATTCCTACAGATCATTTCATCACAAAGTGCATTGAGAAGTACACGGTAAAACAATAACAGAATGCAGAAGAAAGTGCCACAGTAACAGAGAAAGTGCAGTGCAGGTAGACAAAACAGTGTCAAGTCAAGAGTTCATCTTATTGTACTGGTGAACTGCTCAAAACTTGGTTAACAGCAGGATAGAAGCTATTCTTCAGCTTCAAGTTTATTGTCCCTCAACCATATACATGTCTACTGCCAAATGAAACAATGTTCTTCTGGATCAAGGTGCATAACACAGTACGTATAACGCACACACAACACATAAAGTAATATTGCCACAAATAAATCAATAAAATACATTCAAGATTGACAGTATAATGCTACTGGCACAACTTTTAAGGCTTTTGTATCTTTTGCCTGATACAAAAGGGAGGGAAGAGGAGAGAATATCTGGAGCGGGTGAGGTCTTTCATTATGCTGACTGCTTTACTGAGGCTGCGAGAAGTGTAGACAGAGTCCACGGAGGGAAGGCTGGTTTCCACGATGTGCTGAGTTGTGTCCACAACTCTCTGCAGTTCCTTGCAGTCCTGAACAGAGCAACTGCACACCAAGCCATGGTGCATTCCGATAGGATGCTTTCTATGGTGCCTCTATAAAAGCTGATGAGGGTCAAAGACAACATGCCAAATTTCTTTCGCTTCATGAGGAAGTAGATTGTGATCCACACTGTCTTACATACCCTAATTTCCAATCATTCCACCGACTTCCCAATTTCTACACCCTTTATTTCCTCTTGCGCTGAAACCCTAATCAACCTACAAGTCAGGTTTGGCCCGAGGAGCTGGGAAATAGATGAATAAAGAGCTTTGCTATTAAGCCAGAATCAAGCCAGGGAGTTTACCAAGATCATGCGATTGGCTGTGATAACATATATAGGGAGAGGTACATCTGTGGATGGGGTGAAGAGCATGGCACAGGACAACATCTACGCAGTGAGTTTTAAAAATGCTGAGCATGACGAGTGGGTTACAGGGAACAGCCATGCTTCCCATCTTTTATTCTGAAATGTTGTACATGAGGAAGTGAAAGGAAAGGGAAGTCTGTGATCAGGTGGAGACTGGATGACACAACTGATGATGGTGTCAGCTCAGAGAGGGCAGTGACAAAAGTGAATCTGGAAGACGTGTAATTGACAAATGAAATCTCAAATATCAGAAAATGAGCTGGACGTTGGATATGTGAGATGCGACATAACAGATCATAATCATAATTATTGAATTCAATGTTGAATGTGGAAGGATGTAATGTTTCAAGTCAGAAGATAAAGTGCTGTTTAACAAGCTAGTACTGAGATTTCTTTGGAATGTTATAGGTCAAGTGGAATTGGGATGAAGCATTAAGCCTTGGGCAACTGGAGATGAAGGCTTTCCCTTTTAGAGTGAATGCAGGAGTTCTGCTGAGTGGTCAACAATCTGAATACAGTCTTCCCGATTTACAGACATGCAGATTGTGAAACTGACTGCAATATACTAAACAGGGTGACAGGCTGGTGTAATAGTTAGTGCAATCACCTTATAGCACCAGTGATCATTGACCGAGGTTCAATTCCCACAACAGTCTGTAAAGAGTTTACATTCTCCCTGTGACCGCGTGGGTTTCCTCCAGGTACTCCGGTTTCCTCTCACATTTCAAAGACATACGGTTAGGATTAGTGAGTTGTGGCCTACTAATCCGACGCGAAAGCTCGGCAACACTTGTTGACCGTCCCGAACACATCCTTGGACAATGTTGATTGCCAACGCAGAACAGCGCATTTCACTGCATGCTTCGATGTATGTGTGACAAATAAAGCCAATAAACTTCAAAGTAAATTTATTATCCCAGTACATATAGTATATATCATATACAACTCTGAGATTTTTTTTAAAAAACAGGCATTCACAGTAAATACAAGAAACACAATAGAATCAGTGAAGGACCGCACCCACAGAGCTGACAAATATATCAATGGTAAGACAACAAACTGCAAATACAAAAAGAAACTAATAATAAAAATAATAATAATAATAATAATAAATAACCAGTAAATATCAGAACATGAGAATGAACAGTCCTTGAATGTGAGCCCACAGGTTGTGGGAAAAGTTCTGTGTTGGTGAAGTTTATTGGCTTTATTTGAGTGAAGTTATTCCCCTTTGGTTCAAGAGCCTGATGGTTGAGGGGTAATAACTCTCCCTGAACCTGGTAGTGTGGGTTCTGAGGTTGCTGTACCTTCTTTATGATGGCAGCAGCGAGAAGAAAGCATGTCCTGGGTGGTAGGGGACCAAAGGACCTGTTTCTGTGTTGTAAAGTTCTGTGACTCTTGCTGGGAGGAGAGGTGAAAATGTGGGAAAAGACAAAGCAGGCTCGGCAACAGCGGAAAATGACAGTGGCAAAAGGAAATAAAAGCATGACACAGTAGAAGCACTGGTGTGGACAGTGTTGATGTACACAGAGTACACAGAACTTGGAACACTGGATGTGAAGCTTACAGCAAGCAGGACATCATGAAGTATTGTCAGGCTGGATATGGAAGTCTGTACACTTAAACCAAGACAAACAGAAGAAATAGCAGCAGGAAGGAGTCAACAAATCTTCTCAAACCTCAAA
Organism: Mobula hypostoma; assembly: GCF_963921235.1. Taxonomy (NCBI): domain Eukaryota; kingdom Metazoa; phylum Chordata; class Chondrichthyes; order Myliobatiformes; family Myliobatidae; genus Mobula; species Mobula hypostoma. The sequence continues at coordinate 34,380,355 of NC_086101.1, forward strand.
TTCTGACTAACTAATCCACAGTCATGGATTTAATTCAAGGAAGCAGTTTCAATTTGCATATTTATTCTGCATTAAAACAAAGACGTACTTATATGGTGTCTTTTATGGCCTTGGGCCAGCCAAGAGCACCTTTTAACCAAGTGAATTACGGTTGAAGTTATTGTAGGAAACACAGCGGTCAATTTGCACAAAGCAAGCTCCCAGAATAAGCACCGCAGCTTTTCCTTTAAACATCGAGGATGAAGCGGTGCCGTGACCTCATTGAATGGCACCACAAGCTTGTGGAACCAGAGCTGACACTATCTGCTGCTTGGTCAAACCGAATGAGATCATTTTGTGAGGTTACAGCCAAAATCTTTGGAAGGACATTTCAGGAACTAGTTGATTTGCTTACACCCTCTAATACTGTGCGGGGAATCTGTGTCAACCCAGTATCCTTTATCCAAACCCCAAAGGAATTCCACGGTCAACTGGTGCAGTCACAGACTCCCAGGGTTGCATTTCAATGTTCCACAGTCTCTGCTAAATACATCACAGCAAGAGGCTGTACTTCCCCACCATTCTGTTCTACTGACACTTTTTGTGGGTCACCAAGTGCCCTGCAAGTAAACAAGAAACCTTGTAGAGTGCTCAGCACAGAATGCATCAATAGGCCAGTGTTCACTCGCCTCCCTCCCACTGCAGTCTATTATCACCAACCTCCCCCTGGCAGGGTACCAGTTCCAAATTAAAAGCAGCTCTTATGTGCAGGGCAGTAACTCCCCCTCCCACCTCCCCCACCCAAAAAAAAGACACAATCCCAGGTCATGAAGGAAAGTAACAGCAAAGTGGAATGGGTGGGGCAGGAGGGCAGAAATAGAGGTAGAAGTAGCCAAAGGGAACTGAGTGCAGGAAATCAAGGAAGTGGAAGAAAAATGGGTAGAGTGGGGGAGAGGAGGGGAGGTAGTCCGGAGAAGTGAGTGGAGGTGTGGAGGAGACAAGGGGAGGGGAAGTGGGGTGGGGAAGAGAAGCAGTGGGCGAAAGGAGAGAAGGGAGTGGGCGCAAGGAGCAAAGAAGGAGAAAGGAGGAGAGCGCAAACACACTGGAAAGGTCTTTTATCAAAAGCAACATTGCAGCTCCACAGGAAATGATGATTAAGGAAAAGAATTTTACTAAGATTCCAGATGTACCATATCACCCAGCCTGTAACAAGACTGGCAAACTAAAGATCTGAAAATCCTACACAGTACGATACAAAACAAATGTGAAAGTTACTTCTAACTGCTGGTGAGGAGGTTAGGCTAATGATCCTCTCACTCACTGAACTAAACCTCTGCCACTTATTACCATGCCAAAAATAATTTAACACGAAACACTCCCTCCCAGTCAAAACTGTTGCAAATGACCTCTGTGGCAGTGAAGTGGAAGCAGTATTTCACCCTGCTTGTACATTTCTCAAGACCCTGGTCTGCAAGCTGCCAACTCAAAATCCCTAATATTCCCGGAAGTTTGTGTCTACGGAAGAATTTCTTTACAATTTAAATTATTTTCTTCTAAACCTTCTTAGGAGGTGCACACAGATTAAAAGATCGGCCAGTTGTCTATCATTAGCCTGAGTGGTCCTGGTAAGAATATAACAAGCGTCTGAGTCAGCGACACAATCCTTTGAACCTGCCCCTACACTTAGTAAGGTCATAGTTCATCTGATCTTGGCCTCAGCTCCACTTTCCTGCCATGTATTGGACTTGCAGGACTTGGGTTTCAGTGGCAAGGCCAGTAGCTACTGCCCATTAATAGTTATCCCTGAGAAAGAGATAGTGTGCAGCACCTTGAACCATGTCTGGTGAAGGAGCTATTGGGGAGGAAGTTCCAGGATTGTGTACCTTTACGAGTCAGGATGATTTGTGAATTGGAAGGGAACATACAGGCGGTGAACCTCCTGCTCTCCTCCTTGGCAGCGGAAGTATTGTCGGAGTCACCTGGGTGAGTATTGGCAGGGCAGTTTGTAAATGATACACTCTGTTATATTCTTACCAGGACCACTCAAGCTAATGATAGGCAACTGACTGACCTCTTAAGCAATGTGCACATCCTAAGAAGGTTTAAAAGAAAATAATTTAAATTGTAAAGAAGTTCCTCTATGGACACAAACTAAGTGATTGCAGTTGAGGGGATAACTATTTTTCAGATGTTTCAGACCAAGACTCTTCTTCAGGATTGAGAAGGAAGGGGGAAGGTGCCAGAATAAAAAGGTGGGGGGAGGAGAAGGAGTAGGAGAGGAAGGAATCTGATAGGAGGGGAGAGTGGACCATAGGAGAGAGGGAAGAAGGACAGCACCCGGGGGAAGTAATAGGTCGGTGAGAAGAGGTAAAAGATTCGAGTGGGGAATAGAGAAGGGGGGGTGGAATTTGTTTACTGGAAGGAAAAATCGATATTCATGCCATCAGGCTGGAGGCTACCCAGACAGAATACAAGGTGTTGCTCCTTCACCCTGAGAGTGGCCTCATATTGGCACAAGAGAAGGCCATGGACCAACATGTCAGAACAGGAATGGGAATCAGAATTGAAGTAACTGGCCACTGGGAATTCCCATTTGTGGCAGACAGAACGGAGATGCTCAACGATGTGTCCCCCCAATTTATGGCGGGTCTCACCGTAGAGGAGGCTGCATCAGCAGCACTGGACACAACAGAACCCTGTCTAGAGACCTATCTAGTTCTGGAATGCAGGTTTTCTAGCTTGTCCTAGAACCCTGGTTGTATCCACAATCCTGGGTTTCATGTTTAGTGTCTAAGCCTATACACATCTCTGGGCAAAGATTCTTGACTCTCTGAGGAAAAACTCCGATGTTGTCTCATTCCTAAACAAAGTCTTCCAAATCTAGATTTTCCCAACTTGGAAACCATTGCCTCAGCATCCTCCTTGTCAATCCTCTGTGGAATTTTGCACACTTTTGTTACATTTTATATAATTCTGCTAAATGTTAATAAGACCAGCTCTATACTTAACAAAATTCTTTGCCCCAAGAACCACTCCAGTGAACCTTCCTGAACTGCCTTCAATGCAAAGAGATCCTTTTCATTTTCTTTTAAATTTAGAGATACAGCACAATAACAAGTCCTCCTGGGCCAACGAGCCTGTGCATCCCAGTTACACCCAAGTGACCGATTAACCCACTGCCCCGTACGATTTTGGAATGTGGGAGGAAAGCAGTGCATCCAGAGGAAACCCACATGGTCATGGGGAGAAGATGCAAACTCCTTACAGACCGCAGCAGGAACTGAATGTGGTTTACTGGTGCTGCAAACTGTTACACTACTGTCCCATCCCCCCCACCCGATAGGGAGGGCCTACTTCTGCATTCCACGTGGTAAAGGTGCCCCGAGTGTATGTGATTTGATGCTCGGGATGTGGCCTCCTCTATAAAAAAAAACAAATACAAAACTGGGAGGCTGCTTTACAGAGAAGCTTTGTTCAGTGAGTAGAGAGGGGTGATCCAAGTCTCCCGCAGCCTGTCACTTTAATTCCCTACCCCATTGTGGCCTGTTCCTCAAGGTTGTCCAATGTGCGCCGGAGGAACAGTACCTGCCAGGGCAGTGGTAATGCAGCTGACTCAGACTCAGTGACCCAGGTTGGATCCTCTGTGTGACCATCTGGGTTCCCCTGGGTGCTCCAGAACCAGAACCAGGTTTAATATCACCAGCATATGTCATGAAATTTGTTAACTTCGCAGCAGCAGTACAATGTAATAAATGATAAAATGAAAAAGAAACTTTGAATTACTATATAAAATAGTTAAATTAAATAAGAAGTGAAAAAATAAATAAAAAGTATGAGGTAATGTTCATGGGTTCAATGTCCATTCAGAAATCGGATGGCAGAGGGGAAGAAGTGGTTCCTGAATCACTGAGTGTGTGCCATCAGGCTTCTGGATCTCCTTCTTCCTAATGGTAACGATGAGAGGAGGGCTTGTCCTGGGTGATGGGTGACGGGTGACGGGGGTGTTTAATGATGGATGCTGCCTTTTTGAGGCACTGCTCCAGTCTCTTCTCCCATCCCAAAGACGTACTGGTAAGTTTGTTGATAACCATAAATTACTCCTGAGTGGTGGTTAAATTGGGGAGGAGGTGGTAAACAAGCGAAAAAGGAGTTCGTGGGAAGTAATTGGGAAATGGGACTGATGGTATCACTCAGATGTGAGACAGATGGGTCAAATGGCAACCATCTGTTGTATAAAAGTACATTTATGAAAATAAAGCCAGAGTTTACAACTTCATGACAGCTCTGCTGTCAGCCTATTTATCTGTAATACTGTTTATCTCTGTGCCTGTTCTGCTGGACACTTCCAACATTTTCCTATTGATTTCAGTTCTCTGCAAATGCCCTGACATCAACTTCACAGCTCTGACATTGAGCGTCGCACAGAACAACACAGTACAGGCCACTTGGCCCATGATGTTGTGCCAATCCTCTTAACCCACTCTAAGGTCAATCTAACCCTTCCCTCCCACAAAGCCCTATCTAAAGGTTTCATCAGAATGCCCCCATTGTGTGCATTGATGTCCATCTAAAATTGATGTTGTCCATTTGGGACATAGTACAGTCTTGGAAGCCTTTAGCCTGATATTCAGACTGACACTTCCAGGTGTGGTAATGAGGTGGGTGTTGCACAGTCAGGGATGATGCCCAAATTGGATGAAACATTAAACTGAAGACTCCCGTGCTTCCCAAGTTAAAGATACAACATTGCATTGTACTACTCAAAGACAAGCAGGAAATTCTCCCTGGTGTCCCAAGTCATATCCTTCAAGCATCACTAAAACAGATTAATTGGTTATTCCACATTCCCATTCTGACATGCCAGTCCATGGCTTTCTCTACTATCACGATGAGGCCACTCTCAGGTTGGAGGAGCAACATCTCATTTTCATCTGGTAAGCCTCCAATCTGATGGCATGAACATCAATTTTTCTAACTTCCAGTGATTTTTTCCCCCCTTCCCTCTTCTTCAATTTACTACCTTGGCTTGCCTCTTACCTCTTCCCCTCACCTGCCCATCACCTCCCCTGGTGCCCCTCTACCTCCCTTTCTCCCATGGTCCACTCTCCTCTCCTATCAGATTCCTTCTTCAGTCCTTTACCTTTTCTCACCCATCACCTCCCCTTCCCCTCTCTGCATCTTCTTATTCTGGCTTCTACCTCTTCCCTTTTAAATGGTCTCAGCCCAAACGTTGGCTGTTTATTCCTCCCCATAGATGCTGCCTGACCTGCTGAGTTCCTCCAACATTGTGTTACTCCTAATTGGTCATTGCATCATTTCCATGGATGAGGCCTTAACTGACTGCTGCGTGTACCTCTAAATAACAGAGGCCACATTCTGCCAAGGAAAATTACCTGCAAGATGCAATGGAGGCAGTGGAAGAGGCCACATTTGGAATCAGATATTAAACACAGATCCATTTTTGCCCTCTTAGGTAAATACCAAAGCTCTCACAGCACAATGTTTCCTTCTCTCTTTTCTGCCCCCTCACCAATTAGACCACAGTATGCGAGTGTGTGTGCGTGTCTCTGTGTGTGTAATTAAAAAGAAGATGTTATAACCGGATGTATTGGGTGTTTCATAAAGATCTCTTTAACCACAATGGGTTTCCTTTCAAGTACATGTCAATATCAGGAGATGTAAGCAACAGATCGAAAGTGCAAAGAGAGGTTACAGTTCAATTCCACAACAGAGTGTCTTACTACACTTGGGATTACAATGAACAAATATCCTTTAGTTATTTGCATGCCATGCACATACAAATTCTTGAATTGTTGAAGTATCCTCCACAACCTCAGAAGTTCCCAAACCACTTTACTGCTGGAGACATTCTTGAAGTATCAACACTGTTCTATGTAGGAAACATGATGGCCAATTTTCTCAGAGAGAGTTCCCGACAGCAAAGTGATGATAAGACAGCCAGCCCCCTTTAGGATGAGGTTGAAAGCTGTTCACAGAACTCTCCAGCTCATCAATATATTCCCATTTGATCTGTACATCCTGAGAGAGTAGGCAGAGGCTTGTTTTGTGTTTATAAGAAAACATGTCCAGTAGTGCAGAATCCCTTACAATGACAGTCAGCAAGGACTGAACGGATATATTCCATACTCAAGAAGGTGGTGGTGGTGTGGGGGGATATCTAATAAAGGCCTTGAAAATTAGAAGATCATGAGACATAGATGTTTAATTAGCCCATTCAGCCCATCGAATCTGCTCCACCATCCGATAATGGCTGATTTATTATCCCTCTCAACCCTATTCTCTTGCCTTCTCTCCATAACCATTGATGCCCTTACTAATCAAAAAGCTACCAGCCTCCACTTTAAATATACCCTGTGACTTGACCTCCACAGATGTCTGTGTGATGAGTTCCACAGATTACCCACCCTCTGGAACAGAGTTGAGGAGAAACTTCTGTAGCCAAAGGGATGGACATCTATTGTAAAGGCTTAAATTGAGTGGATGTGGAGAGGATGTTTCTATTAGTGGGAGGGTCTAGGACCAGAGGACATGTATTCTGAGGCTGTGTCGTCTGGTCCTAGACCCTCCCACTACTGGAAACATCCTCTCCACATCCACTCAATTTAAGCCTTTCAATATTCAATAGGTTTCATGAGATTTCCTCCACAGCATCCACCCCCACCATTCTCCTAAAATCCATTGAGTACAGGCTCCGACATGATTTGTTTTCACTGGTTAAGTGTGGAAGAGATACTTCCACCTGCATGGAAGAATTTAAAAACTACAAGCCATATTAGATGGTCACCAAGGAATGCAAAATTGATTTCACAGGAAATTTCAATACCAAAAGAACAGTAAGAATGAGGAAGTCACTCTGGGAGTGGACTGTGGTGAATGGCAGAGAAATATTTAAGAGGAAGTTGACTAAACACAGAGAGAAAGGGCCTGTGGTTAGGTGAAATGCAGAGAGGTGGCAGGAGCCTTCTGTAACATACACTTGCATGCACCCTGGGGTCAAGTGCCTGCACCCTACAATACTTACTGTGTACCTATTACTGTTGGTCTAATAGTTCTACAAGGTCTGTAGGGAAACCCCAAATTTTATAAAAGATAAATTTTAACTTAGGATTACTGTATTCAATGATCAAATCAAATCCTGAAATTCTAATCACATCAGCAACATCAATCTGAGCTCCCTCCCTTGGACGCTAGTGGTTATTTTAATTAAAGGTGTTCAGTGACAATTCAAACTCCAGCAGTAAACTCACAATATCAGACTTCATTTCTCCAGGGGCATTCGGGCAATGGAGGAAGACTGACTGGGAAGGAGAGTACTTCACGTCTGGGGAATGGAAGTCAGAGACTTGAAGGCTGAACCAAGTGGTTTGCCTTGGGTGTCATATGATTGGGGATGAATCTCAGCCACTCATTCCCACCCTTTCCTAGCCCATTAACTGCTCAAATTCTTTGTTCCTCTTGACTCTACTTTTCCAACACACCTCCCTATTCAATTCTCCATCTGACCCCCCCCCCCACCATATCTGAACTTCACTGACCTCAAGTAGAGCAGTGCCTTCGATGTTAAAATTCCTACTGCTGCAACTGTGTTCTTCTCCAGCCCCAGAATACTTGGAGGTCTCTGCATTCTCTGAACCTCAACAACCCAAACATGGAAAACTTACTCACAATATCAATAGTAGCTTTGCTTTCAGATGCCAAGCCCCTAAATTCAGGGATTCCCTCCTTGAATTGCTCTGTCTCTCTCAGTCTTCAAGAGACTACACTGACCAACTCTGAGGTAACCCATTGCTATATACTGCTCTCAATAAAAATCCTGGGAAGCATCTCAGGACAATTCCAGCTGTACTTTTTGCCCGTCTACAGTGCTCTCACTTGCCTGTATTGGGACATTTATAGTTCTATACTTTGCCTCTTTTAAACATTTGTCCAAACACCTTTTAAATGTTGGCCAGTGTGAAGAACATAGCCCTCAGATTCCATTTAAAACTCTTTCTTCTCATCTTAAACTTGTGCCCTCTCATTTTTGATACTTTTGCCCAGGAAAAAGATTCTAGATCTATCCTATCTATGCTTCTAATAATTCTGCATACCTGTCAGGTCACCCCTTATCCTCCGGAGACAGCTAACCGAGTTTATCCAATCTCTCCCCATAACTAAAGCCCTCCAACTCAGTTCAATCCAAGTATGCAAATACAAGTTGTTGCTTTTGGAACAGTGGAAGCCAGGAATGAGCCTAAAGTAAACACGAGAGATTTTGCAGGTGTTGGAAATCCAGAGCAACACATACAAAATACTGGGGGAACTCAGCAGGTCAGACAGCATCTATGGAGTGGAATAAAAAGTAATAAAAAGACAAAAGTGATAGGCTCACTCAAACAAATATGATCTGCCCCTCATTCTAAACCTGCTGATCTTCCTTCAGAACGACTGAAAGAAACAATTAACTTTTTAGAGCAGCTAGGTCACAACAACAGTGTGGTATTTGCCAAGAATCTGGCCATTCACACATTTCATCAAGCATACAATAGTTATGGTTGAGCTCTATATTTTGTCAATAGCATCAGAACGTGGCAGAGTTGCCCAGCTGTCCAGAAGAGTCAGCTGAAGCAGGGAAACAGGTAATGTGCTTCACACCCTGAGCCAAATTCAAGAGGAAAGACAGGGGAGAGAGGGCAACACTTGTAACTCAACAGGCTAACATCAAAGCACACTTGCAACGGCAAGTCAGGAGAGAGAAATTCGGAATCAACAAAGTCGTTATTCATTGCTCACCACATTCTTGTTGTGGTTTTAAATGCCATGTTCAAGCAGGTATTCATGTTTATTTGTCGACTTCCTCACACTCAAAACAACATGAAAATATCAAGAAACAACAAGGCTGTTTTTCCAGTGTAGAGTGCAAGATAAAGAGTACATTATTACCTGGAAATTGTTTTAACAGTTAAGATGACATTTTTTTTCAAAAAAAAGCAAATATTTCATGTATAAATACAAAGCATTCCGATATTTTACTCAATAAAAGAATACAATGGATTCACAAGCTTGTTGTTACTGGAAAGCTTGCCTTCAGAACCCTTAAATAGTCAGAGAGTGGAGCAGAGGAGAAACCTGGTGCATCCCCCTGGAGACAATGGTGCATTTCACCAAGGGCCAACTATGATTAGCAATTCCAACAAATGTGGTGACACTGGCCTGTGTGGGCTACCACCACAGCGAGATCACAATTCCCCACAGGAATCACGATGGAATTCTCATTTCATATTCCCTGCCAGTAGTAGCCTTCATAACCATTTTACTGCAAAATAAATACTGATGCAATAGTACCGCTCTCAAAAATTCTCTCAGCATTGCAGACCACCCTCTCAGTGCAGCCCTTTGAGACTCCCCACCCCTACACCACAAGCTCCGGGAACCGATGTTACGAACAATTCTCCTCTCTGGAGGTGCAGGCATCGTGGGTCAGATTCAGCAAAAGCCAAGGTTAACTGCAGCTGTACCCATTCACATCTCGGAAACACATGGCAGAGTGACAGACACAACAACAGCACTGGAGGCACAGCTGAGCAAGGCACAGCAATTCAAGCCTGGAGAATGGATTCCCAACCCTCTCTAAAATGTACACTTCCTAAATACTTCCTTGCGGCTATGTTTTTTTAAAAAAAACTAGTCAGCTCCTTTGAACAGCAGCTTGCATTGTTCATCATACAGACAGCCCCACCAAAGCTGCAAGAGTACAGACAGATCTCTCTGACTCTCCGACCACGTAACTGTATTTATAAAAAAATAAATAACAAAACCTCCAGAGGCACTCACAGCTACGCTAACGGAGTCAAGCCACGTTGGAAAAGACCAGTGCTGTGATCTCAAGTTCAATCAAAGGGATGAGTTTTCAGAAGCATTTTAAAGGAGGGGAGGTAGAGGGGCTTAGGAAGGTAGTTCTAGAGTTTAAGTCAGCTAACGGTGCAGATGGGGGGGATGGAGGGAGTGAGGGGCCAAAGATAAAGAAATGAGAGAGACAGAAGATGATGGATACTGTGAAGAAACAGAATGGAGTATATGATTATAGAAGTTAGCTAAGGGATGTATGAGCAAAGCGCATGTAGAAAGGAAAAAGGGCACAGGATAAGAATGGAAGAGAAGAGATCTTTGGGGCAAGAGAACGACGGTGGGACTCATGGTATTCGGGTGAGCTGATGTCTCAAGCAGGGTATGGTGTAGCATTAGGATGTGTGGTTGGCAGTGAATTTATATTTGGATGATGGGTGGGAGGGACTGACAGGTAATGAGCTGGGAAGAGAATATTGTGGTGTGAGTGAGGTGGATCAGGCCGCATGATTGTCTGTAGTCAACAGGTCAGGATGGTGGGCTGAGGACTGGTATTAGTGGGTTGGTTCGGTGAGAAGACGAGGGTAAATGGGAGTTGTCATGTCGAGGTGAGACTGGATGAAAGATGGATGCGGGGATTGGCAACTTGGTGGTGGAGGTGAGTGTTGGGAGTATGGGTGTGTGTTGGAGAGTTGGGGTAATGGTGGGGGGATTACGCAGATTTGGGTAATACCAGATATGAGATAAATGTCAGAATTGAATCACTTTCTTGCACTAATCCCATATCACTTCATCTCCTTAAACATAAAAAAAAAACTATTGATCTCCAATTTGAATATACTTCACAATCAAATCTCCATAGTCCATCTGGCTGGACAGTTCCAAAGATTTACCACACAGAGACCGACTTTTCTTCTCTGTCCTGAACGGCCAAGCCCTTGCCACAAGGTTGTGATCCTTGGTTCTAGGGACTCCAGCAAGGGGAAGCATCAAAGATTACATCTACCCTGCTGAACCCTACAAAAAGCTGTATGTTTAGTTAAGGTCATCTCCAAGAGATTCCAGCTCAGACAGCTTAACCTCTACACCTTTAACTCAATCTACGTTTAAAATACACCCTGTATTTCTAACCAGAGTGAATGACCTCATACTTTCCTACATTAGATTCTGAAGTCTTGTCCACTCACTTCACCTTGCTTCACATCCCCCAAAACCTCTGCATCCATCCCACAGATGGAGGGGGTGTGATTGGTGGGGTGATAGGTGCAGATGTGGTTGGAGGGAGTTGGGCGTGGAGCGATGGATGGAAGTGTAAGTGAAGATGAGCAGTGATAGCTGAGAGCGATGTGGGTGGGGCATCATGGGAGGAGTGTAGGGTCAGGTGTGAAAGATGGAAGTGATGTGCAGACTGATAGGGTGTGAGTGATTAGAGATGAGTGACAGGGAGGGGTAATAGGGTGGGGGTAGGGTGAAAGTGGAGGTGAAGATGATGGGGTAAGCAAAGGGCGAGGTCAATGGGTAGGGTAGGAGGGAGATGAGCGGCATTGATGAGTGCTGGGTAGGGTTGATGGATGGGGAGTGATGGATAATGGATGAGAATGATAATGGTGATGAATGGGGGTGGTGAGGTAGAATGATGGGTCAATGTTATGGGTGGGAATGGAGGTGAATTGTGGACTGGGGTGATAGATAAGATGATGTGTTGGCATCATGGGTGAGGAAGGTCTCAGGTAAGTGGGGGTGGAGTGAGGTGGGGTCAGGATAATGGGTGATGGGTGAGGGTGGAGTGGGGATCAAGGTAATGGGTGGAGATGGTTAATGCATGAGTGACGCTAAATGATGGATGAGTGAGGGTTATGGGTAGGGTGACTGATGGGTGAGGGTGGGGGTCAGTGTTATGGGTAGGGTGAATGATGGGTGAGGCTGGGGATCAGATTCATGGGTAGGGTGAAGGATGGGTGAGGGTGGGGATCAGATTCATGGGTAGGGTGAATGATGGCTGAGGGTGGGGATCAGATTCATGGGTAGGGTGAATGATGGGTGAGGGTGGGGGTCAGACATGGGTAGGGTGACTGATAGGTGAGGTTGGGGATCAGATTCATGGGTAGGGTGAAGGATGGGTGAGGGTGGAGATCAGTGTTATGGGTAGGGTGAATGATGGCTGAGGGTGGGAATCAGATTCATGGGTAGGGTGAATGATGGGTGAGGGTGGGGGTCAGACATGGGTAGGGTGACTGATGGGTGAGGGTGGGGATCAGATTCATGGGTAGGGTGACTGATGGGTGAGGGTGGGGTTCAGATTCATGGGTAGGGTGACTGATGGGTGAGGGTGGGGATCAGATTCATGGGTAGGGTGTCTGATGGGTGAGGGTGGGGGTCAGTGTTATGGGTAGGGTGACTGATGGGTGAGGGTGGAGTCAGATTCATGGGTAGGGTGACTGATGGGTGAGGGTGGGGGTCAGTGTTATGGGTTGAGTGACTGCTGGGTGAGGGTGGGGGTCAGTGTTATGAGTAGGGTGAATAATGGGTGAGGGTGGGGTTCAGATTCATGGGTAGGGTGAATGATGGGTGAGGGTGGGGTTCAAACATGGGTAGGGTGACTGATGGGTGAGGGTGGGGTTCAGGTTCTTGGGTAGGGTGACTGATGGGTGAGGGTGGGGGTCAGACATGGGTAGGGTGAATGATGGGTGAGGGTGGGGGTCAGACATGGGTAGGGTGAATGATAGGTGAGGGTGGGGTTCAGATTCATGGGTAGGGCACTGATGGGTGAGGGTGGGGGTCAGACATGGGTAGGGTGAATGATGGGTGAGGGTGGGGATCAGACATGGGTAGGGTGAATGATGGGTGAGGGTGGGGTCAGATTCATGGGTAGGGTGACTGATGGGTGAGGGTGGGGTCAGATTTATGGGTAGGGTGACTGATGGGTGAGGGTGGGGGTCAGACATGGGTAGGGTGACTGATGGGTGAGGGTGGGGATCAGATTCTTGGGTAGGGTGACTGATGGGTGAGGGTGGGGGTCAGACATGGGTAGGGTGAATGATGGGTGAGGGTGGGGGTCAGACATGGGTAGGGTGAATGATGGGTGAGGGTGGGGTTCAGATTCATGGGTAGGGTACTGATGGGTGAGGGTGGGGGTCAGACATGGGTAGGGTGACTGATGGGTGAGGGTGGGGGTCAGACATGGGTAGGGTGAATGATGGGTGAGGGTGGGGATCAGACATGGGTAGGGTGAATGATGGGTGAGGGTGGGGTCAGATTCATGGGTAGGGTGACTGATGGGTGAGGGTGGGGTCAGATTTATGGGTAGGGTGACTGATGGGTGAGGGTGGGGGTCAGACATGGGTAGGGTGAATGATGGGTGAGGGTGGGGGTCAGACATGGGTAGGGTGAATGATGGGTGAGGGTGGGGTTCAGATTCATGGGTAGGGTACTGATGGGTGAGGGTGGGGGTCAGACATGGGTAGGGTGACTGATGGGTGAGGGTGGGGGTCAGACATGGGTAGGGTGACTGATGGGTGAGGGTGGGGGTCAGACTTCTCCCCCTACCCCCGTCTTCAGACTCGGCCCCACTTCACAGTTCCCCTCTGGCCCACTCACCGATCTTGACTTTGACGCTCTGCAGCACCCGCAGTCCCTCGTCCTCCACCGCCATGCTGCCCCCGAGCCGCAGCGAGCGAACTCCCCGCGACCATCCGCCTCATAACATCCCGCTGCCCGCCCGCCCGCCGGCCGCTCAACAGCTAGACCCGCCCCGCATAAGCACTCCATGCGCCCATTGGCTGAGCGTCGGACTCGCCATCTCCCATTGGTCACCGCTGGACACCCGCTCCAACGATCGGTGGGCTACTGCTCAGCGCTTTCTCAATGGCTAAACGCTGCAACAGAATTGCGATGTGATTGGATAATGCATGGAGGCCGGCCCCCTCTTGGAAATGATTGGACAAGCTCTGCAGGAGCTGCACATGTCACTGTGTTTAGCGGACTGCTTGAGAAAGAGAGCAGAGCGGTGAATGGGGAAAGGGGGCGGGGCGGGGCAGGGCAGGGCAGCAACGGAGACAGAGGCTGGGGGTGGGGATGGCAGAGGGAGGAGGGCAGAACAGGGAGAGGAGGGGAGTGGGGAGGGATGGGATGTAGACAGGAGAAGGTGGAGAGATGGAAGAGCCAGTGCAAAAATAAATAAAGAGGGAAACAGGAATGAAAAGGAAATGCGAAGGGAGAACGTGGCCAATGAAGAGGGGTAATCAAGGGAGAGGAAAGACGAGAAGGTGAGGATGGAAAGTGAAAAAAAGATGGAGTGAGGGATGTGAGAAGGATGTGGGGAGAATATGTGAAGGAAGGGATTAGGCGGATGTCTAGAAAAATAGAATAAAGAGGAGGGTAGAAATGTGGAGGAAGGGAAAGAGTGTGTAAGGATGATGAGGGCGAGGGAGTAGAGGAAAAGGGTGAATGAAGGAAAGGAGAAAGCAGAGGAAGAGGAAGGAAGATAGTGAGGAGTAAAGGAAGGGCCAGGAGGTTCCGAAACGGAGGAGCTGCTGTGTGTTTCTGACTGTGTGAAAGCTGGGGGGCTGTCTGCGGTCGAGACAGGATTCCCCGGCAGAAAACCCGCAGCACTCTGCTCTCGCCGGCAGCATCAGACAATCGCACACACCCGAGTTGCACAGACTGTATTTCTCCTTCCTGGGATGTACATCTACAGCCTTGTGTCAGGTGGAAAACTCCCCCGTCTGTACGGAATCAGTTCCTGCAGTGTTCAGCAGACCAAGGGCTCTTCCTACCTTAGATCGGGCTGTTTAAATAAAGGGACGCCGATATCTCTGAATGGGACAGTGAATAATCTTCGTATTTTTATCGACAGAATGTTGTCATTGCGTTCAGGCCCTGTAGTGCTTGTCCCGTATCCCTGGAACCTCCTGCAGTCATACGGCTCGCACATCTTCTCTTCCCACGGATTTCACCCTTTACCCATCACTGCCTCAGGATTCCAACCGGTTGCGGGTGCCGTCTGCGTGGAGTTTGCACGCCTCCCCCCCCCCCACCCCACCCTGTGATGGCGTGAGCTTCTCCCACATCTCTCGGGCATGCTGGTCATTGGGTTCTTGAGGGCTTGGTTGGTCAGGGTCGACCACGGATGTTATGTCCTAGCTGTCTAGATACACAAGCCAGGGCAGTACAATATGGAGAGGCAAGCTGTTGCCCATGTAGCAAGCTCCCTCTCCCCACACAGCTAATGAACCCAGAGGAACGGCAGAGTTTGGCACCAGCTGTGTCGTAGGAGTTGCCGGTCAGCGTTGAACTCAACGTAGGTCTGCTTTAGTGGCTCCAACTCCGGATTTTACCTTCTAGGTTTACTCCCAAAGCGGAGATTGAGGTCAGAGTTTTCCCTCTTCCAGATGAGCTGCCAACCACGGCTAACGAGCCCCACCTGCCCGAAGCGACTGCTTTTAAGGCGCCAGCAACCCGACTTTGCCCGTTCTCCAGTCGGCAGCAGCTAAGCCACACGTAAAGGCCAGGACTTAGACCTGGTTGTCAGAGGCTATTTGAGTCGCATGCCATTGGGAGCATTTAACAGGTAGTGCGGGCTTGTCCCCATTATCACCCCCCCCCCCCGGCTACAACAACCTTGAGGAACGTGTTAGGTTCGAGGCCAATGGAAACTAACGGTAGCGCAGCTGAGCGGTGGTAAGGGAGAATCCATCTCGAAGGATCCTCACCATCCGGGACATGCCTTCCTTTCGTTCCCACCATCAAGGAAGAGGTACAAAAGACTGAAGATCCACGTTCAACGGTTCAGGAACATCTTCTTCCCCTCCGCCATCAGATTTCCGAACAGACAATGAATCCATGAACACCACCTCATGATAATATTTTGCACTATTTATTTTATAATTTATAATAATTTTATATCTATGTACATTACTACTACCGCAAAGCAACAAATCTCATGTCATTTACTGTAAGTCAGTGGTAATAAACCTGATTCTGATTCGATGTAATGTTATGAACGTGCGAGAAGGAAATAGCGGGCAAATTAAATGGGTGGGATGTCTCTGAGAGCTAGCAGGGGTCAGTGGTCAGATAGATCTGTGTTATGTGATAGTTGCACAGTACAGAGACAGGCACTTCAGCCCAGAGCGTCTCTGCTGATGACCACGTCCCGATTTACCCTCATCCCAGTTTTTACCCCCACATTCCCATCTGCGCTCCCCAGAATGCGACTCACCGACTAGGGGCCGTTTACAGAGTCAGAGTCATACAGCAGCGAAACGGGCCCTTCAGGAACCCATCCAGGCCACACAAGGTGCCCAACTAAGCTGGTCCCATTTGGCTGCATTGGGCATGTGTCCCGCTAAATCTTTCCTACCCATTTACTTGTCAAAATGTCTCTTAAATGTCGTTATTGTACCTACCTCAGTTACTTGATCCAGAAATGTGCCACCCCCGACATGAATAAATTGTCCCTCACTTCCCTTTTTTCAATCTTTCCCCTCTCACCTTAAACCTATGCCTGCTAGTTTCTGAGTCCCTTTCCCTGTCTACGTCCCTCATGTAGAAAGACATCCCTCACACTCCTGCACTCCAAGGTATAAAATCTTAGCCTGCCTAACTTCGTCCCATTGTATCCAGGCAAAATTCTTCTATGCACTTTTTCCAGCTTAGTGTCATCTTGTCTATAATGGGGTGACCAGAACTGTACACAGTACATAGTACATAATCTGCTGAGCTACGAGAATAGCACAAGGCCTGATCACATCCACCAGGAAGTTTATCTGAAACACTGCTCTCAGTGTATATGATGCTGCCGGTGGGAGATAGCGGGAGGGTGCCCCAGACCTGGTGGTGTCCAGACCCAGTGCCCAGACAGCAGGTCTGGCATTGACGCTCAGGAGCTGAGTCTGGGTATCCAGAGCCTGTGCCCTTTGGACCTCCTCGTCCCTCTGCGCAATTATCTCCTGCTCTCTTACCCTACCCTTACCGCTACCTTTTCCGCCCTCCGCAGCTCTGATTCTGTCTCTTCCTCCAAAATTCAAAGTAAATTTATTGCCAAAGTACATACTGTATATGTCGCCTTGAGATTCAGTGCCTCACAGACACTTACAGCAGAACAAAGAGATACAATAGAGAATCAATGAAAACTATACTCAAACAACCAATATGTAAAACACAAACTGTGCAAACAAGATACAAATAAATAAACAAACAAAAATAAATAAAAACAAAACTGTGAACATGAGTTGCGGAGTCCTTGAAAATTTGTCCATAGTTTGTGGAATCTGTTCAGGGTTGAGGTGTGTGAAGTTATTGTTTCTAAGTTAACGAGCCTGATGGTTGAAGGGTAATAACTGTTCCTGAACTCGGTGGTGTGGGAGCCTGCTGAACCTGCCCAGCCTGCCCTGTCACTTTCCCGCAACCTTGATTCCTGTGTGTGTGTGTGTGTGTGTGTGTGTGTGTGTGTGTGTGTGTGTGTGTGTGGGCCCGTGGCCAAATGGTTAAGGCATTCGACAAGCGATCTGAAGGTCGTGAGTTCGAGCCCCAGCCGAGGCAGCGTGTTGCAAGGCACTTAATCACACAGTGCTCTGCGAGTGAAGACACTAAGCAGATCCATGGTCTCGCAAGACTAACGGATGCCTTAATTAATTTAGATTCCTGTAATGCCCAAGAATCTACTGAATGATCGAGCCCGCAGCCCTCTTGGATAAACATCTCCAAAGATCTCTCTTAATGCCTGCCCCAAGTTGTGAGACAGTGATCTGTGATCCA
Organism: Mobula hypostoma; assembly: GCF_963921235.1. Taxonomy (NCBI): domain Eukaryota; kingdom Metazoa; phylum Chordata; class Chondrichthyes; order Myliobatiformes; family Myliobatidae; genus Mobula; species Mobula hypostoma. The sequence continues at coordinate 34,397,938 of NC_086101.1, forward strand.
AGATCGCTCAGCGAAGGAGCACCCCCACCGACTTGTCCACCCCTGTGTAAGTCTGAATCAGCGGAGCTCCTCTTAGTCCTCTGATCTTGAGGAAAGAGAACCAGTCTACTCAAGCACATTCTCCAATGCTAGAACTATAGCGTAGCGGTTAGCATGATGCTATTAAAGCTCAGGGCTTCCCGGACTTCCGAGTTTAATTTCAGCACCATCTGTAAGTAGTTAATATGTTCTTACCCTCAACCGGGTTGGTTTCTTCCCACCGTCCAAAGACGAACGGGTTAATTGATCATTGTAAATTCCCCTGTGATTCAGCAAGTGTTTTAGGTGGATTGCTAGGCGGTACAGCTCGTTGGACCAGAAGGGCCTGTCCGTGTTATATTCCTAAATAAATTAACGTCAAAATAAGTGAAATAAAACGTGGGCAGAACTCAACAGGTCGGGCAGTATTTATTGAGAGGAATAGCAGGCCATAATGAGAGCAGTTAGGATATCTTTAGAAGTTTGTTAAAGCTTTAGATGACGTGCCGAATCCACGCAAACTTCGAAGAAAGTAGAGGTGCTGTCATGCCTTCTTTCAGATAGCACTTCCATGCTGGTAGAGTACCAGGACAGATCCTCTGATATGATAACACCGAGTGTAGGAGCGTGTATCTATTTCTGTATCTGTATTAGTATGGGTAATTTGTCACGTGGGTTGGGGTGTGTTTGATGCGAATGAGTTATGTACAGGTATTCACATTTTATCTCAGATCAGTTTAGTTTAGGGAGAGCCGGGGTGATTTTTTGGTTGCCTGCTACCGCTTATCGCTATTATTATGCTAGGATCACTTAAATATGCTCCCCCTTAGTACTGATAACTTTGTTAATTTTGCTATATTGCTAATTTTAGTCTTGGTATTTTTTTATCGCTACAGAATTGTTCGTCTTTGCTGGTTTCTTAAAGGATGGAATGTACCTTTTTTGACTTTGGAACTTCGTTGTTAGAAGCGTCACAGTGTCAATGCCGTGTTTAGTCTCTGCGCGGGTTTGGTTTGTTTCAAGAAACCGCTACAGCAAGGAATTTAAACTCACCAACCCTCACTACGTCGGATCTCCTAATCAGGACTGGCCCGAGGACCTCCGGCGTCTCCTCCGGAGTCCATAATCAGCTCTTTGGTTTTTGCTGACGTTCGGTTACATGAGACAGCTCAAGCTGAGGAGATTTACCAAGATGATGTCTGGATTAGAAAACATGTTTTATGAGGTTCGGTTGAGTGAGCTAGCTCTTTTCTCTTTAGAGAGGCGGAGGATGAAATGTGCAAGATGATAAAGAGGCACAGATCGAGTGGACAGTCAGCATTTTTTACCCCTGGGCATAACTTCAAGCTGTTGGAAGGAAAGTATAGGGGGATGTCAGAGGTAGGTTTTCAACACAGAGTGGTAGGTGCTGGGAATGTGCTGCCAGCGGTTGTGGTAGAGGCAGATATATTGGGGAGTTTCAAGAGTCTCTTAACACGTGGATGAAAGAGGATTATGTTGGAGGGAGGATTTGACTGATCTTCAAGTCGATTAAAAACATCGCGGGCTGAAGGGCCTGTACTGTGCTGTACCATTCAATATTGTATGTTCTAAGTTGATCAAACGAGTGCAGAAAGCTGACCCAGGGATGAGCTGCTTCAGTTGTGTGGGGAAACGGGAGAAGAGTCGGAGGAGATTTAATGGAAACATTCAAAATCAAAAGGGGATTTGGTAAAGCGAATAAAGATAAGTTTCCAGGAGCATAAATTCAGTGGACACAGTGAGAAGAGGATCAGTACAAGATTCAGTTGCATCTAAGAATTAATTTGTACCAGAGATTATATTCTTAGAACAATATTCAGGTGAAAGGTCATTGACCTGAAATGTTGTTCCATTTCTCCCAGATGCAGCCTGATTTCAATTCAGATTTTCAACACCTGCAGTTTCTTTCCTTTCAAAGACGCTGGTGTTCAATTAATTTGTAGCTTCAGAAACAATTAGAGAAGTAAACGGTATACTGGCACTTTATTCCATTGGCATTTGAGTGTAAGAGTAGAGACATCTCGCTCCAGGTATGTAATGCCTATAAAAAGTATTCACCCCTCCAACATAAAATTGACAGATGATTGGTTAAACATAGCAGAGCACATTCGACTACTTCAAGCTCAGGTCTGTGGAGGGAATTCACTTGGAAGAATACTTTAAGATTTTTCATAACGCCAAAAATAAAGATACAAAGTAACAGACCTGAACAAGGTCAGTGTTGGAGAATGTGTGATAATATGTTGGCTGATCATTTTCATATTTTCTGGGAGTGTCCAAAGATTTTGTCTTATTGGTTAGATGTGGTAACAGAGATAAGGTCAATAATCAGCCCAGAGATTAATTTTGACTTTAACATTATTTATTTGGCTCAAAAATCATGAAAGATATTTGTTACAAATACTACTAGCAGCCAGTAAGAAAGTGATTACCAGGAAATGGCTAAGCAAAGAGTCTCCTACAATCCTGGATTGGATAGAAATAGTTCAAGAAATTTTTGTCATGGAACGATTGACTTTCTCGCTGAGACATGCCACTAAAAAATTTGAAAGATACTGGGAAAATTGGACATTTTATTTGAGCCTGAAATGACTTCACTGTACATTTATTTGGTTTGAAGAACTTCGTTTTATTTCTTCTTATGAGGGAACCTGCAGAATGGACTTTAGAGTTATGGGTCTTAAGGTCCCCTGAGGCTTTGAAGGGCAATTATGGACATAAGAATTTGGTTAACCTTGATACAGCAATGTAACCCACTTCGCTATTAATTTTTTCTATTATAAGATATGGATTTTACTTCACCTATGATGACCCTGTCTGTTGGTTTTTACCCTGTTTGTTCTGTTAGTGTCAAAACAACAAAAATTAAGTTTTTAAAAGAAGTATTCACCCCATCCTTGGAAGTTTTCATGTGTTATTGTTTTAACACACAGGATCACAGTGGATTTAATTTGGCTTTTTTTGACAAGGCTCTTTCATGGCAAAGTGAAAACAGATGTCTACAAAGTGATTTAAATTAATTACAAATATAAAACACAAAATAATTGATTGCATAAGTAGTCACCTTCCTTTAATATAACACACCAAATAATCACTGGTGCAGCCAATTGGTTTTAGAAGTCACATAATTAGTTAAATGGAGATCACCTGTATGCAGTCAAGGTTTCAATTGACTGTAGTAAAAATACACCTGTATCTGGAAGGTCCAATTGCTGATGAGTCAGTATCCTGACACAAACTACACCATAAAGACAAAAGAACACTCCAGGCAAGTTTGCAAAAAGTTGAGTGAAAAGCACAAGTCAGGAGATGGATACAAGAAAGTTTCCAAGTCATTGAATATCCCTTGGAGTACAGTTAAGTCAATGATCAAGAAATGGAAAGAATATGGCAGAACTGTAAATCTGTCTAGAGCAGGCCGTCCTCAAAAACTGAGTGATCGTGCAAGAAGGAGACTAGTGAGAGAGACCGATGACAACTCTGGAGCAGTTACAAGCTGCAGTGGCTGAGATGGGAGAGACTGTGCATACAACAACTGTTGCCCAGGTGCTTCACCAGTTGCAGTTTGATGGGAGAATGGTAAAGAGAAAGCCACTGTTTAAAAAAAACACACATGGAATCTCAGCTAGAGTTTGCTAGAAGGCATATAGCAGACTTTGATGTCAGCTGGAAGAAGGTTCTATGATCTGATGCAACCAAAATTGAACTTTTTGGCCATCAGACTAAACACTATGCACATCACCAAAATCACTCCATCCCTACCATAAGGCATGATGGTGGCTGCATCATGCTGTGGGGTTCTTCACTGCAGCAGGCCCTGGAAGTCTTGAGAAGGTAGAGGGTAAAATAAATGCAGCAAAATACAGGGACCTCCTGATGCAGTCTGCACAAGAACTGCAACTTGGGAGATTTGTTTTCCAGCAAGACAATAACCTCAAGCATAAAGCCAAAACTACACAGAAATGGCTTTAAAACAACAAAGTTAATGTCCTGGAGTGGCCAAGTCAGAGCCCAGACCTCAATACAATTGAGAATTTGTGGCTAGACCTGAAAAGGGTTGTTCACTCACGATCCCCACACAATCTGACAGAGTTTGAGCAGTTTTGTAAAGAAGAATGGGGAAAAATTGCAGTAACACACATCAAAGTTGCTGGTGAATGCAGCAGGCCAGGCAGCATCTCTAGGAAGAGGTACAGTCGACGTTTCAGGCCGAGACCCTTCGTCAGGACTAACTGAAGGAAGATCTAGTAAGAGATGTGGGAGTGGGAGGGGGAGGGGGAGATCCAAAATGATAGGAGAAGACAGGAGGGGGAGGGATGGAGCCAAGAGCTGTACAGGTGATTGGCAAAGGGGATATGAGAGGATCATGGGACAGGAGGTCCGGGGAGAAAGATGGGGGGGGGGAACCAGAGGATGGGCAAGGGGTATAGTCAGAGGGAGAAAAAGGAGAGTGAGAGAAAGAATGTGTGTATAAAAATAAATAATGGTTGGGGTACGAGGGGGAGGTGGGGCATTAGCAGAAGTTAGAGAAGTCAATGTTCATGCCATCTGGTTGGAGGCTACCCAGACGGAATATAAGGTGTTGTTCCTCCAACCTGAGTGTGGCTTCATCTTTACAGTAGAGGAGGCCGTGGATAGACATGTCAGAATGGGAATGGGATGTGGAATTGAAATGTGTGGCCACTGGGAGATCCTGCTTTCTCTGGCGGACAGAGCGTAGGTGTTCAGCAAAGCGGTCTCCCAGTCTGCGTCGGATCGCGCCAATATATAGAAGGCCACATCGGGAGCACCGGACGCAGTATATCACCCCAGCCGACTCACAGGTGAAGTGTCACCTCACCTGGAAGGACTGTCTGGGGCCCTGAATGGTGGTGAGGGAGAAAGTGTAAGGGCATGTGTAGCACTTGTTCCGCTTACACGGATAAGTGCCAGGAGGGAGATCAGTGGGGAGGGATGGAGGGGACGAATGGACAAGAGAGTCGCGTAGGGAGCGATCCCTGCGGAAAGCGGGGGGGGGGGAGGGAAAGATGTGCTTAGTGGTGGGATCCTGTTGGAGGTGGCGGAAGTTACGGAGAATAATATGTTGGACCCGGAGGCTGGTGGGGTGGTAGGTGAGGACTGGGGAACCCTATTCCTAGTGGGGTGGCGGGAGGATGGAGTGAGAGCAGATGTGCGTGAAACAGGGGAGATGCATTTGAGAGCAGAGTTGATAGTGGAGGAAGGGAAGCCCCTTTCTTTGAAAAAGGAGGACATCTCCCTCGTCCTAGAATGAAAAGCCTCATCCTGAGAGCAGATGCAGCGGAGACGGAGGAATTGCGAGAAGGGGATGGCATTTTTGCAAGAGACAGGGTGAGAAGAGGAATAGTCCAGATAGCTGTGAGAGTCAGGAGGCTTATAGTAGACATCAGTGGATAAGCTGTCTCCAGAGACAGAGACAGAAAGATCTAGAAAGGGGAGGGCCGTGTTGGAAATGGACCAGGTAAACTTGAGGGCAGGGTGAAAGTTGGAGGCAAAGTTAATAAAGTCAACGAGCTCAGCATGCGTGCAGGAAGCAGCGCCAATGCATTCGTCGATGTAGCGAAGGAAAAGTGGGGGACAGATACCAGAATAGGCACGGAACATAGATTGTTCCACAAAGCCAACAAAAAGGCAGGCATAGCTAGGACCCATACGGGTGCCCATAGCTACACCTTTAGTTTGGAGGAAGTGGGAGGAGCCAAAGGAGAAATTATTAAGAGTAAGGACTAATTCCGCTAGACGGAGCAGAGTGGTGGTAGAGGGGACTGATTGGGTCTGGAAAATTGCAGTGTCCAGATGTGCAAAGCTGCTAGAGGTATCAAAGGTGCATCTACTAAATACTGATTTGAAGGAGACGAATACTTGTGCAATCAATTATTTTGTGTTTTATATTTGTAATTAATTCAATCACTTTGTAGACATCTGTTTTCACTTTGACACGGAAGTCTTTTTCTGTTGATTAGTGTCAAAAAAAGCCAAATTAAATCCATTGTTGATTCAATATTGTAAAACAATAAAACATGAAAACTTCCAAAGTGGGTGAGTACACTTTAAAGGCACTATACAGGATCCTGGTACGACTAAAGATGGAATATTATGTGCAGTCTGATCTTGTTACTTAAGGAAAGATATACATTAAAAACTAGCTTTGTTTGCCACATATACATCAAAATATACAGTGACACACATCAAAGTTGCTGGTGAACACAGCAGGCCAGGCAGCATCTCTAGGAAGAGGTACAGTCGACGTTTCAGGCCGAGACCCTTCGTCAGGACTCCTGAAGAAGGGTCTCGGCCTGAAACGTCGACTGTACCTCTTCCTAGAGATGCTGCCTGGCCTGCTGCATTCACCATCAACTTTGATGCGTGTTGCTTGAATTTCCAGCATCTGCAGAATTCGTGTTTGCGAAAATATACAGTGAAATGCTTTGCGTTAAATCAAATCAGTGAGGATTGTGTTTGGCAGCCCGTGAGTGTCGCCAATGCTTCTGGCAGCAATATAGCATGCCCACAACTCACTAACCACAACTTTGGAATGTGGGAGGAAGCTGGAGCACCCGGAGGAAACACACACAGTCACAGGGAGAACATACAAATTCCTCACAGGCAGTGGCAGGAATCGAATCCCAACCGGTGATTGCTGGCTCTGTGAAGTATTGTACTAACTGCTGTGTTACCTTGCCATCACACATGTGATAGAGGGAGGAATGGTGCATTTCTCTGATGAGGCAGGTCAGAATCAGAATCAGGTTTATTATCACCGGCATGTGATGTGAAATTTGTTAACTTAGCAACAGCAGTTCAATGCAATGCATAATCTAGCAGAGAGAGAGAAAAAAATAAACAAATAAATCAATTACTTATATTGAATAGATTTTTTTTTAATGTGCAGAAACAGAAATACTGCATATTTTTAAAAAAGTGAGGTAGTGCCCAAAGACTCAATGTCCGTTTAGGAATCGGATGGCAGAGGGGAAGAAGCTGTTCCTGAATCACTAAGTGTGTGCCTTCAGGCTTCTGTACCTCCTACCTGATGGTAAAAGTGAGAAAAGGGCATACCCTGGGTGCTGGAGGTCCTTAATAATGGACACTGACTTTCTGAGACACCGCTCCCTAAAGACGTCCTGGGTACTTTGTAGGCTAGTGCCCAAGATGGAGCTGACTAGATTTACAACCTTCTGCAGTTTCTTTTTCGGCCCTGTGCAGTAGTCCCTCCATACCAGACAGTGATGCAGCCTGTCAGAATGCTCTCCACAGTACAACTATATAAGTTTTTGAGTGTATTTGTTGACATGCCAAATCTCTTCAAACTCCTAATAAAGTATAGCCGCTGTCTTGCCTTCTTTATGACTACATCCATATGTTGGGCCCAGGTTGGATCCTCAGAGATCTTGACACCCAGGAACTTGAAGCTGCTCACTCTCTCTCCACCTCTGATCCCTCTATGAAGATTGGTACGTGCTCCTTCGTCTTACCCTTCCTGAGTCCACAATCAGCTCTTTTGTCTTACTGACGTTGAGTGCCAGGTTGTTGTTGTGGCACCATTCCACTAGTTGGCATATCTCACTCCTGCATGCACACTCGTCACCACCTGAGATTCTACCAACAATGGTTGCATCGTCAACAAATTTATAGATGGTATTTGAGCTATGCCTAGCCACACAGTGATGTGTATATTAAGAGTAGAGCAGTGGGCTAAGCACACACTCCTGAGGTGCACCAGTGTTGATTGTCAGCGAGGAGAATATGTTATCACCAATCCACACAGACTGTGGTCTTCTGGTTAGGAAGTTGAGGATCCAATTGCAGAGGGAGGTACAGAGGCCCAGGTTCTGCAACTTCTCAATCAGGTTGTGGGAATGATGGTATTAAATGCTGAGCTATAGTCGATGAACAGCATCCTGACGTAGGTGTTTGTGTTATCCAGATGGTCTAAAGCCATGTGGAGAGCCATTGAGATTGTGTCTGCCATTAACCTATTGTGGCGATAGGCAAGTTGAAATGGATCCAGGTCCTTGCTGAGGCAGGAGTTCAGTCTAGTCATGACCAACCTCTCAAAGCATTTCACCACTGTCATTGTGAGTGCTACTGGGCGATAGTCATTAAGGCAGCTCACAATATTCTTCTTAGGCACTAATATAGTTGTTGCCTTTTTGAAGCAAGTGGGAACCTCCACTCATAGCAGTGAGAGGTTGAAAGTGTCCTTGAATTGTCCTGCTAGTTGGTTGGCACAGGTTTTCAGAGCCATACCAGGTACTCCATTAGGACCTTCCACCTTGCGAGGGTTCACTCTCTTTAAAGACAGCCTAACATCAGCCTCTGAGATGGAGATCACAGGGTCATCAGGTGCAGCAGGGGTAGTTGTGTTCTCCCTTTCAAAGCGTGCATAGGAGGCATTGAGTTTATCTGGTATGAAGCATTGCTGCCATTCATGCTATTAGGTTTCGCTTTGTAGGAAGTAATATCTTGCAAACCTTGCCAGAGTTGCCGTGTATCCGATGTCCTCCAACCTCGTTCGAGATTATCTTTTCGCCCCTGAAATAGCTCTCTACAAATCATACCCAGAATTGGTCCTTACTCTGTGTAGTTTAGAAGCGGGAGAAACATTCCCATTCTGAGATGAGGTGACAGAGAGGTCAGTGAGGGAATGGAATGAGGATGGAAGGTCGGGGGGGGGTGGGGTTTGTCCTTGTGGTCTGAATACAGATGCTTTGCAAGGTGTTCACCCAATCTGTCTTTGGTTTCTCCAAAGTAGAGGAGACCAGAACAGGAGCACTGAGAAAGGGGCAGTGAACCATAGCTTCACCTGGCAAGGTTCCTTCAGTTCCTGCATGACGTCAAAGGAAGAGACAAAAGAGAATTTGCTGTGCCTCCCACAGTGTGTGTAAAGGGGAATGCTTGATGGGGATGGAAGAGTGGAGCAGAGATTTGCCGAGGGAAAATTCCCCTCAAGCTATGAAAGGGCGGGGGATGATGTGCCTGGTGTCGGAATCCTGTTCAAGGTGATTCTTTTCTTCAGATCTCTTTTATCCTGAATTGTGATTTCCCATCAGCCACTGGACTTACCCCTGTTCCCCACAACTCTGCTGTCATCTTCTCTCTTCCCAGTCAGAACGAGGAGAGAGGTCCCTTTGGCCTACTGGCCTAGACAATGGCAGATCCTGCCTCCTCCACCACTGTGATTAAAAAAAAGCAACATCCTTACTCAACTCAGTGCTGAAGGCGTGCTGTGTCAAGAGAGATTTCAAAATTTAAAAGTTGCAGATGTGCAAAGCTAATGAGAGGCTCTTTCAAAAGGCCAGCACAAAGAATGGCCCCTCATGCCATATGCTGCAGTTCTGTCATTATATAATTACTATACAATATAATGGGGTGCCAGCTTGGGGCGTCATAATTCGGAGTTCATTTCTGGTGCTGTCTATGAGGAGTTAGTACGTTTTTCCTGTGACTATGTGGGTTTCGTCCGGGTGCTCCGGTTTCCTCACACAGTCCAAAGACGTACTGATTAGTAGGTTAATTGGTCATTGTAAATTGTCCTGTGATTATGCACATTTTAAATATGTGGGCTGGCTCGTAGGACTGGATGGACCTGTTTCACACTGTATCTCTAAATAAAATAAACTCTTATTAAACTTAAGAATGGAATCATTTGTCATAGGACTCAATGTGTAATGAGAAATGAGGAAGGTTGGGCAACACATTTGCCTGAATAAAACATCTAATCAAACTTGGTCCTCTGATGTATGTGGACTGGCATCCATCAAACTTCAGACCAATGTCAATGAATAAGCAGGACTTTCAGATACAATGTAAGCAGGCTTCAGCATTGCATGAAATGTAAGTGAATCAGGTTTAATATCACTGACATATGTCATGAAATTTGTTGTTTTGCGAAAAATACTATAAATTACAATAAAAATAAATATAAAATACTAAGTTAAGTAGTGTAAGAAGAGAGTAAAAGTAGCGAGGTAGTGTTCACGAGCTGGTTCATTTTCCGTTCAGAAATCTGATGGTGTTGGGGAAGAAGCTGTTCCTAAAATGTTGAGTGTGTGTCTTTGGGCTCCTGTACCTCCTCTCTGATGGTAGTAATGAGAAGAGAGCACATCCTGGGTGATGGGGGTCCTCAATGATGAATGCTGCCTTTTTGAGGCACTACCATTTGAAGATGTCTTCGATGTTGGGGAAGCTAGTGCTCGTGATGGAGCTGGCTGAGCTTACAACGTTCTGCAGCTTTTCCCGCTCCTGTGCAGTGGCCCCTCACACCAGATGGTGATGCAACCAGTTAGAATGCTCTCCACAGTAAATCTGTAGAAACATACATGTATGCTCTGCCCTGCAGCAACGACTTCCACTGATGTTGCAAATTTAACAAAACAAAACACTCCAAGATGTTTTACAGAATTATTATTGGACAATATGTAAACTTAGCCATACATAGAAATATTACAGCACGTGGCCAAAAGACTGGTTAAAAAGAGTCTGTTTACTTTGCTGATGGTGTTGTTGTTGGTAGCTTTTGCTATTTTGCAGCAGTTCTCTTTCATAATGAACTGCAAATGATGCAAATTGCTCTCTAATCCCTTTTCCCATCCAGAGTCACAACATCTCAGTTCACCTTGCCATCTTCTGAACAATAGCAATGTTGTTAAGTTACAACAATTCATGTGCAATGCAACGCATTGAAACCACAGAAAACCAACCGGTCTGTTTAAAAAAAACGTTCTCCATCTTTTGACGAAACCTGGGTGTGTGGCTGATGTGAAATTTGAATTTAAGAGTGGTTGGGTATTTCACTCCTTTTTTCACAGAGATGTCAAAAGATTGCATAAGAGTGCGATAAAGATTCAGAGAAAATGTCACTAATGTCAAGCATAAACAAACAGGAGCAAGAAGAGTTCACCTCGTCTCTCAAACCTGCCCTGAAACCTAATATGTCCCAGCGAAGGGTCTAAGACTCCACTGAAAGACAAGTCAAGTTTGTTGTCATATGCACAAGTAAATGTATGCACAGGTGCAATGAAAAACTTACTTGTAGCAGCAACACTCACAAGAAAAACATAAACATAAAACAAGGAAGAGCACAATTAGAACCAAGAAGTCCATTTTGATGTAAAGTAATCATAAAGATCACAGTGTTGCAAGATTAGGATCTCGCTAGTTAGTAGTTAGTAGTACCAATAGTTGAGGTGAAGTGGCTGTTCATAACTAACTGAGTTCTTCCTTGCGAGTGGAACAACTGCCATACCTGCCCCTACACTCCTCCCTCATTACCATTCAGGGGTCCCGAACAGTCCTTCCAGGTGAGGCGACACTTCACCTGTGAGTCCATTGGGGTCACCTGCTGTGTCAGTGCTCTCGGCGTGGCCTCCTATACATCGGTGAGACCCGACGTAAACTGGGAGAAGGAGCTCCTATGCTCCAAGTGCCACAAAAAGTGGGATCTCCCAGTGGCCACCCATTTAATTCTACTCCCTATTCCCATTCTGACATGCCTCCTCTACTACTGCAATGCCACACTCAGTTTGGAGGAGCAACACCTTGTATTCCGTCTGGATAGCCTCCAAACTGATGGCATGAACATTGATTTCTCAGACTTCTGGTAATGCCCCTCCTTCACCATTCCCTTTTGCCTCTCTCCTACCTTATCTCTTTAACTGCCCAGCAACCTCCCTCTGGTGCTCTTCCTCCTTTTTTTTCCCTCCATGTCCTTCTGTCCTCTCCTATCAGATTCCCCCTTCTCCAGCTGTGCATCTCTTTCACCGATTAACTTCCCAGCTCTTTACTTCATCAATTCCCTCTCTTGCGGTTTTACCTATCACCCTGTACTTCTTCCTTGCCTCCCCACACCTTCTTGTTCTGACTTCTCATCTTTTTTTCCAGTCCTGATGAAGGGTCTCGGCCCGAAATGTTGATTGTTTACTTTTTACCATGGATGCTACCATCACCTGCAGATTTTCACGTGTCTGTGACTAACTGAGTTCATTTGGCTTTTATTTCAGATTCCAGCATCTTATTTTATGCTTAAAATAAAATTGTGGATGATGTGCCTCTAAACTGAGATCAGGTTTGCTGCCTCCTCTGGTATTTGTTCAGGCCTTTGTTCATCAGTCAGCAACCTACTTCTGTGTTAACAAAGTTCAAGGACTTTGTTTCCCTTGGCCTTTGAGGAAAAGAGTTCTAAAGATCCGCAACCCTCTGAGAGAAATAAAAAGCAACAAATATCTCTCACCAACGAGTGAGCCCTTATCCTGAAACAGAGATTCTTAGTTCTAAAGCTTTTTACATTTATCTTTCTTCAGATTCTGGACCCTAGCCAGGGTACCCACGAAAAGCTGCAAGGCTGGACAACATACCTGTTCAGGTGCTGAGGAACCATGCAGCCCAGCTAACAGAGGTCTTAACAGGCACCTTTAATATGTCTCTGAGACAGTTCAGTCCCTACAGGCTGCAAGGCAGCCACCATCATTCCATCGCACAAGAGAGCAACAATAACAGGCTGACCTGCTGAGTTCCTCCAGTATTTTGTGTCTGCGGCCCCACTGGCTTCAACAACACTTTGAGTGGTTGGTAATGGATCATATAAAATGCCACCTTCCAGTTACATTGGACCCGTTCCAGTTCACCTACCACTCAAAGCAGTCCATGATGATGCCGTAGCCTCAGCCCTCCACTCCATCCTGTCCCTCCTGGAAAACAACGCCTCATTCACCAGTAAGTTGTTAATTGACTTCAGCTCAGCATCCCTCAGAGGCTGGTGGGTAAACTGTCCTCTCTGGAACTTAACACCCCTCTCTGTAACTGGATTTTGGACTCCTTGACAAAAAGACCCCAGTTGGTCTCAGTTGACAGCACCATCCTGCTGAGCATTGATGCCTCCACCAGTACTCTATACCTAGTCCATTGCTGTTCAACCGCACTGCCAGATCCAGCTCAAACCATATCTTTTTAAATCTTTTTATTGAGTAAGTATACAAAAAAGATAAGCCATATAAACATTAATACAATGTTAAAGTATAATAAAATTCCAAAAGATAACAATACCAAAAAGAAAATACTACAAACAATGTAATTTAAACATAGGAAACCAAGATAACATAATAGTATACTAAATTTTATATATATCAATGGAAAAAAAAGAAAAAAAAAACCCAAAAAAAAACCCACCGTGCAGCTAACTAAAAGCAAGGCAAAGCAATGGGCTAACTTGAAACCAAACAGAGTTAAACTTAAAATCACGTCCTCCATCCCGACCTCCATTAAAACAGTGAAAAAAAAACAAGAAGGGTAAATATTACATTAAATGAAAATATCGAATAAAGGGTCCCCAAATCTGTTCAAATTTAAATGAAGAATCATAAAGGTTACTTCTAATTTTCTCCAAATTCAAACATAAAATCGTCTGAGAAAACCAAAAAAAGGTAGTTGGAGCATTAAGCTCTTTCCAATGTTGTAAAATACATCTTTTCGCCATTAAAGTAAGAAATGCAATCATTCTACGGGCTGAAGGGGAAAGATTACTAGAAATTTTAGGTAGTCCAAAGATAGCAGTAATAGGGTGAGGAGAGATATCTATATTTAATACCTTAGAAATAATATTGAAAATATCTCTCCAAAAAGTTTCCAAAGTAGGGCAAGACCAAAACATATGAGTTAAAGAGGCTATCTGCCCCGAACATCTATCACAGAAAGGATTAATATGCGAGTAAAAACGCGCTAACTTATCTTTGGACATATGTGCTCTATGAACCACTTTAAATTGAATTAGGGAATGTTTAGCACAAATAGAGGAAGTATTAACTAATTGTAAAATTTGCCCCCAATCATCCACAGAAATGGTAAGCCCCAATTCCTGTTCCCCAATCTACCCTAATCTTATCAAATGGAGCTTTCCTAAGTTTCATAATAATATTATAAATCATAACCGATGCACCTTTCTGACATGGATTAAGGTTAATTATCGAATCTAAAATATATATAGGAGGAAGCATTGGAAAAGAAGAAAGTATAGTACTTAGGAAATTTCTAACTTGTAAATATCTAAAAAAATGTATTCTTGATAAGTTATATTTATTAGATAATTGTTCAAAAGACATAAGGGAACCATCTAAAAATAAATCCAAAAACCGTAAAATACCCTTAGTCTTCCAAGTTTGAAAAGCGCGATCCGTAAAGGAGGGAGGAAAAAATATGTTACCTAAAATAGGAATCGCTAACCCGAATTGATTAAGATCAAAAAATTTTCTGAATTGAAACCAAATGCGCAAAGCATATTTAACTATCGGGTTAGAGACCTGCTTAAGGCGTTTCGAATCGAAAGGAAGAGAGGAACCTAAAATAGAACCAAGTGTATAACCCTGAACAGATTGTAATTCCAATGCTACCCATTTAGGAATAGATAGTATGTCCCGGTCAAGTAACCAAAATTTCATATGTCGAATATTAATAGCCCAATAATAAAATCTAAAGTTAGGTAATGCTAAACCTCCATCTCTCTTTGTGGATGATGTGCCTCTAAACTGAGATCAGGTTTGCTGCCTCCTCTGGTATTTGTTCAGGCCTTTGTTCATCAGTCAGCAACCTACTTCTGTGTTAACAAAGTTCAAGGACTTTGTTTCCCTTGGCCTTTGAGGAAAAGAGTTCTAAAGATCCGCAACCCTCTGAGAGAAATAAAAAGCAACAAATATCTCTCACCAACGAGTGAGCCCTTATCCTGAAACAGAGATTCTTAGTTCTAAAGCTTTTTACATTTATCTTTCTTCAGATTCTGGACCCTAGCCAGGGTACCCACGAAAAGCTGCAAGGCTGGACAACATACCTGTTCAGGTGCTGAGGAACCATGCAGCCCAGCTAACAGAGGTCTTAACAGGCACCTTTAATATGTCTCTGAGACAGTTCAGTCCCTACAGGCTGCAAGGCAGCCACCATCATTCCATCGCACAAGAGAGCAACAATAACAGGCTGACCTGCTGAGTTCCTCCAGTATTTTGTGTCTGCGGCCCCACTGGCTTCAACAACACTTTGAGTGGTTGGTAATGGATCATATAAAATGCCACCTTCCAGTTACATTGGACCCGTTCCAGTTCACCTACCACTCAAAGCAGTCCATGATGATGCCGTAGCCTCAGCCCTCCACTCCATCCTGTCCCTCCTGGAAAACAACGCCTCATTCACCAGTAAGTTGTTAATTGACTTCAGCTCAGCATCCCTCAGAGGCTGGTGGGTAAACTGTCCTCTCTGGAACTTAACACACCTCTCTGTAACTGGATTTTGGACTCCTTGACAAAAAGACCCCAGTTGGTCTCAGTTGACAGCACCATCCTGCTGAGCATTGATGCCTCCACCAGTACTCTATACCTAGTCCATTGCTGTTCAACCGCACTGCCAGATCCAGCTCAAACCATATCATCAAGTTCGCTGATGATATTACAGTGGTTGGTCTCATCAGCAACAATGATGAATCAGCATACAAGGAGGAGACAGAGAGGCTTGTCAAATAATGTAAGAACAACAACCTGGGTCTCAATATTGACAAGACCAAAGAGATAATTGTGGACTTCAGGAAGGCACAGGTCAACCATCCTCCATTGCCACAGAGAGTGCGAGGAGTACAAAATTCCTTGATGTGCACAGAATGGAAATCTAACCTGGACTCACAACATCTCTTCACTACACTTTCTGAGGAGATTGAGACATGCAGGGGCTGCCTGCCACCATTCTATCAACTTTCTACAGGAGTGTCATTGAGAGTGTCCTCTCTGGCTGCATCATTGTGTGGTATGGAAGCTGCAAGGTTCTGGACAGAGGAGAGTAAAGACTGCTGAGAGAATGAGAGAAACCTCAGGGTCTCCCCCCACCACTATTTGTGACAAGTACTGGGAGTGTTGCAGACGAAGGGCCTGACACATTGTTGAGGATCCTTACCTCCAATCCCACAATCTCTTTGACCCACCACTGACAGGAAGGAGTTACAGAAGCCTCAGGACTGGGACTGACAGACTGGTTAACAGCTTCTTCCCTCAGGCTGTTAGACTAATGAATACTCTGTCATCACGGAGGTCTCGACACTTGGACAACGAGCTGTTTATTGTACTGTTTACTGTTTACCCGTGCTGCACTTTACTACATGAATTTTGAATTATATTTTATTAATAGTATAACATTTTATAGCTTGGTTTATGTGCTGTGTGTGATATATGTTTTGTGGGTGCACAGTGATCCAGAGGAATGCTGTATCGTTTGGTTGGATCCATGTACAGTCAGATGACAATAAGCTTGAACTTGAATTTAAATCTCCTATGAATAAACACCACCCTCTCAACATCCAGCCAGTCAAGATCCCTGAGGATCTATTGAATTCCCTATCATTCTTCCAAACCCCAGCAGATACAAATCTAGCCTGTCCAACCTTTCCTCCAAAGACAATACCATCCACTGCAAGTATTATTCTAATTACTGCTTTATATGCACGAACATTTTAAAATAAGGAAACTATTATCATATATAGGATTACAGATATGGTTCCATTAATGCTACATAAAACTGGGCCTCGGCTTTTATAATTTATATAACTTACCGGCTGATTGTGCACAACCCTATCACATTTCTGTGAAAGAATGAACCTGCAGTCTGGACATCGAACTGCTGGTTGTGGGTTTGCAGCCGTATTATCTACCGCGTGAGTTCAGCCACACCATATTGCTTGTTGTCTTCTCGATGCAGTCCCAATGTTGCGGTGTGATGTCATACAACCACAATTGTGAGACTCCAGACTCAACCCCCCAATGCGTTCACTGCAGTATCAGGAGACTTCAACCATGTTTCTCTCTCGACAACTCTACACACCTTCGGTCAGTTTGATGTGTCATATAAGAGAAAATGAAACACTGGATCTCTTGTATGCAAATGTTAAAGATGCATACAGCTCCACAGTTCTCCCTCCATTTGGAAGATCAGATCATAGCCTGGTTCACCTCATGCCCTTGTTTAAGCCCAAAGTACAGCAACAGCTAGTTACCACCAAGACAGTAAAGAAATGGTGTCCAGAGGCCATTGAGGCCTTGAAGGGCAACTTTGAGGTTACAGACTGGAACGTGCTTTGTGAATCATATGGGAGGACATAACAGACTTGCTGATTGCATCACTGGCTGCATCAACTTCTGCGTGGACACTGTGTGGACATTGATGGTAATCAATGACGGTTCGCTGCTTCCTTAACAACAAACCATGGGTCACCAGAGATCTGAAGGCTCTTCTCAACCACAAAAAGAGAGCTTTTAGATCAGAAGACAGGGAGGAATTGAAACATGTGCAGAGGAAGCTAAAGCAGAACATCGAAGTGGCTGAAGAGGAATACGGAAGAGAGCTGGAGAACAAGCTTGGACAGACTAGGACACGGGAGGAGTGGAGGTGAGGAGAGGCACGAAGAACATTACTGGCTCCAATCAGCCTAGTTGTAGAGCCTCAGAATGCAGCTGTGAATGGGCTAATGAGTTAAACCAATTCTTCAATAGGTTTGACAATCGCCCTCCTGTTCACACCCCCCTCAGCACACCAGTGCAGGTGCAGAGGCATCCAATGCTCCCTCAGCACCAACACCTCCCCTCCTCTAGTTCAACACATGGTATCACTGTCGAGATCCCCTCCTTGCCCTGCACCTACCATCCACACCTTCACATACGTACTGCTATCGTCCCGATCTTCACCTCCCCCACCCCCCCGCCTTTCATCAACTCACCAGTCATCATGGATTCACCTTCACTACTGAGTAGCTGAGAAGGGCTGGGGAAACTCAGACACAGCAAAACATTGGGTGTGTATGGTGTGAACCCCAAGGTCCTGAGTCACGTCATCTGCAGAAATTCTCTGGTGACTCAGCAATAGTTGGGTGTATAAGGAGAGGATGGGAGGATGAATACAGGGCCTTGGTGGAGGACGTTGTCGAATGGTGCAAGGTGAATCATCTGCAGCTCAACATCAGTCAGACAAAGGAGATGGTGATGGACTTTAGGAAGACTAAGCCTGCACTGCTCTCTGTTACTATTGATGGTGAGGATGTGGATGTGATGAGGACCTACAAGTGCTGGGGGTTGCACCCGGATGACAGACTTGAGTGGAGCACTAACTCAGAGACCCTGTACAAGAATGGTCATAGTTTCCTCTACTTCCTAAGGAGACTGAGGTCATTTGGAGTATGCAGGGCTCTCCTTCACATGTTCTATCAGTCTGTTGTCTCCAGTACAATCTTCTATGCCGTGGTGCACTGGGGCAATGGCACCAACAGGCTCAATAAACTGATTAGAAAGGCTGGCTCTGTTATAGGAGTCAAACTGGACACACTGGAGGCTGTGGTAGAACAAAGGACCCTACAGAAAATCCTGGCAATTCTGGACAATGTTTCTCACCCTCTGCATGCCACCTTGGCTGAACAGAGGAGCACTTTTAGTAATAGACTAAGATGAATGTGCTGCTCCAAAGAGTGCTATATGACGTCATTCTTAGTCTTGGCCACAAGGCTCTATAATGAGTCAATCTATAGCTGGGGAAAGTGATGAACCCCTCCTATTAGACTGTTTGAGGTAACTATTTTTTATACTTTCTTACATCTCTTCTAATATTTATATATTTGTATAACTGTGCACTTGTAATGCTACTGTGACACTGTAATTTTCATTGTGAACAATAAAGTATTTATCTACCTATCTGTCTATCTATCTGAAAATAGCTCAGAGTGAAGGAAGCTGCGGGATGACCTGCCGAAGAGGTGGGGTAGTACTGAGGGAGGCTTATACTGTGGGAGGGGCAGTACTGAGAGAGGTACACACTGTGGGAGGGGCAGTACTGAGGAAGAGTCACACTGTGGGAAGCGCAGTACTGAGAGAGGTTCACACTGGGGGGGTGGTACTGAGGGAGGCTTATACTGTGGGTGACAGTACTGAGGGAGGGTCACACTGTGGGAGGGGCAGTACTGAGGGAGGGTCACACTGTGGGACGGACAGTACTGAGAGAGGTTCACACTGTGGGAAGTGCAGTACTGAGAGAGGTTCACACTGTGGGAGGGGCAGTATTGAGGAAGAGTCACACTGTGAGAAGTGCAGTACTGAGAGAGGTTCACACTGTGGGAGGGGCAGTACTGAGGAAGAGTCACACTGTGGGAAGAGCAGTACTGAGAAAGGTTCACACTGTGGGAGGGACAGTACTGAGAGAGGTTCACACTGTGGGAGGGGCAGTACTGAGAGAGGTTCACACTGTGGGAGGGGCGGTACTGAGAGAGACTCACACTGTGGGAAGGGCAGTACCGAGGGAGATTCACACTGTGGGAGGATTGGCACTGAAGAAGAATCACATTCTACTAAGTACTAAAGCAGTATTGCAGTGTTGGAGGGGTAGGACTGAGGCAGCGCTCCAGTGTTGGGGGGGTAGGACTGAGGGAGTACTGCAGTGTTGGGGGGATAGGACTGAGGGAGTACTCCAGTGTTTGAGGGGTAGGACTGAGGGAGTACTCCAGTGTTTAAGGGGTAGGACTGAGGCAGCACTCCAGTGTTGGAGGGATAGGACTGAGGGAGCACTCCAGTGTTGTAGGGGGGGAGGACTGAGGGAGTACTCCAGTGTTGTTGGGGGAGGACTGAGGAAGTCCTGCAGTGTTGTTGGGGTTAGGACTGAGGGAGTACTCCAGTGTTGGGGGAGGTAGGACTGAGGGAGTACTGCAGTGTTGGAGGGGTAGGACTGAGGGAGTACTCCAGTGTTGTGGGGAGGGGGCTGAGGGAGTACTCCAGTGTTGTGGGGGGAGGACTGAGGGAGTCCTGCAGTGTTGTTGGGGTTAGGACTGAGGGAGTACTCCAGTGTTGTGGGGGGAGGACTGAGGGAGTCCTGCAGTGTTGTTGGGGTTAGGACTGAGGGAGTACTCCAGTGTTGTGGGGAGTACTCCAGTGTTGGGGGCGTAGGACTGAGGGAGCACTCCAGTGTTGGGAGGGGTAGGACTGAGGCAGCACTCCAGTGTTGGGGGGGGGGGTAGGACTGAGGGAGTACTGCAGTGTTGGGGGGATAGGACTGAGGGAGTACTCCAGTGTTTGAGGGGTAGGACTGATGGAGTACTCCAGTGTTGTGGGGAGTACTCCAGTGTTTAAGGGGTAGGACTGAGGCAGCACTCCAGTGTTGGAGGGGTAGGACTGAGGGAGTACTCCAGTGTTGTGGGGGGTAGTACTGAGGGAGTACTGCAGTGTTGTGGGGGGTAGGACTGAGGGAGTACTCCAGTGTTGTGGGGGGGAGGACTGAGGGAGTACTCCAGTGTTGTAGGGGGGGGAGGACTGAGGGAGTACTCCAGTGTTGTGGGGGAAGGACTGAGGAAGTCCTGCAGTGTTGTTGGGGTTAGGACTGAGGGAGTACTCCAGTGTTGGGGGGGTAGGACTGAGGGAGTACTGCAGTGTTGGAGGGGTAGGACTGAGGGAGTACTCCAGTGTTGTGGGGAGGGGGCTGAGGGAGTACTCCAGTGTTGTGGGGGGAGGACTGAGGGAGTCCTGCAGTGTTGTTGGGGTTAGGACTGAGGGAGTACTCCAGTGTTGTGGGGGGAGGACTGAGGGAGTCCTGCAGTGTTGTTGGGGTTAGGACTGAGGGAGTACTCCAGTGTTGTGGGGAGTACTCCAGTGTTGGGGGGTAGGACTGAGGGAGCACTTCAGTGTTGGGAGGGGTAGGACTGAGGCAGCACTCCAGTGTAGGGGGGTGGGACTCAGGGAGTACTACATTGTTGGAGGGATAGGACTGAGGGAGTGCTGCAGTGTTGTTGTGGGTAGGACTGAGGCAGCACTCCAATGTTGGAGTAGTACTGAGGCAGCACTCCAGTGTTGGAGGGGTAGGTCTGAGGCAGGACTCCAGTGTTGGATGTGTAGTACTGAGGCAGCACTCCAGTGTTGGAGGGGTAGGTCTGAGGCAGCACTCCAGTGTTGGAGGGGTAGGTCTGAGGCAGCACTCCAGTGTTGGATGTGTAGTACTGAGGCAACACTCCAGTGTTGGAGGGTAGGTCTGAGGCAGCACTCCAGTGTTGGAGGTGTAGTACTGAGGCAGCACTCCAGTGTTGGAGAGGTAGTACTGAGGCAGCACTCCAGTGTGGAGGGATATTACTGAGGCAGCACTCCAGTGTTGGAGGGATATTACTGAGGCAGCACTCCAGTGTTGGAGGGGTAGTACTGAGGCAGCACTCCAGTGTTGGTGTAGTACTGAGGGAGCACTCCAGTGTTGGAGGGGTAGGTCTGAGGCAGCACTCCAGTGTTGGAGGGGTAGTACTGAGGCAGCACTCCCGTGTTGGAGGTGTAGTACTGAGGCAGCACTCCAGTGTTGGAGGGGTATTACTGAGGCAGCACTCCAGTGTTGGAGGAGTAGTACTGAGGCAGCACTCCAGTGTTGGAGGGGTAGTACTGAGGCAGCACTCCAGTGTTGGAGGGGTATTACTGAGGCAGCACTCCAGTGTTGGAGGGGTAGTACTGAGGCAGCACTCCCGTGTTGGAGGGGTAGTACTGAGGCAGCACTCCAGTGTTGGAGGGATATTACTGAGGCAGCACTCCAGTGTTGGAGGTGGCATACTGAGACAGCACTCCAGTGTTGGAGGGGTAGTACTGAGGCAGCACTCCAGTGTTGGAGGGGTAGTACTGAGGCAGCACTCCAGTGTTGGAGGTGGCATACTGAGACAGCACTCTCGTGTTGGAGGGGTAGTACTGAGGCAGCACTCCCGTGTTGGAGGTGTAGTACTGAGGCAGCACTCCAGTGTTGGAGGGGTATTACTGAGGCAGCACTCCAGTGTTGGAGGAGTAGTACTGACGCAGCACTCCAGTGTTGGAGGGGTAGTACTGAGGCAGCACTCCAGTGTTGGAGGGGTATTACTGAGGCAGCACTCCAGTGTTGGAGGGGTAGTACTGAGGCAGCACTCCCGTGTTGGAGGGGTAGTACTGAGGCAGCACTCCAGTGTTGGAGGGATATTACTGAGGCAGCACTCCAGTGTTGGAGGTGGCATACTGAGACAGCACTCCAGTGTTGGAGGGGTAGTACTGAGGCAGCACTCCAGTGTTGGAGGGGTAGTACTGAGGCAGCACTCCAGTGTTGGAGGTGGCATACTGAGACAGCACTCTCGTGTTGGAGGGGTAGTACTGAGGCAGCACTCCAGTGTTGGAGGGGTAGTACTGAGGCAGCACTCCAGTGTTGGAGGTGGCATACTGAGACAGCACTCTCGTGTTGGAGGGGTAGTACTGAGGCAGCACTCCAGTGTTGGAGGGGTAGTACTGAGGGAGCACTCCCGTGTTGGAGGGTAGGTCTGAGGCAGCACTCCAGTGTTGGAGGGTAGGTCTGAGGCAGCACTGACATGAAGTAGCTGCATTGATCCAGTTGCAGCCTTTCAGGGAGTTGGGTATTAACCTGATGTCCCATTCCTCTGCCTCACATATATGAAATATCTGATGTCAACCAAGAGAGCAACTGGGATGTTTTGCCTGTGACCCCAGTCAATGCCCAGCCACATCTTCTGGTCAAGGGTCAAAGAGCTGCAGATGTTCAACACCCTGAGGTGAGGCAGCGCCAAGTGGCATTCGAACCGGATCGCCTGTCCTCTGATTTACGTGTCCGGAAGTTGTTCTGTGTAAATCGCGTGCCCGGGTTCCCCAGAGCGGGACGGGACCATTCCACCCACACGGTTTTGCAGCGAGGGGCTGCACTCGTGCTCCCAGTTCCCTCTGTGCATCGCGAAGGCTGATCGACGCACCAGCCAGCCTGGCGCGATGCGGGAGCACTGTTACCTCGGTCGCCGTGGAACAAAAGACTTCTTGTTGCAGCGACTCTGCTGCTTGTCATAGCAACTGGCACATGATCCGCGGCAAACACGGAGCCCGGGCACACACCGGAGCTTTCTCGGCAGCGGACACCCAGCGCCCGGCCGGCTATGCACCGCGCCTACCAGCCCATCCTCCCCTGTGGGAACAAGCTCTTGCAGCAGAGGTGGGACCAGACCAGTTACCTGGCGCACCGGCGAAAGGTAGGTCGGGGAGAGGGGGAGGAGTGGAAGGGGCAATCGGCGTTGGATGATTCGGGACTGCCCACTCCCTTCTGGTTTTCATCCCAACAAGTAACGACTGCACGAATAAAGGTGAACAATAAGAATGTTGGAATCCTCAGCGGATCAGGCAGCACCTGAGCAGGGAGAACGTCCATCAGAGCTGGTAATTGTTCAGAAGTTTCGCACCCCAGAGGCTAGACTGCAGAAGCTGGACATCTGGCGCTACACACATACACATACACTGCTGGAGGAATTCCGTGGGTCAGGAGGGTGGTTATGGACAAGCCCTGACCCTCTTTCTTTCCAGTCCTGATTGAGGGTCTTGGCTGAAAACGTCTTTTGTTCATTTCCTTCCACAGAGGCTGCCTGATTTGGTGAGTTCCTGCAGCCGTCTGTGTCCGTTCCCCTCCACTCACACCGCACCCCCTTACATCGGGGAACAACAGTGGAAACTGCTGGGAGTGCACATCACAGACAACCTCTCATGGTCCCAGATCACATCCTACACAATCAGGAAAGCTCACCAATACCTCTACTTTCTGAGGAGCTGGACTTTTCACATCCATACTTGTGTCATTCTATAGCACAAGTTTCCCCTCAAGAAAATGAATTTCAGGGTTGTATATGGTGACATATGTCTATTTTGACATTTTAAAAAACTTGAACAGTAGAGGCACAGTAGAGAGCAACCTAACAAGCTGCAAGAGTGCTTGGTATGGAAACTGCCCATTGCATCACCGGCACCAACCAGCCTGCCTGCCATCAAGGGCATATAGAAAGAAAGGAGCTGGTAAAGGGCCAAGTAACACCATGAAGGATCCCACCCACCCTGTTCATGTCCCACTCCCATCAAGGAAGAGTCTACATAGCATCCATGGCAGGACCAGCAGACTCAAAATCAGTTACTTTCCCCAAGCAGTAGGACTGATCAACACCTCTACCCACTAATTCCACCGCTACTTTATTATTTCCTGGTCAGCCACCTTATGTGCAACCGAGTGTCACTTCATAGACATACAATCGATCTATATATATAAGCCCTCGCCCTCCTCCCCCGACTTTCTGCTTTCCGCAGGGATCGCTCCTTACGTGACTCCCTTGTCCATTTGTCCTCCCCACTGATCTCCCTCCTGGCACTTATCCTTTCAAGTGGAACAGGTGTTATACCTGCCCCTTCACTTCCTCCCTCGCTACCATTCAGGGCCCCAAAGAGTCCATTCCAGGTGAGGCGACACTTCACTTGTAAGTCTATTGGAGTCATATACTGTGTCTGGTGATCCCGGTGTGGCCTTCTGTATATCGGTGAGGCTGCTTCACCGAGCACCTGCACCACAAGAAGCAGGTACTCCCGGTGGCCACCCATTTTAATTCCACTTCCCACTTCCATTCTGATGTCAATTCATGGCCTCCTTTACTGTCGCAATCAGGACACACTCAGATTGGAGGAACAACAATTTATATTCCGTCTGGGTAGCCTGCAACCTGATGGCATGAACATTGACTTCTCTAACTTCCAGTCATGCCCCCTCCTTCCCCATTTCCCATCCCCTTTTCCCTCTCTCACCTTATCTCCTTGTCTGTCCATTAACTTCCTCTGGTTCTCCTCCTCCCATCTCTTTATTCCATGGCTTTCTGTCCTCTCCTATCAGAGTTCCCCCTTCTCCAGCCCTGTATCTCTTTCACCAATCTACTTCCAAGCTCTTCACTTCACCCCTCTCCCCTCCCGGTTTCACCTATCACCTGTTCTTTCTCCCTCCCCTCCCCTCCACCTTTTAAATCTACTCCTCATCTTTTTATCTCCGGTCCTGCTGAAGTGTCTCGGCCCAAAATATTAACTGTACTCTTTTCCATAGATGCTGCCTGGCCTGCTGAGTTCCTCCAGCATTTTGTGTGTGTTGCTTGGATTTCCAGCGTCGGCAGATTTTCTCTTGTTTATGTATATATTCATTTTGTGTTTTTTTTACTATTATTTTCATTATGTTCTTTATCTTTTTGGATCCAGAGCAACAATTATTTTGTTTTTCATACACGTGCACAGGAAATAACATTAAATAATCTTGGTGTTATTTAGAGGTTAGATTGGAAATAATTCAGAAAATGTGTAGCTCGGGTGTTTAATGGTAGGGTTGAGTTGTTCTCCAATCTTGGCACATTACTCACAAATGTTTCGTCACCATGCGAGGAGACATCATCAGTGTGCTGTTAATCGTGCTGTGTTCTCCATATGCTTGGCCTTTATATACTTATCAATGAGCTGATTGGTTGTCATTTCGTAAATTAGGTTAGTTTTGAGGGACAGTGAAAGGGGGGAAGGGAGGGAGCAAAAGATGGAAATGTGTAACAGGGTGGAGAATGACAAATAAATTTGGAAAATAAAGAACAAAACCCATCCAAACAGGAAAATGTTGGAAATGTACTGCAGGTCAATCATGGTGGAGGGATAGGGGATAGACAGGGTGGGGAGATGTGAGTGTTGGGTGCTGTAATGTGGCCAGTGGAAGGAGGCAAAGTGCAGTTCCACCTTGGGGAACAGGAGAGGACAGAGGTGTTGGAGAGGGAGTTGGACTGAGGGGTAAAGTGAATAGTGGTGGTGTTTGTGGCCAACTCCCTGAGCTCTGTCTGCACCCTATCTACAGTCTTCTACCAGAGAAAAGTAACCGGAACTGCCTCACCAACCTCAGGCCATTTACAGTGAATTCAAATGTATTGATTCCTGTTTTACAGCAATAACTACATATCTAAGGTTTTGGAACATGGTGAAGTTGCGAATTGTTCTTTGTCAGAATTTCAGAATCAGAATCAGGTTTATTATCACTGGCATGTGTCGTGAAGTTTGTTAATATAGAAGAAAAAAATGAATACGTAAATCAATTACAGTATATGTATATTGGAGATTAAAAATCGTGCAAAAACATACTATATATTGAAAAAGTGAGGTAGTGTTCACAGGTTCAATGTCCATTCAGGAATCGGATGGCAGAGGGAAAGAAACTGTTTCTGAATTGCTGAGAGTGTGTCTTCAGGCTTCTGTACCTCCTACCTGATGGTAACAGTGAGAAAAGGGCATGCCCTGGGTGCTGGAGGTCCTTAATAATGGACGCTGTTTTCTGAGACACCACTCCTTGAAGATGTCCTGGGTACTTTGTAGGCTAATACCCAAGATGGAGCCAACTAAATTTATGACCCTCTGCAGCTTCTTTCGGTCCTGTGCCGTATTCCCCCAACCCCCTCATACCAGACAATGATGCAGCCTGTCAGAATGCTCTCTACTGTACATCTATAGAAGTTTTTGAGTGTTTTTGTTGACATACCAAATCTCTTCAAACTCCAAATGAAGTACAGTGACTGTCTTGCCTCCTTTATAGCTGCAGCGATATGTTGGGACCAGGTTAGGTCCTCAGAGATCTTGACACCCATGAACTTGAAGCTGCTCACTCTCTCCACTTCTGATCCCTCTATGAGGATTGGTATGTGTTCCTTCGTCCTACCCTTCCTGAAGTCCACAATCAGCTCTTTCGTCTTACTGACATTGAGTTCAAGCTTGTCGCTGCGACACCATTCCACTAGTTGGTATATCTCACTCCTGTATGCACACTCATCTCTATCTGAGATTCTGCCAACAATGGTCTGTCTTCACTTCACTTCCTTTTTATTGAGGAAGATGCTTTTAAATCAGAAAAGTTTCTGAACCAGAGCGAATAACTTTACTCACCTCAATGCTAAATTACTCCACAATCTATAGAATCACTTTCAAGGACTCTATAAGTCTACAAGTATTATTTATTGACTTTTTTATTATTTGCATGATTTGCCTTCTTTTGCATATTGGTTGTTAGTCAGTCTTCATTAAATATAGTTTTTCATAAATTCTATTGTATTTCTTTATTTTTCCTGTAAATGCCTTTATGAAGACACATCTCAAGCTAGTACTGTATATGGTGACATATATGTACTTTAATAATAAATTTACTTTGAACTTTGAAGCTGGAACCCCTGCTAATGTATTTTATTCGATAACTATCTCAAATAACTTTTCAAGAACCTGTTGTGCTTAGATGCTTTGGTTAATGGGGCAGTTGTTCCATTCATCACAGTATAATTCAGACTGCACTCTTTTTCACATAATTATTCACCAGAAGGTCCAGCTGTTGAATATTTTCACTGTGAAAATTGGCTGTGGAGATGTTAATGAGATTGTCTCTGTTACAGTTATGCATAAGTGTGTCATAAATCACATAGCCTCTCTGTAACCCATTCAAAGCATGTGTCCCTCAGTCAGAGAGGCTTTCTTATTCCATCACCTTTTATGTTCAGAGAACAGAGTCCCAGCCTTGTCTCTCTGTTGACATAAAGGTTTCAGCTGTGATGCACGAGCTTCCATCTTCCATGAACAGTCGGGGGGCGGGGGAAACTCAAATCTCATTTAAGAAACTCAAGCTGTGAACAAGCTCTGCACTTCCAGTGTGGCACTGGGAGAGTGTTGCACTGTCACACAAGCCTGCACTTCCAGTGTGGCACTGGGAGAGTGTTGCACTGTCACACAAGCCTGCACTTCCAGTGTGGCACTGGGAGAGTGCTGCACTGTCAGACAAGCCTGCACTTCCAGTGTGGCACTGGGAGAGTGTTGCACTGTCACACAAGCCTGCACTTCCAGTGTGGCACTGGGAGAGTGCTGCACTGTCAGACAGACTTACACTTCCAGCATGACACTGGGAGAGGGATGCACCGTAAGACAGGTCTGCACTTCCAGTGGCCACACAGGGAAAGGGCTGCACCGACAGAGAGGTCTACACTTCCAGTGTGACACTGGGGAAAGTGTTGCACAGCCAGACAGTCCTGCACTTCCAGTGTGACACTGGGACAGCAGTACATGGTCAGACAGGCCTACACTTCCAGTGTGACACTGGGAGAGCAGTACATGGTCAGACAGGCCTACACTTCCAGTGTGACACTGGGAGAGCAGTACATGGTCAGACAGGCCTACACTTCCAGTGTGACACTGGGAGAGCAGTACATGGTCAGACAGGCCTACACTTCCGGTGTGACACTGGGAGAGTGTTGCACGGTCAGACAGGCCTGCAGTTTCAATATGACACTGGGAGAGCAGTGCACGGTCATATAAACCTGCACTTCCAGTGTGACACCAGGAGAGTGTTACACTGTCAGACAGGCCTGCACTTCGAGTGTGACATGGGGAGAGTACTGAACTCTCAGACAGGTCTGCACTTCCAGTGTGGCACTGGGAGAGTGTTGTACAGTTAGACAGGCCTGCAAGTCCAATGTGACACGGGGAGAGTGTTACACTGTCAGACAGGCCTGCACTTGCAATGTGACCCTGGGAGAGCATTGCACTGACAGGGATCAGATTCATACTTCCAGTGTAACATGGGGAAATTGTCACACTTTCAGGGATACCAATGTTCGGTAGGATATAAAAAACAAAACTCCAATGCTCACTTGTGAAATGAAATATCTCACCATTTTGAAGAACATTGTCTAGATCATGCTGTATTCAGGCATAGATTGCTCTGGATTCCAACATCTGCCATCTTTTGTGTCTCCATTTGGTGAGGAGTTGTGACTGGAATTGAACCTTATGTATCATTAGTAAACATCTCGCATGAGCTTCTGGCTAATGAAGTATCTGAAAAAGTTTGTACCAAGGACACAATACCAAGGAACTCCTATAGTGATGTCCTGGGACTGAAATGATAGATCTCCAACAACCGTAAACCATCCTTCTTTGTACAAGGAATGACTTCAGCCACTGGTGAGATTTCCCCTTGGTGCCCATTAACTTCTACTTTACTTGAGAAACTGTTTCTCCATTGGAGGAAAGTTTGGTGGACAGAGAGCACATTTTGAAAAGAGTCAGAGGGAAGGTGAGAAACTCTTTACTACACTGAGACACACTGCCTGTATGGAACCTACAGGAATTTGGAGGAATATTGGGAATGAAGAAGTCTACAGATCTGGGGGAGGAAAGCAGGGAAACTCTTTCAAAGAGATGGCATGGACTTGACAGGCTGACAGGACGTTGGCTGCCAATGTGGACTGATTCTGTGCTTCAGTTTGAGTGTGATGCCAATTTCCAGTGCTAAAATGTGTGGTTTTGAACTTCATGACCCTGGACAGGTCACATGTGAAAGAAACACTGTAGGTTTCATGGAAACATTTTGTATTTGAGAGATGGGTAGGGTGAGTTGAATAACAGTGCTTCTTGTGGAGTGGAGTGCTACAGATGTTCAGACATCGCATGATGTCCATGTGTTGGTGGAAAACTATGTAATTGTTGAATCAGATTAAGAATATTGTTCATAGCCCATGTAAACACTGCAATGACTCAGTTAAGAGCTGCAGTTCCAATACATGGCTGTCAGCTATAGCTTCTCCTTCCAACCACTTGACAAGGCAGATATGTTACTTTCCTTTTTTGTAGCTGAGGGTTGCAGCTGAGAGCTCACTGGTTTCTCTCTATTCTTTGTTTTATTTTCAAGAGGGGAAAAAAAAACATTCCAGTATAGAAACAGGGGAAGAAAGACTCTGACTTTTCCATGAACGTTACCTCATCAGTGTGGTGCAGACTAGTTATTCAGATCGGAGGGATTCCCTGCATTTTCCTTTCCCGAATTATGCAGGGTTGAGCTCGGAATTCTGGAAGCAAGTGATGTTGGGATCCTCAGTAGGAATTCTCTCAACAACAACTTGTATTTATACAGTTTCTAATGTATCACAAACACTTGAAGCAATCCAAGCAACGGTTGAAGGTACAAAAGCCTGAAAGCATGTACTAGATTCAAAGAGAGATTCTATCCTGCTGTTACAAGATTATTGAATAGATTTTTTAGTTTGATAAGATGGACTCTTGACCTCACAATCTTCATCATGGTGACCTTGTCAACCTACACTACACTCAACTGTAACTAACACTTTATTCTCTTGTACTACCTCAATGCACTAACTATTTGAACTGTATGCGAGAGAAGTTGTTCAATGTACTTCGGTACATCAAAGTTCAAAGTGAGTTTATTATCAAAGTACGTATATGTTACCATACACTACCTTGGGATTCATCTTCTCACAGGCATTGAGAGGAAAATTAAAGACAAACAATAGAATCTATGAAAAAACACTCAAATAAAGACTGACACACAACCAATGTGCAAAAGAAGGAAAACTTTGCAAATTGTAAAAAATGTTACAATAATAAACTAATTTAGCAATTTTACTTTAGCACTCAATGAGTTACTGGGAAAAAAGCAAGTGACCATATATTCCGGGGTGGCGGGGGGAGAGAGAGAGCGAGGAGAGAGAGGGAAGGGAGAGAGAGAGAGGGGGGGGAGGGAGGGGAGAGAGAGGGGAAAGAGAGGAGAGAGAGAGGGGAGAGAGAGAGAGGAGAGAGAGGGGAGGGAGAGGGGAAAGAGAGGGGAGAGAGAGGGGGGAGAGAGAGAGGGGGAGAGAGGGGAGGGAGAGAGAGAGAGAGGGAGGGAGGGAGAGGGGAGAGAGAGGGGAAAGAGGGGGGGAGAGAGAGAGGGGGAGGGGGGAGAGAGAGAGAGGTTAGGGAGAGGGGAGAGAGAGGGGAAAGAGAGGGGAGAGAGGGGGGGAGAGAGAGAGGGGGGGAGAGAGAGGGGGGAGAGAGAGAGGTGAGAGAGAGGGGGAGAGGGGGATAGAGAGAGGGGAGAGAGGGGGAGAGAGAGAGGGGAGAGAGAAGGGAGAAAGAGAGAGAGGGGGAGAGAGAGAGGGGGGAGAGAGGGGGGAGAGAGAGATAGATATTTAGATAGATAGATAGATAGAGGGAATTGTAGAGTTCAAAACCGAGCCACCTGAAGTCACAGCTGCCAGAGGTTGACAGATGAAGGTCAGGGATGTGAAGGAAGCAGAATCAGAGAAAGGAATCAGAATTACATTCATTATCACTGACTTGGGGAGGTGAAAGTTTTTGTTTGTGGCTTCTGTGTGGTGCAAAGACATAAAATTACTATAAATTACTAAATGAATAGATAATGCAAAAAAAGAAATAACAAAATAGTGTTCATGGGTTCATAGATCATTCAGAAATCTGACAGCAAAGGGAAGAATTTGCTTCTGAATCATTGAATGTGGGTCCTCGAGCTCCTGTACTTCCTCCCCAATGGCAGCAACAAGAAGAGGGGATGTAATGGATGGAAGAGATTTTGAAGTGGTGTGAGGCTGAATTAGATCATGGGAATAGGGAGGGGAGGGGATTTGGAAGTTTTATCAGGTGTAGGTTATAGAACCTGGATGTGTAAACCAGGAGCTAATGAGAATGAAAACACCAGGACATTTAATACACAAAGGTCTCTCCTACATCACAATTTGGTGGCTAGGTACAACTCGAACACCATGTATAAACTTGCCGATGACACAACTATCGTTGGCAGAATTTCAGCTGCTGTTGAAGAGGTGTAGAGGAGCCAGATAGATAGCTGTTTGAGTGGTGTAGCAACAACAACCTTGTATTCAATGTCAGAAAGCCCAAGGAATTGATTGTGGACTTCAGGAAGGGGATGCCGAGGGGACACACACCAGTCCTTATCCAGGGATCAGCAGTGGAAAGGGTGAGCAGTTTCATGTTCCTGGGTGTCAGCATCTCTGAGAATCTATCCTGGGCCCAACTTATTGATGCAATTACACAGAAGGCATGACAGAGGCTATATTTCATTAGGAGTTTGAGGAGATTTATTATCTCACCAAGGACTCTTGCAAATCTCTACAGCTGTACCGTGTACAGCATTCTAACTGTTTGGATCACCATCTGGTATCTGAACAGGATGAAAAATGCTGCCAGTAAGTTGTAAACTCAGCCAGCTCCATCGTGGACACTGGCCTTGAAAACCTTCAAAACGCGGCGCCTCAGAAAGGTGGTTTCCATCATTAAGGACCATCAACCAGGACTTGCCCTCTTCTCATTGCTACCATCGAGGAAGAGGTACAGAAGCCTGAAGACACACGCTCAATGTTTCAGAAACAACTTATTTCCCCCACCATCAGATTTTTTTTACAGAAAATGAACCCATGAACATGTCCTATTTTTGATCTCTTTTTGCACTACTTACTTATTTAAAAATATATATAATTTACAGTTTTTTTAATATTATGTATTGCAGTGCCCTGCTGCCTCAAAACAACATCATAAGACCATAAGACATAGGAGCAGAATTAGGCCATTTGGCCCATCGAGTCTGCTCCACCATCCAGTCATGGCTGATTCTTTTTTACCCTTCTCAGCTCCACTCCCTTTTCCCCATAACATTTAATGCCATGTCCAATCAGAACCAATCAAGCTCTGCCTTAAATTCCCCCAACAACCTGGCCTCCACGGCTGCCTGTGGTAATAAATTCCACAAATTCACCACTTTCTGGCAAAAGAAATTTCTCCGCATCTCTGTTTTAAATGGACACCCCTCTATCCTGAGGATGTGCCCTCTTGTCCTAGACTCTCCCATCATGGGAAACATCCTTTCCATAACTACTCTGTCTAGGTCTTTCAACATTCAATGTGATCCCCCCTCATCCTTCTGAATATCAACGAGTACAGACCCAGAGCTATCAAACTTTACTTGTATGATAACCCTTTCATTCCCGGAATCATCCTTGTGAACCTCCTCTGAACCCTCTGCATTGCCAGAACATCTTTTCTTAGATAAGGAACCCAAAACTGTTCACAATACTCAAAGTGAGGCCTCACCAGTGCCTTATAAAGACTCAGCATCACATCGCTTTGCTTGTATTCTAGACATCTTGAAATGAATGCTAACATTGTATTTGCCTTCCTAACCATCCACTCTACTTGCAAGCTAATCTTTAGGGTGCTCTGCACAAGGACTCCCAAGTCCCGTTACATCTCAG
This sequence comes from Mobula hypostoma, assembly GCF_963921235.1. Lineage (NCBI taxonomy): Eukaryota > Metazoa > Chordata > Chondrichthyes > Myliobatiformes > Myliobatidae > Mobula > Mobula hypostoma. Next base: position 34,430,900 of record NC_086101.1, read on the forward strand.
ATTTTTGGATTTTCTCCCCATTTGGAAAATAGTTTGCACGTTTATCTCTACTTCCAAAGTACATGACCATGCATTTTCCAACATTGTATTTCATTTGCCACTCTGTTGTCCATTCTCCTAATCTGTCTAAGTCCTTCTTCATCCTACCTGTTTCCTCAACACTACCTCCCTCTCCACCAATCTTCGTATCATTTGCAAACTTGGCAACAAAGCCATCTACAAACAAGAGAAAATTTGCAGATGCTGAAAATCCAAGCAACACACATAAAATGCAGGCCAGGCAGCATGCCGAAGGGCCTCAGCCCAAAATATCGACTGTACTTTTTTCCATAGATGCTGCCTGGCCTGCTGAGTTCCTCCAGCATCTTGTGTGTGTAACAAAGTCATCTATTCCATCATCTAAGTAATTGATATACCGCATAAAAAAGAAGCAGTCCCAACACCAATCGTTGTGAAACACTACTAGTTACTGGCAGCCAACCAGAAAAGGATCCTTTTATTCCCATGCGCTGCCTCCTAGCAGTCAGCCAATGCTCTAACCATACCGGTAACTTTTCTGTAATACCATAGGCTCTTAGTAAGTAGCCTCATGTGTGGCACCTTGTCAAAGGCCTTCTGAAAGTCCAAATATACAACACCCACTACATTCCCTTTATCTATCCTACTTGTAATCTCCCCAAAGAATTCCAAAAGGTTCGTCAGGCAGGGTTTTCTCTTAAGGAAACCATGCTGACTTTATCCTATCTTGTCCTGTGTCTCCAAGTACTCCATAACCTCATCCTTAACAATTGGCTCCAACATCTTCCCAACCATTGACCTCAGGCTAACTGGTCTATAATTTCCTTTCTGCTACCTTCCTCCTCTCTTATGATTTTTGAAAAATCATTACTAATGCCTTCACGATCTCTACCACTATCCCTTTCAGAACCCTAGGGTGCTGTTCATCTGGTCCAGGTGACTTATGTACCCTTAGGTCTCTCAGCTTTTTGAGCACCTTCTCCCTTATAATAGTAATTGCACTCACTTCTCATCCCTCACACCCTTCAACATCTGACACACTGCTAATGTCTTCCACAGTGAAGACTGATGCAAGATACTCATTTAGTTCATCTGCCATCTCCTCGTCCCTCATTATTATTTCTCCAGCCTCATTTGCTGGTGGTCCTATATCCACTCACATACTTGGAAAAGCTTTTACTATCCCCTTTGATATTGTTTGCTAGCTTGCTTTCATATTTCATCTTTTCCCTCCTAATGATTCTTTTAGTTGCTCTCTATAGGGTTTTAAAAGCTTCCCAATCCTGTCTCCCCATTAATGTTTGCTTTGTTGTATGCCCTCTCTTTTGCTTTTTCATTAGCTTTGATTTCCCTTGTCAGATTTCACACATTTCACAACATACAGTGATGATAAACCTGATTCTGAATCTGAGCATGTGGCCAAGGTAGAAGAGCAGGCTCTAGCTCACAGAGATTGACCTCACAGAGATGTTAGGATTGTAAATACTTAGGGATATGCTGACAATATTGTCAAGGGACTCATTACGACAGTGGTGCTGCTAAGAAGGGTGAGAGTTGAACCATGTAATTATTGCTGTAATCTGAAGGATCGGATTAGATTGAAAGAGAATACTCCATGACAACGGGCTGTTAATACTGATTACATTGTTGAAGTCTGTTTGGCCAAGTTTTGTCAGTGGAGCAATTAGATGTGAACAAAAGAACTTCAAAGATATGTGGTTTACTTCCTGTTCACTCTAATTCTCAAGGATGTACATTTAGCTGATAGCAACTGACCTTGGGGTTTGGTTTTGGACAGAGTCTGTAATAAGGTAATATTTGTGCAGATGGTCCCTTCAGGCCCTCCATTTTAAGGGGAGATTGAAGCTGGGTGTACACAACATGAAGTGTTTATCTACTGTCTCCACTAGCAGGGTTACTGGTGATTGAAGGTCATCAACTGAAGGTGATAGAGAAAAGAACCAGAGGGTGCAATTCCAGCCACCCAGGTTCAATCATGACCTCTATGTGGGGTGCTCCAGTTTCCCCCCACATCCCGAAGATATGCAGGTTGGTAGGCCAATTAGCGGCTTAATTACTGCCCCCTCCTTGTAGGTGGGTAGTAGAATTTGTGGGCAGGTGATGGGAATGTGGAAAGAACCGAAATGGATCGTTGATGGGAATGTGGAGAGAACCAAATAGGTTTAGTGTAAATGGGTGGCTGATGGGAATGTGGAGAACCGAATAGGATTAGTGTTCATGGGATTGGGCATTGTCTCAGTGGCCATAGGACCTGCTCCTTTGCATGATACCATGCAGAAATGTTTTTTTTTGGAGAGAGAGTTGTGAAAGGGGATTGAATAAGTACTTGAAGAAAAGGCTGTGAGCTGTGAAGAAGGAGTGAGAGACTGGAAGTAATCAAAGGGCTTTCAGACAGCTGACATGGCACTATGGAGAAGTGGCCTCCTTTTGCGGAGGGTCCAACCTGCTATGCAGCCAGTCAGACTCGCAGCCTCTCCCAGCCCAGGCCTAAAGAAAGCCTGGGGTAGGACCCACTTGCTGGCAGGTTCAGGAGGCTGGTTCCAGCAAGGCTGCATCAGCAGATCTCATGGAGACCAACAGCTTCATTACTCTGTCAGAGGCTCTCGTGAAACCAACATCAAAAATGTCATATAAGACCAATGTAATCAATAGCTGGTAGTTAATGCACACAATCCAACACTGAATAGGCTAGTATCACACAACCATAACAAAGTTACTGCACAGAAACAGGTCTTTCAGCCAATGGAGCAAAACTCACAAAGACAGTGGTTAGATTTCATAAGGAGTTTGTGGAGATTTTGTATGTCACCAAAGGCAATTGCAAATTTTTACAGATGTACCAGGGAGAGTACAGTCGTCCCTCGGTATCTGAGGGGATTGGTTCCAGGACCTCCCGCGGATACCAAAATCCGCGGATGCTCAGGTCCCTTATATAAAATGGCATAGTATTTGCATATAACCTACGCGCATCCTCCCGTATACTTTAAGTCATCTCTAGATTACTTATAATACCTAATACAATGTAAATGCTATGTAAATAGTTGTTATACTGCATTGTTTAGGGAATAATGACAAGAAAAAAAGGTCTGTACATATTCAGTACAGACGCAACCATCGTAGCTCTTCCGGGAACGCTGATGCTGCCTCGGCATCAGCCGATGCCAATTCGCCCATGATCTTTAGGTTCTTGAGGCTGTAGCACTTTACATCGCTAGCCAGCCATCCCTTACTAGCCTTAAAGCCCTTCCTCTCGCTCACAACACAAGTAGCGAACAAATGAGACATGAGGCAAACAACAAGTGCTGGAGAGAGACTGAGGATCTGTGAAATGGTGGGAGGCTACAGCAGGGTATGCCTACACATCACTTCATTCGCGTGGATTCAGCATAGTGCTCAGCGCGCGGCAAATTCAGGGTTTGCTCTTTGGAACTTTCTGGAATTTTTTTTTCAAATATTTTCGATCCGCAGTTGGCTGAATCCGCAGATGCGGAACCTGCGGATACGGAGGGCTGACTGTATTCTAACTGGTTGCATCACTATTTGGTATGGAGCTGCCACTGCACAGCATTGGAAAGCTATAAACTCAGCCCGCTCCATCATAGGCACTAGTCTCCATAGGATTCAGGACACCTTCAAGGAGCGATGCTTCAGAAAGGAGGAATTCATCATTAAAGACCCCCATCACCCAGAACATGCCTTCTTCTCATGGTTACCGTAAGGAAGGAGGTACAGGAGTCTGAAGGCTCACACTCGATGATTCAGGAACAGCTTCTTCCCCTCTGCTATCAGACTTCTGAATGGACAATGAAACCATGAACACTACCTCAGGACTTTGTTTGGCTCTACTTAAATTTAACTATTCTATATATAGTTTTAACTGTAATTCTTAGATTTTATTATTATGTATTGCATTGTACTGCTGTCACAAAAACAACAAATTTCACGATGTATGCTGGTGATATTAAACCTGATTCTGATTCTGAAATGCATGAAGAGATCGGCAGGCCAAGCAGCATCTATGGAGGGAAATGGGCAGTTCATATTTCGAGTTCTGGCCCTTCGTCAGTCCATGTGAACAAAACATGACAGATGGACTCAATTGAATATTCTAGAACTGAGATGGGGGTCACAAAATTGAAATGGATAGATGGACAGTCTCAAGGGGCTGATTCTCGATCTGGGTATGTATTTTACTAATGTCTACTTAATTTTAAATGTTCTGTTCATTGCCAAAATATTCTTAACAGCTCATCAGTCGAATTCTCTTGTAGGTACAAGCGGTTAAATCAATGGTTGACAACCACTCTCCTGAAACCTTCTCTCATCTTCAACTGAAATTTAAGAAGCTAAAGGTAAGGTGTTCCTTGTCTTCTTCTGTGCGCTCATTGTCTCCCTATGGCTGTGCACTTTCACACGACAGTGTGTCAGTACGTCTCCCTATACCATTAAAACTATTTCAATTGAAACTCAGTGAAATACACAGAGGTGGGCAGGAAGTTACTCCCAAGACAAAAGCACTGGCCAGGAAAGGTTGGTGCAGGATGATGTGGAGGGGAGAAGAATTGACAGTCTCAGACAAATCGTCTGTGAGCTCAGGAGAGCAGAAAGGATGGAGAATCGCCCCTTGCACTGGGAAAGTCATGTTGAAGAGCAGAAATAGTTTGGGGGAGGCTGATGTACACAGACTGACTGGGATGGGGGGAGATGGTGAGGGGTGGGTGGGGCAGAAACGCCAGCACAGACCGATTGGATTGTTTGAGCTGCATAAGCTACCAAGCTACGTCTTTATCTGTAGCACACATCAAAATTGCTGGTGAACGCAGCAGGCCAAGCAGCATCTCTAGGAAGAGGTACAGCCGACGTTTCGGGCCGAGACCCTTCGTCAGGACTAACTGAAGGAAGAGCTAGTAAGAGATTTGAAAGTGGGAGGGGAAGGAGTCTCAGCCTGAAACATTGACTGTACCTCTAGGCCTGGCCTGCTGCGTTCACCAGCCACTTTGATGTGTGTTGCTTGAATTTCCAGCATCTGCAGAATTCCCCGTGTTTGCGTCTTTATCTGTAGACTGTTATTGTCACATTTGGTGTGCGCCTTCGTACCTTCGTTGGTCCCTGGCTCGTAGTGTCTGCCGGAAGAGCTGCACCAGCTGATTTTCATAGCCTGCCTGTGTTAAGAGAGACCTCAATGACATTGAGTGACACTGGGAAATGGAGCATAAGTGATATCAATTATCACACGTGCCAGTCCCTGTCACATCACCCTGCTGTTTATCACTGCATTGGCAGGTCAGGGCTGAAATGTTGGTGGAAAACAACTGTGACGTGTGTGTAAATGGGATGGGAAATGGTGAAAATGTCTTTTACTTATTGTTCTTGATCTGCTGAGGCCCCTAGTTGCACAGAGTGGAAATGCACCGATATTATTTTAGATACTGCCAGTGCTGAGGAGTCAACTAGTGGGGCAGGTCGAGGAGAAGGAGAAATGCTGGGGGTGTGTGGCGCATCGATTGAACCTAGGCTGACACTGGTGTGTGGGGCATCACACAAGATGCTGGAGGAACTCAGCAGGTCAGGCAGCGTCTATGGAGGGACATTTTGGGTTGAGACCCTTCACCGGGACTGGAAAGAGGGAAGATAACCGGTATAAAAAGGTGGGGGGTAGGTGTGGAGTAAGAGCTGGTGGGTGTTGGGATCAAGGTGAGGGTGGGAATGAAGTTAGAAGCTGAGAGGTGATGGGTGGAAGGAGCAAAGGCCTGAAGAAGGCGGATCTGATAGGAGAGGGCAGTGGAAGAGGAAGGGTGGGATAAGGGGAAAGAAGTATGTGGTACTAAGAGTTGCAGTGTCAGAAGAGCTTTCTGAAATGGCAGAGATGTCACCTTTTACCGGAACAGCAGTGGGTTCTCTCAAAACTTTACCTGTCGCAAAATGTCAAGTTGTTGATGTAGCCATTATCAGAGTGCTCACTGCATCAGTTCCTGTAACAGTGACGAAGAAAGGGAGGTTTGCATTCCTAAACTGTTGTTCAGCAACTCCTCTTGAAGACCCAAAGTGTTCATAGTCAATGGGATCCCTGAAGTGCAGCTGTTGTTGCAATGAGCCAAACTCTGCTGTTAATTTAAGCACAGCAAGATCACACAGCAGCAATGTAAATGGCCAGTTTTTTTATGCTGCCAAGTGAATATCAAAGGTCGATGACGTTTCACCAGAATGTTAGCAATGATTCTCCCTTCACAGATGCATCTGACCTGCATTTTGCTTCAGCTTCAGGTTTTCAGCACTTGCACCATTTTGCATTGTCTTATTATGGCCCCTCCAGCAGAGCAGTATTCCCACCATCTGCTCTGTGACACTGTAACAGTACAAGCCCCTTCCACAGTGCAGTACTCCCACCATCTTCTCTGCGACACTGTAACAGTACAAGCCCCTTCAGCAGAGCATCACTCCCACCATCTGCTCTGTGAGAGTGACAGTACAAGCCCCTTCCAGCAGAGCATCACTCCCACCATCTGCTCTGTGAGAGTGACAGTACAAGCCCCTCCAGCAGAGCATCACTCCCACCATCTGCTCTGTGAGTGTGACAGTGCAAGCCCCCTCCAGCAGGGCATCACTCCCACCATCTGCTCTGATTGTGACAGTACAAGCCCCTTCCACAGTGCAGTACTCCCACCATCTGCTCTGAGTGTGACAATACAAGCCCCTTCAGCAGAGCATCACTCCCACCATCTGCTCTGAGTGTGACAGTACAAGCCCCTCCAGCAGAGCATCACTCCCACCATCTGCTCTGAGTGTGTGATAGTACAAGCCCCTCCACAGTGCAGTACTCCCTCAGCACTCAGCAACCAGCTGTGCAGCACTCCCTAGTACAGTACCACCTTTCCCACAAAGTAACCTTCCCTTAGTACTTCCCCTCTCACAGTGTGATGCTCCCTCAGAACTGCTCTTCCCACTAAGACTCTCACTCAGTACCACCTTTCTCACAGTGTGACCCTCAGTACCACTCCTCCCACAGTGTGAGCCTCCCTCAGTACAGTACTGCCCCTCCCACAGTGTGAGGTTTCCTCCCACTCACACACACTGCTTCAGTGGCTGTGAATCTCTCAGGGGAGGTGGGGGCTGGGGGCCCCGGAAGGTGCAGTGCAGACCTGATACTGTTTATTTTTGTGGGATTTGGCCCGGTCTCTTCCCTCAAAGCTCCAGCTGCTTCCTGGTGGCCGGTTTCATGTCTGTCCATTGAAGGCAGTGTTAGTGTATTCAGATCTGGCACCTCGGTTAGATGTACTGATTGTTGTTTGCATTCAAGCACAGCTTGAGGAAGACCGTCTCTCCACCATCGAGAGAAACAACAAGAAACTGCTGGAGAAGATGTCAACAATCATGAGGACAACTGGGCGAGTTAACAATACGAATGAGTACAAGATGAAAAGGTGCCTTTCCTTCCAGTGGATAGTTAAATGGCAACCTGCTTCATCCTCAGTGCCTGAACTGTGATACACAGCGGCCTGTGCATGCCTGTTTGACACATCTGGCTTGGTCATAGGGCCTGGCCTGCCCTCAAACTAATGCAGCAAACCAGGCAGCTCACCAATCTTCGGATGACCCTGGGAGAAAAAGTTTCCAGTCAGTTCCTTACTATTTTTCCAAAGTCATGCAAATATATCCAATCATAAACAAGAGAAAATTGCAGATGGCTGGAAATCCGAGTGTGTGTGTTGCTCAACTACATCCAGCATTTATTGGAGGTTGCTGTTGAATCCAGTCCCACTGTCCTTTCAGGGAGCATGACCCTGACCTTAGTAACATGCAGTGCATAAATAGTCTCCCCTCCCCCAACCCTGGTTCTTCTGGTCACCTACCCTCCTGTTCATGGAAACTGTCTCTTTTTGTTTATACCATCAGACCTTAAGACATAGGAGCAGAATTAGGTCATTTGGCCCATCGAGTCTGCTCTGCCATTCCATCATGGTTCATTTATTATACCTCTCAACCTCATGCTCCTACCTTCTCCCTGTAACCATTGACACTCATACTAATCAAGAACTTAGTAACCTCTGCTTTAAATATGCCCAATGATTTAGCCTCCATAGCTAATCTGAATTCCACAGATCCATCATGCTCTGGCTAAAAAAAAAAATTCCTCCTCATCTCTGTTCTAAAGGGGCATCCTTGTATTCCAAGGCATCCTGCTATTCTGAGGCTGTGCTCTCTGGTCGTTGATTCCCCCAATGCAGGAAACGTTCTCTCCATGTTCACTTTATCTAGGCCTTCCAATATTCAATAAGTTATAATAAGATCCCCCCTCATTCTTCTAAACTCCAGCGAGTACAGACTCAAAGCTGTCAGACATTCCTCAGACATTAACCCTTTCATTCCCAGGATCATTTTCATGAAATTCTTCTGAACCCTCTCCGAATATACTCTCGGGAAAATCCCTCTTGATTTTGAGTCTCCATTTAGATTCCAAGGAGAGAGGTTGCATTTTGTCCAGTCTCTCCCTCTAAAAATGGTCCAATAAACTTCTTCCACATCCTCTCCTGGGCTCCAGCATCTTATTAAAGCTGTGACTGGGACAGGACCTAGTGCTCCAGCTGGGAGATAACTAGGGAGCCTATTAACTGGAGGCAGTATTGCAGCAGTGCCACACTGTCAGAGGGGCTGTATGGAGCAAGGACTACTGTTGGTTGGACGGTGAGGGTAAAATATTTCACTAAGTTATTTAAAATAACATCAAGGGACTTTGTCCGGTGCCTTGTCTACAATGCCCCTGCTGGTTGTCTATCTGTGTGGAACTTGATGCTGCTGTTACTCTTGCAGTAATTGTCCAGAAGTATGCTGATGTAGAATTGTAATTGTTTGTCGGAGGAAGGTATAGTCACAGAGGACTGGCTGCCAGTTAACACAGACCCTGTGGTTAAGAAGGGGGGAGGGATGCAGATGTCCAGGGAATTACAGACCATGAGACCTGAGGGTGACAGGGTGATCTGGATGACTGTGAACTCTTTCTTACACTGCTGTACTGTTTGTGAATCAGTTTGAACAGGGAAAGGCGGCAACGGGAGCTAGAAAGAGTAAATCGTGAGAACAAGGCTATGTGGGCTCGCCTCAAAGAGGTCGAGCCACAGTACAACCACCTCAAGTGGCTTGAGGACTTCAATAAATCGGAGAAATATATGGACAACATTACTCGCTATCCCCGTGGCTGGCACATTGCACAGAGATCAAAGGTAACACCCTGAATCCTAGAGGAAGACCATCACTGCTCCCGACTGTCTTCAATCTCTCGATAACTGTCCATCACTTGAGGTTACCCTCTACATCTGCTTGACCACGAGGCCAGTTTAATTCATGTTAAGATGTACAAATATTCCCAGGGCCTCATAATATGCTTTAACCTCTCCTTGCTTTAACCTTTAATATGTGTTAGTTGGGGGCCAACAACAGATGGCTCATGTGGGGGATGGGCAGGGGATCATAATGTCAAATCTGTTAAAGAACAGGTTAAGTTCGTTGGCCCTGTCCACACTGCCCTCAGCTCCTCTGTTGCTAGTTTGCCGGAACCCAGTGATGGTCCTCATCCCCGTCCAGACCTCTCTCATGTTGTTCTGCTGGAGTTTCCACTCAAGCTTCCTCCTGTACCTGTCTTTAGCCTCCCTGATCCTGGCTTTCAGGTCCCTCTGTATTGCCCTCAGCTCCTCCCTGTTTCCATCTCTAAACACCCTCTTGAGTACTTTTTTCCATAGATACTGCCTGGCCTGCTGAGTTCCTCCAGCATTTCATGTGCGTTATTTTGTAATGGTGACACAAAAACAACTAGGCTGTCATAAAAATCCATGTGGTTCACTGGGTCTATTATATTTGTCTATAAGTCATCCAGACCAATTCTATTTGTCCTACTCTTAAATCCTTCAATCTAAAAGGCCCAGCAAGCCACCTGGTTCAAGGGCAGTTAGGGGTGGCTTATAAATACTAGCCTGGCCCGTAATACCCACGTCCAGAGAAATGTGCACTGACAACATCACTGGGCCACTGAATCTTAGAATTGTTATAAGTGGTAAAAGTGGTTAAAAAACAGAAAATGTATTAAAAGACAACAATGTGTATATTGGAGGTTCTTTATTTGTGGGTAGTGGTTGACTTTATAAATTCATTCCCATGGTATTGAATTTCCCCCAGATGTTCCTTGCATCCACAGCTCTCCACATATCCATTTCAAGTGAAGGTATGAGTTGTGGCTCAGTGGACAGCATTCCTATCTCTGAGACACAGGGTTGTAGGTTCAAATCCCACCACAGGGACAAAATCTGTGTACTCCAAGCCAAGTTTCTGCTGCACCAAGGGAGTGCTTCACTTAAGGTTAACCTGAGATGCTGTGTGCTCTCCATAGGTGGAGTTCACGTGGAGAGTTCCTGAAGAATGGGAGATTTATCTCTGGTGTTCTCAGAAACAGATTGTCTTGTCATAACTCCAAAGCATGTTGGAACTTGCTGTGCATTACATCTGTAAACACCTTCATAAAGCTTCATTTACATCCACAGTGATGACATGCTTTAAGAGTTTGATGATGAAACATATCAATTCCTGCCTAGGAAGCAACTTGGATCTGTTTCAATTTACCTTCTGGCAGAACAGGTCCACAGCAGATGTCATTTCATTGGCTCTTCGCTCAACCCTGGAACATCTGGACAACAAAGATGCATACATCAGTATATTCTTTATCAAATACATCTCAGCATTTAATACCATCTTCCCCTCAGAATTAATCAATAAGCTCCAAGACCTTAGCCTCAGTACCTCCTGGTGCAATTGGATCCTCAATTTCCTCACTTGCAGACCCTAGTAAGTTTGGATTAGCAACAGTATCTCTTCCACAATCTCCATCAGCACAGGTGTACCACAAGGCTGTGTGTTTAGCCCCCTGCTCTATTTGCTGCACACATATGATTGTGTGGCTAAGAACAGCTCCAACGCAATATTTAAGTTTGCTGTTTGGCCACTGTTGTAGGCCAAATCAAAGGTGGTGATGAGTCAGCAAATAGGAGAGAGACTGAAAATCTGGCTGAATGATGCCACAACAACAACCTCCCACTCAATGTCATCAAGACCAAGGAACTCATTATTGACTTCAGGAGGAGGAATCCAGAGGTCCAAGAGTTAGTCCTCATTGGAAGATCAGAGGTAGAGAGGATCAGCAACTTCAAATTCCTCAGTGTTATCATTTCAGAGGACCTGTCCTGAGCCCAGCATGTAAGTGCAATTATGAAGAAAGCACGGCAGCACCTCCACTTCCTTAGAAATTTGAGAAGATCTCTGAGGATCTAACCCGGTCCCAACATATCGATGTAGTTATAAAGAAGGCAAGACAGTGGCTATACTTCATTTGGAGTTTGAAGAGATTCAGTATGTCAACAAATACACTCAAAAACTTCTATCGATGTACGGTGGAGAGCTTTCTGACAGTCTGCATCACTGTCTGGTATGGTGGGGGGGGGGCTACTGCACAGGACTGAAAGAAACTGCAGAGGATTGTAAATTTAGTCAGCTCCATCTTGAGTACCCAGGACATCTTCAAGGAGTGGTGTCTCAGAAAGGCAGCTTCCATTATTAAGGACCTCTAGCACCCAGGGCATGCCCTTTTCTCACTGTTGCCATTGGGTAGGAGGTCCAGAAGGCACACTCTCAGCGATTCAGGAACAGCTTCTTCCCCTCTGCCAGCCTAAATGGACATTGAACCCTTGAACACTACCTCACTTTTTAATATATAGTATTTCTGTTTTTTGCACAATTTTTAATATATTCAATATATGTATACTGTAATTTATTTATTACTATTATTATTTTATTTTGTGTTTTTTTCCTTCTATGTTATGTATTGCATTGAACTGCTGCTGCTAAGCTATCAAATTTCATGTCACGTGCCGGTAATAATAAACCTGATTTTAATTCTGAATGACATCTAAGTCTTTGACAAACGTCTATAGATGTGTGGTGGGGTGTATATTGACTGGCTGCATTACTGCCTGGTGTGGAAAAACCAATGCTCTTGAACATAAAATCTTGGAAAAAGTAATCAATACAGCCCACCCCACCACTGAGCACATTTACACAGAGTGTTGTCGCAGAAAAGCAGCATCTACCATCAGGGACCCCCATCACCCAGGTCATGTTCTCTTCTCACTGTTGCCATCAGGAAGAAGGTACAGGTTTAAGAATAGTTATTACTCCTTAGCCATCGGGTTCTTGAACTAGAGAGGTTAACTTCATTTGCCCCATCAACCCATGGACCCACTTTCATAGTCATAGTCATAGTAATACTTTATTGATCCCGGGGGAAATTGGTTTTCGTTATAGTTGCACCATAAATGATAAATAGTAATAGAACCATAAATAGTTAAATAGTAATACGTAAATTATGAAATAAGTCCAGGACCAGCCTATCGGCTCAGGGTGTCTGACCCTCCAAGGGAGGAGTTGTAAAGTTTGTTGGCCACAGGCAGGAATGACTTCCTATGACGTTCTGTGCTGCATCTCGGAGGAATCAGTCTCTGGCTGAGTGTACTCCTGTGCCCACCCAGTACATTATGTAGTGGATGGGAGACATTGACCAAGATGGCATGCAACTTAGACAGCATCCTCTTTTCAGACAACACCGCGAGAGAGTCCAGTTCCATCCCCACAACATCACTGGCCTTACGAATGAGTTTGTTGATTCTGTTGGTGTCTGCCACCCTCAGCCTGCTGCCCCAGCACACAACAGCAAACATGATAGCACTGGCCACCACAGACTCGTAGAACATCCTCAGCATCGTCCGGCAGATGTTAAAGGATCTTAGTCTCCTCAGGAAATAGAGACGGCTCTGATCCTTCTTGTAGACAGCCTCAGTGTTCTTTGACCAGTCCAGTTTATTGTCAATTCGTATCCCCAGGTATTTGTAATCCTCCACCATGTCCACACTGACCCCATGGATGGAAACAGGGGTCACCGGTACCTTAGCTCTCCTCAGGTCTACCACCAGCTCCTTAGTCTTTTTCACATTAAGCTGCAGATAATTCTGCTCACACCATGTGACAAAGTTTCCTACCGTAGTCCTGTACTCAGCCTCATCTCCCTTGCTGATGCATCCAACTATGGCAGAGTCATCAGAAAACTTCTGAAGATCACAAGACTCTGTGCAGTCGTTGAAGTCCGAGGTGTAAATGGTGAAGAGAAAGGGAGACAAGACAGTCCCCTGTGGAGCCCCAGTGCTGCTGATCACTCTGTCGGACACACAGTGTTGCAAGCACACGTACTGTGGTCTGCCAGTCAGGTAATCAAGAATCCATGACACCAGGGAAACATCCACCTGCATCGCTGTCAGCTTCTCTCCCAGTAGAGCAGGGCGGATGGTGTTGAATGCACTGGAGAAGTCAAAAAACATGACCCTCACAGTGCTCGCTGGCTTGTCCAGGTGGACGTAGACACGGTTCAGCAGGTAGACGATGGCATCCTCAACTCCTAGTCGGGGCTGGCAGGCGAACTGGAGGGGATCTAAGTGTGGCCTGACCATAGGCCGGAGCAGCTCCAGAACAAGTCTCTCCAGGGTCTTCATGATGTGGGAGGTCAATGCCACTGGTCTGTAGTCATTGAGGCCGCTGGGGTGCGGCGTCTTCGGCGCAGGGACGAGGCAGGACGTCTTCTACAGCACAGGAACCCTCTGGAGCCTCAGGCTCAGGTTGAATACATGGCGAAGTACTCCACATAGCTGAGGGGCACAGGCTTTGAGCACCCTGGTACTGACACCATTCGGTCCTGCAGCCGTGCTTGGGTGGAGACGTTTCAGCTGTCTCCTCACCTGTTCGGCTGTGAAGCCCACCGTGGTGGTTTCATGTGGGGAAGGGGTATAGTCATGAGAGCAGGGTGGGGGACTGTGAGGAGGGGTAGGACGGGAGAGTGGAATATGTGTTGGTTGGAGGCTGACAACAGATGGCTCATGTGGGGGATGGGCAGGGGTCACAATGTCAAATCTGTTAAAGAACAGGACTCAAGGACTCTTCACCTCATGTTCCTGACATTTATTGCTTATTTATTTATTTGTTTATTATTTCTTTCTCTTTATATTTGTACAGTTTGTTGTATTTTGTACAGTGATTGTCTGCCCTGTTGGTGTGGTCTTTCATTGAATCTATTATGGCTATTGGATTGATTGAGTATGCCCACAAGAAAATGAATGTCAGGGCTGTGATAATAAATTTACTTTAAACTTTTGATTGGCCTTTAAAAGCTTTGGGACAAGGTGGCATTAATTGCTACAGAAATTAGTGCCCTCCTTTTCTCAATGGAGCTAGTTTAGTTTGCAATATAACAAGTATGGTTGTGTATATTTTGAGGTAAAGTTGGAATTTTGAGGCTGGTTTGACTCCACTTATCGCTGAGTTATTTTCTAATACTTATTTTACATTTTGCCAGCCCAAGTCAAAAGCAAAGTCAACAAAAGATTCCAAAAAGAGCAAAAACATACAAGTGAGGAGATCGACGTGAAGGACAGCAGAGGAAGGAAGCAAAGCAGTTGGTCTACAGCTCAACTGGTTCCACACTGCATTCTCAGTACGAGCTCTGTCACAATACTAATTGATCCAGACTAAATAACTTCTTTTCAACCTCTGGTTCAGATCATAAATAGCATCTGTATCTGTCACTACCCTGTGTGGAAAGTTTCAGAAACAGTAACTGAGATCAGACACACCTCATTCATCCTTTGTCTAATTCTCACTGGCATTGATGTTTATCATGAAAGCAATGTGCTGAGTTTGAAATAAATTGTGTCAACGCAAGCATGTCCCTATGTTTATAAGAAGCTACAGTGAAATAAAGCTGCTGCTTTACATAATTGATAGCTGTAAAACTGGAAGAATTGGTGCTTGTTGTGGATCATAAGACCATAAGATGTAGGAGCAGAAGTAGGCTATTCGGCCCATCGAGTCTGCTCCGCCACTCAGTCATGGGCTGATCCAATTCTTCCAGTCATCCCCACTCCCCTGCCTTCTCCCCATACCCTTTGATGCCCTGGCTAATCAACAACCTTAAGTGGGCAGAATTCTCATATCTTTCTCATGGAACCACAGTTTCAAACCCACTCCAGAGGTTTAAGCCCAAAATTCTCAGCTACAGAGAAAATGAGTGGTGAAATTGTGGAATTCATTACCACAGATGGCTGTGTTGGTCAAGTCATTGGGTTTACTTAAAGTGGAGGTTGAAAGGTTCTTGATTAGCAAGGGCATCAAAAATTATGGGGAGAAGGCATGAGAATGGGGTTGAGAGGGATAATAAATCAGCCATGATGAAAGGCAGAGCTGACTTGATGGGCCAAATGGCCTAATTCTGCTTCCATATGGTCTTATAGAAATTTCACACAAGTCACATTTATTATCATTTCAACCTTGTACATGTATATGACTAAATAAAATAACTGTCCTCCAGATCAAGATGCATAACACAGTACATATAACTCCCACACATCATTTAAAGTAATTATTACCACAAATAAATTAACAAATAACAACATGCATTAATGACACAAGTTAAACAGTATAATGCTACAGGTGCTTCATACATGGTGAAACCCAGGTATGGCTGGGAGTTCAGTAGTTTCATAGCCTAGGGTGTTTGCCATCCTAACAGTCCTTGTCCAAATGCTATGGTACCTCCTGCCTGATGGTGGGGGGGAGGGGGTCAAAGAGATTGTTGGGCAGATGGGAGGGATCATTGACAATGCTAAGGACTAGTCAATATCTCCGATAGGTGGAAGGGAGACCCTGATGTTCCTCTCAGCAATCCTCACAATCCTTTGCAGAGCTGCAGTCAGATGCCTTGCAATTTTCGTAACAGATGTCAGGACACTTTCAACGGTACTCCTGTAAAAATTGGTTAGCATGGTGGGGGGGGTGGGGGGGGTGGTGAAGGGAGCCTTCCTCGCCTCAATCTCCTCAGGAAATTGAGGTGCTGCTGTGCTTTCTTGGCTAAAGAGTTGGTGTTGAGGGACCAGGTGAGGTTATCTGTTATATGTTGGGAGTGGTCAGTCGGCCTTGTCTAGTTTCAGATGGATATAGATGATTCAATAGCACTTTCTTGAAGACGAGGACATGAGTTACCATGGATGCCCCAGCTATCACCCATTTCTTCAGTGAGAAGAAGCTGTCCACAATTCACACTTTTTCTGTGAGCTCACTGAGTGTAGATTATCAAATGCATTTTCTACACTGCCAGTCCACTAAATCATTTTAAGTGTGAAATGCTTTGGGACCAGATGCCCTGCTGTGTGTTCGTTGTTATTTCTAACATAAAGGCTTGGTGAGCTTCAGTGTGTGAGTAAGGTCGCTCATTTGGTGGGAGGGTAAATTGTCCGTTTGCTATCTCGTCAGTGATCTGTCCCACAGACACTGTGCACCTCAAGCAGCTTTAATACCAGCACTATTTTGGGTTACTTCAACCACCTGCTCCACCCTCTTCACCACATGCACTGAAACTGATCTAACATCAGATAACAGCTTGTGACTTTTTATTTTTACAGAAAGTAACCTGCAGCAAGGACACACCTCAGTCACAGTTATATCTCCACACTGAAAAACAACCCCACCCCTCCTGCACCGCGGTTAGCTAGCATTTTTATACCGTGTGTTTGCTGGCAATTTTCCTGTCAAATTTCCAACATAACAGTAGTAATACTTAAAAAATAAACTTTAAAGGCTGCAATACTGGAGTTTACAAGGATGAGAGGTGATCTTATTGAAACATCTAGGATTCTAAAGGTGACTGAAGAGGCTGAGAACTGCTTAATGTGGACATCTAGAACAAGATGGCACAAGAATTAGAAGTCACACATTTCAGATGGAGATAAGAAAAACATCTTCTCTCAGAGGGCCATCTATGGAACTGTCTACCCCAAGCAACTCTAGAGGTGGAGTCATTCAATATATTCAAGGCTAAGAGACACAGATTCTTGGTTGACAGGGGAGTCAGGGTTATGGGGAACAGGCAGGATATTGGAGCTGGGCCAAAGTATGATCTTATTGCATGGCGCAGAAGCCTCAGGGAGCTCTTGGCCTGACTCCTGCCCCTATTTCCGGTAGCCTTAAGTCTTCTAAAGTGTTGGGATATCCCAAAGTTTCAGGCATGGTTACAGAGCCTGAGGTTGGCTATTTTGCACCACTCCAGAGATATCTGTGGGTTACTCCTGCTCCTGTGACCCAGAGTTTTCTGTAATAGAGCCATGAAGTTATACAGCACTGAAATACCTATAGGATCTTCAGCCGACCACGTGCACAATTAACTACTCATCTATACTAAACCCACTTACCAGCACGTGATCCATAGCCTTCATTCCTTGCTGTCTAGGTAGCTGAAAACCATTGTGAGTCTCTGCCTCCACCAACCCCTCAGGCAGTGTGCTCAAGATTCCAACCACCAACTGGGGGAAAGCAATATCTCCTCAGATCTGTTTATACTACATTGTTATTGTTTCACCTTGTTCTACCTCAATGTGCTGTGCAATGAAATTATCCGCATGAACACTATACAAGACAAACTTCTCATCCTGCCTCGGTATATGCAACAAAAATAAAACAATTCCAATTCCCTCTAAACATCACCCCCCCATCTAAAAATCCATTTCATTACGAGGAAACGTTTCCAACTGTTGGCCCTATCTACGTCCCTCAGAATTCTGTGCACCTCTGCAGTTTCTCCCACTGCTTCCTCTGCTCCAGGGAAACTAGACCAATCCGTGCAGTGTTCTTCAGATCTGAAATACTCCATCCTTGATGAACCTCCCCTGCATCCTTTTCAATGCAAACGCATCTTCATCTGCTTTGGTGACCAGAACTGTGCACACTACTCAGTTGTTTTATAATATGCCATAATCTCTCTGCTCTTAAGGTTGTCATAGCCAAAGGTGGGGGGGGGGGCGGGTTTAGTGGGGATAAGCTACCACTACTTATTAAATAGCCTGTGACAACCAAGTCCAGCTCTTGGCCTTCATATGTTGCTTAGCTACCAAGCCCAGCAGAACTGCTTCTACTGACAGAAGGGACAAAGGCAGATTATTGGTGCCTTAAAACCAGTTGCTTTGGGCAGATGGGGCTCTTCAGCCACGGTTGGCAGCTCATCGATCTTAACCCTCTGCTGCTTTGCAGTTACACCTAGTCATGAAGCAGGCTTTGGGAGCAAACCCCAAGGAAAAATCTGGAGCTGGAGTCCCCAAGGCAGTCCTACGTTGAGTTCAACACTGACTGGCAACTCCTGCCATGAATCTGGTGCCAAACTGTATCAGGACCTGCTATTCCTTTGGATTCATCAGCTGCATGGCGATGGGGAGCCCCCATATCGTACTGCCCTGGCTTGCTTACTGGCTTGCCTATCATGCAGTCAGGTAGGATGCAACATACATGATTGACCCTGACCATTGGAGGGCCTCAGTGAAGGCAAGTTTCCCTCACTAACTGCTGTTATTACCTTCAGGATCCCTGGACTTGTACATTGATATCCCCCTGTTCCTCAAGACTCCCTATGGCTTTATCGTTAATTAACGTGCTCTCATAAAGGGTCATCAACCAGAAACATTAGCCGTGTTTCTCTTGTCACTGATGTGGCCTGTATTTCTGGCATATTATGCTTTTATTGTAAATTTCTTTTTTTTTAAACTTTCATTCCTCCCAAATGCACCTTTTGCTCTATTCATCATCATTAGGTGCCGTGCCCAGTTTGAGCTTTGGTCGCCATGGCCCACACACTCCTGTTTCGTGTTAAGTGGATCAATTCATTGGTATTCATTTCCAGTTCTCTGGCTGCTGTCTCCGTCATCATTTGTCTTTGTCTTCCTCTTGGTTTCTTCCCTTCAATCTTTCCCATAATTACCGTGCATTCTAACTCCTCTTTCCTAATCGCATGTCCAATGAAGTTACGTTGCCTTTTCATGATCTCGTACATTAGTTCTCTTTTTGTGTTTTCTCTGTTCATGACATCCTCGTTAGATATTCATTTCATCCATGATATTCTTTGCATCCTCCTCAAAAACCACATCTCTGCTGCTACAATTTGTTTCCTCATGAGGCAGGTTGTCATGCCTAGTTTAGTATTGGTCAGTATACTCTTCATTCTCGTAAAGGTGTTTTTTGCCATCCCTATTCTTCTTTTGATGTCCAAGTCGCATCTGCCATCTGATGTCACCCAGCTACCTAAGTAGCAAAAATTTTGTACTTGTTTTATGTCTTCCCCATTTATTCTCAGCCTGCAGATAGGATTCTCCTTCTTTTTGGATATCACCATACATTTTGTCTTTTTGCAATTGATAGATAGACCCATTTTTGCACTTCCTTCAACAATTATATCAATTAAGTTTTGTAGTTCTTCCTCCGTACTTGCAGTGTCATCTGCATATCTGAAATTATTGATGTTTTCACCTCCAACTTTGATTCCCAAGATGTCTCTTATTTTTTGTAATATTGTTTCACTTGTACACATTAAATAAATCAGGGGGAAAACACACCCTTGTCTAACACCTCTCTTGATTTTTGTAAACTGACTCACTTCTCCATCTATTCTTACAGTGGCAGTTTGTTCTATTATTAGGATTAAATTCTATTTACCATTGGTTACAGACTTTTATGAAGTTTCCCGATGAAGGGTGATGACCCGAAATGTCGAGTCTTTATTCCTTTCCATAGATGCTGCCTGACCTGCTGAGTCCCTCCAGCATGTTGTGTGTGTTGCTATAAAGTTTTCACTGTGGTTTTGGCATAGTCATGGTGGTCAAGAGAATGGATGTGAGGAGATTGTGGGGCAGAGTGGAGGTGTGGATGTTCCTACCCCTTCAAAAGAAGGCAGGGTGTGAGCTAGGTGGCAGCTGCCTGCCAAGGTCCCCTAGAAAGCAAGCATAGGTGGTCGAAAAGTATGATGGAGAAGGGAGCAGATTCATCAGTAAATTCCAATGGACAAACAGACATACTGCCAAAGCAATCATTTGCTGGGTTGGGGAAGACATCAGAGTCAGACCTGCCGGAAGATTCTATGATGCTACATGTTATGTGTCTATGGGGGGGGGGGGAGAGGGAGGGATTGTAATTGTTCAATTAGCAATAGAAGGTGGTGGTGTTGTGTCCTTGACTGAACTCAAATGGTCTGATAAGGTCAATGAAAATATTTTGTATTTGATGGCATTTGAATAGGTGACTGCTAATGTGGGTGGAGTGCAGTAATTTTTCCAGCTCTTTTCTTTGCTCTGTCAATGAACAGCTATTTTAATGTCAGTAGCCGACAGCCAAAGATGTTCTCCGCTGATTGGACCACTCACCGTCCCCTCAACCATCAGACTCCTGAACCAGAGTGGGTTACTTCACTCACCCCACATTGAACTGATTTCACAACCTATGGGTTCACTTTCAAGGGCTCTACAATTCATGTTCTCAATATTTATGTCTTATTTATTTATTATATATTTTTCTTTTTGTATTTGCACAATTTGTTGTCCTTTGCCATTAGTTACTTGTCCATCTTTGTGTAGTTTTTCATTGATTCTATTGTATTTACTGTGAATGCCTGCAAGAAAATGAATCTCACATCATCTCTCTTGATCCAATCAGATGCTGTTCCCCAAAGGAAAATCCTCCCAGCATCAATAGTGAAGGCTCAGCACTTGTGTGGGAAAGTTTATTGAAAGATGGACAGGCTCATTGGGAAAGTTTGTTAATCCAGGAATGAATGAGTTTGGTCTGTGCTCTTGGTCATGTTTACTCAGTAACTGTGGGCAACACTGCCATCCAAAGTCAGAGCTTGGTAGTGTAGCATACAAGTTTCACCCTATTTTCCTTGCACTATTAAATCTAACAACTTTTGCAATTTCTGCCAGCACCAATGAGATTCAACCACCAGACACATATTCTGCACCCCTGAGCATTTTGGATCACTCTGTGATTTCGTGTCTGCTCTTCTGTCCTCACCAACTACTTCCCATCTTATGAAACTTCCTCGTAAATGACAGGAGGTGCAATACTCACATCTCTTTACTTCCCAACATCCAAGGACCCAAAATGTCTTCCCAATTGAAGCGGCGATTTACCAGCACTTCTTTCAGATCAGTGTACTGTATTCGGTAGTCATAATGCTGCCGTTTCTATACTGGAGAAACCAAACACGAAAAGGAACAACCCTTCAGTTTCCTGTTCCTGCCATTTTAATCCTCCTTCCCACTACCACTCTGATCTTTCTGTGCGTGTTCTCCAGCATTGTTACAACATGGCTCAAAGCAAGCTTGAAGGACAACACGCCATCCTCTGCCTGGACACCTTGCCCCTTCCAGATTTAGTCTCCAACTTTAAGTAAGCTTGTCTTGGTCCAACCACGTACACACCATGGCCAAGGAAGCTCAGCAATGTCTCTACTCCCTCATCACACTAAAGAAATGTGGCATGTCTTTGGCACGTGACACCCTCACTAATTTTTATCAATGTACCACAGAAAGCATTCTCTCTGGATGCATACACGAGGAAATCTGCAGATGCTGGAATTTCAAGCAACACACATAAAAGTAGCTGGTGAACGCAGCAGACTAGGCAGCATCTCTAGGAAGAGGTACAGTCGACGTTTCGGGCTGAGACCCTTCGTCAGGACTAACTGAAGGAAGAGCTAGTACGAGATTTGAAAGGGGGAGGGGGAGGGGGAGATCCAAAATGATCGGAGAAGACAGGAGGGGGAGGGATGGAGCCAAGAGCTGGACAGTTGATTGGCAAAAGGGATATGAGAGGATCATGGGACAGGAGGCCTAGGGAGAAAGAAAAGGGGGAGGGGGGGGGAAACCAGAGGATGGGCAAGGGGTATAGTGAGAGGGACAGAGGGAGAAAAAGGAGAGAGAGAAAAAGAATGTGTCTAGTCACAGCTCAAATGCCATTTATAAATTTGCCAATGTCACAATTATTGTTGGCAGAATTTCAAATGGTGATGAGAAGGCATACAGGAGTAAGATAGATCAGCTGGTTAAGTGGTGTCGCAACAACAACCTTGCACTCAATGTCTGTAAGACTAAGGAATTGATTACGGACTTCAGGAAGGGGAAGTGAGGGAAAAGACACCAGCTCTCATTGACAGCAGTGGAAAGGGGAAGTTTCAAGTTTCTGGGTGTCCATAAGACATAGGAGCAGAATTAGACCATTCATCCCCATACACCTGCCCTCTAACTATATCCCTTGATGCCCAACCAATCAGGAATCTATAAACTTCCACTTTAAATATACCCACGGACTTGGCTCCAACCACTGTCTGTCGCAGGCCATTACACAGATTCACCACTCTGGCGACAAAAATTCTTCTGTACTTCAGTTCTAAAGGGCCATCCCTCAATTTTGAGGCTGTGTCCTCTAGTTCTGGATACCCCCAGCAGAGGAAACATCCTCTCCACATCCATTCTATCTAGTCCTTTCAACATTCAGTAAGTTTAAATGAGACCCCCACATATTCTTCCAAGTTCCAGTGAGTACAGGCCCAAAGCTGCAAAATGCTCCAAACATTAACCCCTTCATTCCCAGAATCATCCCTATGAACTTCCCCTGGACTCTCTCTAATGACTAAGGGCCCAAAACTGTTGATGATACTCGAAGTGTGGCCTGACTATTGCCTTACAAAGCTTCAGCATTATCTCTTTGTTTTTCCATTGTATTCTATCCTCCTTAAAATAAATGCCAACATTGCCTTTGCCTTCTCTACTACAGACTCAACCTGTGAATTAACCTTCTGCGAGTCTTGCACGAGGTCTCCCAAGTCCCTCTGCACCTCTGATGTTTGAATTTTCCCCCCATTTAGATCATTAGTGTCAACATCTCTGAAGATCTAGCTTTGGCCCAACATGATGCAATTACAAAGAAGGCTATATTTCATTAGGAGTTTGAGAAGTCTTGGTATGTCACCAAAGACTTTAGCAAATTTCTATGGATGTACTGTGGAGAATTCTAACTGGTTGCATCACTGTCTGGAAGGGGTCACCGCACGGGATCAGAAAAAAACTGCAGGAAGTTGCAAACTCGGCCAGCTCCATCATGGGCACTGGCCTCCCCAGCATCAAGGACACCTTCAAAAGCCGACGGCTCAGAAAGGTAGCATCTGTCACCAAGGACATGACCTCTTCTTATTTCAACCATCAAAGGAGAAGGTACAGGACCCTGAAGACACACACTTTGCCATCAGATTTCTGAATGGACAATGAACCCATGAATACTATCTCACTATTTCTTTCTTTTTTGCTCTCTTGTTGCATTGCTTATTTAATATTTATATACATGCATTGCACTGTACTCCTGCCAGAAAGCACGTTTCACAACACATGCAGTGATATTAAACCTGATTTTGATTCAAGAAGATGGAATCCATCAAGGACCATCACCAACTGGGACATGCCCCCTGCTCATTATTACCATCAGGGAGGAGGAACAGGACTCCGAAGACCCAGACTCAATGATTCAGGAACAACTTCACTATCAGATTTCTGAATTGTCCATGAACCCATGAACTATGTCCTGCACAAAACAACCCATTCATGACATATATCAATGATAAAAAGCCTGATTCAGGCTTTGATTCTGATTGAAGGGACAGTCTCTTTCATCAACACCAAAGATTCAACCTCTTACTTTGATGCTGTGTCCCCTAATACTAGATACAAGACCATAAGAAAAAAGAGCAGGCAGCATCTCCAGGAAGAGGTGCAGTCGACGTTTCAGGCCGAGACCCTTCGTCAGGACTAACTGAAGGAAGAGTGAGTAAGGGATTTAAAAGTTGGAGGGGGAAGGGGAGATCCAAAATGATAGGAGAAGACAGGAGGGGGAGGGATGGAGCCAAGAGCTGGACAGGTGATAGGCAAAAGGGATACGAGAGGATCATGGGACAGGAGGTCCGGGGAGAAAGACAAGGTGGGGGGGGGGTCCCCAGAGGATGGGCAAGGGGTATAGTCAGAGGGACAGAGGGAGAAAAAGGAGAGTGAGAGAAAGAATGTGTGTATAAAACTAAGTAACAGATGGGGTACGAGGGGGAGGTGGGACATTAGCGGAAGTTAGAGAAGTCGATGTTCATGCCATCATGTTGGAGGCTACCCAGACGGAATATAAGGTGTTGTTCCTCCAACCTGAGTGTGGCTTCATCTTTACAGTAGAGGAGGCCGTGGATAGACATGTCAGAATGGGAATGGGATGTGCAATTAAAATGTGTGGCCACTGGGAGATCCTGCTTTCTCTGGCAGACAGAGCGTAGGTGTTCAGCAAAGCGGTCTCCCGGTCTGCGTCTGGTCTCGCCAATATATAAAAGGCCACATCGGGAGCACCGGATGCAGTATATCACCCCAGCCGACTCACAGGTGAAGTGTTGCCTCACCTGGAAGGACTGTTTGGGGCCCTGAATGGTGGTAAGGGAGGAAGTGTAAGGGCATGTGTAGCACTTGTTCCGCTTACATGGATAAGTGCCAGGAGGGAGATCAGTGGGGAGGGATGGGGGGAACGAATGGACAAGGGAGTTGCATAGGGAGCGATCCCTGCGGAATGCAGGGGGGGGGTAGGGAAAGATGTGCTTAGTGGTGGGATCCTGTTGGAGGTGGCGGAAGTTACGGAGAATAATATGTTGGACCCAGAGGCTGGTGGGGTGGTAGGTGAGGACAAGGGGAACCCTATTCCTAGTGGGGAGGCGGGAGGATGGAGTGAGAGCAGATGTATGTGAAATGGGGGAGATGCGTTTAAGAGCAGAGTTGATAGTGGAGGAAGGGAAGTCCCTTTCTTTAATAAAGGAGGACATCTCCCTCGTCCTAGAATGAAAAGCCTCATCCTGAGAGCAGATGCGGCGGAGACGGAGGAATTGCAAGAAGGGGATGGCGTTTTTGCAAGAGACGGGGCAAGAAGAGGAATAGTCCAGATAGCTGTGAGAGTCAGTAGGTTTATAGTAGACATCAGTGGATAAGCTGTCTCCAGAGACAGAGACAGAAAGATCTAGAAAGGGGAGGGAGGTGTCGGGAATGGACCAGGTAAACTTGAGGGCAGGGTGAAAGTTGGAGGCAAAGTTAATAAAGTCAACGAGCTCTGCATGCGTGCAGGAAGCAGCGCCAATGCAGTCGTCGATGTAGCGAAGGAAAAGTGGGGGACAGATACCAGAATAGGCACGGAACATAGATTGTTCCACAAACCCAACAAAAAGGCAGGCATAGCTAGGACCCATACAGGTGCCCATAGCTACACCTTTAGATTGGAGGAAGTGGGAGGAGCCAAAGGAGAAGTTATTAAGAGTAAGGACTAATTCCGCTAGATGGAGCAGAGTGGTGGTAGAGGGGAACTGGTTAGGTCTGGAATCCAAAAAGAAGCGGAGAGCTTTGAGACCTTCCTGATGGGGGATGGAAGTATATAGCGACTGGACATCCATGCTGAAAATAAAGCGGTGGGGGCCAGGGAACTTAAAATCATCGAAAAGTTTAAGAGTGTGAGAAGTGTCACGAACATAGGTAGGAAGGGATTGAACAAGGGGGGATAAAACCGTGTCGAGGTATGCAGAAACGAGTTCGGTGGGGCAGGAGCAAGCTGAGACAATAGGTCGGCCAGGACAGGCAGGTTTGTGGATCTTGGGTAGGAGGCAGAAACGGGAAGTGCGGGGTGTGGGAACTATAAAGTTGGTAGCAGTGGATGGGAGATCCCCTGAGCGGATAAAGTCGGTGATGGTGTGGGAGACAATGGCCTGGTGCTCCTTAGTGGGGTCATGATCGAGGGGTAAATAAGAGGAGGTATCCGCGAGTTGTCGCTGTGCCTCGGCAAGGTAGAGGTCAGTACGCCAGACTACAACAGCACCCCCCTTATCGGCGGGTTTAATAATGTTAGGATTAGTGCGGAGGGAGTGGAGAGCAGAGCATTCTGAAGGAGTGAGGTTGGAAAGGGGACAAGGTGCGGTGAAGTCGAGATGGTTGATGTTTCATTCTAGGACGAGGGAGATGTCTTCCTTTTTTAAAGAAAGGGGCTTCCCTTCCTCCACTATCAACTCTGCTCTTAAACGCATCTCCCCCATTTCACGTACATCTGCTCTCACTCCATCCTCCCGCCACCCCACTAGGAATAGGGTTCCCCTGGTCCTCACCTACCACCCCACCAGCCTCCGGGTCCAACATATTATTCTCCGTAACTTCCGCCACCTCCAACGGGATCCCACCACTAAGCACATCTTTCCCTCCCCCAACCTCTGCATTCTGCAGGGATCGCTCCCTACGCAACTCCCTTGTCCATTCGTCCCCCCCATCCCTCCCCACTGATCTCCCTCCTGGCACTTATCTGTGTAAGCGGAACAAGTGCTACACATGCCCTTACACTTCCTCCCTTACCACCATTCAGGGCCCCAAACAGTCCTTCCAGGTGAGGCAACACTTCACCTGTGAGTTGGCTGGGGTGATATACTGCGTCCGGTGCTCCCGATGTGGCCTTTTATATATTGGCGAGACCAGACGCAGACTGGGAGACCGCTTTGCTGAATATCTACGCTCTGTCCGCCAGAGAAAGTAGGATCTCCCAGTGGCCACACATTTTAATTCCACATCCCATTCCCATTCTGACATGTCTATCCATGGCCTCATCTACTGCAAGGATGAAGCCACACTCAGGTTGGAGGAACAACACCTTATATTCCGTCTGGGTAGCCTCCAACATGATGGCATGAACATCGACTTCTCTAACTTCTGCTAATGCCCCACCACCCCCTCATACCCCATCTGTTACTTATTTTTATACACACATTCTTTCTCTCACTCTCCTTTTTCTCCCTCTGTCCCTCTGAATTTACCCTTTGCCAATCCTCTGGGTCCCCCCCCCCCCGTCTTTCTTCCCGGACCTCCTGTCCCATGATCCTCTCGTATCCCTTTTGCCTATCACCTGTCCAGCTCTCGGCTCTATCCCTCCCCCTCCTGTCTTCTCCTATCATTTTGGATCTCCCCCTCCCCCTCCAACTTTCAAATCTCTTACTCACTCTTCCTTCAGTTAGTCCTGACGAAGGGTCTCGGCCGGAAATGTCGACTGCACCTCTTCCCAGAGATGCTGCCTGGCCTGCTGCGTTCACCAGCAACTTTGATGTGTGTTGCTTGAATTTCCAGCGTCTGCAGAATTCCTGTTGTTTATAAGAAAAAAGAGCAGATTTCGGCCATTCAGCTGATTGCGCCTGCACTGCCACTCAATCATGCCTGATTTTTTTTCCCCAAGCCTTCTCCTTGTAACCCTTAACTTCCTTACCAATCCAGAACCTATTCATCTCTATCTTAAATACACACAATGGCTTAACTTCTACAGCCTTCTGGCTGAAGAAATTCCTCCTCATCTCAGTTCTAAAGAGCCGTATCCTCAGATCCTAGACTCTCCTACTGATGGAAAACATTTTCCATATTCACTTTATCCAGGCCTTTCAGTGAGTCAGTGAGTGAGTGAGGCCTCTGTCAGTCAAGGTTGACCATTTTGCTTCCTAGTTGTCTAGTTATGCAAGCCTGGGCAGTACAATATAGAGAGCAAATTGTCTGCCATGTAGCTAGCTCCCCCTCTCCATGCATCTGATGAACCCAAAGGAACAGCAGGGACCGATACAGTTTGGTACCAGCAGTGTCGCAGGAGTTGCCAGTCGGCATTGAACTCAATGTAGGACTGCCTTAGGGACTCCAGCTCCGGATTTTCCCCTGTGGTTTACTTCCAAACCCTTCCCCATGAGTGAGTATAGTTGCAAGACAGCAGAGGTTTGAAATCAGCATTTCCTTCTCCTAGATGAGCTGCCAACCACGGCTGATGAATTCCATTTGCCCAAAGTGACTGGTTTTAAGGTACCAGTAATCTGCTTTTGCCCCTTCTCCTGTCAGTAGAAATGGTTCCATTAGACTTAATAGCTAACCCACATGTGAGGCCAGGAGCTGGACCTGGTTGTCAAAAGCTATTTGAGGTGCATGCCATTAGAAGCATTTAATAGGTAATGGGAGTTCATCCCCATTACCACCCCCAGCTATAACAAACTCAAGGAACCAAGGCCTTTAAGTATCATGTAGGTTTCAATAAGATCTCCCTCCCCCCACACCTCCTTATGACTCTATCTATTACAGATCCAGAGATATCAAATGCTTTTCATATGTTATTCTTCTGAACTTCCTCTGGACCATCTCCATGACCAGTACAGCCTTCCTTAGATACGGGGCCCAAAATTGCTTGCAATATTCCAAATGCAGTCTGACTAACATCTTCTAAAGCCTCAGCAGTCTACCCTTGCTTTTACTCTTGGAATGAATGCTGACTTGGCATTTACTGTCTTCACTACTAACTCAAACTGCCAGTTAAGCTTAAATAGGCAAAGCACGGAATGATACAAACCTAAAGTGGGTACATGGGATTAATGGAGAAGGGCAAGAAGATCAGCATGGACATGATGGGCCAAAGGGCCTGTTCCTGTACTATGCAGCTCTATGATTCATTGTTCTGAACAATTTTGTGTCCGTTTTGAGGTTTTGACATTCAAACACCACTTTCCTCAATCAACAAAAGTTTTGCTGGAGCATTGACAACGGTAGGGAACTTATCTCCCTTTGCTGAGGGGCAGCTCCCAAAATGTTGAAAGTAGTCTGTCTGTTCTAGGAATCTACCTGTCTCAGGTTGTGCAATTGCTCAGTTCACAGAGGGCAGTGTGGGGAAATTTACATTCTTCCTAGGGGTTATTTCCCTGGGTTCTACTGGGCTTAACTTGGCTGGCCTGGTATGAAATTCGAATTGGAACTGGAAATGGTTTACTAATGTCACATGTACCGAGATACAGTGAAAAGCTTGTCTTGCATATTGCTTGCAGTGAGAGAAATGGCGGGTGTATAGATTAGTGGCGATACAACTGCAGTCTGCTCAGCCACACTTCAAAGGCTTTGCCCAAGTGGCAACACCAAGTCAGAGGAATGGCATCAGCATTCATAAAGAGTAAAGATTGAAATATATGAAGTAGTTATTGTCAATTAGCAACACAGTTTGGTTTAGAATGGTAATCAGCAGTCATAAAAATCTACAGCACATTACAGGCCATTTGGCCCACAATGTAGTGCCCATCATGTAACCTACTTTAGAAACTGCCTGAAATTACCCGACTGCATAGCCCTCTATTTTCATAAGTTGAAGAGTCTCTTAAAAGACCCTTAAGTGATTCTATCGTCAGCTAGGTTCCCCTCCCCCCATGAATGGTTGGTAGTAGGAGCTGCCGCAATATTTAAGGGTCTTGCCCCAGACCTTGCCTTAGTCCTTAACCCTGACCTTTTCCCAGACCCAGCCCCTGACCATAAAGAATATACATAGGACAGTACAGCACAGGAGCAGGACCATTACCAGCTAATTAACTAATTAAACTTGTAGCTTAATGCCTAAGTAAACCCATCACTTCTTATCCCAGAACATATTCTTGACCTTACTGGACTACCCATGACTTTTCTCTGACCTTACCCCACACCTCATCCCTGACTTTACTCCAAACCTAACCTATGATTTTACCCCACTTTACCCCTGACCTTACTTCCAATTTAATCCATCCGAACTTACTCTGACTTTACTCCAACCTCAGCCCTGACCTTACCCCGGAATCAGAATCAGGTTGAATATCACTGGCCTACATCATGAAATTTGATGTTTTGCAGCAGCAGTATAATGCAATATGTAATAATAATAAACTATAAATTATGATAAGGAATATATTTTAAGTTCGTTTATTGTCATCTGAACAAAATCCAAACAAATTAACATTCCTGCAGACCACAAAACATGCATCACACACAGCACATAAACCAAAATATTAGCATTGAATTGAATTGGCTTTATTTCTTACATCCTACACATACATGAGGAGTAAAAATCTCTACGTTACATCTCTGTCTAAACGTGCAATGTGCAATCATAATAATTTATAATAAATAGAACATTCAATGTAACATAGAATCCACACCCCTCTCAACAACTTAACTATCCAAATTTCTCTTAAGTGTTGAAATCAACCCTGCGTCCAGCACTTGCAACTCATTCCACACTCTCACCATCCTCTGAGTGAAGAAGTTCCCCTTCGTTCCCGTTAAACATTTCACCTTTTGACTTTAATCCATGACCTTTAGTTGTAGTCTCAACAAACCTCTGTGGAGAAAGCCTGCTTGCATTTACCCTATCTATAACCCACATAATTTTGTATACCTCTATCAAATTTCCCCTCAATCTTCTACATTTGAGGGAACAATCTCCTAACCTTTTCAACCTTTTCTATAACTCAGGTCCTCAAGTCCCAGCAACATCCTTGTAAATTTCCTCTGCACTCTTTCAAACTTATTTACATCCTTCCTGCAAGTAGGTGACCAAAATTGCACACAATACTCCAAATTAGACCTCACCAACATCTTATACAACTTCAACATAACATCCCGATTTCTGTACTCAATACATTGATTTATGAAGGCCAATGTGCCAAAAGCTTTCTTTGCCACAATATCTACCCGTTATCCCACTTTCATGGAATTATGGGCCTGTATTCCCAGATCCCTCTGTTGTACCACACTCCTCGGTGTTTTACTGCTCACCATGTAAGACCTACCCTGGTTGGCCCTCCCAAAGTGCAACATCTCACACTTGGCTGCATTAAATTCCACCTGCCATTTACAGCCCATTTTTCCAATTGGTCAAGATTTCACTGCAAGCTTTGATAGTCTTCCTCACTATCCACTACTTCCCCAATCTTGGTGTCATCTGTAAATTTACTGGTCCTGTTTACCATATTATCATCCAGAACATCGATATAGATGACAAACAACAACGGACCCAGCACCACAAACAAGAGTAAATCTGCAGTTGTTGGAAATCCCAGCAACACACACGAATGCTGGAGGAACTCAGCAGGCCAGGCAGCATCCATGGAAAAAAGTACAGTCGATGTTTCAAGCCGAAATCTAAAATGGGTTAGACATGACTTACCATGCACAAAATCATGTTGACTATCCCTAATCAATTCCTATCTGTCCAAATACTTATATATCTGGTACCTTAGAATAACCTTCTAATAACTTCCCCACTACTGGCTCCTGGCTGTTTATCTTCAATTTTATTTTTCAGATACTGTACTTTCGCAGCAGTCCACACACACAGATGTAGGTACCCATGCAATCCAGCTTGTCTTCCACCGAGCAAACACTGGAGGGCAGCACTGATGGGAGGAGCCAAACCTCAACCCAGCATGGATGCCATGCTGCACCGCTCCCAGTGTGTCCTTTCCTGCACTGCTGCAACAGGCAAGCCCACGACTTAGGGCCTAGTCCACGCTACCCACCAGGGCTACGTAGCTCCCCCTTGCTGTCCGTCTCACCAATAAACAAGGGAAACGGACTGGCAGGATTTCACATTACCAACTTCCAACAAGATCTTGCAACCACAAGAGAAACGTCCAAGGCAATCACTCACCGTTAGACGGCACATCGCCCTTGCATGCTGACTCCAAAGCCTTTCTGTAGCAGGTAGCAACATGGTCCACACCAAATCCAGCTCTCCTGGCAATGAGCAGCTCGCTGACGGGGTAGATCTGCAGTACCTGAGGCATTGTGTGGAACTCGTAAAAAAGACAAGAGCACCTTTGGTTGGCCCCGGAGAGGCTGCTGCATCCAAACGCGCCTCCATCTTACCGGAAGAATGGGGGTCTAAGGGCCTCTGCTTTCCACGCTTCTCTCTTCTTAGTGGAGAACTGAACTCACCAGTCTGCCATCTGCTGACTTTGATGGTCGATAGGTTTGCGAAACATCTTAAAATGGTGTTCCTTAGTCCTAAACAAGAATATTTGATTATTTCCATCTGAGCGGCACACAAATAGTCATCACTTATTGGCACCATCTTGTCCCTATCCTAACATTACTCATGACTTTGCCCCACACCTTACACTTTATCCCACACATCCTGACCTTACCCCTGACTTTACCCCATGCTTATTCAATCTACCCCACACCTTACACCTGACCTTATAGCTGGCCTTACCCTGACCTTACACCTTATCCCACACAGCCGACCTTACTCCTGACTTTACCCCATGCTTATTCAATCTACCACACATCTTACTCTTGACCTTACCCCACACCCTACACCTGACTCTTCTCTGACCTTACAACTTATCCCACACACACCCCTGACGTTACTCATGACCTTATTCCACACCTTACAGCTGACCTTACCCTGATCTTACACCTTATCCCTTACACCCCTGATCTTACCCTTCAAGCTGATTGCACCTTACTCTGCTCCCTGTACAATCACATATGCATGGCCAGCTTTTACTTCAACTCCTTCTACAAGCTTGCAGGTGCTATCACGGTAGTGGGCCACATCTCAAAATAGCGATTAGTCAGAGTACAGGAAGGAAATGGAGAACTTATTAACATGGGGTCATGACAACATTTCCCTCATTGAAAATAAAGAAAAGAGCTGGTCTTTGCCTTCAGTAAGGGGAAAGGGTGGTGGATCACACACTGTTACCATCAGGAAGGAGGTACAGAAGCCCGAAGGCACACATTCAGCGATTCAGGAACAGCTCCTTCCCCTCTGCCATCCGATTCCTAAATGAACATTGAACCCTTGGACACTACCTTACTGTTTTACTATATATTATTTCTGTTTTTTGCAAGATTTTTAATCTATTCAATATACATATACTGTTACTGATTTACTTATGTATTTAGTATAATTTTACTTATTTTCTTCTATATTATGTATTGCATTGAACTGTTGCAGCTAAGTTAACAAATTTCACGACAAATGCCGGTGTTAATAAACCTGATTCTGATTCTCCTGTCTGCATTAACTGCGGTGAGGTTGAGAGCATTGAGAGCTTCCAAATCCTTGGAGTGAACACCAATAGCTTGTCCTGGACATCAAGAAAGAAAGCTCACTATTCTGATACAACTCCTCAGCTTCCTCGGAAAAACTAAACAAAATCGGCTTGTCCTTGGCACTTAGCATCCTTACCAGCTCTTATTGATGCACCACAGAAAATATCCTATCTGGATGTATCATGGCTTGGTATGACAACTTGCCTGCCTATGATCACAAGAAACTGCAAGGAGTTATGAACAGAGCTCAGCAAATCACTGAAACCAGCCCATTTGTTCAGACTCCATGCTGCCTCAGTAAAGCAGACAGCAAATCAAAAAGCCCACCCAACCCAGACATACTATCTTCTCCCCTCTTTCATTGGGCAGACGATTTTTTAAAAAGGCCTGCAAACACATACAAGGCACAAAGACAGCTTCTATCCTACTGTTATCAGACTCTTGAAGGGTGCCCTACTGCGATACCAGCAACTTTTGCGTGTGTTGCTTGACATTCCAGCATCTGCAGATTTCCTCGTGTTTACGATAAAACGGTCTTCTGATCTTATAATCTACCTCATTATGATTTCGTACTTTATTGTCCACCTGCACTGCACTTTCTCTGTCGCTGTAACACTTTATTATGTTATTGTTACTGTCTTACTACCTCAATGTAGTAATGATCGATCTTTATGCATGACATACAAGACAAGTTTTTCACTGTACCTCGATACACGTGCCAATAATAAACTAATTTCAAACAAGTTCGCTCTAACTGAGGCGGCTGAGACGTTGCCCCGGTAACCAGCAGAGGCCCGATCCCTCCTTCCCTCACTGTCTCCCGAACCACTCAAGACCTCGCCCACGCACCGGACCCCGCGCCGCCGCCGCTCTGAGTCTGGGGGCTTCCTGTGGGGTAGGACTTTCTGTCCGAACAGCTGAGCTCCGGGGGAAAGGATTAGGTTGCGGAAAGGCGGCGGCCGGAAGTGGCGGTGAAGCGGGAACAATGAGCCAAAAACAGCGCGGAGACCGGGACCGACTACGGCGGCGGGTTCGGCTGTACCTGGATCAGGTGTGTGTGCGCATGATTGTGAGCTGCACCTGGATCAGCTCTGTGTTTAACTGTGTGTGTGTGTGAGAAAGAGAGAGAGAGAGAGATTGGGCTGTACCTGGATCAGGTCTGAGTGTGTTTATATGTGCGATTTCCGGCTGAACCTCGATCATGTGCATGTTTGGGCTGTACATCATGTTTGTGAGTTATTGATTATGGGCTGTACTCTGATCAGGTGTGTGTGAGAGATTATGAACTGTACCTCGATCAGGTGTGTGTGTGTGTGTGTGTGTGAGAGAGAGAGAGATTATAAATTCTACCTCAATTAGGGGTGTGTGTGTGTGTTGAGATAATGGGTTGTATCTCGATCAGTGTGTGTGTGTGTGGGATTACGGGCTGTACCATGATCAAGTGTGATTATGTGTGTGTGTGAGAAAGAGAGATTATGGGCTGTACCTCGATCAGGTGTGTGTGTGTGGGATTACGGGCTGTACCACGATCGTGTGATTGTGTGTGAGAGAGAGATTATGGGCTGTACCTTGATCAGGTGTGTGTGTGAGATGGGCTGTATCTGGATCAAATGTGTGTGTGTGTGTGTGAGAGAGAGAGAGAGAGAGAGAGAGAGAGAGTGTGTGAGTGATTATAGGTTCTACCTCAATTAGGGGTGTGTGTGTGTGAGAGGGAGA
Source organism: Mobula hypostoma (assembly GCF_963921235.1). NCBI lineage: Eukaryota > Metazoa > Chordata > Chondrichthyes > Myliobatiformes > Myliobatidae > Mobula > Mobula hypostoma. The sequence goes on from NC_086101.1 coordinate 34,465,522, forward strand.
GCGAGATTATGGGCTGTACCTTGATCAGGTGTGTGTGTGTTTGTGATTATGGGCTGTACCTCGACCAGGTGTGTGTGCGTTGGACCTGGATCAGAGGTGTGTAATGTATGTGAACACTGTACATCGATCAAATGTGAGTGAGTGTGTGTGGTCTGGATGTGTTGATCAGATGTGTGGAGTCTTGGCACTGCACTGCCCAGCCTGATACTCCTCTCTTCTGGTAGCACAGCCCATGCATCACTCAGCTGCAGTGATGCTTCACACCAGCGGTGCTCCTTTTACCTTCCCCCCCACCCTGATTTGGCTCCCCCTGTGCTCCCCCTCCCCCCAACAGCACAGTGACCCCCCCCCACAAGTCTTCTGCATCTCTGGCACTCTCTCTGTGATCTGAACCTCTTATGGCATTCAGCGAATGTCACGGTGATAACAATTTGATTATCTGCCTTTCTGCAGCAACAATACCAGAGTGCGCTGTTCTGGGCTGACAAGGTTGCCTCTCTCTCACACGGTGAGCCTATTTCCTTTCCTTTGGGTTAGATGTTGGTGTTCAGGGTAGGGATCTGAGTAGTCCATGACCTCGTACATCACAGAAGTTCTCGGACTACCAGTACCCTTGTGCCTTTGTGGATTATTGGTGATGCTGTCAAGGTTAGCATTTCATGTACCGAGTTGCTTGTTCGGTCTTCTCAGAGGGCAGTTAAAACTCAGGACGCTTTGTTGGATCTGGAGTCACAAAGGTCAATGCAAGAGAGGATAGGAGGTTTACATGCCTAAAGAGAATAGGTGAACTGAATGAAATTTTGCAAAGCTTGTACCTTCAAACTCGCCCAGTATTGATAGTAGACTAATATTTATTATTTGATCGGCTTGGAACTTTTCAAATACGCATTGTCTGCTCAGAAGATTTCAAAGTCTGCAGACGAGTAATGTAAGCTTCTGAATGGCTGTTCAAGTCACTTAATTACTTTAACACAACATGAGTCCAGGCTTGGCTCTGATTCCCATTTCTAGTTTCCACCCTCTGAAAGTTAGATAATGTAAAGATGTATCTATTGAATAACTTAAATCTCTATGCTGTAGGCTTGGATTCTACCATTTAATTAGATATAATTGAGATAGAATAACCACATTAGATTAATAGAAATAGAATCAGGGCTCATCTCAAGCAAGCTAAATTTTGAAAAAGTATTGGAAATGGGAGATAAGGAGGGCAGATATATTCTGGTAAGGGGGAATATAGACAGGAATCCAGTTACTTTATTGAATATATACGCACCTCCAGGAAGTGATATTAGTTTCTTCCAGAAAATTATTAATATTATGGTAACGGAAACAGAAGGTCTCTTGATATGTGGGGGAGACTTAAATTTACAATTACAACCGAAGTTAGGCTCTTCCAATAGAAAAACTTATGAAACAAATTCCTTACATAAGAAAGTTAACACTCTTTTTGAGGATGTTGGTCTAATTGATATATGGAGGGACCTTTTCCCCGACAGAAGGGATTACATTCATCATTCTGCCCCCCATTCCGTATATACAAGAATAGACTATTTCATAACATTTGAAAAAGATAAAGACAAAGTAATCACCTGTGGAATTGGGACAATAGATGTAAGTGACCATGCACCTATATATTTATATGTTGATTTTGACCAACAACCAAAGAACACTATTTGGAAACTAAATTCAAGTCTACTCAATGATCCCTATTTTAAGGAACAAATTAAAAAAGAAATTGGTCTTTACTTAGAATTCAATGATAATGGAGAGTTTCACCTCCCATTCTATGGGATACTCTGAAGGCTGTCTTAAGAGGGAAAATTATAGTGATATCTTCATATAAGAAAAAAATAAGGAATAAAACATTAGAGGAATTACAAAATAAACTGAAGGAACTAGAAAAAAACACAAATTGAGTTTGGCACAGGATACACTAGAGGAAATTTTAAAAATTAGGAATGAAATTAATAGTTTGGCTACACAAGAAATTAGAAAAAAAATTAATGTTTCTTGAACAGAGACACAATGAAAGTGGATCTAGATCTATGAAAGTACTGGCGTGGAAACTGAATAAAAAGATAGCGGAAAATACAATTCATAGAATTAGGGATCCAAGAACAAAAGTGATAAAAAAAATAAGCTAAGTGGAATTCAAGAAGCTTTTGAAATGTTTTACAAAACTCTATATTCCAAAGTTCCAGTGGGAAGCATAACCCAAATTGACGCCTTCCTGAATTCTTTAGAGTTACCCACTTTAAGCAAAGAACAAAATAGAACGATGACTGCTGACATAACTGAAGCTGAACTAAAAACTGAAATTAGTAGGCTTAAATTAAGCAAGTCACCAGGATCAGATGGATATATGGCAGAGTGGTATAAGGAATTTAGAAGTGACTGAATTCCTGTTTTACTCCCCACACTGAACTGGGCTCTAAGAAAGGCGCAAATGCTACCCAGCTGGAAGGTGGCGATAATCTCAGCTATACCGAAAGAAGGCAAGGATAAAATGGAATGTGGGTCCATTTAGACCAATATCTGTTCTTAATGTGGATTATAGAATATTTACCTCCATCATGGCCAAACAATTAGAAGTGTTTCTACCCACACCAATATATAATGATCAGACAGGTTTTATACAACACCAAACACAAGACAATATACGAAGGACACTTCACATTATGGATCATATTTAAAAAAATGAGATTGAAGCAATAGTGATAAGTGTGGACACTGAAAAGGCATTTGATTTGGTTAATTGGAATTTTGTTTACAGTAAAGTTTTACATAGACTTGGTCTACGTAACGCAATTATTAAAACTATACAGGCACTATATGACAATCCTACTGCCAGGATTAAAATCAATGGATATTTATCTAATAGTTTTACCCTAGAAAGGGGCACGAGACAGGGTTGTGCATGGTCACCACTACTTTTCGCATTATATTTGGAACCATTAGCTCAATACATCAGACAAAATGAAGATATCAGGGGAATTACTATTAAAGGGACAGAGCATAAATTGCGAACAACAGGAATTCTGCAGATGCTGGAAATTCAAGTAACACACATAAAAGTTGCTGGTGAACGCAGCAGGCCAGGCAGCATCTCTAGGAAGAGGTGCAGTCGACGTTTCAGGCCAAGACCCTTCGTCAGGACTAACTGAAGGAAGAGATAGTAAGAGATTTGAAAGTGGGAGGGGGAGGGGGAGATGTAAAATGATAGGAGAAGACAGGAGGGGGAGGGATGGAGCCAAGAACTGGACAGGTGATTGGCAAAGGGGATATGAGAGGATCATGGGACAGGAGGTCCGGGGAGAAAGACAAGGGGGGAGAGGGAACCAGAGGATGGGCAAGGGGTATAGTCAGAGGGACAGAGGGAGAAAAAGGAGAGTGAGAGAAAGAATGTGTGTATAAAAATAAATAACGGATGGGGTATGAGGGGGAGGTGGGGCATTAGCGGAAGTTAGAGAAGTCGATGTTCGTGCCATCAGGTTGAAGGCTACCCAGATGGAATATAAGGTGTTGTTCCTCTAACCTGAGTGTGGCTCCATCTTTACAATAGATGAGGCCGTGGATAGACATGTCAGAATGGGAATGGGATGTGGAATTAAAATGTGTGGCCACTGGGAGATCCTGCTTTCTCTGGCGGACAGAGCGTAGGTGTTCAGCAAAGCGGTCTCCCAGTCTGCATCGGTCTCGCCAATATATAGAAGGCCACATCGGGAGCACCGGACGCAGTATATCACCCCAGCCGACTCACAGGTGAAGTGTTGCCTCACCTGGAAGGACTGTCTGGGGCCCTGAATGGTGGTAAGGGAGGAAGTGTACAGGCATGTCTAGCACTTGTTCCACTTACAAAATTAGCATAAATTGGCCTGTTACGCAGATGACATTTTGATCTATCTAGGGCAACCAACATACTCTTTACTCTTTACTCTTTATTGATGCAACATACTCTTTATTGATGCAATCCTTTGAACAATATGGCTAATTATCAAGATACAAGATCAACATTGATAAAACCCAACTACTTTCATATAACTATAGCCCACCAAGAAAAATTGAAAGTAGATATCCTTGAGCATGGCAAACAGAGTCTGTCAAATATTTGGTCATCATTATGCCAAAAGATTTGGCAAAATGATCAGAATGCAATTATCAGCCTATATATAAAAAAAAAGGAAGATATAACAAGATGGAACCTGATTCCTTTTCATGGTCTCAGTTCAAGGACTGAATCTATTAAAATGAATATACTGCCCAGACTACTATATCTCTTTCAGACCCTACCAATAGGGATTAACCAAAATCAATTCAATGAATGGAACAAGTTGCTATCAAGATATATATGGCAAGGTAAAAGGCCCAGGGTTCGTCTCAAAACTTATTAGCCAAGGAAAAGGGGGGATGGGGCCTACCTTCTCTTAGAGATTATTATTTTGCAGCACAGTTGAGAGCTGTGATATGCTGGTGCAACCCATCATATGGTGCTCAATGGAAAAACATTGAGGAGAGGATACTTTCCATCCCCATACAGGCAACTTTGGTTGATAACAACCTACAAAGTTACATAAATACTATTGATAACCCATGGGTGAAATGGACTCTTAAAATATGGAAAACTATTATAAAGGAATATAAATTAGAGAGAGACATTGCAATTCTTAAATGGTGTGCATATGACTCGGATTTTACGCCGAATAAACTGGATGCTAGATGTAAGGACTGGACAGCTAAAGGAGTAACAGCTACCTGCAATATAATGAAAGAAGAAACACTGTTCAGTTTTGAAATACTCAAAGAGAAACACTTGTTAGAAAAACAAGACTTTTACCGGTATTTACAGATGCGACAGTATGTTAACAGGACGGTTAAAAATGTAACCAGGGCAAGTACATGTCTGATAGAGCTATTTAGAAAAGCATATGATTCAGACAACAGTAGTAGAATCATTTCAAGCGTGTATAAAGGTTTGACAAGTCTTAAAACACATTCGACTTCATACATTAAAATGGGAGAAGGAAGGAGGGATAATAATATCTGAGGAAAACTGGACAATAATATGGAGGTATCAATGGAAGTGTACCAGTTCACAGAAATGGAGGGCGTTCAGGTGGAAAAACTTGATAAGATATTTTATTACACCCTCTCAGAAATCCCATTATGATAGTAATCTCCCTGTTTGCTGGAGAAATTGTGGAAATCAAAATGCAAACTATTATCATATTTTCTGGGAATGCCCCGTTATCAAAGACTGCTGGAGTGGGATACATAATGCCCTACAAGACATCTTTAAATGTGAAATACCCTTAGACAGTAAGACTATTTATTTTGGGTATGTACCTCAAGAATGGCTGAAAAGGGATAAATTTTGAATGAATATACTGCTAGTGGCTGGTAAAAAGACCCTTACCAGGAAATGGTTATCACAGGAGAGCCCAACTTTAAATATATGGATGGAAATTACAATGGACATTTACAAAATGGAGAAGATAACAGCATCTGTTAATCATAAGTTGGAACAATTTGATTCATACTGGGAAAAATGGTTTAATTACATGACACCTCATAGGCCTGATTATATTCTCACAAGTCAATGAATATGTTGTAAAAAAAAATCACTCCCTACTTTGTACATAGTTTTCTTCTTTCAATTGTTCTTTCTTTCCTCTCCTTTCTATAAGTGTATGCCTCAGATAAATATTATGTGGAGATTTGTGACAAATATGATTATATGATATATATATACAGTGTCTGAAGTACATCTTATGGAAATGTTTGATGATGAAATTCAGTAAAAAATAAATTACAAAAAATAAGAAAGAAATAGAATGAGGGATAGAGAGTAGAAATAAAGTTTGTATTTTAATTTCTAACTTGGCATGTTTCCATAGTAGGAAGTGTGACTCAGTAATGTAGATGTACTATTTAAGCATTGGGAGTGATTACATTATTGTTGTTGTAATTTTTATTTCATTGTTCCGTAGGAGTGGTTCAGATTTACTGGAAATTTGTAATGTTGCTGCATTTACTTATTCTAATTGTATTGTAGAGGAGCCCCAGGATATCTACTGGCTGTCCCAGTGCCTTTACCTCACAGCCCAATACCACAGAGCTGCCCATGCTATTCGATCCCGTAAGCTCGACAAGGTAAGGATTTACCTCCTGTGTCCGTGTTGTTCTAATTTCATCTGTTTCAGATTATGCGATTGTTAACCAATGCTTCTGTCTCAAGCTAGTGTTGGGCACGTGGCCAAGTGGTTAAGGCGTTCGTCTAGTGATCTGAAGGTCGCTAGTTCGAGCCTCAGCTGGGCAGTGTGTTTGTGTCCTTGAGCAGGGGACTTAATCACACATTGCTCTAGTGTCTGTGTGAGGAGTGGCGCCCCACACAGACTTCCAATCTGCTCCTTATAAGGCATGAAAATGCCCGATGCAGGCCTCTCATGGTCTGAATTGACGTTCCCTCCCCTCCCTCCAAGCTACTGAAGGTCAGAGCTTACACCATGTAATTTTCAGCAACCTGGACTGTGTGTACCCTCAAGGCAGTTGATGAATTTTTCTGTGCTTTGTGTGAGCAGTTTCTTTCAGATCTTGTCCTTGTCATCTTGAAATCTAAACAGCTCGCTGTACAGGGGATGTGTTAGGATTGGACTAGGATGTAGAAGCCTATTGGTTTGGATGTAATTTACATCAGCAAAATAATGCTGAATGATTTCTCCACCTGCCATCTCCTCAATATTGTATAGACATGTCTAATTGTGTCACTGAGCTGACAAACTTTTCAATGGGCAATATTAATCTTTGTAGAAAACAGTGAACATTGGTGTTAACAATGTCTTTTTATTCCTCAGTTATATGGAGCGTGTCGATATTTTGCTGCCCTATGTCACGTAAGTGCAGTATATTTTATGACATAATTATTCCATGTCGAAATCATATTTGCTGGTGTTCCTGTGTATGGCTATGAGTTCATCAGTGAGCGGGTATGCACAGGGAACAGTTGTTTGGACAATGATCTGATTGTTGTTTTAAGATTCTAGAGGAGAGGGTTAACATTAGGTCACAGCAGGCTGCTTCCATTGTCCAGAGTAGAAACACCAGATATCTTGATCCATATTTGAAGGGGAACTTCAAAGCTAATCTGCATTTCAGTGAGCTATAATTTGCTTTTAACCCCATGGGACAGGCTGTCTTGGGGGAATGTGGTGATGGAGTACTATTCCCGTCTGTAGTAATGGTGTCAGAAACAACAGGGCAGAGGTTCGGTGTGAGGTGGTAGAGGTTCAAAGGGGATCTGAGGGGAAAGTTTCCCACACAGCGAGTGGTTGATATCCAGAGGGTGTTGCCAGAAGAGATGGTGGAGGCCAACACAAGCCCCGTTTTAAGAGATGTTTACATAGGCAAGATATGGATAGATACATGCCTAATGCCTGCAAATGGGATTAGTGTAAATGGGGAAAATGGCAGCACAAGCATGATGGGCTGAAGGGCCAGTATCTGTGCTGTATAACTCTGACTCCAGTTAGAAATGATTCAATGCAGTTTGAGAGGCATAATATTTTGAGCCAGATCACGATACCCTATGCTATATTGAGCTATAACATGAGGAAGCTTGCAGCAGTCCCAGAATGCAATCGACAAATGTTCCTGATGCAAACCAAAGCCTCTTAGCTCTCTGGTCCTTTCATCTGGTAATGGATATAACCAAAAGCCTCAGTAAGTTAAGGTGGAGAAGTAATTATTTAATAAGTGCTTGTCCTGAGACCACCAGCCCCATAAAGATAATGGAGTCATTGTCTGTAATGGAGGCACAAAAGATAGCCAATGTTGGAAAATGGAGCAAAAATGAGGTGCTGGAGGAAATTAGAGGGTCAGGCAGTGTCCATGGAATGAAATGGGCAGTCGGTGTTTCAAGTTGAAACCCTTCAAGTGGCTTGTTTTAATGAAATGTCAGGAGCAATCATTCCCACATTCTCTGTACCTGATTGGCTCAGTACTGACAGCTACAGTGCTACATGCTGGTAAAGCGTAGGCAGAAGATGGTACTGTGACAAGCAGTCCAGCTGCAGTGGGGCAAAGATGACTGGAAAGGGTCTAACCTGGCCCAAACTGACAATGGGAAATGGTTCCATTGGTAGAAAATTGAAAGGTTAGGAGGGGGTGGGAGGGTGGTTCTCATCAATAGGATTTGACACCTTCCCAAGGGGAGACCCTAGTCTGGGCTTCAGAGAATACTGGGCACCTTAAATATGACTAAGACTGTTCACCCGGTGTTGTTAGGCAGCATACTGTGCTGGCTGGGAGCACATGCAATTAAATGTCTGAATGAAGTCCATTTGCATGCCTTTCACCATTTTCAGTAGTGTGTCCTTGCTCCAAGTGTGAACTCCATTTTCCCCCGACAAAGATACAGATGACAAATATGATTCGGCATAAAATCTGCAGTTGCTGAGTTTTAACTCTCATTAGGCTGCATCTGGAGTATTGCATTCAGTTCCAGTCACCCCATATTCAGGAGGAAGCAAAGACTGAAGAGGGTGCTGCCTTGACTAGAGGCCAGGTGCTACAGGGAGAGGAAACTTGGTTTGTATTCTCTGGAGTAGCAGAGGATGAGGGGAGGTTTATAAGATCATGACAGACACAGGTAAGGTGGACAGCTGATTTTCCCAGGATTGAAATGTTGTGGGGCGGAGAGGCACAGCCAAGTAGCGGTTAGTGCAAACACTCTACAGCACCAGCTGTATAAGATCAGGGTTCAATTCCCACCACTGTCTGTAAGGAGTTTGTACATTCCCCCGGTGACCACGCAGCTTTCCTCTGGGTGCTCCTCTTGCGGGCTGCTCAGCTCAATCCTCACTGGTTTGATTTGACACAAATTATACCTTTCACTGTGTGCTTAGATGTACATCTGACAGATAAAGCTCATCTTTAATTCTTTTCTCTTTTGATAGCAGAGGGCTGAAAGGGTGAAAGGGGCTAAGTTCAAAGGGGATGTGCGGGGCAAGTCTTTTACGCAGAGTGTGATGGGTTCCTGGTGTGGCTTTGGAGGTAGATACGGTGGAGGCATTCAAGAAGCTCTTACATTGGAACACGAATGTGCAGAAAGGGATATGGACATTGTGTAGGCAAAAAGGATCAGTGTAGTGGGCATTAGATTAATGATTTAATTAGTTCAGCACAACATTCTGGGTCAAAGGGCTCTTTCCATCTACAATTTTGGCAAAAATAAAATAATTTTTATGAGCTATGAGCTTTGGGCTATAAACACTGGTTGATTTTTGTAGCATTTATCTGTCGTCTTGCTGTTTGCTCCAGCACTTATGCCATCTCTGGCTGACTGATTAGTGTGCTTGTCTCTTGAGCTAATGGTGGATTTGAGACCTGCTTTAGGGAAGAGAACAAAAGGAAGCCTGTCAGGGTTTCATTGGGAGGGTCTCTCTTCTTGTAGAAAGTTACAATATCTATGTTGATGATTATTTCTACTTCATTAGAAATTATAAGCAAAAAATAGGCCATACAGCCCCTCTCATCTATTCTACATGTTTATAAGCAAAAAATAGGCCATACAGCCCCTCTCATCTATTCTACATGTTTATAAGCAAAAAATAGGCCATACAGCCCCTCTCATCTATTCTACATGTCAATAAGATTCTGGGAGGTCTTCATCCTCAGTACTCTGCTAATTTTTATCTCTCATTTTTTTTCAATCTCGAAGTATGCAGCCAAGGAATATCAGCAAGCCCTCGACATTCTGGATATGCAGGAGCCAATCAACAAGATTATCCTGGAGAAGAGTGCCAAAGATGACAACAAAGTTAAAGAAACTTCAATTGACTGGGGGCTGTCTCCAGCTGCAGTGAGTACCATGGTTCTCTCATGGTCTGTGTTGCTGTGTGTGGGCAGTGTCTGCTGATGTTTACCAGATGTTCAAAAACCATTAAATATACAATTAGTTTTTCAAAAATAAACAAAGCACTATGTAGGGTTTTAAAAATAATTAATAAAATTAAAAATTGCATTTTAATTTAAATTACCTGTAATTTCCTACCTGCCCTCCTTTCCATTGAAACAACTGGAGTTGCTGGACCTCTCTCAGGCTGAAACTGTCCGTAGTCAGCAGCTGAAATTCCCAACATGAGTGCAGGGAAATCTTCATCAACCATTGGCTTTTTAGTGGAAGCTTTAGGCAAATTATTTTACGTTTGTGGCAATTGCTGGATTGATATTGGCTCCCTTTAACCATTAAAATTCATCTAATGTGTAGCATAAATTTTCCAATTTAAATTAAGTGAGACTGCTTAAATCTTGGATACAGATTGAAATCTGCCATTGTCTGTTAATAGCTCCCAGCGTGTAACATCACGAGTTAAGTTATTCCTTCACAATATTAAAAGCACACTAGTTAAATCTAGGAATAAATGAGTGGACCTTGGTTAGGGAAATTGGAAATATTTTTCACAAGGTGATGTCAGGGATATTACTTTGGATGTGAGAGATTATTGGAATTTTCAAGTTTGAGATTGATTAATGTTTAAAGGCAAAAGTAATAGAGCAAAGATACAAAAAAATGTAGAGGAACTAATCAGTTATAAACTAATGGCACAATAGTGTTGATTGGCTTCTGGTGTCTACCAATACATTTTAGGTACAGTGGATTCTGGTTAACTGGGATACATTAGGACCAGGCCATTTTGGTCCAATTAAGCAGTTGCCCTAATTAGCCAAGGTTTTATGGAAATGGTTAAAAAGGTATAGAAAAGGCAAATATGCTTTAACTGAGTAACAGATTGTGTATTTAAATGAAATACGGAACAAATTAGAACACTACCAATGCTACTACAGGACTATAAAACTGTGTATTAGTTCCCAATAGTTATTGACTGATGAATTTGTCCAGTGTACGCTGCTGTATATGGGGGCTTGCCGTGTCCGTTCTGGAGCAACTCACTCACCTTTGGTCCTAACTGGACACTCAGCTCTCACCTGTGGCTCCAGGTAGCTGTTAGCATGCGACAGTGGCCACACTCCAGTGCGCCATTTCGACAGGTGGGTCAAACCAGGTGAGCGTGGCTGGTAGACGTCATACCCCAGTGAAATAGGGACATGCCTGTCCTAGCATGTAAAGTCAGTTCAGGCAGACTGGGCGGATGAGATCCACAGTAAGATCCAGTGGCTAAGAAGGTGGTTCTACAGTGCTTTGTAGAGAGTGAAGGTCATGATTAGGCACATAAAAAGACATGATTATCTTCTGCAACCAAGGAAGACCCAAGTTTGGAATGACTGCTTGTGGCACTGGACCCGGACTTGCAAGATCGAAGGAGTGGAACTGTCCTAGTTCAACAGCCTTTCCACTTGAAAAACTCTTTCACAAGTCGGCCAAACCAACACGCTGCTGTGTTCTTTTGTTTGACTGAAAATGAACAAAATTAGTGCAGATACTGGACTGCTTTCGTACTTGCATCGTACACCGGGGTGTTCCCTTAATTACCTGATGAGGTAACCGTACCCTTTGGCCAGGAGCAGATGTTACCAAGTGGTACCCAATTTTCATAGAGTAGTGGTTAAGGGTTGAACTTGCATCGTACACCCTTTCCTTGATGAAAATAACTGTCATGTTTCCCTCTGCCATTTGGTCTCTTTTTACACCTCTCCTGCTCCAGTGTGTCAGCAAGGGACAGCAGGACCTTTTTGTGCGCCACCTATACTGTCCTTGTGTTAAAGTTCTTTTGCGTCCTGACAATATGTGTGCCAGTGAACCCCGCTGACCACAAAGCTTGCAGTTATGTTCCTCTCTCAGCCCCCATGTATGCAGCTGTGATGGTGTAGGGAGAGTGCCATACACAGACTGTAGGGGGAAAGAAATGCGGAAGGGCTCCAATCTCCAAAGCTGCCTGAGTGGTCTTGCGCTTGGAAGATCCCATTTCGTCCCTGTGCCCTGTGACCCAACTCCACCGCCTTTTGTCCTCACAGCTCCGTACCTCTGCTTGGACCATATCATGCTTATCCTTTGCACCTGCAATCCCCCATCGTTGGAAGTGTGCAGAGCTGAGGCCTAGCCATCCCAGGCATGGGTTGCCGATGAGGTCTCTCAATTGCAGGGAGCTCACTGGCTGGTCTGTGACCGAGTTGGCAGCCCAATTTCGGCCTGATCTTGTTGTGACTCCTGCTTGGTTTACTAGCTTGTCATGGGAGCCCCTCAGTGATAACACAACTCTGTACTTTGCCACCTTGAACTCCTCTACTACCAGTGACAATGGGAGCTGTAGAAGGCCTGATCTTATGTAGAGCCCCATTGAAGACAAACTTGGGGAGATCCCCAGCCTCCTCTCCAGGTGCTTGTTGACATTCCTCTCAATACCTTCTACAGTAGAAGACCTTGTTGGTACAGCCTGGTTTTGTCGATCTTCATCAGCCACTCTTCAGTCTGCTTTACAGTATCGGTGATGTTGGCACTGTCTGTCATTGCTGCATTAAACCACTTTCCAAGACACTTGACTGGGTTGTCCTCTATGGATAGAACGACTTCTCATTGTACTTGAGGACTGAACTTCCAAGCAACCTTGTCCCTTTTGATCACCATGCATCTGGACTTCCTGGCCTTGAAGGTCATCCTAGCCCAGGTAGCTATGTGGTCCAGGTTTCCAGTACCCATCTTGCTTGTTCATGGGTTACAGTGGTTACTGTGATGATGTCATCCCTGAACTGCATCCCTGTATTGCAGGTTGTTGGATTCCAGGCTCCAACAATGGGCCTCGGGTTACGTCTTCTGCTGCTGATATGAGGAGGTTCATACCCATAGCAACAAGATGGGGGAGGAGATGGTACAGCTGGTTGGAATCCCTTTTTGGAGGGTTTGCCACCTGATTGTAAAGTGGGCTAAAGTAAAGAACAGCTTGAATCCTCGTAGGTAGCTGGGGGCGGGGAGTGGGGGGGATATGGTAGTGGTCCAGGCCAGTCTGGATGAGGACATGTGGAATTGATCCACAGGCGTTGGCTGGGTCTAACCAGATGACTATTAGATCGTTTTTCTTCTGCCTGGCCTTGAGGATCAATTGGCTGATTATTGAGGTGTGTTCAAGACACCCAGAAAAACCCGGTATGCCATCTTTCTGGATGGATGTGTTCATGTAGTGGTTCTCCTTTAAGAGGTCAGCCTTCTCGCAAGCACCGAGAAGAATATCTTGTCCTCCACGCTAAGGAGGCAGATTGTCCTAAACTGGATGATTGTAGAGGAATCTTCTTCCTTGGGGGAAAAAGCATCTTTCAGCCATTTTCCAGATTGTTGGGATAGAGCCTTTGGTCCATATTTTCCACATTATCTTCCACACCCTCTGGAGGACTTTTGGGCATTCTAGTTCCTGATTTCTACTGGAATCACTGTGTGATTCCCGCAAAAATTCTTCCACTTCCTACTTTGAGCTGGTTAGAGTGCCAGAGTTTTGCTGGCTGAGAAGAGCCCTGGTGAGCATGAATGGGGTTTTAACAAACTGCACTCTCCCTCTCTCTTTCTCCCTTCTTTGCTTTCTCAGCTGCCCAACCCTCCTAAGCTTGCGTGTCTGTTCCTGCAGTTTGCCGGTTAGATCTTTAACACCTTTTTCAACGTGTGAACTGTTTTTGAATTGTTTGTTCAGGGTCTTTATCTCGCCTCCCAGGTGGTGAATCTCCCTTTCCCTCCTGTTTGGTCGCTGTGATGGTTTAAGATCCCCTTTCTTCTCCATTGGGTCGAATCACTGAAGCAAAGTTGAACACAATGTCTGTAAGGGAGTTGATTTTCCTGTAGATAGGTTCTGCTGGTGTAGCTTCCAAGATGCAATCCAGGTGGTCATCACACTGCTTCCAAGATACATTGTCGGATGATCTGAGCCAAGTTATCCACTCTTTCCTTGATGAATGGATTAGAGTGTCCGAGGAGGCGCTCACTTGATCCCTTTTGTTTAGCACTGGGATGGCTCAGGTGCGGAGAGATCTTCAGCTCTGTAGGGTGTTACCCGGCTGGATTTCTCCATCATCCATGTTGAGTCTGTGCGTTGCACTTGAGTTGCCATCATTCCACAGCTGGACTTGCTTTGGTGTATCTTGAGGCCTTTGATGCTTTTGCAGATTTTGCTGCAATGACACTTTGCGATGAATGCTGCCCCGGTCAGTGTTGTTTACTTGAGCCTTCTTTTAATCATATTTCCAATCCTGGCTGTTGCCCTTTTGTCCGTCCTATTGAGTCTCTCATGCTCCCCCCCGCCCCCGGGAGACTCTGGGGGTATTGCGTATTTAGTTGCTTGTATGGTGCCCTCTTGCGAGTACTGCACACAGGGTTGCTAGCCCCGTGGGCCCTTGCCAGTCTTTCCTAGAGGTCAGCTGTCTTTCCAGCGTCGCTGACCTTTCTTGGTTGCTTTTGCCAATTGCTGCCTCCAAATGAGGTTTCATTTTCACTCCCGGATGTTTCTGGCATCTCCAAGCCTGAATGATTGAAACCGCAGTGAGTGAGACAATTGTCTTCCTGCTTACTTCTCACCAATTGTCAGTGACACAAATCGCTGCTTTTTGAACCGAAACATGCACAACTGATGCTACTTAAAAACTGTTCACTCTAAGCACAGTGTAGTGTTTAATGGCCTTACAAGTTTATGCGACTGACTGGTTAGAAATTGTTAAACAGCAATCCCCTGTACCAATTAAGTGGCAAAGTATCCCAGATACATGAAGCGACCCTGGCTATTTTCTCAGTTAGCTTTTGTTCTTTTAAGAATTGTCCCAAATAAACGGCTGTCCTAGTTAACTGGAATCTACAATATTTTGAAATTCATGTTGGTGACATGTTTGTTTAAGTGATTGCAATTTAAAATTGTTCTGTATGCAACGTTACTGTTGTGCAAAATGCATGTACCTGTATTTTTCATTGAATTACATAGATTGCCTTCTAGTATGTTGGAACTTTTTTTGATAGGTTAAAAGTTCCATCTGCCTTTTGCGAGGGAAGATCTATGACGCCATGGATAATCGACCCCTGGCCACCAACAACTACAGAGAGGCACTGAAGCTTGATGTGTGTTGCTTTGAAGCTTTTGACCTATTGACGTCACACCACATGTTGACGGCTCAGGAAGGTTTGTTACTGATTTGTTCAGTTACTAAAAACTAAGGTAGTCCACTGTGAGTTAAACACAGAATGTTGCAGCACAGTACAGGCCCTTTGGCCCAGGATGTTGTGCTACTCTAAGATCAATCTGTCTGTTACCTCCCATCTTGCCCTCCATTTTTCTATCGTCATATGCCCATTGAAGAGTTCCTTAAATGTCCCTAATGTATCTGCCTCTTCCACCACCCCTGCAGCATGTTCCATGCACTCACCACTCTGTGTTTAAAAAGAAAACTACCTCTGACACTACCCCCATACATTCCTCCACTAATCTTAAAATCATGCCCCCGTAGCGGTGTGCTACACACAGCGCTAGAATAACCACACGGAGTCGGTGAGTTAGAGTTGCGATGAAAGAGATTTATTCAAACTTCGCGGCCTGCTTTAAAGCCTTCCGTTCCCGCCCTCCCTGGGGTGGGATTGCTGTGGGGAATGCCTATTCTCAGACCCTTTCCGCACGCGGGATTTTCACCCTACTGGTGAAGATGGCCTGGCGCCCTTTTTGGGGCCGGCCCTCTGCCTGCGCGCGCTGTTGTGAACCGGTTCGTGTGTGCCAGAAAGTGGGTCGCCACACCCCCTTGTATTAGCGTTTTCCACCCTGAGAAAATGTCTCTGGCTCCCAACTCAAAGTATGTCTTTTATCATCTTGTAAAGCTCTATTAAGTCACCTCTTATCATCCTGTGCTTCCTGGAGGTCTTTCAGATTTACTGACTAAAGACTCTCCATTGCTTCACGAACTGCTTCCTTTTACACCTTAAATAAATATTTCAGACACGTCTTCAAATGCTGAGATGTCCCAACTCACTTTATAACTGAGGAAATACTTGTGATGGGGATGGTTGAAGGAAACGTGGCAGCCGGGGTATAGAGCTCCAGAAACTGTGATGACAGATGACGTATTTCAGTGCTGCTAGTCCATAGTCATAGAATCCACAGCACAGAAGTAGGCCTTTTGGCCCATCTACTCCATGCTGACCTGATCTTCTGCCTAGTCCCATCTACACTGCACCCAGATTGTATCTTTCCAAACCCCTCACAGCCATGAAGTTGAGGGATAAGTGTTGGCCAGTGCACCACAGGAAACACCCTTCCCTGCCAAATGTTGGTATGTATATACCTCTTCCTGAAGGGAATACTCTCAGTTTAATGTCCTTTCTCCTTCACTGCGGGACTCCCTTGGGATCACCATATTGGGATATAACCTTTATTTTCAGCTTAGGTCTTGGGATTTAAACCTGTAACTTTCGTACCTATGAGTGCTACAACTAAGCTATATGCTTGACACTGTGTGAACGTGACAGTGTAAAGTGTTCAGGCTGTTTGATCCATCTGGTGTGAGCTCCATACTGGAAGTCTCCACACCCTGCACCTTTGTGTACTTCCCTCTACACATGGAGTCCAGAATTGGGACCAAGACTCCAGTATCAGACATTTGCACAGCTTGAGCCCAGCCTTTGTTGGACCAGTCATTTCCTGCTTCTGAGCTGATGTTATAGAGTTGTCAGAAGTAAGCAGCAGGGTTTAGTCCGAAGGCCACCCATGGCAGGGAGATTAAAAATGAGAAGTGTATGTTGATCTGTGTAGCACGGTTCTCTTGACAATGTGTTAACTTTCCTCTCCTTAGAGAAGGAGTTACTAGACTCGTTACCTTTCAGTAAGCAGTGCACAGAAGAGGAGCATGAATTACTGTACTTCCTGTATGAAAATAAATTGAAAAAGGTAACTGTTCCTTTTTAATGTTTCTGTGAAATGGTATTTGCATGATCAGGAAAAATAATGTCAACACAGTTTGTGGATTCAGTACTGCTAAAATATTAACAACTTTCAGTTTAAGCTTGGCTTGATTAGATCAGTGCATCTGGTTATAATTTAATTTTCTAATTTAAAGACTTGCATTCGGTCCTTGTTATCTTTCTCTTTGTGAATTTGTGTACTTGGGCATTTGCTGTGAGTGGAAGCTGCAATAACACGCTCTGACCCATGGTGGCGCTCCTGTATCTTTGCTGGTAAGAGGATGTAGATACATCAAAGCAGCTTGCATTTAAGTAGAGCAACGTGCACAAAGCACTGGAGGAACTCAGCATCTATGGAAAGGTATAAACGGCCAATGTTTTGAGCCAAGACCCTTCACCAGGACTGGAAAGAAACGGTGAAGAAGCCGGAATAAGAAGGTGGGGGTAGGGAGGGAAGGTGATGGGTGAAACCAGGTGGGTGGGAAGGTAGGTGGATTTATGTAGCATCTTTCTTAGCAGAGTAAAGCACAATGGAGCCATGAGGGAGCAGGGAGTGGTTTTAAGTAGTAATTTCAACTATAAGACTAAATGCATGAAGATTTCAGAGATGAAGGAGATAGTTAGATCATAGAGGAATTTAAGCATATTTGGACGTTAATATCCCAGGAACTATTATATGTTCCCAAGGGCAAGTAGTTATCAAATTGTGGAGCCAATATATTTCATCTTGTGTGCTGTGTATTGAACAAGGTATATGGATTTTGTTTTCGTAGCCAAGCCCCAGCCGCATGTCCCATGACACCGCAGCTGCTTCTGTTTTTATTTTGTCTGTTTTCAGGATGCAGGGTTAATTGGCAAAGTCAGTATTTACTGCCCAGGCTTAACTGCCCTTGAGGAGGAGGTGCTGAATCACCTGCCTGAGCATTCCTCCTAGTGAAGGTTCTCCCAGGGTGTTTGTGTGGGAGGGAGTTCCAGGGTTTGAACCCAGTGAAGGGGAAAGAATGGTTGGTGCATTCTAAGACAGGATGATGTGTGAACATGCAGGTAGTGCTGTTCCTGTGTCCCTGATGTGCTTGGGGGTAGAGATCTGGGATTTGGGAAGTATTGTTGGATTAGCCTTGCCAAGTAACTGCAGTATACATTCAGTAGCCACTTTATTGGGTACTTCTTGACCTAATAAGGTGGACACTGAGTGCATGTTCATGGTCGATGTATTGTTCATTTAGAGGTGCTCTTCTGCTCACCACTGTTGTAAGGTGTGGTTACTTGAGTTACTTTCCTGTCAGCTTGAACCAGTCTGGCCATTCTCCTCTGGCCTCTATCATTAACAAAGCTTTTTTGCCTACAAACTTGCCACTCGCCGGATGTTTTTTGTTTTGTGCACCACTCTCTAAACTCTAGAGACTGTTGTGAGTGAAAATCCCAGGAGCTCAGCAGACTCTGAGCTACTCAAACCTCTCGGTGTGGGACCAACGATCGTTCCACAGTTAAAATCACTTGGGTCACATTTCTTCCCCATTCTGATGTTTGGTCTGAACAACAATTGAACCCTTTGACCACGTCTGCATGCGTGTATGCATTGAGTTGCAGCCCCATGATGGGTTGAATAGATATTTGCATTAATGAACAGGTGTACTAAATAAAGTGGCCACTGCGTGTAGACATGGGCACCAATCCGAATTTCTCCTTTGGCATCTGGGTGTCACATTGAATCAAAATCACCAGATCCCACCATGGACTCTTTGCAATGAATCCGCTTTCTTGAAATATGGTGGCCTGAATCGGCCTTGTTTGTAGCTTCACTCCTGCATTCAGTCCATATCCCTCTTAACCTCACCTTTCCACGTATCTATCCAAGTGCTTCTTCAATGATACTGTTGTACCTGCCTCAACTATTTCCATGGTGCTCATTCCATCCTCTGCGTGAAAAAGTTGCTTCCCAGTTCCCTTTTAAATCTTTCTCCTCTTACCCTAAACTTGTGTATTCTAGTTTTGGATTCCTCTACCCTTGGAATATATATATTGACATAAATAATTTCTAATTTAAACAAGGAAGAAAGAATTTTGAGTTGTAAACAGAACAGACTTTTAACTCTTCCAGCAAGAGTTACTGAAATCCTTGTCACTGTTTTCTTCGTATAATTTGTACCTACTTATGCCGACTCAATAACTTTCAATTGCTTGACCTGCCATAGTAATGTTGCTTTCACACTGTTCTTTCTTCCCCTAACAGTATAATAAACCAAGTGAAACAGTAATTCCTGAATCAATTGATGGACTTCAGGATAACCTGGATGTTGTTGTATCCATGGCAGAGAGGAATTACTACAATTGTGATTTCAAGACTTGCTATAAACTGACTTCAATGTAAGTAGAGTCTATATGTCATCAGTAAGGTTCTTTGCAGCCTACAAAAATCTTATTTGAAGTGTAATTGCTGTGGTAACAGAGGAAATTTGGCAGCTAATTTGTAGACAGAAGGCTCCCACAATATCCATTGAGATAATGAACAGCTAATCTACCTTTGAAAAGCTTGTTGGATAGATATGATTCTGGAAGGAACAGCCCTGCAGTTTGGAATATCTGAAGTTATTATTTCATATTTAGATGGTTGTCACAGGCATATACAACCACCAGTTTCACAGAATATTTTCAATGGATGAAAACCCAAGGAGCATCATGGAATGAGATGATATCTTTGCGTAAGTAATTGTATATGACCCAACATTTTAGTATTGGCTTTTTAATACTTCCAACAAGCAACAGGCAAAGGGATTTGCAAATCAAGAATTTTCCGTTTTAGAAGTACATTTAACATGGAAATAAAAATTCTGAATTGAATAGGTTAGGGCTTTATTCCTTGCAAGGTAGAAGATTGAAGAGAGGTTTGATAGATACATACAAAATTGTGAGGGGTTTGAGATGGGGTCATTGCAAGAGGTTGGGTGGGACTACAGCTAGAGTTCATGGGTTAAGGGTG
The DNA here is from genome assembly GCF_963921235.1 of Mobula hypostoma. Lineage (NCBI taxonomy): Eukaryota > Metazoa > Chordata > Chondrichthyes > Myliobatiformes > Myliobatidae > Mobula > Mobula hypostoma. The sequence goes on from NC_086101.1 coordinate 34,485,372, forward strand.
AAAGGTGAAAAGTTTAAGAGAAACATGAGGGGAACTTCTTCATTCGGGCTGTCAGTACAGGTAGTGCATGCAAGCTCAATTTCTTTCTTTCTTTCTTTTTCAATCTTTTTATTAGTTTCATAAAATATAAACATAACATAGCAATAATACAAATAGTTGGAGATACATTGTTATACTTAAAATGAGTAATTATAAAACCAAATAGTATAAATTGACAAAACTCCCAATCGTGTAGGATAATAATGAATAATACAGGACAAAAAAAAAACTGGAGAAAAATCATGAAAAAGAAAAAAAATAGAAAAAAAAACAAACCCCACCCCAAAAAAAAACTAAACAGAATTAGTCAACTAAACTAAAAAGACTTGGGCAATTCTAACACCGTAAAAATGGAAGAGAAGAAAACCTTAGTGTCAACGACTCCATTCCTCTCAACCAACAGTACAGAGAAGTAAAATAAGTTTGGAAATGGTCAAATTACATCATATGAAAATGCTGAATAAATGGCCTCCAAGTTTTTTCAAATTTAATGGAAGGGTCATAAACCACATTTCTAATTTTTTCCAAATTCAAACACAACATAGTTTGTCTCTTTCCAATTCAGCAAAATGGATCTTCTGGCCATTAAAGTAAGAAATGCAATCATCTGGCGTGCTGAAGAGGTTAAATGATTTGAGTCTATCATTGGTAATCCAAAAATAGCAGTAATTGGATGAGGTTGTAAGTCTGTATTCAAAACCGTTGAAATAATATCAAAAATAGCTTTCCAATATTTTTCCAACAAAGGACATGACCAAAACATGTGAGTTAAAGAGGCTATCTCGGAATGACATCTATCACATATAGGATTAATATAAGAATAATAACGAGATAGTTTATCTTTGGACATATGATCCCTGTGCACTACTTTAAACTGTATCAACACATGTTTAGCACATATAGAGGATGAATTAACCAATTGAAGAATTTTTTCCCATTTTTCAATCGGTATAATAATCTTAAGTTCTCTTTCCCAATCAGCTTTAATTTTTTTGGAAACATCAGGACATAAATTCATAATTATGTTATAAATAATTGCTACAACACTTTTCTGAGAGAGATTTAGATCTAAAATTTTTTCCAAAGTATCCATTGGATATGAGTGTGGAAAATTAGGAGAAGCAATAATTAAAAAGTTTCTAATCTGTAGATATCTAAAAAAGTGAGATCTGGGTAGGTTATATTTATTAGAAAGTTGATCAAAAGACATGAAACAATTATCCAAAAATAAATCACGAACACGTACTATACCTTTGGTTTTCCAATCAAAGTAAGCTTGGTCCATAGCGGAAGGTTGAAAAAGGAAGTTAGATATAATAGGACTTGCTAAAATAAATTGATTAAACCCAAAAAATGTTCGGAATTGAAACCATATACGTAAAGTATGCTTAACTATTGGATTATTCATTTGTTTATACAATTTAGGAGAAATAAAAGGAAGCAAATTTCCTAAACCGAACCCAAAGAAGACAATTACATTCAAGATTTACCCAATGTGGATTTAAAGATACATCTAAATCTCGTAACCAAAATTTTAAATATCGAATATTAATTGCCCAATAATAAAATCTAAAATTCAGGAGGGTGAGCCCCTACTCCTTTTTAGATTTCTGTTAATACCTTTTACCTAGCTGAGGATTTTTGTTCTGCCATATATGTGAGGAAATTTTTGTATCAACATTATCGAAAAAAGATTTTAGGATAAAAATTGGAACCGATTGAAATACATATAGAAATTTGGGCAAAATAATCATCTTAATAGCATTAATCTTTGATTAGCCAAAGACAAAGAAATTGGTGACCATTTAGTAAACAAAAGTTTAATCTGATCAATTAAAGGTAAAAAATTAGCTTTAAGTAAGTCTTTATACTTCTTCGTAATTATTATCCCTAGATATAGAAATGAGTCAGTAACCAATTTAAATGGTAAACACCCATAAATAGGTACCTGCTTATTTAGGGAAAATAATTCACTCTTATTAAGATTCAATTTGTAGCCAGAAAAATTACTAAATTGAGCCAACAAAGCTAGAATAGCAGGAATTGACTTCTCTGGATTAGAGATCTATAATAACAAATCATCTGCATATAGTGATAATTTATGTATTTCGTTTCCGCGGGTAATACCAAAAACATTGGGCGAGTCACAGATAGCAATTGCTAAAGGTTCAAGGGCGATATTAAATAGTAAAAGACTAAGAGGGCATCCTTGCGTAGTACCACGAAATAGACGAAAAAAGGGAGATCTTTGATTATTAGTACAAACCGAAGCTACTGGGGAATAATATAACAATTTAATCCAAGATATAAATGTCAAACTAAAATTAAATTTCTCAAGCACACTAAATAAATAAGGCCATTCAACTCTGTCAAAGGCTTTCTCAGCATCTAATGAGATAATACATTCCGGGGTAGTAAGTGAAGGGGTATAAACAATATTAATTAACCTCCTAATATTAAAGGATGAATAACGATTTTTAATAAATCCAGTTTGATCCATAAATATAATTTGAGGTAATACCTTCTCTAACCTAGTTGCTAAAATTTTTGAAAAAATTTTTGAATCTACATTCAAAAGAGATATCGGTCTGTATGATGCACAATCAGTAGGATCTTTATTCTTTTTAAGAATTAAGGAAATAGAGGCTTCATAAAACGATTGTGGTAATTTACCTAAACTGATTGCTTCTTTGAATATTCTAGACAACCACGGAGAGAGAATAGAGGAAAAGAATTTTAAAAAATTCCACTGTAAACCCATCCGGACTGGATGCTTTACCAGAATTCAATGATGAGATTGCAGTTATTATTTCTTCCTCTGTAATAGGAGTTTCTAATGTTAAGCAATCTTCGGGTGATAATTTCGGAAAATTCAATTTACTTAAAAAATCATGAGGAAAATCACAGTGATATAAAGAGGTATAAAATTCTTGAAAGGTTTTGTTTATCCCATCATGATCAACTGTCAAAGTATCATCGTGTTTGCGAATCTTAGTAATTTGATGTTTAACCGAAGCAAATTTCAATTGATTAGCCAATAATTTACCCAATTTATCACTATGAATATAAAAATCACTTCTAGTTCTTATTAATTGATTTTCAATCGAGGATGTTAATAATAAGCTATGTTCCAATTGAAGTTCAACTCTGTGTTTGTACAGCTCCTTACTGGGAGAAATAGCATATTTTTTATCAATTTCTTTAATTTTATCAACCAACAAGAGTATTTCATTCTTAGCACGTTTTTTTCAAACCAGCCGAATAGGAAATAATCTGACCATGGATATAAGCTTTAAAAGCGTCCCAAACTGTTCCATTGGAAACTTCTTCCGTAGAATTAATTGAAAAGAAGAAATCAATCTGTTCCTTTATAAACTTGACAAAGTCCGAGTCTTGAAGCAAAATAGGGTTAAATCGCCATTGTCTATTAGTACAAGAAGTATCCATTAACTTGATAGAAAGTTTCATTGGAGCATGATCTGAAATGGTGATAATGTCATAATTGCAATCAACTACGGATGGGATTAACCGAGAGTCAATAAAAAAATAGTTCGAGAGTAAGAACGATGAACATGTGAAGAGAATGAGAATTCTTTATCATTTGGGTGTAGAAATCTCCAAATTTCTGAAATCCCAGACTCAAACATAAAAGAGTTAATAAGAATAGCCGACTTATTCGGTAAAGCCGGACTACCTGTGGATCTGTCCAACATGGGATTCAAACATAAATTAAAGTCACCGCCCATTATCAACATATTGTTGTTGTTCGTCCATCGTTGACGTCGATGAGGACCTCGACACCATTATGATGGTGTCGAGACTAGCGCGTGATTTGGATTTAAGTGAGGGAGAGTTGCGCAGCGTCAGCCTCACTCTCTCTTCCCAATTCCCATCTGGATCCAGTGGCAAGACAGAGTCTAGACGGCTGGAGATGGGACTAGGCGCAGTGGATGACCAGGACGTCTTCTGTGTCTTGTCCTGTTCTACACATTCCACAACGCTTGCAGAGACCGCCTTCTTGACCGTTGGACCTTCCATTGGTCTGGTCCGCTCAATCCGCCAGAGTCTGTCTTCACATGTTGGGATAGACAACTCCCTACCTCACTGAGGGTTTGAGACCCGTCGGCTACCCTCACCTGGTTTAGCCGGCTTGTTGAAGCCGTTGCCCGGGGTGTGGCCGCTGTCACATGCAAACAGCTACGGGGAGCCACAGGTGAGAGCTGAATGCCAGGTAGGGACCAAAGGTGGACTAACCGCCCTAAAAAGGACGCAACATGTTCCCCCACCAGAGGTGCTACCCCTCCCTGACACCCCATACACTCCATATACAACATATACTCGTTTAAGTTAGGAAAGGAAGTGAATATGTGTTTAAAAAATTCAGGATAATCCACATTCGGAGCATAAACATAACCATAGCAACCTTTTTATTAAAAAGTAACCCAGTGATTAACAAAAATCTGCCATTAGGATCTGAGATAATGTCTTGATGAATAAATGTAATTGAGGGATCTATAAAAATTGAAACGCCTTTAATTTTGGCTTGGGCATTTGAGTGGTATTGTTGATCTTTCCAAAACTTAAAGTAGCGTTGATTATCCTCTTTCCTTACATGAGTTTCTTGTGCAAAAATAATATGAGCATTCAGTCTTTGGAATACTTTGAAAATCTTTTTCCGTTTTATTGGATGGTTTAAACCATTTGTATTCCAAGAGACAAAATTAGTAATGTGAGCCATAATTTAAGATTAACCCTTTGGTGAGTAAAGGGTTAACCATAATGTGAACTCATCAAATCGGAAGAGGAATACATGATCAGAGAGGAACCGGAAATCCCAACACTGCAGACATCTTTGTAGTCCTAAATCAGCCCAATAGAAAAAACTTAAAAAAGAAAAAGACTACCCCACCCACCATCCCCAAGAGCCCCGAACTAAGCCAGAAAAGGCTGAAGAAAGCACTAACTAATACTAACTCTAACCCCATTTCTTCAGGAGGCAACTCCAAAGATATATATTATATAGATGACCCCCCGAAAACTGATATGTATAAAAAAATTAAACACTATACTAAAATAATCTACATAGTATAATTACTAAGATACATAAACAAGAAAAAGTTAGTATCAATATGTATGATTAGTTAACTATAAATGAGAGTAAATAAAATATCACTTCCAAAAAAAGGGGATTATGGGAAGAAGAAACAAGAAAATGGCGTCCCAAAAAGACCAAAGGAGATTATGCAAAAAGAAAAACAAATCGCCATTTTAATTATACAGAAACAAAAATAAAGAACATATAACTAAAAATGATCGTCAGATCAAATCGTTAGTAATAATATCGAAAAACAAAAAGTTAAGGAAAAATTAACTAAAAGGAAGTAACATTATTCACAAGAAGTAACTATATAAGTTGTAAAGTAATAACTATAGTAGTAAGCACAAAACAAAAATCTTGAGCTTATAAAAAACCTTCATCGTACGGTAGTAGAAGGTTTATTTTTTTTTAAAAAAACACCAGGGAAAAAAGCTGATACTGAGAGCACAGGACATTAAATAAAGGGCGGTGTCCGCCTCAGATGGGTAGTTATCATCCAAAAAGCTTCAAGTGGCGGTTATGGAATGGAAGATGCGACGAGATCCATCAGGAAGAGAAATTCTGAGATGTGCAGGATACAATAATGCCGGTTTGAGATTTTTTTGATAACATTTCGACATCAGAGGTTTAAAAGTCAGTCGCTCCTTCATCACTTCGGGACTGTAATCTTGAACTATCCTGAAGGAATGCTGGTGATACTTGATCATCCCTTGTCGACGAGCAGTCTGGAGAAGCTGTTCTTTAACATTAACATAATGGAAACGAAGAATAATTGGTCTCGGTTTGGATACAGCCGATGTCGACTTTGACCGCGGTATACGATGGGCACGGTCAAGTAATGGAGGCTCGTTGGGAAAAACTGAACTGAATGTATCCTTTAAAAGTTCAGCAAAGAATATTGAAGGGTCTCTAACCTCACCATCTTGGGTAGACCAATTATACATAAGTTTTGTCTTCTCGATTGACTTTCAAGATCGATGACTTTGGATTTAAAGTGTTGCAGTTGTTTAATAGTCGAAGCTAAATTCTGCTCTAAGTTCTCGACTTTTGAATCCGTCTTCTGAGATTTAATATCCAGTTCAGAGATTTTACTTCGATGTTTTTGAACTTCACAACCCAGGGATTTCTGAGATTCCGTGATGGATTTTAAATCTTCATTAAGGCTTTGACGTTGTTGTTCAAATTTAGCAGATAAACTTTCAGATAAATTTTCCTGTTGTTCCTCGAACTTTTCCTCTAGAAACTTCATCATAACCTCATAAGATAGCTCTGTCTGTTTAGAGTCACCTTTCTTTTTTCCTCCGTTCCCGTCAGAATCTTTCCCATCTTTGGCTTTGGATCTTCTGCTCATTTCTTTAAATTCCAGAGTTGCAATTTAAGAAAAAATCAGTAAGATAGAATAAATCTTTTGGTGTAGATAAAATTGATTAGGTCAAGGAGATCGTAGGTTAAAAAAGATAACGGGAATGGAGCAAAGCCAGAGACAACTTCACTCCATGAGCGCTTCCTGTAGAATCAAGCTCAATTTCAATGTTTTTAAGTTTGGATAGGTACACGGACAGTAGGGGTATGGAGGGCGATGTTCCTGGCGCAGGTCTATTGGAATAGGGAGTTTAAATGGTTTGGCATAGACTAGATGGGATGAAAGGCCTTTTCCTGTGCTGTACTTTTCTATGACTATCTTTAGAGGCTAAACAACTCCCTGAAAGCTGACACTGGATGTTGCAGCACTCTCTCTGCACTGCCATAAATTTTAGGATTTTGCTGTGCCAGGTTTGGAGAGGAAGTTAAACCACGACTTACTGCCATGGCTGAGAGTGCCACCCTGTGCCCTCTGCCCGACTCCTGCTTATGTAATGCGGAAGGAATTTCATAATTTTTAATCCCTTTGAAGGTAGGTTAATTTGATAACCTGAGCTGTTTACTTTGTTGTCTTTTACCAGGGTGATGAATAAAGATCCATATCATGCTGTGCTGCTTCCAGTGCACATTGGAGCCTTGGTGGAACTGAACAAAGCAAATGGTAGGAACCCTATCATGTCTTCGTTACCTTCATTTATCAGAATCAGGTTTAATATCACTGACGTACACACTGTCACCACTTTATCAGGTACACCTGTATAGCTGGTTGTTAATACAAATATCTAATCAGCCAATCACGTGGCAGCAACTCGATGCATAAAAGTATGCAGACGTGGTCAAGAAGTTCATTTGTTGTTCAGACCAAATATCAGAATGGGGAAGAAATGATAGGTGATCTTGGCTGTGGAATGATTGTTAGATACATACTGGGCAGTTTGAGTATCTCAGAAACTGCTGAACTCGTGGCATTTTCACAACAGTCTCCAGAGTTTACAGAGAAAACATTCAGTGAGCGGCAGTTCTGTGGGTGAAAAAGCTTTGTTAATGAGAGAGGTCAGAAAAGAAATACAAGGTTAGTTCAGGCTGATAGGAAGGCGATGGTAACAAATAACTGCACACTGCAACTGTGGTGTGCAGAAGAGCATCTCCGCATGCACAAGTGAATGGGCTACATCAGCAGCAGGGTGTACCTAATAAAGTGGCCACTGAGTGCATGTCACAAAATTTGTTTTGCAGTAGCACTACAGTCCAATAAACAACTAGAAATTACAGTAAGAAAAATATTAAGAAGTTAAATCAAGTAATTTGTGCAGAAAGAGAGCAGAAATAGGTAGTGTTCATGAGGTTAGTTTTATTGTCCGTTTGGAAGTCTGATAGTGGAGGAGAAGAAGCTGTTCCTAAAACATTGAGTCATTGAGTGTGTGTCTTCAGGTTCTTCTGCCTCCTCTCAGATGGTAGTAATAAGAGGCCATGTACTGGATAATAGGAGGGTCCTTAGTGATGGATAACAGTTTTTTGAGGAATCACCTTTTGAAGATGTCCTCAATGCTGGAGGAGATGAGTGCCCATGATTGAGGTGGCTGAGTTTGCAACCTTTCGATCCTATGCAGTGATGCAACCAGTTAGAATACTCTCCACAGTACATCTACAGAAATTTTCCAGCCTTTGGTGACGTACCAGAATTCCTGCCTAATCTATCATGTTTCAGATACACGTATGCACTGCATCAGCCTCCTGTTGTCTGCCTGACACCTGCTCTTTAGGCTCTTGGCTCCAGGGAATGGTCTATCCTTATTTGCCCTCAGTAAGATGAAAGAGCTGGTTGTGGACTTCAGGAAGGGTAAGGCGAAGGAACACATACCGATCCTCATAGAGGGATCAGAAGTGGAGAGAGTGAGCTGAGAGCGGAGTGGAGAGAGACACCCTCAAGTTTCTGGGTGTCAGGACCTCTGAGGACCTAACCTGGTCCTAACATATCAATGCAGCTATAAAGAAGGCAAGATAGCAACTAAGCTTCATTAGGAGTTTGAAAAGATTTGGTATGTCAACAAATACACTCAGAAACTTCTATAGATGTACCGTGGAGAGCATTCTGACAGGCTGCATCACTGTCTAGTATGGGGTGGGCGTGCTACTGCACGGGACCGAAGAAACTGCGGAGGGTCATAAATTTAGTCGGCTCCATCTTGGGTACTAGCCTACAAAGTACCCAGGACATCTTCGAGGAGTGGTGTCTCAGAAAGGCAGTTTCGATTATTTAGGACCTCCAGCACCCAGGGCATGCCCTTTTCTCACTGTTACCATCAGGTAGGAGGTACAGAAGCCTGAAGGTACACTCTCAGTGATTCAGGAACAGCTCCTTCCCCTCTGCCATCCAATTCTTAAATGAATATTGAATCAGTGAACACTACCTCATTTTTAAAATATATGTTATTTCTGTGTAACCCTCGGTTTGGCTAGCGGCTTAACCTAGGGGATGATAGCCCCCGGCCCGGACAAATTTAAGAAATCTCGTTTGGTTGGATGCTGCACAATGTGTCCCCTTTGCAAATCAGTACCACGAAATAACAAACATTATACAATATGTGATTAAATGATTGAGCTTTATAATTCTTGATATGACTATATGGTTAATAAAGAAACAAAATAAAGAAAAGGGCCCACTCTGATGAAACAGTTTAATGTGCAAACGTTGGCACTCACATCGTCGTCCATTTGTTCCTGTTGACCTCCTCTGAGCGTAGCCGACCCTCAGACCTGTGCTCTTCAGTCCACTCCATCCGGCGGTCTACCAACTCTCTCCGTTCGTGTCTTCTCTCTTCATCGCTCCCCGAGCAAAGACGGCAAAATCCCTGCTCACAGACACACAAGAAAGGACAACATCCTGCTCATTGGCTAACATGCCCTGTTATCTCTAGTCATAACCCAAACATTGGTGCTGCAGAGAAACCACTACCTTAGCAGTGGAACATTATAGAGAAGCCATAATATTAGCGGTGAAACCTTACAGTGTGTTACATCTATTTTTGCACGATTTTTAATTTATTCAGTATACATATACTGTAATTGGTTGATTATTTATTTATATATGTTCCTCCTTCCATATTATGTATTACAGTGAACTGCTGCTGTTAAGTTAACAAATTTCACGACATGTGCCAGTGATAATAAACCTGACCGATTCTGATTCTGCCACTGGTGAAGGAGCACTTGACCGCTCAACACTACATACTGAGACTCCCTCTTCTTTCCTTCTGTCCAATATTTAAACCTGGTGCCAGTTCCCTCCCTCCGATTGACTCTGACATTTGGTGCAGAATCATTACCTTCCCACTGCTTCTAATTGTAAACAGAATTGCATAAATTAACTCTTTCTTTGCATTGTTCTTTGTTTTTCAGAACTCTTCTACCTTGCACACAAGTTGGTGGATTTGTACCCTAATAATCCGGTAAGTTGTTTTTCAATCACAATATTCATGCAAAAATTCATTCACAATTCATGCACTGTTTTCCCTTTCTGTCACTCTGCTTATCTCTCTTAAACACAACAGTTTCTGCAGATGCTGAAAGTACAGAGCAGCATGCACAGAATGCTGGAGGAAATCAGTGGGTCAGTCAGCATCTGTGGAGTGGAATAAAGAGTCGATGTTTCAGGCTGAGTCCCTTCATCTGGAATCCCGATGAAGGATTTTGGCCCGAAACGTTGTCTGTTTATTCCCCTCCATGGATGCTGCCTGACTTGCTGAGTTCTTCCAGCATTTTGTGTGTGTGTGTGTTGTTTATCTCTCTCGATGTTGATCCCCATGACCAGAAATTACCAAGTATGTGGGTGTTTGCTTGTGTTGTACATCACAGTTGAGCTATAACTTGCCTTTGCTTGTTGCCTGCACTTTCACCCGGTGATGGTGATCAAGTGATCGGCAGGTACTGGGGTCATTTTCTCACCCCCAAGTTTTGAGGTGGGTTGAGCCTTGTGTAGATCGATCAGCCATGTAATTCTGGGCCAGTACTGGGATCTATGGCTCCTCTTTACACAATTTGACCATAAATCATAGGGCCATTCGGCTCATTGAGTCTCCTCTGTTATTTTACCATGGCTGATTTATTATCCCTCGCAACCCCATTCTCCTGCCTTCTCCACGTAACCTTTTAAGCCCTGACTAATCACGAACCTATCAACCTCCGTTTTAAATACACCCAATGACAGCCTCCACAGACAGCTATGGCAATGAATTCCATAAATTCACCACCACCTGGCAAAAAAAATTCCTCCCCTGTTCTAAATGGAAGTTCCTCTATTCTAAGGCCGTGCCCTCTGTTTCAGTTTTTCACTATCGATAGGCCTCAGTGAGTCCACCCTCATTCTCCTAAACAAAATCAGAATCACTGGCATATGTTGTGGGAATTGTTGCTTTGCGGCAGCAGTACAGCGCTTACATAATAAGAAAGCTATAAATTACAATACACGTATATATCAAATAATTAAATTAGATAAATAGTACAAAAAGAGGTAAAAAATATTGCAATATTGTCCATTCAAAAATCTGGTGGTGGATGGTTAGAAGCTGTTCCTGAAACGTGTAGTGTGTGTCTTCAGGCTCCTTCACCTCCTTCTTCATGGTACCAGTGAGAAGAGGGCGTGACCTGGTTATGAAAGTCTTTAACATTGTATGCCACCTAATGAGGCATTGTCTGTTGAAGGTATCCTCGATGCTGGGAGGGCTAGTGCCCGTGATGGAGCTGGCTGAGTTTACAACTTCCTGCAGCTTTTTCCAATGCTGTGCAGTAACCCCTCCATACTAGAGGCAACCATTAGAATCCTCTCCACGGTATACCTAGAAATGTGCAAGAGTCTCCTCTTCAACCTCCTAATGAAATATAGCCGCTGTCATGCTTTCTTTGTAATGGCACCAGTGTGATAGATACTTAGAGATGTTGATGCCCAGGAACCTGAAATTGCTGATCCCTCAATGAGGACTGGTGTGTATTTCCTTGACTTCCACTTCCTGAAGGCCATAATCAATTCTTGGTCACAATCTAATCAACTCCAGCGAGTACAGATAGCTGAGATGGAATAGTGGAGCAGTCTTGACAGGGTAAGTCGCCTAATTCTGCTCTTAGGTCTTATGAAAATAAATGATGGAAACTCCGGAACTGCAATCTCCGTAGGTGCCAGTAAATTGGATCAGGCAGGGTTAACATGAGGAGAAGTGATACATTCATGGGAAAAGAATGAAGGTGAATTGGAAAGAAGTTCACAGAGAGATAAACACTGGCATGAGCCCGATGGGCAAACTACCATGCTGTTAAGTTCTACTTATCTGGAAACAGAACCAGCAGGGTTGCAAATGGTCACAAATACGGATTTAATGCAGAGGCTTTATAGGGCATTGGTCAGACCACACTTGGAGCATTGTCTGCAGTTTTGAGTCCCTTAGCTAAGAAAGGATATGCTAGCGCTGGAGAGGATGCAGAGGAGGTTCACAAGAATTATCTCAGGAATGAAAGGGTTAAAGTAGGAGCATTTGATGGCTCTAAGCCTGTACTCGCTGGAGTTTAGAAGAATAGAAGCATAGAAAACGTACAGGCCCTTCGGCCCACAAAGCTATGCCAAACATGTCCCTACCTTAGAACTACCTATGCTTTACCCATAGCCCTCTATTTTTCTAAGCTCCATGTAGCCATCCAGGAGTCTCTTAAAAGACCCTATCGTTTCCGCCTCCACCACTGCCACTGGCAGCCCATTCCACGCACTCACCACTCTCTGCGTAAAAAATTTACCCCTGACCTCTCTTCTGTACTTACTTCCAAGCACCTTAAAACTATGCCTTCTCGTGCTAGCCATTTCAGCCCTGGGGAAAAAGCCTCTGACTGTCCACACGATCGATGCTTCTCATTATCTTGTACACCTCTGTTAAGTCACCTCTCATCCTCCATTGCTCCAAGGAGAAAAGGCTGAATTCACTCAACCTATTCTCATAAGGCATGCTCTCCAATCCAGGCAACATCCTTGTAAATCTCCTCTGCATTCTTTCTATGGTTTCCACATGCTTCCTGTAGTGAGGCGACCAGAATTGAGCACAGTACTCCAAGTGGGGTCTGACTAGGGTCCTATATAGCTGCAACATTACCTCTCGGCTCTTAAACTTAGTCCCACGGTTGATGAAGGCCAATGCACCGTATGCTTTCTTAACCCCAGAGTCAACCTGCGTAGCAGCTTTGAGTGTCCTATGGACTCAGACCCCGAGATCCCTCTGATCCTCCACACTGCCAAGAGTCTTACCATTAATACTATATTCTGCCATCATATTTGACCTACTAAAATGAACCACCTCACATTTATCTGGATCGAACTCCATCTGCCACTTCTCAGCCCAGTTTTGCATCCTATCAAGAATGAGGGAGGATCTCCTTGAAACCTATCAAAAGGTTGATAGAGTGGAGAGGATTTTTCCTACAGATGAGGAGTTCAGGACCAGAGGGCACAGCCTCAGAATTGAGGGGCATTCATTAGAACAGAGACAAAAAAATTCTTTAGCTAGAGGGTGGTGAATCTGTAGAATTCTTTGCCTTGGATGACTCTGCAGACCAAGTCATTGGGTATATTTAAGGCTGAGGTTGATAGGTTCTTGATTAATCAGGTTATGGGGGAAGGCAGAAGAATGTGGTTGAGAGGGACACTTTAGTTTAAACCCTCCCCAACAGCTCTAGCAAACCTGCCCACAAGGATATTGGTCCCCCTTGGGTTCAGGTGTAACTTGTCCCTTTTGTGCAGGTTGTGCCTTCCCCAGAAGAGATCCCAATGACCCAGAAATCTGAAACCCTGCCCCCTGCACCAGTTCCTCAACTGCACATTCACCTGCTAAATCATCCTAATCTTACCCTTACTGGCATGTGGCACAGGCAGCAATCGAGAGATTACTACCCTGGAAGTCCCGCTTTTCAGCTTTCCGCCTAACTCCCTATGTTCTCACTTCAGGACTTCCTCCCCTTTCCTACTTGCGGCATTGGTACCAATATGTACCACGGTTTCTGGATCTTCACCCTTCCCGTTCAGAATGCAGTGGACCCGATCTGAGACATCCCTGCCCCTGGCACCAGGGAAGCAACGTACCATCTGAGTGACTCTTTCACATCCACAGAATCTCCTGTTTTCTCTAACTATGGAATCCCCATTCACTACTGCACTCCACTTTCACCCCTTCCCTTTTGAGCCACAGAGCCAGACTCAGTGCCAGAGACTTGGTTGCTGCGGCTTCTCCTGAAAGGTCATTCCCCCCCCCCCCCCTTCCCACAGTGTCCAAAGCAGTATACTTATTATTGAGGGGAACAGCCACGGGCATACTTTCAACTGGCTGCTGATTTCCCTTTCCAGACAGTCACCCAGGAACCTACTTCTTGCAACTTAGGGGTGACTACCTCCCTGTAGCTCCTATCCTTTTTTCTCCTCATTCTGCCTTTTGAGCTGAAAATCATTGAGCTACCGCTCCAGTTCCTTAACACGGTCTCTATGGAACTGCGGCAAATGTGGTTATCAGGGAGACTGGGGAGTCTCCCATATTTCCCATATCTCACACAAGGAACATATCACTACATCCAGATCCATTCTCAGCACACTAGCTATGTGCGAACAGGTGGGGAAAAAACTGTTAGTAATGTTTTATTTTCTTACTTACTTAGAACCTCCATCTGTGCTTGCCCAAGCCTGTTGAGCTGAAGTCGGACCACTTTAACAATGCCTCACACCTCCTTATTGGCCCCGCGCTGAGAAAAAAGCCAAAAAATACCCAAGCTCTTTTTAAACCTCACAATGCGTCACCAACGTAAGACTGCTTATGCTGATTGCTGGCTGCTGAGAAAAAAATGCTGTTTCTCTTGCCTCTTGCTGAGCAGGTGTCCTGGTTTGCGGTTGGTTGTTACTACCTCATGGTTGGCCACAAAAACGAACACGCCAGGAGATACCTCAGGTGGGAATGCAGTTGTGTTACATGGTCCTTTACAATGGTTTTGTAGTTTCATAAACACATTTTTTCTTCTAGGTTTTCATTTTATTTTAGTAATTATTTTGTAGGTTTGGTTATGTTTTACTGAAAAAGTGGACTCCCATGACCAGGTGTTTAGTGATGATGTTAAGAAGCACTTTCTCACACAAAGGAATTCCTTTCCCCAAATTCTAAGGCTTACTTTAAAACTTCCAAACAGGAATTGGTGTATTGTTGTTTGGTGAGAGGATTATGGATCCAGGACACATTGTCTTAGGGGCAGATTAACTGTGGCATATTGCGGGGGGTTCGGGGGGGAAGGTTTGTCAAGAGACTGAATGTCCTCTTGACCCTGTGTGAGGTGTGTAACAACACTGAGGCAGCTGGGTGTCCTACAATGCTGCTCAGGGTTGTGCACTATAGTACAGTATGACATAGACTGGTGATGGGGTCCTTTGGAATTGTCAATTCTTGTACCCATGTTTGAGTTGTTCCATACATCCGATATCCAGATACGCTATTGACTGTTTAGGATTTTATAAAGCAGAAAGCAGCCTGTTGGTTCTCCAAGAAAGTGCTTTGTTTCTCTATATCTTTAAGTTATCTTCCTACCCACTCTTCTGTTTATTTTGAAAAGTTTATGCTCCTCTTTAGGTTAAACTGGTGAAAGGCTAATTGCAATTGAATTAGACGGGAGTTTGGGAGAGTAGATTAGGAGTAGCTTTTATTGAGTAACTCCACATGAAGGAAGTTGAGGATGGCAGGGTTTGTGAACCGTGGATGATGAAAGGTGCTACACACTTAGTCAAAACAAAAATATGACGCATATGTAAGGAGTTGAAAATCAAACAGGGCCTTTGGGGAATAAGAACAGAGAATCAGGAAGTATAAAAGCTCCTCTGAAATGTCTTTTGTGAGTAGGACTAGGGAATCATAAGGCATTTAATGCAAATTTTTAAAAAACAGGTGAGAGGGTGGGACTAAACAAATACTTTGCATTGTTATTCACCAAGAAGGACATGAAGGATAATGAGATCAGGGCAGCATAGCTGATATTCAAAGGCTTGTAGGTAGCAGGATCAGAATCGGATTTAATATCATCTGCATATGTCGTGAAATTTAACTTAATGGCAGCAGTTCAATACAATACATGATCAATATAGAAAAATATGAATTACAGTAAATATATATATATTAGTTAAATTAAGAATAGTAGTGCAAAAAAAGAGAAATTTAAAAGTGAGGTAATGTTCATGGGTTCACTGTCCAATTAGAAATCGGATGGCAGAGGGGAAGAAGCTGTTCCTGAATCGCTGAGTGTGTGCCTTCAGGCTTCTGTACCTCCTTCCTGACAGTAACAATGAGAACAGGGCATATCCCTGGTAGGGGCCCTTAATAATAGATGCTGCCTTTTTGCAAGTGTCTTGAATGCTGTGGAGGCTAGTATCCGTGATGGAGCTGACTAGTTTTACAACTTTCTGTAGCTTTCAATCCTGTGTAGTAGCACCCCTCCCCCCAATTCCAGACAGTGATACGGCCTGTCAGAATTCTCTCCATCGTACATCTATAGAAATTTTTGAGTGTTTTAGGTGACAAACCAAATTTCCTCAAACTCTTCAAAACGAGTTGTTTTGTGTTTTTTTGAAGAACATTAAGATGGATAAGTATCCAGGACTGAGGCGATCTATCTCAGGTTACTGAAAGAGGCAAGAAAGGAGATTGCTGGGGTCATTTGTAAAGATCTTTGCATTCTCTTTCGCCACAAGTTATTCCTCTTTTTAAGAACCAATAGAGACAAACCAGGAAATTACAGGACAGTGAGCCTTTCATCAGTAGTAGGGACATTATTAAAGAAGGTTCTTAGCAAAAGGATCTACTCTCATCCAGAAACATTTAGACTTGTAAGGTAAAGTCAACATGGGTTTGTGCAGTGGAGGCCACGTCATACAAAGCTGGATCAGATTTTTGAGTAGACGCTCAAGATCATTGAGCATAGGTCAGTGGATGCCGTCTGTATCAGCTTTAGAAAAACACGTGACAAGTTCTTTTGTGGTGGGGTGATCTAGAGGATTAAGGCACATGGGATCCATCTAGATGTAATAAATTGGATTCTGATTTGGTTTTGTAGTTGTCGTGGTGTGTTACTCTTACTCAAAATCTGTTGCCAGATGACACAATTATTGCTGGATTTGTGGATAATGATGAAGGTTATCAAAGGATTCAGTAGGATGCAGACCAGATAGAGTTTAAATCCAGGCAAATGTGAAGCGAATTTTGGGAAGGAAAATGTAAGAGGGATGTATACAATATATAGCAGGAGCCGTAGGAACATTGATACACAGAGTACAAGTCTATTGCTCCCTAAAAGTAGCAACACAAGTCAATAACGTGGTAAGGAAAGCACATCATATATTTTCCTTCTTCATTTGGGGTATTGAGTATAAAAGGAAGTCATGTTGCATAGAAACATAGAAAACCTACAGCACAATACAGGCCCTTCAGCCCACAAAGCTGTGCCGAACATGTCCTTACCTTAGAAATTACCTAGGGTTACCTGTGGCCCTCTATTTTTCTAAGCTTCATGTACCTATCAAGGAGTCTCTTAAAAGACCCTGTCGTATCCGCCTCCATCAACATCGCCGGCAGCCCATTTCACGCACTCACCACTCTCTGTGTAAAAAAAAAACTTACCCCTGACATCTCCTCTGTACTTACTTCCAAGCACCTTAAAACTGTGGCCTCTCGTGCTAGCCATTTCAGCTTTGGGAAGAAGCCTCTGACTATCCACACGATCAATGCCTCTCATCATCTTATACACCTCTATCAGGTCACCTCTCATCCTCCGTCACTCCAAGGAAAAAAGGCCGAGTTCACTCAATCTATTCTCATAAGGCATGCTCCCCAATCCAGGCAACATTCTTGTAAATCTTCTCTGCACCCTTTCTGTGGTTTCCACATCCTTCCTGTAGTGAGGCGACCAGATCTGAGCACAGTACTCCAAGTAGGGTCTGACCAGGGTCCTATATAGCTGCAATATTACCCCTTGGCTCCTTAGTTCAGTTGCACGATTGATGAAGGCCAATACACCATACGCCTTCTTAACTACACAGTCAACCTGTGCAGCAGCTTTGAGTGTCCTATGGACTCGGACCCCAAGATCCCTCTGATCCTCCACACTGCCAAGAGTCTTACCATTAATACTATATTCTGCCATCATTTTTGACCTACTAAAATGAACCACCTCACACTTATCTGGGTTGAACTCCATCTGCCATTTCTTAGCCCAGTTTTGCATCCTTTCGATGTCCTGCTGTAACCTCTGACAGCCCTCCACACTATCTTCAACACCCCTAACCTTTGTGTCATCAGCAAAGTTATTAACCCCGCTACTGCAAAAATCTTTGCCTCACCTGGAGAATCATGTGTGGTTCCGATCACCATTACAGGAAGGATGTGGAGGCTTTGGAGAGGATGCAGAAGAGATCCACCAGGATTTTGCCAGGAGTAGAGAGTATTAGCTATAAGAGGAGGTCGAACAAACTTGAATAATTTTCATTGAAGCTTCAGAGGCTGGGGGACACGATTATAACACAATGAGAATCACAGACATGGTAGATAGTCTGGATGTTTTCCCAAAGTGGAGAGCATAAATTTAAGGTGAAAGGGGGAAAGTTTAAAGGAGACTTACGAGAAAGGTATTTTACAGTGAAAGTGGTAGGTGTCTGGAAAGGCAGAAGAACAGGTAGGGAATGGAGTAATATGCAGGCAGGTGGATTTAATTAAAATGGGCATATCAGCACAAACATGATGGGCTGAAGGGCCTTTTTCTGTGCTGAACTGCCATGCCCTTTGCTGCTGTACAAGTTTGAGACCTCACTTCCTGATTTGTGTCGCGGCCTATGCTAATAGATAGGCATTTGTTTCTAACAGTATTTATTTAACCTCCTCAGTAAAGCCACTACCCTTGAGCGAACCTATGGTCCGGCTTGGATCGCCTATGGCCATTCATTTGCAGTGGAAGGTGAACATGACCAGGCCATGGCTGCCTACTTCACTGCGGCTCAGCTAATGAAAGGGTAGGTGCTACTCCATACTGCATTCAGTCAATGTCTTTAACACAACATGTCATTGCTTGATGTCTTGATGGAGGGTCTCGGCCTAGAAATTCAGTTGTTCATTTCATTCTATAGATGCCGCCTGACCTGCTGATTTCATTAGTGTGTTCATCCAGATCTCCAGTATCTGCAAGATCTCTCATGTCTGTCTTTTTGTTTGGCAACTTTTGATTTTACAATGCTGGTTTGAAGCCTTAGTTACTTTGTTGGCACAATCTGCCAATGTGTTTCAGAAACTAACATAACAATGTGTTTTTGAAAGAAAGTTTCTGCTAACCCTTCAGTAATGCAGTTGGTACTTGTTGGTACCACACTCTCTTGAGTCCATCAGCAGATGTGCTCTCACTTCCATTATATTACGACTGTTAATCTGAGCCTCTGTGCATTTGCTTGGATGTAAGACATTTGCGGCAGTGGTTAGAGAAAAGAGACATATCCTCGAAAAAATGGTTCTGGTGCAAGAAGTGTGGAACAGGAATAGTCATTGGCAGAGGATCGGCAGAGAGAAGTAGCAAATATCCAGTCAATGATCTATCTCGGTGACAGATCACAGGAACAAATGTCCAGTCAGTAATCCATCTCAGTGAAACATCACAGGAACAAATGTCCAGTCAGTAATCCATCTCAGTGAAACATCACAGGATCAAATGTCCAGTCAGTAATCCATCTCGGTGAAACATCACAGGATCAAATGTCCAGTCAATAATCCATCTCGGTGAAACATCACAGGATCAAATGTCCAGTCAGTAATCCGTCTCGGTGAAACATCACAGGAACAAATGTCCAGTCAGTAATCCATCTCGGTGAAACATCACAGGATCAAATGTCCAGTCAGTAATCCACCTCGGTGAAACATCACAGGATCAAATGTCCAGTCAGTAATCCGTCTCGGTGAAACATCACAGGATCAAATGTCCAGTCAGTAATCCATCTCGGTGAAACATCACAGGATCAAATGTCCAGTCAGTAATCCATCTCGGTGAAACATCACAGGAACAAATGTCCAGTCAGTAATCCACCTCGGTGAAACATCACAGGATCAAATGTCCAGTCAGTAATCCATCTCGGTGAAACATCACAGGAACAAATGTCCAGTCAGTAATCCACCTCGGTGAAACATCACAGGATCAAATGTCCAGTCAGTAATCCATCTCGGTGAAACATCACAGGATCAAATGTCCAGTCAGTAATCCATCTCGGTGAAACATCACAGGAACAGATGTCCAGTCAGTAATCCACCTCGGTGAAACATCACAGGATCAAATGTCCAGTCAGTAATCCGTCTCAGTGAAACATCACAGGATCAAATGTCCAGTCAGTAATCCGTCTCAGTGAAACATCACAGGATCAAATGTCCAGTCAGTAATCTGTCTCAGTGAAACATCACAGGATCAAATGTCCAGTCAGTAATCCTCCTCGGTGAAACATCACAGGATCAAATGTCCAGTCAGTAATCCGTCTCAGTGAAACATCACAGGAACAAATGTCCAGTCAGTAATCCATCTCGGTGAAACATCACAGGATCAAATGTCCAGTCAGTAATCCGTCTCAGTGAAACATCACAGGATCAAATGTCCAGTCAGTAATCCATCTCAGTGAAACATCACAGGAACAAATGTCCAGTCAGTAATCCATCTCGGTGAAACATCACGGGATCAAATGTCCAGTCAGTAATCCTCCTCGGTGAAACATCACAGGATCAAATGTCCAGTCAGTAATCCGTTTCGGTGAAACATCACAGGAACAAATGTCCAGTCAGTAATCCATCTCGGTGAAACATCACAGGAACAAATGTCCAGTCAGTAATCCGTTTCGGTGAAACATCACAGGAACAAATGTCCAGTCAGTAATCCACCTCGGTGAAACATCACAGGATCAAATGTCCAGTCAGTAATCCATCTCGGTGAAACATCACAGGATCAAATGTCCAGTCAGTAATCCATCTTGGTGAAACATCACAGGAACAGATGTCCAGTCAGTAATCCACCTCGGTGAAACATCACAGGATCAAATGTCCAGTCAGTAATCCGTCTCAGTGAAACATCACAGGATCAAATGTCCAGTCAGTAATCCGTCTCAGTGAAACATCACAGGATCAAATGTCCAGTCAGTAATCTGTCTCAGTGAAACATCACAGGATCAAATGTCCAGTCAGTAATCCGTCTCAATGAAACATCACAGGATCAAATGTCCAGTCAGTAATCCATCTCGGTGAAACATCACAGGAACAAATGTCCAGTCAGTAATCCATCTCGGTGAAACATCACAGGATCAAATGTCCAGTCAGTAATCCGTCTCAGTGAAACATCACAGGATCAAATGTCCAGTCAGTAATCCATCTCAGTGAAACATCACAGGAACAAATGTCCAGTCAGTAATCCATCTCGGTGAAACATCACGGGATCAAATGTCCAGTCAGTAATCCTCCTCGGTGAAACATCACAGGATCAAATGTCCAGTCAGTAATCCGTTTCGGTGAAACATCACAGGAACAAATGTCCAGTCAGTAATCCATCTCGGTGAAACATCACAGGATCAAATGTCCAGAGTCAATGATCCATCTCAGTGAAACATCACAGGATCAAATGTCCAGTCAGTAATCCACCTCGGTGAAACATCACAGGAACAAATGCCCAGTCAGTAATCCATCTCGGTGAAACATCACAGGAACAAATGTCCAGTCAGTAATCTGTCTCAGTGAAACATCACAGGAACAAATGTCCAGTCAGTAATCCACCTCGGTGAAACATCACAGGATCAAATGTCCAGTCAGTAATCCATCTCAGTGAAACATCACAGGAACAAATGAGTAGGAGTAGGAGTAGGCCTCTCAGCTCGTCAAACCTGCTGTGCCATTCCGTATGACCAGAGCCCATCACTGCTGACCTCAACCCCTCTTCTGTTCCAATTCCCCATAATGCTCAGCTTCTTGATCTTTCAGGTACGTGTCTACTCTTTAAATATATCTAAACTGCAGAATTGTACAACACAGAAACAGACCCTCCGGCCCTCCTCCTTAATGATGACCCTGATGCCTATCTATGCAAATCCCACTTACCCGTATCTCTGTACTTTTTATTATCTGAGTACCTCTCCAAATGCATTTTAAATGTTTTAGTTGTACCATCCATCTCCAATACCTCGTTCAAGATACCACTCATCTGTGAAAAAGTTACTTTTCGTATCTCCACTAAATTTCTTCCCTCTCACTTGTGCTTTCTACTCTAGACTTCCCTGTTCTTGGAGAAAGATTACCTATTCTATATATGCTCCTCATAACTTCGTGAAACCTCTGTGAGGTTACCCCTCTGCTCCTATGTTCCACAGAGAATTATGCCAGTCTATCCAATCTCCTCATAACAACAGCCTTCTATTTTGGATAACATCCTACCATATCCTTTGTGTAATGTGTCAGCCAAAACTGTACGCAGTATTCTGTGTGGTCTAATCTGTTTTTATACAATTACAACATTATGTTCTAACCATAAGATCATAAGACATGATTGGTGAATGGCTTAATTCTGCTCTTGAGTCTGCTGTCCCATTCCATCATGGCTGATACATTATCTCTCTCAAACTCATTCTCCTGCCTTCTCCCCATAACTTTGATGCCCTGACTAATCCAAAACTTATCAATCGCCACTGTAAATACACACAATGACTTGGCCTCTGCAGCTTTCTGTGGCAATGAATTCCACAGATTCATCGCGTTCTTGCTAAAGATATGCCTTTATAACTGCATGATGTCTTGAAAAATGATAACAAACATGCCTTTCTTGCTACCTTATCCATTTCTGGTGCCTTTTTTAGTGAGCTGCAGACTTGAACCCCAAGGTCCCTCTTATGTCAGCACTCCATGGGGCCCTGCCATTTACTGTATATGTCCTACCAAAATTTGACTTCCCAAAGTGCTGTCTGGATTAAGAACTAGTTACCACAACACAGTCCAGTTTGCCAGGTTATCTTATCTCCTGCTCTATCTTTAAATAACCTTCTTCATGATCAGTGACTGCACCAATTTTTGTGTAATTTACAAAGTTACTAATCGTGCCACCTGCATTTTCATCCAAGTTGCATAGATAGTGAACAGCACAGCTGTCAGCACCATTCCCTGTGGTGCACCACTTGTTACAGACAGCTGTCTGCCTCTTATCACCAAGCCAGTTTCAGGTTCACTTCACCAGCATGCCTTGGATCCCTTGTGCTGGAGCCTTTCGGACCCGTCTACCATGCCAACCCTTTTCAAAATCCTTGCTAAAGTCCAAATAAACTGCTTCTACTGCTCTTTCCTTATCAACTTTCCTAGTCAGGTCCTCAAAATAATTCAGTCAGATTTGTGAAACTTAATTTCCACTGTGCAAAACTACTAATTGGTCCCTGCCTAAAGCAGGCCCTTTGGGCCATGTAATGCATGCCAAAACCATTGAAACTGCCTACTCCCATCAGCCTGCTCCTGGAACATAGCCGTCCATACCCCTGCTTATCCACGTACCTATCCAAGCTTCTCTTAAACATTGAAATTGAGCTTGCGTGCACCACTTGTGCTAGAAGCTTGTTCCACACTCACGGCCCTCTAGCTGAAGAAGTTACCTCTCATGTTCCCCTTAAACCTCACCTTTCACCCTTAACCCATAACCTCTGGTTGTAGGCCCACCCAACCTCAGAGGAAAAAGCCTGCTTGCATTTACCCTATCTATACCTCTCATTATTTTCTCCTCTCAATCTTCTACGTTCTAGTGAAAACAGTCCCAACTTATTCAATCTTTCCTTGTAACTCAGGTCCTCTAGTCCCGGCAACATTCTTGTAAATTTCCTCTGCACTCTTTGAACCTTGTTTATGTCTTTCCTGTATGTAGATGACTAAAACTGCACACAATACTCCAAATTAGGTCTCACCAACATCTTATACAATTTCAACATAACGTTCCATCTCCTGTACTCAATACATTGATTTTTAAAGGCCAGTGTGCTAGAAGCTTTCTTTACAATCCTATCTACCTGTAACACCACTTCCAACAAATTATGGATCCGTATCCCTCGATCGCTTTGTCCTACCACACTTCACAGTGCCCAACCGTTCACTGTGTAAGACCTACCCTGGCTGGTCCTACAGAAGTGCAAAATCTCACACTTGTCTGCATTAAATTCCATCTGCCATTTTTCCAGCTGATGCAGATCCCTCTGCAAGCCATGATATCCTTCCTCACTGTCCACCACTCCCCCAGTCTCGGTGTCGTGAGCCAACTTGCTGATCAGGTTAACCATAGTCATACTTTATTGATCCCGGGGGAAATTGGTTTTCATTACAGTTGCACCATAAATAATTAAATACTAATAAAACCATAAATAATTAAATAGTAATATGTAAATTACACCAGGAAATAAGTCCAGGACCAGCCTATTGGCTCAGGGTGTTTGACCCTCCAAGGGAGGGGTTGTAAAGTTTGATGGCCACAGGCAGGAATGACTTCCTATGACACTCTGTGTTGCATCTCGGTGGAATGAGTCTCTGGCTGAATGTACTCCTGTGCCCAACCAGTACGTTATGTAGTGCAGCGGTCCCCAACCACCGGGCCGCGGACCAGTACCGGGCCGCGAGGAAACGATATGATTTGGTGATAGGAGTCAGCTGCACCTTTCCTCATTCCCTGTCACGGCCACTGTTGAGCTTGATCGCACGTGATGTCATTACGCACGCGTCATTCATGTCAGCGCGGAAAGGAGATCAACTCCTCGAGCTTGCAAATGACGGCGGGCTGAAAAACAAAGGGTTCCGGCCCGAAACGTCGACTGATCTTTTCCACGGATGCTGCCCGACCTGCTGAGCTCCCCCAGCGTGGTGTGAGTGTTGCTTTGACCCCAGCATCTGTAGATTATTTTGTGTTTATGTTTGACATAACATCTCTGCCGGCATTCTGGATCAAAGTCAAGGCTAAATATCCTGAGATAGCCACGAATGCACTGAAAACGTTGCTTCCATTTCCAACATAACTCTGCAATGAATGCAACGAAAACTAACTTGCGGAATAGATTGGACATAAGGAACCCCCTTTGAGTATCGCTGTCTCCCATCACCGCTCAATAGGACCGTCTTGTTGCAGGGAAACAAGCCCAGGTCTCCCACTGATTCAGCGATATTGGTGTGTTGCAATGATTTTATATGTTCATACGGGGAAAATATGTGCTGTGTGTTTAATATCCAAACATTAATTAAAATGTTATGATGCTATTGACTTATATAACCATATAACAATTACAGCACGGAAACAGGCGATCTCTGACCTTCTGGTCTGTGCCGAACACTACTCTCACCTAGTCCCACTGACCTGCACTCAGCCCATAACCCTCCATTCCTTTCCTGTCCATATACCTATCCAATTTTTCTTTAAATGATAATATCGAACCTGCTTCTGCCACTTCTACTGGAAGTTCGTTCAACACTTACTTCAAGCTCCCCTGTCCTCCCCTGACAATTGACTTATCACTATATTCATGCGAGGAAGGTAAGCACTGTGTGTTTAATATTAAATTCGTTAGATAAATCTTTTAGAAACGAAATTGAGTGTATTAACTACTTGTCACCTATATTAAGTTCGTGATTAACACCCCCCCCACAGAATCGCCAAAACCGATTTGTAGAAAAAAAATCGGCACGTACACGCATGTGCACTGGTGCCCGCACAAGACTTCATGGTCATTGTAGTCTTTCTCGGGGTAAACCCAACGTATTTGACTGCTACTCTTGTTCGTTGGCAACCCTACCACCCCCACCCCACCCCCCCCCCCCCAGTTGGCCGGTCCGCAAGAATATTGTCAATATGAAACTGATCCGCAGTGCGAAAAAGGTTGGGGACCCCTGATGTAGTGGATGGGGACATTGTCCAAGACGGCATGCAACTTGGACAGCATCCTCTTTTCAGACACCACCGTCAAGAGAGTCCAGCTCCATCCCCACGACATCACTGGCCACATTATCATTTAGATAATTTTTATACATGACAAACAAAATTTTGAAAGGGATAGATAAGATAGAAGTAGGAAAGTTGTTTCCATTAGTCGGTGAGACTTGAACTTGGGGACATTGCCTCAAGATTCAGGGGAGAAGATTTAGGATGAAAATGAGGAGAAACTGTTTTTCCCAGAGAGTGGTGAATCTGTGGAATTCTCTGCCCAGGGAAGCAGTTGAGGCTTCTTCACTAAATATATTTAAGATACAGTTAGATAGATTTTTACATAGTAGGGGAATTAAGGGTTATGGGAAAAAGGCAAGTAGATGGAGCTGAGTTTACGGACAGATCAGCCATGATCTTATTGAATGGCAGGGCAGCCTCGATGGGCCGGGTGGCCTACTCCTGCTCCTGTTTCTTATGTTCTTATGTAACAACAAGGACCCATTACTGATCCCTGTGGCACGCCACTAGAAACACTTTTCCAAGATGTCTTTGAAAAAAGTGGACATCAGCTGCGCGCCTGTCTTCTACACCTCACCCGCAGCTAATGCAGATGCAAAAATTCTTGTCAGGGCCACAACAATCACCTCCCTTGTTTTCCTTAGTATCCTGGGATAGATCCTCTTTGACCCTGAGGACTTGTCCACCTTAAAGTGCTCAAGGATGTCTATCTTTTATGATGCAGATGTGTCCCAGAATATCAGTAAATACCCACCATCCACTCCCAAATCGCTGGCCTACAAGTTCTTCTGCCAGGTGAATACTAATGAGCTGGCCTCCACTTGATGGGCAAAAAAATCCAGATTTACCATCCGAGAGAAAAAATATTTATCGAGTAATACAGCATGGGATACAGTGAAATGTTGTTAGGTTAGCAGTACACATCTGTACGGTTGAATGGTAATGAAAATGCCAACCACCTCGCTCATCCAGCTGGTTTTGTTTCCTGTGTTTGGTCCATAACCCACTAAACCCCACCACTCCATGTACCTATTCAAGTACTTCTTAAGTCATACTACTATACCTGTTTCAAACACTTCATTGGGTATATGCACTACCCTCTGGATGAAAATGCTGCACCTCCTTTTAAATCTTACCCCTCTTATCTTTAATCCATGGCCCCCTAGTTTTGGATTTCTTTACACCGAGGAAAAATCTGCTACCATCCACCTTATCTGTTTAATTTAAAACATAACTATAAGGTTACTCCTCATTCTCCTATATTCCAAGGAATATAGACAGCCTGGCCAACCTGGTCCTCTAGTCGTGCCACCGTCCACGTAAATCCTTTCTGCTCATTTTTACTTATTTCAGTTTTAAATGATTGTGCCCATGTTTTTGTAGTAATATCCCCTTGCTTGTAACTCTCTGCTAATGGAAACATAGTCAAAAATGTTAATACTTCCCTTGCCTGTGGAATGTTACCTGATAAGTACCCTCAGCTTGTGTTTCCGTCACAAACTGGAAAAGCTAGTTATGTGAAATCACTGAATTTGATGCTGAGCCTTGATGGATGCTGTGTACCAAAGTGGAAAATGACTTTGCACTTTGAGCTCCTTTGAGAGGTGCAAGTACAAAGAGATGCCATTTACTGTAATTCCCCTCAAGACACAAGATGACATTCCAACAACATTAGATAAACTGATGAACACCTACCCTGTCACTAAACCAGGAATGCTGGAGGAATCAGCTGGTGAAAGAAGCCATATTTGTTATGTCATTTGAAAAATCAAAACATTCAGTGAAATTAGTCATTCGCATCAATACTGATTACCAAATTTTGAGTTTAATTCTTTAATGTGTTTGTAGCTCTTTGAACACTCCCTGTTTTTGTCGTTGCTTTTAAATCAGTCAATTGCACTTAGCATTAACCTAAAGAATTAAATAAATTTAACAACTCCACAAACTTTTTGTGCTGTTGGCTAATCTGTGATGTCTCCATTTATTTACATGTGATGTTTATGTTTCCTAGAAGACACTGCACTGTTAATGATGATGAATTGTCCACAGGTGTCATTTACCAATGTTGTACATTGGCCTTGAGTATGGACTGACCAACAATTCCAAGCTGGCAGAGAGGTTTTTCAGCCAGGCCTTGAGCACAGCACCAGAGGACCCTTTTGTTCTTCATGAGATGGGAGTGGTGGCTTTCCAAAATGCAGAGTAAGTAGGTTCAAACCTAGCAGAATGCAGGTCTGCAATGAATCATTGTGTGGTGATTAAATTCTTCCAGAAATTCAGAACCTATGAATTTGTCTATGAGAGTTTGAGGCAAATGGAAAATTGCAATTGAACAGAATCAGGATAAGCAAGAAAGAATGGTAATAAGGTGAGATAAAATGGGGAGGTGGCTTTGTGCGGGGTCACAAATGTTAGCATCTTTCTGTGCTGTATATTTAAAGTACTTATTGGAATTGAGGTTACAGTGGATGTTACTAGTTTAGTGGTGGCCGGAAATTAGAGCATCAAGTCTATCCTGTTGTAATTTTCCTCTTTATGTCCAACTGAGGGGAATGTTTCCCATTCAAGAACTTGTCTGATTCTTGTCGTGTTAATTTTTCTAGTTCTATTTTGTTGAATGGACGCCTGAGTGATAAAGATCAAAACCTGCCCCATACCTTGTTTGCCCATTCCAGAAGATGATGGAAGTAGGAAGCCCACCTCCCTTTATATGGAGTAGTTGAAAAGAATAGCAGATAAAGAAGTATTAGAAGCGGTCAAGGTGTAAATATCATTGCAATAGCAAGCAGATGTTTGGATAAGTTTATGAATAAGAAAGGTTCAGAGGGATAAGTGCTGAACATTGACAAGTGGAACTAGATTAGATGGGAACCGTGGTTAGGATGGATCAGTAGGTGGAAGGGGCTGCTTCTGTGCTGTATTACTCTATGACTTGTCGAAATGCAGAAGTAGGCATTACAAATTGGAGAACCAACTAGTTATTTTGGACTTAACCACATTCCATTTCAAGCTAGAAATTCAAGATTGTGAATATGGAGACTGTTGTTCATGCTCAGGGCAGTGACCATTTTTGGCAATCATTAGGGACAGCTGTAGAGTCATCTATTATTTTTCCATAAGATGGCTGAAACATCCTCTTATACCTCATAAGTCACCTGGTTGAGTATATTATTGGTCTGACACAACCCTGGGATGAACTGGAATAGGTCTTACTAATAGATGTTTTCTTTCATTCTGTAGAGAGATTGCCTGAGATTTTCAGTAACGTTCTCCACACTGAGAATTTGCAGTGGCGCTGGGTCTTAGTTGATATTGCTGTGCTTCCCTGTCCACTAACAGGAGTCTATGGTGAAAGCGTGAGGTGGGAGGACCTTCTTATGGAGCATTGTTCCTGGCAGGATTTGTTCAGAATCAGAATCTGGTTTATTATCACCGGCATGTGACATGAAATCTGTTAATTTAGCAGCGACAGTTCAATGCAGTACATAATCTAGCAGAGAGAGAGAAAAAAAATAATAAAATAAAACATAATAAATAAACAAGTAAATCAACTATGTATATTGAATAGATTATTAAAAATGTGCAAAAACAGAAATACTATATATTAAAAAAAGTGGGATAGTGTCCAAAGCTTCAACGTCCATTTAGGAATCGGATGGCAGGAGGGAAGAAGCTGTTCTTTCTGCTCTTCATTCCTACAATTTGCTTCAATGGGAGAAGTAGCTGCAATTACTGTTGCTGATGATGTAGCTAGTGAAAGAAATTAGGAAAAGGCACAAGAGGCTGGGAAGAAATAAAGTGAAGTGGAAGAGGGAAATGCACAATCAAAGTCAGAGTTTCACAAAGAATTTTTTTCTGATTTACAAGGTTCTCTAATTCCAGAGAATCAAAATACACATGTTCTAAACAAATTTAAATTGAATCTTTATTTGAGTTTTTTTTTATTTCACAACAAAAAAAAACACATGGCTAAATGTAGAAAAAGCACTCAGGAAATTTAACGGGAAATTACCTGAGGACTGAGCAAGAGACTAGGGACTAATTTAAAAGTTCTTTCCAAGAGCTGATGGTATAGGCATGATGGCCTGAATAGCTGTGAAATGCTATGAGCATTATCAGAGAGCTGCCCATTGGCCAGATTGTTTAATGTGAGGCCCTCTCTTGGTTGGGGTCTACCGTGGATGTTGCATCCTAGCTGCATTCGTGATAAGCAAGTCAGGGAAGGACGATATGGAGAGTAAACTGTTGCTCATGTAGCAGGCTGCCCCTCTCCACACAGCTGATGAATTCAAAGGAATAGCCAAGACCGATACAGTTTAGCACCAGCTATGTCGCAGGAGTTAAACTCAATATAGGACTCCAGCTCTGGATTTTCCCACTGGGTTTACTCCTGTAGGCTTCACCATGAGTGGGTTTAGCCGCAGGGCAGTGGAGGTTTGACATCAGAGTTTTCCTTCTAAATGAGCTGCCAACCACGGCCGACGAACCCCATCTGCCTGAAGCAACTGGTTTTAATGCACCAGTAACCTGCCTTTGACCCTTCCTCTGTCAGTTGCAACAGTTCCGCCGAGCTCACGTAGTAGCTGAGCCATATATGAAGGCCAGGAGCTAGATTTGGTTGTCAAAGGCTATACGTGACTCAAGTCATTGGGACCATTTAACAGGTATTGGGAGCTTGTCCCCATTACCACCCCTGCTATGATAACCTTAAGGAACCCACGAGACTCTAGTTCACCCAAAACAATCATAATTTGGGATAGTGGTTAGCTCGATACTGGTGATGCTGGATCCTGTCAACTAGTGAGATAAGGTACTTTTGATCTAAAAACAGTTTTGAAAATACTGTAGCTGGATGAATGGACTTCTTACAAATGTTTTAATTTACCTGCTTTTAGTTGCTAAAATTAGTTTAACAATCATGTTTCAGTTGGAAGACTGCGGAGAAATATTTTCTAGACGCATTAGAAAAAGTGAGAGCAATTGGAAATGAGGTAAAGAATGCTGTTTTGTTTTTCATTTCTGAGTTTCAATGTAAACTGGTCTGGGAGTGCCATGAGTGTTGATTGTTAATTCAATCTGACTGTTGTTGGTGAGAGTCACTGTGGTGGTTGATTTCTGATGTGACTGAAGTTAAGATGGAGTGGGGTGCAAATGCTTGAAAGATTCAATTAGAATTGTTGTGACTTTAAGTTATTTCAACAAAAGTCATCTATTTGATTAACTATAAACCTTCTGGACAGAGCTGAACTTGTGAAAAATGTAAGACATGTATTTAAAAGCATTTTGGTTTAAGTGCCACATCTGAAAGATGTGGTGAGGTCATTAACTGAAATCCTTTTATGGTGATAAAATATACATTCTCATCAGACCTTACTTAGCTTTCACTTAGTCTTCTCACTGTCCATTTTCCCACTGACTTGTAATTTGACTGAGCCTTGTTTCTGTGGCAATGCAAACCTACGGTTGTGTATACACAGTTCGCAACCACATTTAATGTTGACCATAAAACATAGGAGCAGAATTGGGCTATTTGATCTATCAAGTTTGCTCCGCATTCCATCATGGCTGATTTATTATCCCTCTCAACCCCTTTATCCTGCCTTCTCCCCGTAACCTTTGACACAGTTACTAATCAAGAACCTATCAACTTCCACTTTAAATATACCCAATAACTTGGCCTTCACGGCCATCTGTGGAAATGAATTCC
Organism: Mobula hypostoma; assembly: GCF_963921235.1. Lineage (NCBI taxonomy): Eukaryota > Metazoa > Chordata > Chondrichthyes > Myliobatiformes > Myliobatidae > Mobula > Mobula hypostoma. Next base: position 34,516,586 of record NC_086101.1, read on the forward strand.
ACAGATTCCCCACCCTCTGACTAAAGAAATTCCTCATGGTCTCAGCTCTACTAGATATCCCCACCACAGGAAAGATCCTCTCCACATCCGCTGAATCTAGGCCTTTCAGTATTTGCTAGGTTTCAATGAGATCCTTCCCCCCACCCCCCGCCAATTCTCTAAATTGCAGTGAGTACAGGCCCAGAGCAATCTTATGCTCCTCGTACATTAACCCTGTAATTCCCAGGATCATTCTTATGAACCCTATCTGGACCCTCCCCAATGCACATCACATCTTTTCTTAGATAAGGTGCCTAAATCTGCTCCCAAGTGGGGTCTGACCAATGCCTTATAAAGCTCAGCATTGCATCCTTGTTAATTTTAGTCCTTCATTGCCTTTTTTCATTCTTCTTATCAAAATCAAGTGTTTTCTATTTCTATCAATTAAATTTCATCTGCTAACTCTCTGCCCACTTAATCAACCTATGAACTTTCTTTACTATCTTTCTTGCATTTTGCTATACTGATTGAATAAAGTTTAAGTAAGTAATTCTATTTACAGTATTTTGAAGCTAATTTCTCCTTTGGCCTGAAGGGAAGTAATTAATTTGTTCCCACATTATTAAAAATACTGAAGTTTACCAGAATCTGTCACACCTATTCACAAGTGATTTATCTGATTGCTTTTCAGCAAGTCATTGCAACTAAATTATGTGTCATGGTATTTCACACTACAAGTTATCAAACTTCCTGTTGTTGTTGCATGTTAAGCAGGAATATGTGTAATGCACACAAAAAATATCTTCATGAAATTCTATTACTCTTATCACATCTTACTGAAATTATAAAACAAGAAGTTCAGCAGATGCTGAAAATCCAAAACAAAACACACAAGAAGAACTCGGGTCAGGTGGCGTCCATGGAAATGAACAAACAGTCAACGCTTAGGGCCAAGACCCTTCCTCAGGATCTTACTGAAATTGTCTGCCATTGTGAGACAGTTCCTGGGATTACTGTTAGACTCCCTTGCAGAATTTTTGCTGCTGTTTGCTTATATTTTGCTACATACTGTATTGCTTAAAGCTATTCAAAGTGTATCTTTAAAGTAAAGTAAATTAAATTATGCTTATTTCCAACTATAAACACTGGACTACCACAGAAACACACATCGCATTTTCATCAGCTAGAGAAATGTCCAGAATTGTTCAGGGAAACTTGAACCTTGCCAGAAGAGTGAATATGTTTGTAAGAAATTCCCAAGCAGTGAAAAAGTGGAAGTCAAATTTGCAGCTAAAATTAAGTAAAATTTGGGACAAGTCTGGAGTAAAACAAGAGCATGCTTTTACATAAGCCACGTTTGTTTCCCTGAACTGTTACTGGGCTTCATGTTTTCCTTGCTTTGTGGACATCATAAGACCATAAAACATTGGAGCAGAATTAGGCCATTCTGTCTATTGAGTCTGCTCTGCCATTCATCATGGCTGATTTATTATCCCTCTGACCCCCATTCTCCTGCCTTGTCCCCATAATCTTTGACATCCTTTCTAAGCAGAACCTATCAACTTGCACTGTAAATGTAACAAATGACTTGGCCTCCACAGCTGTTAGTGGCATTGAATTCCACAGATTCACGGTTAAAGAAATTCCTCCTCATCTCTGTTGTAAAGGAATGACTTTGTATTCTGAGGATATGCCCTCTGGTCCTAGACTCCCTCACTATAGGAAGCCCCTCTCCATGTCTAGGTCTTTCAATATTCAGTGGGTTTCAATGAGATTCCACCCCACCCCCGCCGCCAATTCTAAATCCCAGTAAGTACAGGCCTAGAGCCATTAAGTGCTCTATTGCTATACTCCCTGCCTTTACAATTGCCTCTTTCATCTCACCAAACCTCTGCAACTACAGGTATATGATCTGTCATTGTCTGACTATTGGCTTGTTCTGCTCTTTAGTCCATGTTGAAACTTCCATGTCATAGTGATTTCCCCAGTGGCCACATATGTGTTGAGATCCCAGAGCACAGATGAAAGGCAGGACAGGACAGGGCACTACATTAGGTGGAAACTCTTAAGAAGAATATTTTTGATGTTTTGACTAATAATCATCTTTGGAAGGATGAGGGCAGGATTTCATTGAAACCTACTGGATACTGAAGGACTTGGATAGAGTGGACATAGAGACGGTACTTCCATTGGAGGATGAGTCTGGGATCCAAATAATCAGAATTAGGTTTAATATCACTGGCATATGTCACGAAATTTGGTAACTTATTGGCAGTGGTACAATGTAATACTTTTGAAATATAGAAAAAGTAAATCAATCACAGTAAGTACAGTTGCAAGAAGCAGATTGTGAACCCTTTGCAATTACCTGGTTTTCTGCATTAATTACTCATAAAATGTGGTCTGATCTTCATCTAAGTCACAATTATAGTCAAACACAATCTGGCTAAGCTAATAACAAACAAATAATTGTATTTCTTCTCATTAATACTGAGTACACCATTTAAACCATCATAGTCTAGGTTCAAAAAAGTATGGGAACCTCTGGGGTAATGTTTCTACAAAAGCTATTTGGAGTCAATGAGTTGAGATTGGAGGTGTGGGTTGTAGAGGTGTCCTGCCCAATAAGAAAGACACACAAAGTCGGGTTACTGACAGCTTGCTCTTCTGAAAAAGATCTGTTTATGTGCATCATGCCTTGATCAAAACAACTTCCAGAGGATCTTAGAATAAGAATTGTAGGGATGCATGAAGCCTGAGTGTTCAGCAGTCCACAGTAAGAGAAATTGTCTACAAATGGAGGAAATTTAGTACTGTTGCTACTCTCCCTCGGGGTGGGCATCCTGCAAAGATCTCACCAAGAGCACAACATGCATTACTGAAGGAGGTGAAAAAGAACCTAAGGATAACAGCAAAAGACCTGAAGAAATCTCTAGAACTTGCTAATCTCTCTGTTCACGTGTCCACTATAAGAAAGACACTGAACAAGAATGGTGTTCATAGAAGGACACCACGGGGGAAACCACTACTCTCCAAAAATAACATTGCTACATGTCTCAAGTTTGCAAAAGACTACCTGAATGTTCCACAATGTTCTGTGGACAACTGAGACAAAAGTTGAACTTTTTGTCAGAAATACACATTGCTATGTTTAAAGGAAAAAGGGCACTGCACACCAACACCAAAACCTCATCCCAACTGTGAAACATGGTGGAAGGAGCATCATGGTTTGGGCCTACTTTGCTGCCTCAGGGCCTGGACAGCTTACAATCGTTATGGGAACAAGGAATTCAAAATTGTGTCAGGACACTTTATAGGAAAATGTCAGGGTTGCAGTCCATCACCTGAAGCTTAATAGAAGTTGGATGATGCAAACTAGACAATGATCTGAAACACAAGAATAAATCAACAACAGAATGATTTAAAAAGAAGAAAATTTGTGTTTTGGAATGGCCGAGTCAAAGTCCTGACCTTAATCCAATTGAGATGCTGTGGCATGACCTGAAGAGGGCTGTTCATGCAAGATTTCCCAGAAATCACAGTGGAGGACACTTCTAACATGCAGAAGAAAGATGATATGGATGCGATGAGAGGTGGGGACCTCGATACAAAGCTATCACTAAAGAGATAGTGTTGAGCAAACTTGTGGGCCTAAAGATAGACAAGTCCCCTGATCCTGATGGAATGCATCCCAGGGTACTGAAAGAAATGGCATAGTTGAGGCTTTGGTGATTTGAAGAACATGAGTGTCGTGCCACTGTTCAAAAAAAAATGTAGGCAAAAGGCAGGTAACTATAGGCCAGTTAGTTTAACATTTGTGGTTGGGAAAATGCTTGAAGCTAATATTAAAGATGAAATAGTGAGGCATCTGGAAAGAAGTGGATCCATCGGGCAGGCACAGCATGGATTCAGCAAAAGCAGGTCCTGTTTGACAAACTTACTGGAGTTCTTTGAGGATATAATAAACGCTGTGGATAGAGGGGAAAAGGTGGACATTATTCACTTGGATTTGCAGAAGGCGTTCGATAAAGTGCTACATAAAAGACTTATTCATAAGATAAGGATGCATAGTGTTGGAGGTTATGTATTAGTATGGATAGAGAATTGGTTAATTAATAGGAAGCAGAGAGTTGGGTTACATGGGTGTTACTCTGGTTGGCAATCAGTGGTGAGCGGTGTGCCACAGGGGTCGTTGCTGGGCCCACAACTGTTCACAATATACATTAACAATCTGGAAGAGGGGACCAAGTATACTACAAACCCCATTTCCAGAAAAGCTGGGATATTTTCCAAAATGCAATAAAAACAAAAATCTGTGATATGTTAATTCACATGAACCTTTATTTAACTGACAAAAGTACAAAGAAAAGATTTTCAATAGTTTTACTGACCAATTTAATTGTATTTTGTAAATATACACAAATTTAGAATTTGATGGCTGCAACACACTCAACAAAAGTTGGGACAGAGTTAAAATAAGTTTGAAAAGTGCACAGAATATTCAAGTAACTCTGGTTTGGAAGACTCCACATTAAGCAGGCTAATTGGTGGCAGGTGAGGTATCATGACTGGGTATAAAAGTAGCGTCCATCAAAGGCTCAGTCTTTGCAAGCAAGGATGGGTCGTGGCTCACCCCTTTGTGCCAAAATTCGTGAGAGAATTGTTAGTCAGTTCAAAAGGAACATTTCTCAATGCAAGATTGCAGAGAATTTAGGTCTTTCAACATCTACAGTACATAATATTGTGAAAAGATTCAGAGAATTCAGAGACATGCGTAAAGGGCAAGGAAACCATTGTTGAATGTGTGTGATCTTCGAGCCCTCAGGTGGCACTGCCTAAGAAACCGTCATGCTACTGTGACAATTATAGCCGCCTGGGCTTGGGAGTACTTCGGAAAACCATTGTCACTCAACACAATCTGTCGCTGCATCCAGAAATGCAACTTGAAACTGTATTATGCAAGGAGGAAGCCATACATCAACTCTATGCAGAAACACCGGCGAGTTCTCTGGGCCCGAGCTCATCTCAGAGGGACCGAAAGACTGTGGAACCGTGTGCTGTGGTCAAATGAGTCTGCATTTCAGCTAGTTTTCGGAAAAAACGGGCGTCAAGTTCTCTGTGCCAAAGATGAAAACGACCATCCAGATTGTTATCAGTGAAAGGTGCAAAAGCCAGCATTTATGGTGGTATGGGGGTGCATCAGTGCCCATGGCATGGGTGAGTTGCATGTATGTGAAGGGAGCATTGACTCTGAGGCGCATATTAGGATTTTAGAGAGACATATGTTGCCATCTAGGCGACGTCTCTTCCCAGGACGTCCATGCTTATTTCAGCAGGACAATGCCAGACAACATTCTGCACGGGCTACAACAGCGTGGCTTTGTAGACACAGAGTGCGTGTGCTGTCAGTCCAGATCTATCTCCTATCGAAAATGTATGGCGCATCATGAAGAGGAGAATCACACAACAGAGACCATGGACTGTTGAGCAGCTGAAGTCTTATATCAAGCAAGAATGGACAAAATTTCCAGTTGCAAATCTACTACAATTAGTATCCTCAGTTCCAAAGCGATTAAAAAGTGTTATTAAAAGGAAAGATGATATAACACAATGGTAAACATGCCTCTGTCCCAACTTTTGTTGAGTGTGTTGCAGCTATCAAATTCTAAATTTGTGTATCTTTACAAAATACAATTAAGTTGGTCAGTAAAACTATTGAAAATCTTTTCTTTGTACTTTTGTCAGTTAAATAAAGGTTCACGTGAATTAATATATCACTGATTTTTGTTTTTATTGCATTTTGGAAAATATCCCAACTTCTCTGGAAATGGGGTTTGTATATCTAAGTTTTCTGGTGACACTAAATTGAGTGGAAAAGCAAATTGTGGAGAGCAGACGGAGAGTCTGCAGAGAGATATAGATAGGTTAAGTGAGTAGGCAAGGGTCTTGCAGATGGAGTACAATGGTGGTAAATGTGAGCTCATCCACTTCGGAAGGAAAAATAGAAGATCAGATCATTATTTAAATGGTAAAAAATTGCAGCATGTTGCTGTGCAGAAGGACTTGAGAGTGTTGGTGCATGAATCGCAAAAGGTTGGTTTGCAGGTGCAGCAGGCTATTAAGAAGACAAATGGAATGTTGGCCTTCATTTCTAGAGGACTGAATTTAAGAGTAAGGAAGTTATGCTGCAACTGCATATGGTACTGGTGAGGCTGCATCTGGACTACTGTGTGCAGTTCTGGACTCCTTACTTGAGGAAGGATATACTGGCTTTGGAGGTGGTGCAGAGGAGGTTCACCCGGTTGATTCCATAGATGAGGGGGTTAGACTATGAGGAGAGATTGCGTTCCCTGGGACTGTACTCGCTGGAATTCAGAAGGATGAGAGGAGATCTTATATGAACATATAAAATTATGAAAGGGATAGATAAGATAGAGGCAGGAAAGTTGTTCCCACTGGTAGGTGAGACTAGAACTAGGGAACATAGCCTCAAGATTCAGGGGAGTAAATTTAGGACCAAGATAAGGAGGAACTGCTTTTCCCAAAATAGTGATAAATCTGTGGAATTCTCTGCCCAGTGAAGCAGTTGAGGCTACCTCTGTAAATATATTTAAGACCAGGTTGGATAGATTTTTGCATAGTATGGGAATCAAGGGTTATGGGGAAAAAGCAGGTAGGTGGAGATGAATCTGTGGTCAAATCAGCCATGATTTGAATGGTGGAGCAGGCTCGACGGGCCAGATAGCTAATTCCTGCTCCTATTTCTTAAGTTCTTATGTAAATGTTGATGGACTGAACAGCTGTGTCTGGAGGAATGCTCTAAAATTCCTCCTGACCTTTGTGCTTGTCTGATCAGCAGCTACAGGAAACGCTTGGTGGAGGTTATTGCTGCTAAAGGAGGTTCTACCAGTTATTTTAAAAAAAGGGTCCACATATTTTTTCCAGCCTGGGCTGTGAATGATTAAAAAAATGTGTTCAATAAAGACAAGAAGAGTACAATTGTTTGTGTTTTATTAGTTTAGGCAGATTGTGTAGCCCATTCATGTAGCCATCCAAATTTCACTTAAAAGTTTGCAATCAAGCCCGCATCTATCACTTCCATATTAGCAAAATTCTCTGAGTGAAGAAGTTTCCCTTTAATATTTCACCTTTCACTGTTAACCTAAGAACTCTAGTTCTGGTCTTAGCTAACCTCAGTGGAAAGAGCCTGCTTGCGATTACCTTATCTATGCCCTCATAATTTTGTATTCCTCTTATCAGTTTTCCCTATCATGTCCTACTGTATGGTTTCCGTTAGGGGCTATCTTGCCTGACAAATCTGCTGAAGTTATTTGAGGAAATAACAGGCAGGACAGACAAAGAGTCAGTGGATATTGTTTACTTGGATTTTCAGAAGGCCTTTGACAAGGTGCCACACACGAGGCTGCTTAACAAGATAAGAAGTATGGTATTACAGAAAAATGCTAGCATAGATAGAAGATTGGCTCACTGACAGGAAGTAAAGAGCAGGAATAAAGGGAGTCTTTCCTGATTGGCTGCCGTTGGCTAGTGGTGTTCCGCAGGGATCGGTGTTGGGACTGCTTCTTTTCACATTATGTATTAACGACTTGAATGATGGAATTGATGGCTTCGTGGCTAAGACTGCAGACAGTACAAAGATAGGAGTTGGGTGATGAGCCACTTGATGCAGGATATCCAACTTCTCACCTACTCTATTCATCACAGTAGTTAAGTGGCTAGTCTAAGTTGAGTTTCCGGTCATTGGCGACCCCCTTCCTGTTCCCTCAGAATGCTCTTGGTGAAGTCTTTGATGAATAAGTCATCAAATGTAAAGTATAGGTGATTGGATACCCCCTTGTTGGAGATAGTTATTGCCTGAAACATCTGTGGAACAAATATTGTTTACATTTATCAGCCCTTGTGTTGTCTGGGGCTTGCTGCATGTAGGTGTAGGTTGCTTCATTTGGTGAATTGAGCATTGTGCCATCATTGTTTACAGGCATATTTCTGACATTTAAGAAGGAAGTTATTGCCAAAGCAAGCAGCTGAGGATCATGTCTGAAATACTGCCCCGAGGAACACCGGCAGAGATACTGTATCTAAGCACATCTTTCCCTCTCCACCCCTTTCCACTTTCCGCAGGGATCGGTCCCTCCGTGACTCCCTGATCCATACGTCCCTCCCCACGGATCTCCCACCCGGCACTTATCCCTGTAAGCGTAAGTGCTACACCTGTCCCTGCATCTCCTCTCTTACCACCATTCAGGGCCCCAAACAGTCCTTCCAGGTGAGGCAACACTTCACTTTTGAGTCTGTTGGGGTCATCTATTGTATCCGGTTCCCGGTGCAGCCTCCTCTACATCGGTGAAACCCGACGCAGATTGGGGGACCACTTCGGCGAGCACCTCCGCTCCGTCCGCCACAACGGACAGGATCTCCCAGCAGCCACCCACTTCAACTCTGCTTCCCACTCCCATCCAAATATCCATACATGGCCTCCCCTACTGCCAGGATGAGGCTAACCTCAGGTTGGAGGAGCAACACCTCATCTACCGACTAGGTAGTCTCCAGCCCCTTGGTGTGAACATAGAATTCTCCAACTTCTGGTAATTCCCTCCCCCTCCTTTCCTCTATCCCTATGTCACTCTGCCCCCTCCCCCAGCTGCCTATCACCTCCCTCATGGTTCCGCCCCTTTCTACTACCCATTGTGTTTTCCCCTATTCCTTCTTCACCTTTCCTGCCTGTCCCTTGCTTCCCCTCCCCCACCCCTTTATCTTTCCCCTTACTGGTTTTTCACCTGGAACCTACCAGCCTTCTCCTTCCCACCCTCCTCCCACCTTCTTTATAGGGCCTCTGCCCCTTCCCTCTACAGTCCTGACGAAGGGTTCCAGCCCGAAACGTCGACTCATCATTTCCATGGATGCTGCCCGACCTGCTGAGTTCCTCCAGCGTGTTGTGAGTGTTACTGTATCCTGGGGCTGGGATGTTAGACCTCCTGTACCTACGGCCACTTTCTTTGTGCAGTATGATCCCATCCACTGGAGTGATTTCTGTTTGATGCTGATGCTGTGAGAAACATTTCCAGCTTTGGAGAATGCTGACAGCTGCCTTCACTTCAAATAATGCACAGGCTCCTTCCAGATTACATGTGCAATGCCAACCGAGATTACGTGCTGAAGGCTTGAGTTGTCTATACTTAATATTTCTGGGTGTTTGCTTCTATTGTATTGTAACTGAGTAACACATGTAAAGTTTACTTGTTTATTTTTGCAGGTAACTGTTGATAAATGGGAGCCTTTAATGAATAATTTGGGGCATGTTTGTAGGAAACTCAAGTAAGTACCTATGAAAAAATGTCAAATTCACTTTCCGTGTGTTTTTTTTTCAGTCCTCACTAGTGAGTAGTGGTCATTTTCTTTCGCTGTTTGAGGCAGGTACAATTGGAACATTTAAAAGTCATCTGGATAGGTACAGGGAACGGGGAGGTCTGGATGCTGTAGGCCATATGCAGGCTGATGGGACTCACTGTCTGAGCAACACAGCTGACATGAGCAAGTTGGGCCGAAGGGCCTGTTTCTATGCTATATGACTGACACTAAGATCAAGGCTGATTCTCTGTTTCGATACCATTTTCTTGGAGTCTTCCCATACACCTCTTGGAAATGTAGTTGGGTTTTGATTGTCATTGTAAAATTTACTGTAATTAATTTGGAGTATAAATAAGCTAATTACTTCATGTCACTCTGTCCTCCCCCCATCCCCTCGAATGGAATCAGTTAACAAGTCCATAAAGCAAACCAACACATATGCATTAAGGTTTGTTTGGAAGGGATAGTGATAAGAACTATGTGAATTATGTATTGAACCATGGTTTGACCACACTTTGTGTGCATTTTGGATCACCATAAAGAGGTGTGCAGGGTTCAGCAAAGGCACCAGAAACAGAAAGGCATTTGTTTCAGGGATCAATGAAGACTGACCGGGTTCCTTCCTCAAGAAGGTGACAACAGGACTTATTAAAATTAATGAAGAAGTTGAACTTGGGCCTGTTGTGCCTAAGTGTCAGTGTAACATGACTTCATAATTCCCACTACAAGTGGCACAGATCTGTCCAGTGCTGTTAGAGATCACTGCCTGTGATTACCCGTTGCCAGGAGCCACACGTTCTGGATGCTGTGAGGATTTTGTTTGCGCAAAGATTTGCACACTGCAGTGGTGAGGCTGAGCTGCAGCAGAGCCATTAAAGTTACTGGCACATGTTTCACGTCTTAGAATAAGCAAAATACAATAGCAGCATAGCCAACATTTTTAATCCTTCTCCACCGCCAAACAGTCACTGCCTAGTGGATGCCCAGAATCTGATAGTTGGTTTATCTGCAGAACATTGGGAATCATAGCAAGACTGGGGTCTTTTGATAGATTCCTGTGGCAGAAGTCATGGCTAGATGGGGTCCTACCCTAAGCATGGGGCTTCATGCGTAATCACAAAATACTGAAATTTACCTGCAAAATAAGAGAATAGTAACTAACCTACCAGCATCCCCTTGTTGAACTATCCCTACCTATATAGAACAGTACAGTATAGGAAGTATTGCTGTCCTTAAAGCAAAGAAAGTTTAATAGAGGAGCTGAAAATAGATGAATAACCTTAAAATTAAAGAAAAGGAGGAACTGCTTGCTGTGGCAGTGAGCTGAGGGCATGGAATCTCAGAATAGTGAAAGAGAATGGCCAAAATGGAGAGGGGAGAGTTTAATGTGGTTTGGAACATAATCCTTGAGGAGTAAGTAGACAGTGCAAAAGGACTTGGGAGTCTTGGTGCAGCATTCCCTACAGGTGAACTTGAAGGTTGAGTTGATAGTAGGGAAGGCAAATACAATGTTAGGATATGTTAGGATTCATTTCAAGAGGGCAGACATATTACAGCAAGGATGTAATGCTGAGGCTTAATAAGACATTGGTTAGACCACACTTGGAGTAGGTGGTTTTGGGCCCCCTTATCTAAGAGAAGATGTGCTGGCATTGGAGAAGGTTCAGAGGAGGTTCATGAGAATGATCCCAGTAATGAAAGGATTAATGTACAATATGAAAAGCGTTTAATAGCTCTGGGCATGCACTCACTGGAGTTTAGTAGAATGAGGGGGAATCTCGCTGAAATCACTGGCATACCGAGGTCTAGATGCATTGGACATAGAGATGATGTTTCCAATAGTTGTGGAGACTAGGATGGGTTGGGTGGTGTAGGTGAGGAGAATCAGGCTCAGAATGCAAGGACATCCCTTTAGAACAGAGATGAGGAATTTCTTTTGCCAGAGGGTGGTGAATGTATGGAATTCATTGCCACAAACGACTGTGGAGACCAAGTCATTGGGTATATTTTAAACGGAGGTTGATAGGTTAGTGATTAGTTAGGACATCAAAGGTTACTGGGAGAAGGCAGAAGAATGGAATTGAGAGGATTCATGAATGCTGATTCATTGTTTAATGCCAGAGCAGACTTGATGGGGTGAATGGCCTAATTCTGCTCCTGTGTCTTATGACTTGTAAATGTTGGAAAGGAAACATATGCAAGGTATGAGGAACACACAGGGGAGTGAGTCTAACCAGAGGGCTCTAACAGCTAGTACAAGGAACCAAATGGCTTCCTCCCACACTGACTGATTTCGCCACCCTTCCAGTTTCTGCATGTTGTTCAATGTGTTGTGTATGTAGATGGCCATTCTTAACTCTCAATGTTTTGACAATTAACAGAACTTCTGCTTCTGTTTTAGGAAGTACGATGAAGCATTAGATTATCACCACCAAGCCCTCGTCCTCATTCCTCAGAATGCATCCACTTATTCTGCCATAGGTTATGTGCTGAGTCTGAAGGGCAACTTCGAGAGTGCCATTAACTATTTTCATACGGTATGCCTTTTGATTTCTTGAGAAACACTCAGACATTAACACACTTTATAATTCACACACTATTCTATTTGTTACTAATGTATTTTGAGTTAAATATTTCTATGTTTTTCATTGAAATACATAAGCACTTAATACACCTTTCAAGGATAATCGGAACTGGTATTCTGAGTGATGCTCATTGGTTGAAAGTCTGTCTTGTCTGGTGATGGTAAGGGTTTGTCACAATGAAAATGGTTGGTCTGATAACTGGGGGAACATCAGAAGAACAGAGAAGAGAGCTCAACGTGGCCTGGTTCAGTGCTTGAAGCTGAGAGTGTTTGAAACATAATGTGTTCTGTTCTTTAGCACTGACTTGCCACATCAACTAGAGCACGAGTTTGTCAAGCTGAAAAGCCGATTGTAAAATGATAATATTGGATAGCACTGTTTATGCCTTTCTGCTGGTTGCACAGCCCATAGTGGGGGAACCCCGTCACCACCTCCCTCACCTTCAGAAACCATTCTTAAAAGTTCCATCTGTGCTTTCCCTTGTGTGCGAAGCAATTGTAAAGAACTTTCATCTCATCACTGAACTGACAGAATTACACTGGAACATGGAGGAAGAGGTACAATTAGATGACAATGATCGCTGGTAAAATCATGGTGGGGCAAAGTGTTAACATCAGTGAACACAGTGATGCAGAAGTAGGGATCAAAAACTCCAAGGCTGACGGTCGAGAAGTGTCAGGGCTGAAGTATGGTGGAGAAATGTGGGCTAGGGGTTTGAAGGTGACCAAGATTTAAATGTGCTACAGTGAAAGCCAGTGTGGATTAGAGAAGATGAGTGTTACATTGTAAGCACAATCAGCATGGAGTAGTTCGAAAGTCAGAGCCCTGACTTTTGTATGTGCATTTCTTCCCCTCTGCTGGCTGAGATTACTTAAATCCTTCATTTAGTGCCGTGAAAGCCTCAATTCGCTACAGCTTGTGTCAGGCTGACACAGCAGCAAATAATCTGCTGCTTTGGGCACTGTTGGGAAGTATTTCTCCTGAATTCACCTGAGGCATCAGAAAAGGTGTCTGCTACTTGAAATGCTCTTCATTTACATTGGGTGTCCATAAATTGTGTGTAGATCTGTAAAATGTGCTGTGGTCCCACTGCAGTTGTGCCCGTATTTGTATATCAATACAAATATACGTTAATGTATATCAATGAATAGATTCTTTGCTCCCAAGCACAGACTCCCACAGGAGCATGCTACCATTGAACACTGATATAAATCTTCATTTCCCTTGTCATTTGGATGGAAAACTAAGCTACTTTGGTTACTCTTTGTAATGCTGCATGAGAAATCACCAGCCTATGGTGGGTGTGTGTGTGTGTGTGGCTATTTGTAGAATAATCCCTTCAATTCCACTCCCCCTGCATGTTTCCTGTATGCCTGAAATCATCCTCTCAAATATTCTGTTCTGGTCAAAAGCTGTACCTGATTCTGACTGCTGTTTAAGTGAGTTCCAAATTGTAATCTATTCTTGGGAGTAAAATCCTTGCACCCCAATCATTTTTAAAGATAGAGATTAGCTTTATTTGTCACATGCACATCAAAACATGGGTTTGGTGAGTGAAACGGAAGCCATTGATTACGAATAAGCACACTAACCATTTATTAACAAACAGTAAAAGATTCGACCATGCATCTTAAGCCCCCCCCCCCCCCCGCGATAGGTCTTCAACACTGGTCGTGACCTCAGTGTGAAAATGAATGCCTGGGGAGAAAAAGAAAGGAGGCTGAGCCTCCTGCAGTGCTCTTCTTACACCCCTGAGATGCCTGAAACCGGACACCGGTGCCGTGGCATACTAGGCAACAAGTGGTGAAGAGCTGCTGCACCCTTCAAACAGGCCAATCGATGACTGGCACGGTAGAAGCAACTTTCGACCGACAAGTAAATTAACCCCCCACATGAAATGCATCAAGGATGTGCTGGAGGCAGCCGGCAAGTGTCACAACTTACTAACCGTAACCCATAATGTCTTTGGAATGTGGGAGGAAACTCCTTATCAGACCGTGGCAGGAATTGTACTTCAATCACTGGCACTGTAAAGTGTTCCACTACTGCTACGCTAATGTGTTGCCCATTTGCTGATAAGTTAAGACAGAAGCTTGAACAAAACATCTTTTCAGACGCAGGTTTGGAAGGTTATGTTAGCTGATGATAGTAAACTAGTCTGGGAGCTCCTTCCTGTGCTCACATCAGTTAATCTACAAGAGACAACCTCATTCTTATGAGGAGGTATTGAAACCAAGTAACCTGGAGTAAATTTTTGTACATTGAGATGGGCAGATTCACAGTGGGCTCTGCCACCACTCAGCCTCATCAACTAAGAGTCACTCAGTTGTCCATGAATCAAATAAATCTCCAAAACCCCTGTAAATATTTCTGTGCCAACCTATGTGAGTGAGGAAAATAATTCTCACCACACTCCAATACAGTACATAAATCTACGGGTAGATTTCCCCCCCCCCCACCCCCTCTCAAGCAAACACTACCATTTAGAAGCTACTTTGCACATAACTGCTGGGCTTTAAATGCCTTTTCGCTGAACGATTTGAACCTTACTTACTTTTTCTTCTCCAGGCCCTGGGTCTCCGTCGAGATGATACCTTTTCAGTTACAATGCTTGGTCATTGCATCGAAATGTACATTGGGGATGCAGACGCTTATATTGGTGAGCAAACTTCCGCAGGTTTTTGGAACATTATTTAGGCTTTTGTATACAGTACTGTGCAAATCTCTTAGATATATATATATAGCTAGGGTACCTAAGACTTTTGCACAGTACTGTATTTGTCAATGTGGAGCAGAATGTAAGTTTGTAAATCTGGCGGAAGCAAAGGATATTGGGAATGGCGAGGGAAGAGCGCTGCGGGAGGAGTGTGGGACAGGGGACAGAAAGGAGTGCTGGAGTGGTGTGTGGCGTGGGTGCAGACACACCCAGCCCTGAGACACCAGGCAAGGGCATTTGATTCCGAACAATTGGTTTATTGATCATGACAGAATATCTGTCTGGTGCTTCCCACTCCACCCCCTCTCCTTTCCCCTTTTTCTAACCATGATTCCCTTCCCCCTACCCCCTTCCCAATCGCCATCCATAATAGAGACCCATATCAGAATCAGGTTTATCATCACTCACATATGACATGAATTTTTTTTGGGCGGCAGTGGTCTAGTGCAGTGCATAAAATTACTACAGTACTGTGCAAAAGTCTTAGGCACCTTAGCTATATATATGTGGTAAGACTTTTGCACATTACTGTGTGTGTCAAAGTGGCGTCTGTAAACTGCCGGTTTGTATTTGTTTCATTAGTCCAAGTTGCATGGACTGTGCTGTTGTACCTGAATCTCAAACTGCACTTACTACTTAGAAACATAAACACATAGAAAACCTACAGCACAATACAGGCCCTTCGGCCCACAAAGCTGTGACAAACATGTCCTTACCTTAGAAATTACCTAGGGTTACCCATAGCCCTCTATTTTTCTAAGCTCCTTGTTCCTACCCAGGAGTCTCTTGAAAGACCCTATTGTATCCACCTCCACCACCGTCGCCGGCAGCCCATTCCAAGCATTCACCACTCTCTGTGTAAAAACTTACCCCTGACATCTCCTCTGTACCTACTTCCAAGCACCTTAAAACTGTGCCCTCTCGTGCTAGCCATTTTAGCCCTGGGAAAAAGCCTCTGACTATCCACACAAACAATGCCTCTCATCATCTTATACACCTCTATCAGGTCACCTTTCACCCTCTGTCGCTCCAAGGAGAAAAGGCCGAGTTCACTCAACGTTTTCTCATAAGGCATACTGATTGTTAGTCCCAGACTGCACTGTTGTTCCTGAATCTCACCCTGCATGGACTGCACAGTTTGTCCCTGGTCCTGACCTGCATGGACGACTTTGTTGGTCCTGAAACCTGACCTGTGCAGACTGAATTGTTTGCCCCGAAGTCTGACCCGCACAGACTGAGTTGTTGGTCCTGAATTCTGACCTGCACAGACTGAATTGTTCCCAAATCCCAACTTGAACTGACAGAACGTTGATCCGTCCTGACCTGCACCGATTTCACAGATGTTCATGGATCCCGACGCGTGCAAGAACTGCACTTTTGCCCACTAGTGCTGACTTGAATGGATTGCACTGTTGGTCCCTAATCGCACCCCACAGGGACAGCACTGTTGGTCTCTGGCGCGAAGCCAGTACCTTTTGACTTGATACCACTGAGCCAAGCTAACCTCTGTCTGTGATCCCTTGAGTATGTCCTAATTAGCTCAGGAGAGATAGTGTAATTGCCAAGTATTTACTTCCTGACAGTGTTTATAGAAGAGCCTCGATATGTCTCTGAATCCTTCTGGGGTATGAAATGTTTGGCCCATTGTGACTTGGGATTGTCACCAAGGAAAATGTTCCATTTGTTGCAGGGACAGAGATAAAGGAGAAACTCGGGTGTTACGAGCTCGACTTGTCTGCGATGAAGGCGCCCATGATCAAGAAAATGATCTACTGCTCTTGGGAGGAGAGGGAGAGGGAAAGTGACACAGAGTTTCAGAGACCGCCCCTGGAAGAGAGTGGCATCATGGCTCTAGAGACCCCACCCCAGCAGAGTAAAGCAGCGAACCCCAGGCCTGCCCCTGAGGACACCCCACTTTTCATGGAGATGAACGAAAGTGACATGATGTTAGAAACATCCTTGTCCGACCAGAGCAACTGAGTGCTTCGTGACCAAGAACCTTGGAACCTTTCGCTGCCTTACAGTGGGCTGGCAGGTCTGAGCAGTACTTATTCTGAGAGTAGACCAGCTGGGAAGCTGAAGACTCGTGGATACTGAGCCACTCCTCTTGCACCAATTTCCAGCAACTGAGTGATAAATGAATAACTTGCTATTGAATGATCCTGTGGTCATCTGCTAGGTACAGGTTGATCAAGTGGTATATCGCAATGTTAATCTGTCAATTCATTGTATTAAAATCTCAAATAACCCTGTGCTGTACGTCGTTCCATCCTTAACCAGGCACTCATCTCGGTATGTCAGCTAATGTCAGGTTATCTAGTCTGTACTTCTGGGTTACCTTACGGTTTCAGACCACCTCTGCTGGTGCTGTAGAGTGTTGGAATAAGCCCTTGTCAGACTTCTCAACAACATAGTCAAAGACCTAAGTCAGTTTTCTGGTTCTGTTCTTGCCTTTTGCCACATTTTGTGTGCCTTTGTCAACTGAGTCAAAGTTGTATTTATACCAAGTCTGGTCCAGCTTGTACATGGATGTCTCTCTGACTTTCACTAAGTACAATATTCCTCAATCCTCTCTGCTGTTTCTCCTTGCTCACACCCTATGCCCTTGGAAATTACAGATGAAAAGTAATCGTTTGCCCTCGAATTCCAAAGCCTACTCTTCAACTGTTGGCTGTTTCCACCCTGCTTTTGTTCCTTCCACTAGGCAGCATTTTACCTTTATTAACCTTTGAAACCTGCTTAAATCTCATAGTAGCCAAATTGATACTTCTGCAAGTTTTCCTATAACTGGTATGGAGCAGCAGCCTGTGTAATGGATAGACTGCAGTACACACTCCAATGAAAGTCTGACGAGTGCACCGATAGTTTTATAGCAATTTCTTTAGCGATAAGCCTTGCCTGGAACACACCACCAAGGATGTGGCGCAGACAGATGCAGTAAGGAGATTTAAGAAGCTACTGACATGATGAAGGAAGCCTCGTACACCACCAAATATGTAGGACCTTCATTGCTGCCCTACACATTAGCATCATAATGGGCAGTAACATAACCACTTGAATGAAAGAGAAATGTAGGGCTGTGCAGGAGGGAAGCGTTAAGTTGATCTTGGGAGTAGGTTAAAAGGTCAGCATTACATTGTGGTCTGAAGGGCCTGTAATGTTCAATGTAGGGAGGGTATTCATGCCTGAGATGGGGAGTTGCCCAGTGCTGTTGGGAAGAGATGAGATATTTTAGCAAAGAATGGGGAGTCCTTTCAACATACCTCAGTCTGAGTCAAAAGCTCTCAAGGATGTGATGGTTCCTTACTGTTCACTTTGTGGGGATTACCATAAGCCCATTGATTCTCCTACCATCCACCTACGCTTGGTAATTTACTGTGGCCAGTTAACCTATTGATCACCACTACTTTCAGAACGGCCAGAGAAGCCCACACGGTCGTGGTCACTAACTGTAAAGTGAAGCACCCAAGAGAAGCCATGCAAACGCAGGGTTTGTAAACTGGAGCACCCAGGGAAGCCCATGCAAATTTGGCATGCCAACTTCACACAGTATTTCCTAACTGTTAAAAGACTATAGAAGCAGAATTAGGCATTTGGCCCTTCGAGTTTGCTGCACCATTTCATCATGGCTGATCCAATTTTCCTCTCAACCCCAATCGCTTGCCTTCTCCCCGTATCCCTTCATGCCCTGACCAATCAAGAATCTATCAACCTCCACCCTAAATATAAATAAAGACACCTCCACTGCTGCCTGTGACAAAGAATTCCTCAGATTCACTACTCTCTGGCTAAAGAAATCCCGCCTCGTCTCTGTTCTTAAATGACGCCCCTCTATTCTGAGGCCGTGTCCTCTGGTCTTAGACTCTCCCACCATAGGAAACATCCTCTCCACATCCACTCTAACAATGCCTTTCACCGTTCAATAGATTTCAATGATGTCACCGCTCATTCTTCTGAATTCCAGCGAATACAGGGCCAGAGGCATCAAATGCTCTTTATATGATAAGCCATTCAATCCTGGAATCATTTTTGTGAACCTCCTTTGAACCCTGTCCAGTTTCAGCACATCCTTTCTGAGATAAGCAGCCCAAAAAGTACTCATGCTGCATCTTGGGGTTCAGTATAGATCATTAAAATGTCATGAATTGGTGTAGAGGCTAATGGAATGCTGTCTTTACTGGAACAGGAAGAGAAGGGATAGATCTTTTGCTACAACCATACAAAGCCCTGGTTAAGCCACACTTGCTCTCTAGTCCGTTCCTGAGGGAATCAGACAAATTTTAACTCTGGTCCCCAGTTTACTGGGCAGCAGATGATCATCACATTTACACCAGACACACACCTATCTACCGACCCTCTGACTTCACTTGCTCAAAGCCAATTTTATCTCTTTTCCATTGTGTTTACAAAAAATAACGAAGTAGAAGCATTACATCTACTTCTCTCTCTATAGGTGAAGTGTGACCTGTTGAATTTTCCCAGGTGTAATACTTTCAGGATTTATGAAATCTTGCCTTAAGTTCAGACTTTTGTATAAATTACGAGCTGCAGCTGATTCTTGAGAATTGAGGCAGTTGGGACTGATAATTCCTTAACATTCTGAAGATCAAAGAGGGCATGGAGAGAGGCTAAGAATAAAGTATTCCTTCTGGTTAGAGAATGTAGGACCAGGGTATGGTCCAAGCTTCTGCTTTTTTACTTGTTTTTTGTTTTCAAGACTCAATTCCTCAGAAAGAAGAGGCATTGGTGAGCTTTTTCTGGTTGTGTATGACGTGCTGTGGGACCATGAGAGGTGGTGTGAGTTGTGCATTTCCATGAGTCTGAAACTGCTTACAATTTCCACTGCCGTGCCACCAACATAAAGAGGGGTGTGAGTGATGCGAGTTCTCCTGAAGCCAATAACTATCTCCTTTGTCTTGTTGACATTGAGGAAGAGGTTATTTACTTTGCACCAGGTCTTGAGCTCTTCCACCTTCTCTCTGTAGGCCGTCCCATCATTGTTGGTGATGAGCCTCACTATTGTTGTGTCGTTGGAGAACTCGACAACGTGATGACTCGGGGGTGTTGGGCCGTGTGGTCATGCGTGGGCTCGGCACACAGCCTCGAGGGCACCCATGTTGACGATGGGAGAGAGGAGCGGATGTGTTTATTCAGAAATACACCACAGTAACAGGCCCTTCTAATCCCTGAGCCCACGCTACAATTACATCCATGTGACCAATTAAGCTACTGACATGTATGTCTTTGGAATGTGAAAGGACACATACAAACTCCTTACCGACAGTGGCAGGAATTGAACCCATGTCGCTGGCACTGTAATAGCAATACACTAACCACCACGCTATTGTAGTCTGTCCGACATTTACATGGTGCTATTGTATGTGGTGCAAGGAGCTCCAAAATGGCCATTGGTGCTGAGGTTAAATATTGAGTTCATATCTGAGATCCTTGTGTGTTAACCAAAGCTAATAAGGGTTATTTGCAAAGTGTGTGCTGCTGCTAACAGTGAGAAGAGGCCAACTTGCCACAAAGACTGCTGGAAGAGAATGGATCCATGCAGTGTCAAGAATTTTTGAAAATGTTAAGCATTGTGTGTTCAAAAGGTAAGAAGCGGGAGGTTTTTCTCCCCTCTTAATTACGCTGCTGTATTTTTTTTATCCTGATATTTTGGAGTCCGGTTTTCCATTCGGAAAATTTTTATAGGATGAGATAAGAAGTAAAGCAGGTGAGAGTCACTCTGAAGGGAAAAATACCGTACGTATGAGACACAAGAGACTGCAGATGCTGGAATCTAAAGCAACAAACAATCTGCTTTGTTACACCATACACGCGATCCTTGTTTCTAAAAGACAATAGAAGGTGAGGCTTTTGAATATGCTAATCCCTGGTGGTAAATGGAATTGGAATACAGATTAGTTTGTTGGTTCTGACTCTAGGTGAGGTATAGCAATACTAACAATTGTACGTCTTCTAACACCTTTCAGTTTGTCTTAAAACAAGCTTTAGTCAATTGAATTGTTATTAAAATATTCTACTGTTTCTGACACAGGTGGTAGCTTGTTTGTTAATATTGGAGCTCACAGCAAAGTGCTAGAATTGTTTGCTGAGGGATAAATATTGAACAGAAGGATCAAGGGAATGTTCCTGGACTTCACTGTCATTCATCTGCAATCAAACAAACTCTCATTCCCTCCCATCTGTAGGACAGCCTCTGCCCCTCAGTACTGTACAGGACTATCAGACTTTGGTACTGGGGTTTGAACTAACCACCATCTGGTTAAGCAGCAAGAGTATTACTGGACAAGCCCTAACCGAATCCCCTGTGAGATCAATGGAGGATGGAGGACTGGGGTGTATCCTCATTAACACATCTGTTTTAATGTCCTACAATGAAATTGCACGGGATGGGAGATGGGGTGCAAGTGACTAGGCTTTGTGGGGCTGGTGGAGGCATTACAAGCTTATGGTGTCTGATGAGAGTATGTACAGGCCACCCAGTGTGGCAGCTTCTACAGTCTGTGGGTCTACTGTACTGCCCTCAGCCCCATCCTCACCTTCACTCTTACTCTGAACCCCATCCTCATCCTCACCATGACATCACTGATGGTCAACATCTCTCACCGTATAACTTCAATGGCCACTGCTGACATTTCTGTTTCCTTCCCTGAGCCCTGGGGTTGGGAAGGAGGGAGGGGAAGGCATGAAACAATGCATTGTCATTTTGGGGGACTTTAACCAAGTCAGCTTGAAAAAGCCTCTAAATAATTATCACCAACAAATCACCTGAAGTACCAGAGGCACCAACACAATGGACCACAGTTACTCCACCATCACGAACGCTTACCGTTTTATCTCACACCCAGACTTTGAAAAGTCTGATTACCTTTGCTGTACTTCTGCTCCCTGAGTACTGTATAGCGAAGACTGAAGACTGCAGCATCAGCAGTGAGGACCATGAAGATATGGACAAGGAAGACTCAGGAGCTCTTACATGACTGCTTTGAATTGGTGGACTGGGCTGTATTCAGGGACTCAATGTCGAGCCTGAATAAGTATTTCACAACTGGCACTGACTTCATTAAAACCTGTGTGGATGTGTGTGTGCCTATGAAAACATACTCAAATCAAAAGCTGTAGATGAATCAGAACCAAGTTAGGAAAACTTGTGACGTGAAATTTGTTAACTTAGCAGCAGCAGTTTAATGCAATACATAATATGGAAGAGAAAAAAAAAAAATCAATTACAGTATATGTATAATGAATACATTTTTTTAAATGTGCAAAAAACAAAAACTGTGTATTAAAAAAAGTGAGGTAGTGACCAAGGGTTCAATGTCCATTCAGGAATCGGATGGCAGAGGGAAGGAAGCTGTTCCTGAATTGCTGAGTGTGTGCCTTCAGGCTTCTGTACCTCCTACCTGATGGTAGGAGTGAGAAAAGGGTATGCCCTTTGTGCTGGGGGTCCTTAATAATGGAAGCTGCCTTTCTGAGACACCACTCCTTGAAGATATCCTGGATACTTTGTAGCCTAGTATCCAAGATGGAGCTGACTAGATTTACAACCCTCTGCAGCTTCTTCTGGTCCTGTGCAGTAGTCCCCACCCCCCATAACAGACAGTGATGCAGCCTGTCAGAATGCTCTCCACAGTGCATCTATAGAAGTTTTTGAGTGTATTTGTTGACATGCCAAATCTCTTCAGACTCCTAATGAAGTATAGCCACTGTCTTGCCTTCTTTATAACTACATTGATATGTTGGGCCCAGGTTAGATCCTGAGAGATCTTGACATCCAGGAACTTGAAACTGCTCACTCTTCACTTCTGATCCCTCTATGAGGATTGATGTATTCCTTAGTCTTACTCTTCCTGAAGTCCAGAATGAGCTCTTTCATCTTACTGATGTTGAGTGCCAGGTTGTTGCTGCAGCATCATTCCACTAGTTGGCATATCTCACTCCTGTACTCCATCTAGTCACCATCTGAGATTCTACCAACAATAGTTGTATCATCAGCAAATTTATAGTTGGTATTTGAGTCGTGCCTAGCCGCACAGTCATGTACATTAGAAAGTAGAGCAGTGGGCTAAACACACCCCTGAGGTGTGCCAATGTTGATCATCAGCGAGGAGGAGATGTTATCACCAATCCACACAGACTGTGGTCTTCCAGTTAGGAAATCGAGGATCCAATTGCAGAGGGAGGTACAGAGACCCAGGTTCTGCAATTTCTCAGTCAGGATTGTGGGAATGATGGTATTAAATGCTGAGCTACAGTCAATGAACAGCATCCTGATGTAGGTGTTTGTGTTATCCAGGTGGTCTAAAGCCATGTGGAGAGCCATTGTGATTGCGTCTGCCGTTGACCTATTGTGGCAATAGGCAAATTGCGTTGAGTCCAGGTCCTTGCAGGAGTTCAGTCTAGTCATGACCAACCTCTCAAAGCATTTCATCACTGTTGATGTGAGTGCTACTGGGCGATAGTCACTAAGGCAGCCCACATTATTCTTCTTAGGCACTAGTATAATTGTTGCCTTTTTGAAGCAAGTGGGAATTTTCTCCCGTAGCAATGAGAGGTTGAAAATGTCCTTGAATACTCCCACCAGTTGGTTGGCATAGGTTTTCAGAGCCTTACCAGGTACTCCATTGGGACCTTCCGCCTTGCGAGGGTTCACCCTCTTTAAAGACAGCCTAACATTGGCCTCTGAGACAGAGATCACAGGGTCATCAGGCGCATCAGGGATCTTCACAGCTGTAGTTATATTCTCCCTTTCAAAGCGTGCATAGAAGGCGTTGAGTTCATCTGGTATGAAGCATCGCTGCCATTCATGCTACTGGTGTTCTCATAGGAACCTCATGCAGGAGGTTCATAGTCTGCTGAGGGCTAAATCTGTGGCATTCAAATCTGATGACCCAGGATGATACAAGTAAATCTGGTGCAACTTATGGAGGGCCATCTCAAGAGCAAAGGAACAGCTCTGAATGAGGTTAGAGGCAGAATCGGATGCACGTAAACCCTGGCAGGTTTTCAGGCCATTACTTCATGCAAAGTGAAGCTTATCATCATGAATGGCAGTGTTGCCTCACTCCCAGGTGACCTCAACGCCTTTTATGCACTGCTTTGAAAGGGAGAATAAAACTACAACTATGAGGATCCCTGCAGCACCCAGTAACATTGTGATCTCTGTCTTGGAGGCCGATGTCAGGCTGTCTTGTAAGAGGGTGACAGGCTCTGAAGGATTACCTGGTAGGACTCTGTCAACCAACTGGTGGGAGTATTAAAAGACATGTTCTATCTCTCTTTGCCACAGTCGGAAGTTCCCACCTGCTTCAAAAAAAGCAACAAGTATATCAGTGCCAAAGAAGAGCAGGGTGATCTGCCCGAATGACTATCGTCACCATACAACACTCCCTCAGTCACCATCTTCCAGATAACCCACAAAAATGTCTATTTTACTTCTTTTATGTCTGCTTTTCATCTTCAATGTGTTTCTAGGACTGTAAGGACCTGTGATTTACAGTCTGGAGATCAACTGAATGACCCAGCGCTTCGTTGTCTCTGAGAAGGTTCCAGGATGTGAGCGTGTATTTGGATAACCTCGACTTAGGTACAGGGTGAGAGCTGAAGTTCAACTCCATTTTGCAGATTAAAGAGTCAAGGAAGATTGAGACATCAAACCGAATGCGGAAGGCGAGTGAGGGTTCAGTGCCGACTGCCCTCCTTTCGATCACTGCTGGAGAAGGAGTCTAGGTGGCTCACTGTGGCAGGCGGGTGGGCCTCTGTACTCACGAGATGTCTCTTCGTTGATGCAGGAGGATGTTATCGTCATTCTGTGTTATGGACTATGGACTTTTTCAGACATATGGTTTTTATGTTGCAAGTTTTTTGCCTGCTCCCTTCCATTTTGTTGTGCGACAGGAAGGGTTCGGGGGGATTGATGTTCTTGTTGTGTTTTGTTAGTTTTTTGTGCGGGGTAGGGGGGGTTTGAGTGGGGGTTAATGTTCTTGTGTTTTAGTTTTTTTGTGTGGGGTGGGGGGGTTGGGGGGGGTTAATATTCTTATGTTTTGTTAGTTTTTTGTTCCGTTTGGGGAGGTTAATGTTCTTCTGTTTTGTTAGCTTTTTTGTGTGGAGTGAGAGGGGTTTGGGGGATTGGGGTTGATGTTCTTGTTGTGTTTTGTTAGTTTTTTGTCCAGGATGAGGGGGAGTTTGGGAGGAGGTTGATGTTACATAGAAACATAGAAAAACTACAGCACAATACAGGCCCTTCGGCCCACAATGCTGTGCTGAACATGTACTTACTTTAGAAATTACCTAGGGTTACCCATAGCCCTCTATTTTTCTAAGCTCCATGTACCTATCCAAGAGTATCTTAAAAGACCCTATTGTATCCGCTTCCACCACTGTCACCGGCAGCCCATTCCACGCACTCACCACTCTCTGCATAAAAAAACTTACCCCTGACATCTCCTCTGCACCTATTTCCAAGCACCTTCAAACTATGCCCTCTCATGCTAGCCATTTCATCCCTGGGAAAAAAACTTCTGACTATCCACATGACCAGTGCCTCTTATCATTTTATACACCTCTATCAGGTCACCTCTCATCCTCCGTCGCTCCAAGGAGAAAAGGCCGGGTTCACTCAAACTATTCTCATAAGGCATGTTCCCCAATCCAGGTAACATCCTTGTAAATCTCCTCTGCACCCTTTCTATGGTTTCCACATCCTTCCTGTAATGAGGTGACCGGAATTGAGCACAGTACTCCAAGTGGGGTCTGACCAGGGTCCTATATAGCTGTAACATTACCTCTTGGCTCTTGAACTCAATCCCAAGGTTGATGAAGACACTGTATGCCTTCTTTATCACACGGACAACATGCGTAGCAGCTTTGAGTGTCCTCTGGACTAAGACCCCAAGATCCCTCTGATCCTCCACACTGCCAAGAGTCTTACCATTAATACTATATTCTGCCATCATATTTGACCTACCAAATTAAAGCACCTCATATTTATCTGGGTTGAACTCCATCTGCCGCTTATCAGCCCTTACATTCTCAATAAGCCTTGCATGGGGTACCTTATCAAATGCCTTGTTGAAATCCATATACACTACATCTACTACTCTACCTTCATCAATGTGTTTAGTCACATCCTCATAAAATTCAATCAGGCTCATAAGGGACGACCTGCCTTTGACAAAGCCATGCTGACTTTTCCTAATCATATTATGCCTCTCCAAATGTTCATAAATCCTGCCTGTCAGGATCTTCTCCATCAATTTACTAACCACTGAAGTAAGACTCACTGGTCTATAATTTCCTGGGCTATCTCATCTCCTTTTCTTGAATAAGGGAACAACATCTGCAACCCTCCAATCGTCCAGAACCTCTCCCATCCCCATTAATGATGCAAAGATCATTGCCAGAGGCTCAGCAATCTCTTCCCTCACCTCCCACAGTAGCGTGGGGTATATCTGTCCGGTCCAGGTGACTTATTCAACTTGATGCTTTGCAAAAGCTCCAGCACATCCTCTCTCTTAATGCCAATGTGCTCAAGCTTTTCAGTCCGCTGTAAGTCATTCCTACAATCGCCAAGATCTTTTTCTATAGTGAATACTGAAGCAAAGTATTCATTAAGTACCTCCGCAACCTCTTCTGGTTCCATACACACTTTTCCACTGTCACATTTGATTGGTCCTATTCTGTCGCGTCTTATCCTCTTGCGCTTCACATACTTGTAGAATGCCTTTGGGGTTTTCCTTAATCCTGCTCGCCAAGGCCTTCTACACCAAGGTTTGGAAGGGTTGTTGTTCTTGTTGTTTTTTGTTAGTTTTTTTCTGTGGGGTGAGGGGGGGGGTTTGGGGGGGATTGATGTTTTTATGTTTTGTTAGTTTTTTGTTTGGGGTGAGGGGAGTTTGGTGGGGTTGATGTTCATGTGTTATGTTAGCTTTTTGCGAGGGGTGATGGGGCATTTGGGGGGGTTGATGTTCTAGTGTTTTGTTAGTTTTTGTGGGGGGTGAGGGGTGGTTGGGGGGTTGATGTTCTTGTGTTTTGTTAGTTCTTTGTGGGGGGTGAGGAGGGTTTGGGGGAGTTGATGTTCTAGTGTTTTGTTAGTTTTTGTGGGGGATGAGGGGTGTTTGGGGGGTTGATGTTCTTATGTTTCGTTAGTGTTTTTCTGGGGGAAGGGAGTTTGGGGGGGGTTTGATCTTTTTGTGTTTCGTTAGTTTTTTGTTCGGGGTGAGGGGGTGTTTGGGGGGGTTGATGTTCTTGTGTTTTGTTAGGTTTTTTGTGGGGTGTGAGGGGGTTTGGGGGTTGATCTTGTGTTTTGTTAGTTTTTAGTGGGGGGTGAGGGGGTGTTTGGGGGGGTTGATGTTCTTGTGTTTTGTTAGTTTTTTGTGGGGGGTGACGGGGTGTTTGGGGAGTTGATGTTCCTGTGTTTTGTTAGTTTTTTGTGGGGTGTGAGGTGGGCTTTGGGGGGGGTTGATGTTGTTTGCTGTGAGGTGGGCTTTGGGGGGGTTGATCTTGTGTTTTGTTAGTTTTTTGTGGGGGATCAGGGGGGTTTGGGGGGTTGATGTTCTTATGTTTTGTTTTTTGTGGGCGTGAGAGGTGTTTGGGGGGTTGATGTTCTTGTGGTTTGTTTGTTTTTTGTGGGAGGTGAGGAGTGTTTGGGGGGTTGATGTTTTTGTATTTTGTTCGGAGTGAGGGGCGGTTTTGGGGGTTTGATGTTCTTGTGTTTTGTTAGTTTTTTTGTGGGGTTTGAGGGTGCGTTTGGGGGGGGTTGATGTTCTTGCGTTTTGTTAGTTTTTTGTGGGGGCCAGTGTGTTTTTGGGGTGTTGATGTTCTTGTGTTTTGTTGTTTTTTTCGGGGTATGAGGGGGTGTTTGGGAGGTTTGATGTTCTTGTGTTTTATTAGTTTTTTGTTCGGGGTGAGTGGGGTTTGGCAGGGTTGATATTCTTGTGTTTTGTTAGTTTTTTGTTCGGGGTGAGGGAGGTTTGTGGGGGTTGATATTCTTGTGTTAGTTTTTGTGGCGTTGAGGGGGTATTTCGGGGGTTGATTTTCTTGAGTTTAGTGCGTTTTTTGTGCGGGTGGGGGGGCTTTGGGTTGTTGATGTTTTTGTGTTTTGTTAGTTTTTTGTGGGGGGTGAGGGGGGTTTGGGGGGTTGGTGTTCTTGTGTTTTGTTAGTTTTTTGTGGGGAGTGAGGGGGGTTTGGGAGGGTTGATGTTATTGTGTTTTGTTAGTTTTTGTGTGGGTTGAGGGTGTATTTGGGGGGTTGATGTTCTTGTGGTTTGTTAGTTTTTTGTGGGGGTGAGGGGGTGTTGCAGGGGTTGATTTTCTTGAGTTTATTTAGTTTTTTGTGGGGGTGAGAGGGGCTTTGGGGGTGTTGATGTTCTTGTGTTTCGTTAGTTTGTTGTGGGGGTGAGTGGGGTTTGGGGGGGTTGATGTTATTGTGTTTCGTTAGTTTTTTGTTCAGGGTGAGAGGGGCTTTGGGGGTGTTGATGTTCTTGTGTTTCGTTAGTTTTTTGTGGGGGGTGAGGTGGGTTTGGGGGGGGTTGATGTTCTTGTGTTTTGTTACTTTTTGGTTCGGGGTGAGGGGGCTGTTTGGGGGTTGAGGGGGGTGTTTTGAGGATTGATGTTCTTGTGGTTTGTTAGTTTTTTGTTTGGGCTGGGGGGGTTGCGAGGGTTTAATGCTCTTGTGTTTTTTGTTAGTTTTCTGTTGGGGTGAGGGGAGTTTGAGAGGGTTGATGTTCTTGTGTTTTGTTAGTTTTTTGTGGGGGTGACGGGGATTTGGGGGAATTGATGTTCCTGTGTTTTGTTACTTTTTGGTTCGCGGTGAGGGGTTTGTTTGGGGGGTTGATGTTCTTGTGGTTTGTTAATTTTTTCTTCAGGCTGGAGGGGGGTTTGGGGGGTTAATGCTCTTGTGTTTTTTGTTCGTTTTCTGTGGGGGTGAGGGGAGTTTGGGGGGTTGATGTTCTTGTGTTTTGTTAGTTTTTTGTTTGGGGTTAGCTGGGGTTTGGGGGGGTTGATGTTCTGGCGTTTTGTTAGTTTTTTGTGGGGAATGAGGTGGGGTTTGTGGTGTTGATGTTATTGTGGTTTGTTAGTTTTTTGTTCAGCGTGAGGGTGTGTTTCAGGGGTTGATTTTCTTGAGTTTAGTTAGTTTTTCGTGGGGGTGAGGGGGGTTTGGGGGTGTTGATGTTCCTGAGTTTCATTCGTTTTTTGTGGGGGGTGAGGAGTGTTTGGGGGGGTTGATGTTCTTGTGTTTTGTTAGTTTTTCGTGGGGAGTGAGGAGGGTTTGGGAGGGTTGATGTTATTCTGTTTTGTTAGTTTTCGTGTGGGTTGAGGGTGTATTTGGGGGGTTGATGTTCTTGTGGTTTGTTAGTTTTTTGTGGGGGTGAGGGGGTGTTTCGGGGGTTGATTTTCTTGAGTTTATTTAGTTTTTTGTGGGGATGAGGGGGGCTTTGGGGGTGTTGATGTTCTTGTGTTTTGTTTGTTTTTTGTGGGGGGTTAGGGGTGTTTGGGGGGGTTGATGTTCCTGTGTTTTGTTAGTTTTTTGTGAGGGGAGAGTGTGTTTGGGGTGTTGATGTTCTTGTGTTTTGTTGGTTTTTGTGGGTGGTGAGGAGGGGCTTGGGGGGTGAAGTTCTTGTGTTTTGTTCATTTTTTTGGGGGGTGAGGAGAGGTTTGGCGGGGTTAATGTTCTTGTGCTTTGTTAGTTTTTTGTGGGGGGTGAGGGGTATTTGGGGGTTGGTGTTCTTGTGTTTTGTTAGTTTTCTTGTTTGGGGAGAGTGGGTGTTTGAGGCTTGATATTTTTGTGTTTTGTTTGTTTTTTGTTTGGGGTCAGGGGGATTGGGGGGGTTGATGTTCTTGTATTTTGTTAGTTTTTTGTTTGGTGTGACAGGGTGTTTGGGGGGGTTGATGTTCTTGTGTTTCGTTAGTTTTTTCTGGGTGGTGAGGGGATTTTGGGGCGGGTTGATGTTATTGTGTTTTGTTAGTTTTTGTGTGGGTGAGGGGGTATTTCGAGGGTTGATTTTCTTGAGTTTAGTTCGTTTTTCGTGGGGGTGAGGGGGGCTTTGGGGGTGTTGATGTTCATGTGTTTTGTTAGTTTTTTGTGGGGTGAGGGTTTTTTTTGGGGGGGATTGATATTCTTGTGGTTTCTTAGTTTTTTGTTCGGGGTGAAGGGGGGATTTGGCGGGAATTGATGTTCTTGTGTTTTGTTAGTTTTTTGTTGGGGGTGATAGGTGTTTGGGGGGTTGATGTTCTTGTGGTTTGTTAGTTTTTGTTGGGGTGAGGGGTTTTTTTGGGGAGTTGATGTTCTTGTGGTTTGTTAGTTTTTTGTTCGGGGTGAGGGGGGATTTGGGTGTTTGATGTTGTTGTGTTTTGTTAGTTTTTTGTGGGGGTGAGGGTTTTTTTGGGGGGGTTGATGTTCTTGTGTTTTGTTAGTTTTTTGTTCAGGGGAGGAGGTGTTTGGGGGGGTTGATGTTTTTGTGTTTTGTTAGTTTTTTGTTTGGAGTGAGGGGCGGTTTGGGGGGGTTGATATTCTTGTGTTTTGTTAGTTTTTTCTGGGGGTGAGTGGATGTTTGGAGGGGTTGATGTTCTTGTGCTAGTTTTTTGTGGGGGGTGAGGGGGGCTTTGGGGTGGTTGATTATCTTGTGTTTTATTAGTTTTTAGTTCAGGGTGGGGGGGGTTTGGGTGGTTGATGTTCTTGTGGTTTGTTAGTTTTTTGTGCGAGGTGAGGTGGGTCTCGGGGTTGATCTTGCGTTTTGTTAGTTTTTTGTGGGTGTGAGGGGGTTTGGGGGGGGTTGATATTCTTGCGTTTTTTGCAGAGGGAGGGGAGTTTGGGTTTGATGATTGGGTTTTGGTTCTTTTTTTAGTGCATTTGGTGGGTTTGTTGTTTCTGTTTGCGTGACTTTCATATTCCTTCTTTGTTTGGTGGCTATCTGGAGGAGACGATTCTCAGAGTTGTATATGGATATTTACTTTGACAATAAATGAATGATTGAACCTTTGAACCAGTATCACTCACATCTACGGTGATGAAGTGCCTTGAGAGGTTGGTTATGGCTAGAATCAACTGCTGTCTCAGCAAGAACCTGGACCCACTGCAATTTGCCTCTCGCTGCAATAGATCTATGGCGGGTATGATCTCACTGACTCTTCACATGGCATTGGATCACCTGGACAATACTCATACTTGTGTCAGGCTGCTGTTCGCTGATTACCGCTCAGCTTTTAATACAATCATTTCTACAGTTCTGATCAAGAAGCTCCAAAACTTTGGTTTCTGTAGCTCCCTCTGCAACTGGATCCTTGACTTCCTAACTGAAAGACCACAGTCTGTATGCATCAGAAGTAACATCTCCATTTTGCTACAGTCAACACTGGCACACCTCAGGTATGTGTGCTTAGCCCACTGCTCTACTCTGTCTACACCCATGACTGTGTGGCTAGGCGCAGCTCAAATGCCATCTATAAATTTGCTGATGACACAACTATTGGCCGAATTTCACTGCTATTGGCTACAGGAATGAGATATTCCAGCTATTTGGGTGGCGTCACAGCAACAACCTTGCCCTCGACATCAGTAAGACCAAAAAACTGATTGTGGACTTCATAAAAGAGTAAGTCAAGGGAACACACACCAATCTTCATAGAGGGATCAGAAGTGGAGAGAGTGAGAAATTTCCAGTTTCTGGGTGTCAATATCTCCAAGGATTTGTCCTGGGCCCAACATATCGATGCAGCTACAAAGAAGGCACAACAGTGGGTACGTTTCATTTGGAGTTTGAGAAGATTTGGAATGTCACCAAAGACATTCACAAATTTCTCCAGCTGTACTGTGGAGAGCATTCTGACTGGCTGCATCACCGTCTGGTACTGCACTGCACAGGATAAGGTGCAGAGAGAGTTGTAAACTCAGTCAACTCCATCATGGGCACTATCCTCTGTAGTATCCAGGACACCTTCAAGGAGTGGTGCCTCAGAAAGGAGGCTCCCATCATTAGGGACCCTCATCACCCAGGGCATGCCTTCTTCTCATTGCTGTCATCAGAAAGGAGGTACAGGAGCCTGAAAGCACACACTCAGCGATTCAGAATCAGCTTCTTCCCCTCTGCCAATGATCCCTGAATGGACATTAAAACATATATATATATACTTACTGTAATTCAGGTTTTTTCAATTACTATGTATTGAATTGTATTGCTGACACAAAGTCAGCACATTTTAGAACAGCCACTGGTGATATTAAACCTGATTCTGATTTACAAGATCAACACATGAATAACAATTGAGCCTGGATTTGTCAGCTCAGACCTCTTGCTGTCAGAATCAGATGCATGCTTTGAAAGGGAGAATAACACTTCACCTGTGCAGAACCCCACGATGTACAGTGATTTCTGTCTCAGAGGCCAATATCAGAATATCCTACAAGAGGGTGAACTCTTGCAAGGTGTCGGGCCCCAATGGTATACCTGGCAGGGCACTGATAAGCTGTGCCAACCAACTGGGGGGGCATTCAAGGACATCTTCAAACTCTCACTGCTGCCATCGGATATTCCCAACTACTTCAAGAGGGCAGCAATCTTACCAGTGTCAAGTGTTAGGGGCCATAGTTTTAAAGAGAAGAGAGGGAAAGTTTAAGGGAGACATGTGGGGTAAGCTTTTTACACAGGGTGCCTGGAACAAGCTGCCAGGGATGTCGGCGGAAGCTGATACAATAACATTTAAGAGGCATTTAGACTTGATCCTCCAGCATTTTGTGTGTTTTGCTCAAGATTTGCAGCAGCTGCATAAGCTGTTGTGTTTAGAATCCCCTCCATAGATGCTGCCTGACTTGCTGAGTTCCTCCAGTAGTTTGTGTATGAGGGCACATGAGCAGGCAGGGAACGATGGAATATGGATCATGGGCAGGCAGATTGGATGGGTTTAAGTTAAGCTCATCATAGCTCAATCCAGATAAGTATGAGGTGGTTCATTTTGGTAGGTCAAATATGATGGCAGAATATAGTATTAATGGTAAGACTCTTGGCAGTGTGGAGGATCAGGGAGATCTTGGGGTCCAAGTCCATAGGACACTCAAAGCTGCAGGTTGACTCTGTGGTTAAGAAAGCATACGGTGCATTGGCCTTCATCAACCGCGGGATTGAGTTTAAGAGCCGAGAGGTAATGTTGCAGCTATATAGGACCCTGGCTAGACCCCACTTGGAGTACTGTGCTCAATTCTGGTCGTCTCACTACAGGAAGGATGTGGAAACCATAGAAAGGGTGCAAAAGAGATTTACAAGGATTTTGCCTGGATTGGGGAATATGCCTTATGAGAATAGATTGAGTGAACTCAGCTTTTTCTCCTTGGAGCGACACAGGATGAGAGGTGACCTGATAGAGGTGTATAAGCTGATGAGAGGCACTGATCGTGTGGATAGTCAGAGGCTTTTTCCCAGGGCTGAAATGGTTAGCACAAGAGGGCATAGTTTTAAGGTGCTTGGAAGTAGGTACAGAGGAGATGTCAGAGGTAAGTTTTTTTATGCAGAGAGTGGTGAGTGCGTGGAATGGGCTGCCGGCGACGTTGATGGAGGCGGATACGACAGGGTCTTTTAATAGACTCCTGGATAGGTACATGGAGCTTAGAAAAATAGAGGGCTACGGGTAACCCTAGTAATTTCTAAGGTAAGGACATGTTTGGCACAACTTTATGGGCCGAAGGGCCTGTATTGTGCTGTAGGTTTTCTATGTTTCTTTCTTTTTAAATCTTTTTATTAATTTTTCAAAATTACAAACTCAATAACAAAGTTGGTACACAGAGATTGGAAAAATGTTCATCAACATATATAAGATGAATTTTAAGTAACATAGATATAAAAGACTTCCAAACTCATAATGAGATTAAACATTAAAAAAGAAATAAAAAGAAAAAAAAGATATAAACAAAAAGAACCCCAAGAAAAAAAAACAAAACAGGGCTAGACCAACAGCTTATATCGGACATGTTCAATAATGTCGTTAACTCCGCTCCTTTCCGCATATAATTTAAGTTTAGAAAAAAGATTCGGAAAGGTCAGATTACATCATATGAAAACGTTGCATAACAGGTTTCGAAGTTTCTTCAAATTTAACCGAAGGGTCAAAAATATCACTTCTAATTTTTTCCAAATTTAAACTTAATATGGTTAGGTTTCTATGTTTCTATCA
Source organism: Mobula hypostoma (assembly GCF_963921235.1). Taxonomy (NCBI): domain Eukaryota; kingdom Metazoa; phylum Chordata; class Chondrichthyes; order Myliobatiformes; family Myliobatidae; genus Mobula; species Mobula hypostoma. The sequence continues at coordinate 34,550,408 of NC_086101.1, forward strand.
TGGTTGAACCAGACTTCATGGGCTAGGGGGCCTGTTCTTGTGCTGTGCTGTTCTGTGTACCATAATCTACTTCCTGGAGACAAATGAGACTGTAGATGCTGGAACCTGGAGGAATTCAGCAAGTTGAGCTCATCTGTAGGAACAAAAGGACTGATGTGATGGTTCAACATGTCTGGCCCTGTAGCTCAGAAGGGTAGGGCAAGGAAGAGGAGGGCAGTTGTGATAGGGGACTCGATAGTAAGGGGGTCAGATAGGTGATTCAGTGGACGCAGTCCAGAGACCTGGATGGTAGTTTGCCTCCCTGGTGCCAGGGTCCGAGATGTTTCTGATCGCGTCCAAGATATCCTGAAGTGGGAGGGTGAGGAGCCAGAGGTCGTGGTACCTATAGGTACCAATGACATAGGTAGGAAAAGGGATGAGGTCCTGAAAGGAGAATATAGGGAGCTAGGAAGGGAGTTGAGAAAAAGGACCGCAAAGGTAGTAATCTCGGGATTACTGCCTGTGCCACGCGACAGTGAGAGTAGGAATGCGATGAGGTGGAGGATAAATGCGTGGCTGAGGGATTGGAGCAGGGGGCAGGGATTCAAGTTTTTGGATCATTGGGACCTCTTTTGGCGCAGGCGTGACCTGTACAAAAAGGACGGGTTACACTTGAATCCTAGGGGGACCAAGATCCTGGCAGGGAGATTAGCGGGGGCTACTGAGGTGACTTTAAACTAGAATGGTTGGGGGGTGGGAAACAAATTAAAGAGGCTAGGCGTGAGGAGGTTAGTTCACAACAGAGGAATGGGAACCAGTGCAGAGAGACAGAGGGGTGTAAAGTGAGGGTAGAAGCAAAAAGTACAACGGAGAAAAGTAAAAGTGGCAGGCCGACAAATCCAGGGCAAGCATTAAAAAGGGCCACTTTTCAACATAATTGTATAAGGGCTAAGAGAGTTGTAAAAGAGCGCCTGAAGGCTTTATGTATCAATGCAAAGAGCATTCGTAATAAGGTGGATGAATTGAAAGTGCAGATTGTTATTAATGATTATGATATAGTTGGGATCACAGAGACATGGCTCCAGGGTGACCAGGGATGGGAGCTCAACGTTCAGGGATATTCAATATTCAGGAGGGATAGACATGAAGGAAGGGGAGGTGGGGTGGCGTTGCTGGTTAAAGAGGAGATTAACGCAATAGAAAGGAAGGACATAAGCCGGGAAGATGTGGAATCGACATGGGTAGAGCTGCGTAACACTAAGGGGCAGAAGACGCTGGTGGGAGTTGTGTACAGGCCACCTAACAGTAGTAGTGAGGTCGGAGATGGTATTAAACAGGAAATTAGAAATGTGTGCAATAAAGGAACAGCAGTTATAATGGGTGACTTCAATCTACGTGTAGATTGGGTGAACCAAATTGGTAAAGGTGCTGAGGAAGAGGATTTCTTGGAATGTATACGGGATGGTTTTTTGAACCAACATGTCGAGGAACCAACTAGAGAGCAGGCTATTCTGGACTGGGTTTTGAGCAATGAGGAAGGGTTAATTAGCGATCTTGTCGTGAGAGGCCCCTTGGGTAAGAGTGACCATAATACGGTGGAATTCTTCATTAAGATGGAGAGTGACATAGTTAATTCAGAAACAAAGGTTCTGAACTTAAAGAGGGGGTAACTTTGAAGGTATGAGACGTGAATTAGCTAAGATAGACTGGCAAATGACACTTAAAGGATTGACGGTGGATATGCAATGGCAAGCATTTAAAGGTTGCGTGGATGAACTACAACAATTGTTCATCCCAGTTTGGCAAAAAAATAAATCAAGGAAGGTAGTGCACCCGTGGCTGACAAGAGAAATTAGAGATAGTATCAATTCCAAAGAAGAAGCATACAAATTAGCCAGAGAAAGTGGCTCACCTGAGGACTGGGAGAAATTCAGAGTTCAGCAGAGGAGGACAAAGGGCTTAATTAGGAAGGGGAAAAAAGATTATGAGAGAAAACTGGCAGGGAACATAAAAACTGACTGTAAAAGCTTTTATAGATATGTAAAAAGGAAAAGACTGGTAAAGACAAATGTAGGTCCCCTGCAGACAGAAACAGGTGAATTGATTATGGGGAGCAAGGACATGGCAGACCAATTGAATAATTACTTTGGTTCTGTCTTCACTAAGGAGGACATAAATAATCTTCCAGAAATAGTAGGGGACAGAGGGTCCTGTGTGATGGAGGAACTGAGCGAAATACATGTTAGTAGGGAAGTGGTGTTAGGTAAATTGAAGGGATTGAAGGCAGATAAATCCCCAGGGCCAGATGGTCTGCATCCTAGAGTGCTTAAGGAAGTAGCCCAAGAAATAGTGGATGCATTAGTGATAATTTTTCAAAACTCGTTAGATTCTGGACTAGTTCCTGAGGATTGGAGGGTGGCTAATGTAACTCCACTTTTTAAAAAAGGAGGGAGAGAGAAACCGGGGAATTATAGACCGGTTAGCCTAACGTCGGTGGTGGGGAAACTGCTGGAGTCAGTTATCAAGGATGTGATAACAGCACATTTGGAAAGCGGTGAAATGATCGGACAAAGTCAGCATGGATTTGTGAAAGGAAAATTATGTCTGACGAATCTCATAAAATTTTTTGAGGATGTAACTAGTAGAGTGGATAGGGGAGAACCAGTGGATGTGGTATATTTGGATTTTCAAAAGGCTTTTGACAAGGTCCCACACAGGAGATTAGTGTGCAAACTTAAAGCACACGGTATTGGGGGTAAGGTATTGGTGTGGGTGGAGAATTGGTTAGCAGATAGGAAGCAAAGAGTGGGAATAAACAGGACCTTTTCAGAATGGCAGGCGGTGACTAGTGGGGTACCACAAGGCTCAGTGCTGGGACCCCAGTTGTTTACAATATATATTAATGACTTGGATGAGGGAATTAAATGCAGCACCTCCAAGTTTGCGGATGACACGAAGCTGGATGGCAGTGTTAGCTGTGAGGAGGATGCTAAGAGGATGCAGGGTGACTTGGATAGGTTGGGTGAGTGGGCAAATTCATGGCAGATGCAATTTAATGTGGATAAATGTGAAGTTATCCGCTTTGGTGGCAAAAATAGGAAAACAGATTATTATCTGAATGGTGGCCGATTAGGAAAAGGGGAGGTGCAACGAGACCTGGGTGTCCTTATACACCAGTCATTGAAAGTGGGCATACAGGTACAGCAGGCGGTGAAAAAGGCGAACGGTATGCTGGCATTTATAGCGAGAGGATTCGAGTACAGGAGCAGGGAGGTACTACTGCAGTTGTACAAGGCCTTGGTGAGACCACACCTGGAGTATTGTGTGCAGTTTTGGTCCCCTAATCTGAGGAAGGACATCCTTGCCATAGAGGGAGTACAAAGAAGGTTCACCAGATTGATTCCTGGGATGGCAGGACTTTCATATGAAGAAAGACTGGATGAACTGGGCTTGTACTCGTTGGAATTTAGAAGATTGAGGGGGGATCTGATTGAAATGTATAAGATCCTAAAGGGATTGGACAGGCTAGATGCAGGAAGATTGTTCCCGATGTTGGGGAAGTCCAGAATGAGGGGCCACAGTTTGAGGATAGAGGGGAAGCCTTTTAGGACCGAGATTAGGAAAAACTTCTTCACACAGAGAGTGGTGAATCTGTGGAATTCTCTGCCACAGGAAACAGTTGAGGCCAGTTCATTGGCTATATTTAAGAGGGAGTTAGATATGGCCCTTGTGGCTACGGGGGTCAGGGGGTATGGAGGGAAGGCTGGGGCGGGGTTCTGAGTTGGAGGATCAGCCATGATCATAATAAATGGCGGTGCAGGCTCGAAGAGCCGAATGGCCTACTCCTGCACCTATTTTCTATGTTTCTATGTAATGTCGGCAGTTCCCTTCACCCTCAGATGCTGCTCGACCAGCTGAGTTCCTCCATCAGTTGTTTTTTGTGTTTGTTTAATTTCCTTGCTACCTTAGTGTCTAAGAGGGAGGTAACATGATATCACAGTGCCACACAGGTATGATTACCCTGACTCATCTAATTATAGTCACAGCCTGTTTCTACTTCACTGGGAGTTTGACATAACTGATCATTTCATGAAGTGCTTATGTGTCATCTCATTAGTTTCTGTTATTATTTTCAATCTCCCGCAGCATAGTTACACTTTGATTATCTATTCTATGCTTTGATTCTTGATTTCAACAGAACAGAGGTCCTTCTAGTTCCCGTAACCTTACCTACTGTCGTCACACAAGGAAACCATTCAGTCCATCACGCTTGTGACTTTTAGGAACTCTGCAATTAGTACCATGCCCAAGCCCCTGCTTCAATGTCCCTGTAATTTCTTCTTCAATTTCCTGTTCGACCTGCTTCTATCACATTCCAGACTCCCAATACCGTGACCTTTCTCATCTAGTCATTAGGCTTCACTCCAGCTCCACTGTGTCTGATGTTGCTGAGTGCTGCCAAGTATTTATCAACTCATGGTTATCCTATGGATAGTGTTATTGTCCATAAGGGTTTTCGTGGCACTTTACAGAAGTAGATTGCCAGGCCTTTCTTCCGTGCAGATACTGCTGCTGCCCAGGTTGGGAGCCGGCCGGATTCGAACTCAGGACCATCTGCCTCAAAGTCCAGTGCTGATGCCACCACACCCACCGGCCAGCCCATGGGTCGGGTTAACACTCCGCAAATCAGATTTATTTTTAATCAAATGTTTTATATTGAGTTTTCAGTAATAGGTGTGACGGGCGAGGCCAACGTATATTGCCCATCCTTAAATATCCTTGAGAAGGTCAGGGTGAGCTGCCTTTAACTGCTAGAGTTGCTCATGTGGTGCATGAGAGTAGACCCGGCAATAATATACAGAGATATATTTCAAGTCAGATGGTGTGTGATTTGGAGAAATTTTGGATTGTAGTGCACTTGCTTTGCTGAGTGGTAGAGGTGATGAGCTTAGCTGGTGCTGTTGGCTACCCTGAACAATCAATCACTGGAGCACATTGCATCCATGAGATCTAACCTTCCAGCATTTCTGTGGGATTTGCTCCCTTTCCTCTTGAAATTTTCAATTTACTGTGAAAAAAAAACTTGGCAGGTCCAGTAGCATCTGTGGGAGGAAAGGAATCGATGGTTATTTGGGTAGAAATCATGTGTCAGGATTTCAATGAGTCCTGACACAGCTTCCACCCAAAATGTTGACAATTATTTTCCCTCCCACAGATTCTGTTTCACCAATTTGAGTTTTTCTAACACATTGCTTGTTGCTCTGTATTCCAGCATCTCCGTATACTTCTTCTTAAGAGGTTGGGATGGCAGGAGGGAGATATTACAAAACCTGCTGCTTGGTCGGTCAACCTTAACCAGAATGGTAGATTGAAACGTGGAGGGTATTCTTGAGTTAGAACTGATCACCGGGAGAATAGAGACAACTGTATGTCATCCATAACCCATCCATGACCCCAATCTTCACTTTAGTCCTTAACCTCAATTGACTTCAACCATGAGGCAGATTCCCCCAATTTTGATATCCCCAACTCAACACTTGATTGAGGTGAGACTGAATGAGTGGAGCTGGTAAATTACATGGAGACTCCAGGATTGATAGACTGATCTTCAGGGCGCTTTTCATTTTTCCTCAACACTACTTATAATTCAGTAGTTTTAAGTGGGAAAGAGTGTCACTTATGGCTCGTCCATTCAGTCAAAAAGAAGGTATTTGTTTTTCCATTACCTCCATTTGAGAAGTTGGGATGAAAGGAGGGAGATACCACAACACTTGTTGGAGCAAGGTGACTGGAGTAATGACATTCCCTCGGTTGGTACGTGTTGAGAATCATTTGTAACTGGTAACAAAATTTCTCTCTCCAATTGCGCTTAAGAATTAGGATGTTACTGCAAACGCTGAAAATAGATAGATAGACAGATATACTTTATTAATCCCGAGGAAATTTGTTTTCGTTGTGAAATTGTGTAAAAAATTATTATCCCTGTTTTGTCTGGAAGTCGAATTATTGGAGGGAGAGTGGTTTGGACAGCTTTTGAACTACTTTCATTACAAATAATACATGAATACCACACAGAAGCAGCAGGTGCAGAAAGAATGCCTGGAAGATCACTGGGGATACTAGTCTCCCCAACCATAAACTGTTTCCGTCTGGCAAACGCTACCGCAGCGTTAAAGCCAGGACAGCTTCTTTCTACAACCATTAGACTTTCAAATCCACAAGTCTGTACATTGCAACGGAGTCATAACGCAAAGATTTTTACTCCCTCACATTGTGGGATGGATGTAAGATTTAAATAAGTTCTAAATTCTAGAGATAGAAAGGTTCACATGGAGGGAAGGGCAGGGAGTTGGGTGTCCACAGAGGGGTCGGGAGTGCAGGACAAATGTTCCGACGATCTCCATAGTGTGAAGAGTCCTTTCCGGGACCCCGGAGCGGGACGGAGCTCCCTCTCTCATGTGCAGTGCCGCCCTGTCAGTGGACGCCATCCCCTCGGGTCGGCACCTCCCCGATACCGCCCCACCCCGCGCAGTCCCCGTGCAGCCCTATAAAAGCGGTCGCCACCGGAAGCAGGTAGAGACGAAGCCGAGATACCAGATGCCGATCTTAGGTTTCCGTTGCGTTGTGGCCGGGCTGCTCGCCCTCTGCCTCCCGCTGGCGCTGGCTCTGCCCAACGGCGCGCCTATCTCATCCTGCGACTCCATGACCCCGGTTCACAGCGGGATCCTCCCTCAGAATGGCTCTTCGGTGTACTCTATCAATGTTAGCAGCATTAACGGCACCATAGAAGGTGGGTGGGGTGGGGTGGGGTGATGGGCTGAACGGCTGGGAGCGGGGGCTGGTGGCGATGGGTAGAGAGGAGTGGTGACGGGCCGAGCAGCGGCGGAGGTGTGAGGTGGCGGTGTTGGAGTCAATATGTCCCGATGTTAATCATCCACCCCTCCGCCCGAGGCGCTCCCGTCCTCGATACCCCTTCCGCCTCGTCCCTTGGGATCCGAGGCGCGATGCACTCACGGGCGAGTTTACGACGGTTTTTTTTCCCGCCAAAATGGACAGCCTAAAGGGTTGGAGAAAGTGGGGCTGGCTGGTCGGTACATGATAGAAGTAGATACAATTATGAAATGCAGAAATAGGGTTCGTCGCCAGAATCTGTTTCCCTTGATAGGGAGGAGTGGGGTTGTCTGAAACTGGAGAGCACGTGTTTAAAGCGAGACAAAGGGGCTCCGAGGGTAAGTCTTTCACACAGAGTATTTCAAAATAAAAGTAAATTTTTGTTATCAAAGTATACTTCATATACAACCTCGAGATTTCTTTTCTTGTGGGCATACTCAACAGATCTATGAAATTGTAACTATAACATAATCAATGAAAGACCAGCGTGCAGAAGATAATAAACTGCTAATGCAAATATAAGTGAGTAGCAATAAATAACAGGAACATGAGATGGAGTCCGTTGGTTGGTTGTGGGAACATTTCAATGATGGGGCAAATGAAGTTATGCCTTTTTGTTTGAAAGCCTGATGGTCGAGGGGTAGTAACTGTTCTTGAACCTGGTGGTGAGAGCCCTGAGGCTCTTGTACCTTCTTCCTGATGTCAGCAGCCAGAAGAGCGCATGGCCTCGTTGGGGGGTAGGAATCCCTGATGATGGGGGCTGCTTGCCTACCACAGCGTTTCAAGTAGATGTGCTCAATGGTGGGGGAGAGCTTTGCCAGTAATGGACTGGGTTGAATCCACTGCTTTCTGACTTACTGTGGGATTTTCTGTTCAAGGGCATTAGAGTTTCCATACCAGGCTGTGATGCAGCCAGTCAATATACTCTCCACATCTATAATAGTTTGTCAAAGTTTTAGATGTCATGCTAATTCTCTGCAAACTCCTAAAGAAGTAGAGGCACTTCGTAATAGGACTTAGTTGAGTAGTTGAAATAAACGAGCTGCCAGAGGAGATAGGACCCGTAACACTTAGATGAACAAGGTACAGATGGATGTGGGATTGGTATAGATAGGGATGTACAGTACAGACACAGGGAGCTGAAGGGCCTGTATGCTTATAAATGATCTGAGAGGCACAATTCCACCTCAGCCTTTAACCCATTGCGTCCACTGGTGTTTAAAGGCTGCAGCAACCTCTCCAAGTTATTCCATGCTCATATCTTTGTCTTTATTGTAGTCTCAATCTTCTTAGGTCTTTCTAGTGTCACCTTTGTGCATTTCTTTGAGGTTCTATATCTTGAAATCAACTGCTTGATAAAAGAAGTTAAGATTTGTATTTTGGGTCTGCCCAGTTCATAAGTTCATTCACTCTTCACCGAATAAACACAGCTTTCTTATTCCTTTCAACTGCCTGCCTGAGTGTGTTTGTGTAAATTATAAGGATGTTGCATACAAAAATGAAATCTCAATTCTTTTACAGTGAGAATAATGGGGCCAACTTACAAAGGGCTTCTGCTCCAAGCTCGAAAGCGCTTTGGGAATGTGACAGTTGGCACATGGAGTTCTCCTCCGGCAAATACAAAGACACTGAAGGTATGAGCAGTTTATTATCTTGGTGCCATGGATAACAGTCCATTAATGAAAGATTTTTTTAAAGGCTGTGCAAAAGAGTTTCTCGCCTTAGATTTTGACCAATTTGTGCTTTTTCTACCCTCCCCCCCAACATCAAAGCAATGGATGGGGGGTGGGCATGTTAACGGAATAGCAGGGTAGTGTACAGGTTAGTTTTAGGACTTTATTAACACTTTGGAAAGTGATTTGGAGTTGCAGACTGACTGGAGTGAAGTAAAAAGTACTTTGACTGTAATCAACCTGGCTGCTTGGGTTGGTGGGCCTGGAGACTGAATCCCAGACAGTGAGTGGGACAGGGAATGTCCTGCTTTGAAGGATCTGGATCTCTAAAGGCATATTCGAACACTTTGTGAACTGAATTTGAGTACTAAATATCCTTTGAAAGAGAGTTAAATATAATGAAATTGTAATTAGTAATCAAGCTGTCTTGCACAACAAAAGAACTAGGTTGTGTCCTTGGTTTTAGGTTGTTAACTGATGGTGGGATTTGGAAAAATGTTTTTCTTTTCTGTATCTCATTTCCCTCCTCTGCATTCTTCTATTCAGTTCTGTCTTCAGTTTTAGGTTTAGAGATTAGAGAGCAGGTCTTATGAGGAAAAGTTGAGTGAGCTTGGGTTTTTTTCTATGGAGTGAAGAAGGATAAGAAGTGATTTGATAGAGGTGTACAAGATGATAAGAGGACAACCAGTGTCTTCTTCCTAGTGTGGCAATGGCTAATACAAGAGGACATAATTTTGAGGTGATTGGAGGAAAGTACGGAGGATGTAGACGGTAGAAACTTTACACAGAGAGTGATAGGTCTGTGAAGCACACTGCTCGGGTGGTGGTAGAGGCATAAACATAAGGGTCACTTAAAACACTCTTAAGAGGGACACATGGATGAAAAAAAATGGAGGGCAATGCAGGAGGGAACCATTAAATTGATCTTGATCATGGTTAAAAGGTTGGCACAATATCGTGGGCTGAAAATATTGGTGCAATATTGCACTATGTTCTTGATCTCTAGAGAGGTGTGAATTATTTGAAATGGGGGGTGAGGGAACTTTTTCTGTTAGTTACGAAGCAAGAACTGTTGGTCATTTCTGAGGAAATCCAATAGGAACTAGAATGTTATATTAGTTTATGTGAGATTGAAGTATAATACCAGGGTTTTTGATGATATCCCATCTAGATGACCATATATAGCTTTGGTCATTTTCCCCAAAGAATTGGCTAATTTAATTCTGGGAAGATGCAGTTATTGAAGCACGGGCTCTCCTAATGAGGAAACTGGTTGAGAAATTAGCCTGCTCTTTGTGCAATGCCTAACGTTTGGGAAACAATGACGGTGCTGAAAAAGTCCAGTTGAGTTTCTTGCAGCTGAGAACTTATCAACCAGCCCTGAAAGTGCAAGTACACAACATCAGCTGTCAGGGGGAGTTGCTCAGTGCTGCCATCTGTAAGTGATCCTGAGGGTAGGGGTTGTGCTCAAAACTTTCCTGAGAAAGACTCTAAACTGGCAGATCTCGTTCCCTGCAGGGAGATTACAAGAAATTGCTTGGGTACTGGCGGTTTATGACTGCCTCCGCTCTGGGCAAACCTCCAGTGCCAATGAATGGCCCTGACTTGTCTGCTTACACCTGTGGACTGATGCAGAAGTGGACAGCTTCAATGACTTTCCTGACGCAGTGAAGGAAATGGTACAGAGCAGGCGTGGGCAGGAACAGTCCTGAGGTTAGGAAGGGGAATGAGGTGTCCTTGGCCTCGTGAGGTTCTAGGTGTGAGGGTGGACCATCTTACAGAAGTGAAGCCTGTGGGAAGGGAGGATAAAAGCTTGGATCCTTATGGGGTGCTGTATGCTGAGCTTTGCACTGTCTCTTAGCCGGAGCTACACCTCATGTTATCCGAGTTTGTTCTCACAAATGGCATTGCAATAGGAACATAAGATATAGAGGTAGACCTAGGCTTGTTGGCTCTCGAGCCTTCTCTGTCATTGTAAACACAGCCCAGTCCATTGTGCAAGCCAGTCTCCCCTCCACTAACTCGCTTATACGTCCTGCTGCCTTAGGAAGGCTGCCAATGTATCCATGAATCCTTTTCACCCCAGCCATTGTTGTTTCTCCTGTCAGGCAGACGATGCAAATGGTTGAGAACACATTCCACAGGACTCACGGGCAGCTTCTACCCCACTCCTGACCGAATCTCTGATGCACTAAAGATGAATTCTTGGTCTGGCAGTTTGTCTGCGTGTGGAGCATTTCCTCTGTAACTGAAACACTATATTCTGCATTCTTCTTCTCTTTTTACTACCTCATGTTTTGTAAGAATGGAATGATGCCAGTTTCACCTAATACCTGCTGCCTTGTACTTCTTCCCCCTCTCCCTCCACCTTCTTACCCTGTCTTCTCCCCTTCCTTTTCAGTCCCGATGAAGGCTCTCAGCTGGGAACGTCGGCTGTTTACTCTTTTCCATAGATACTGCTGAGTCCCTCCAACATTTTGTGCATGTTGCTATCTGAATCTATCTGAACGGCAGCAAAATCTCTTTACTGTACCTCTTTTCACCATACATGTGACGATAATAAACTGACCTGATTTTCCTGCCCCACTGCATTCTCTAATTCTTCCATTAACAAAGACACCTTCCAGTCTCCATTCTGAGTGCAGTCAGTGTGTGAGACTTCACTCCTGTCTTGGGCAAAGAAAACCAATGTATCTCTAGATGCCCGACCCAGCTAGAATTAGACCCAGTGGCCATTTTATGAAGAACCTCCTGTAGCTAAGAAAGTGGCCACCAGGTTTATGTTCATGGTCTTCTGCTGCTGTAGCCCAGCCACTTCAAGGTTTGATGTGTTGTGTGTTCTGAGATGCTCTTCACACCACTGTTGTAACGTGTGGTTCTTTGAGTTACTGTCACCTTCCTGTCAGCTTGAACTAGTCTGGCCATTCCCCTCTGACCTCTCTCATTAACTGGGTGCTTTTGCCCACAAAACTGCCTCTGACTGGATGTTTTTATTGTTTTTCACACCATTCTCTAAAGTCTAGAGACTGTTCTTAAAAGTCTCAGGAAATCACTAGTTTCTCAGATACTCAAATCACACCTTTTGGCACCAACAATCATAAGACCATAAGGCAAAGGAGCAGAAGTCGGCCATTTGGCCCATCATGTCTGCTCTGCCATTTTATCATGAGCTGATCCATTCTCCCATTTAGTCCCACTCCCCCGCCTTTTCACCATAACCTTTGATGCCCTGGCTACTCAGTTACCTATCAATCTCTGCCTTAAATACACCCAATGAGACTTGGCCTCCACTGCTGCCCATGGCAACAAATTCCATAGATTCACCACCCCCTGGGGGGACTTCCGGGTCATCAAGGGAATGGCGGCGTAAGGAAAAGGTCTCTCGACAACAAAGAAGGTAAACTGCCCCAAAATCGAATTTAGGCGAATACATAATATTGCATAACTATATTAATAAAAGGGGCAAGGATGATGTCTAAGAACAAGAATAAAAAGTCCGCTTCGAAGGCTGATAAACATAAAGAGATGCAGCAAGGCGACGGGCCTAGCTCTCCCACGGCCTGCCAGGACGGAGATAATGAGGGGGAATCGGTGACTCTGTCTTTGATTCTCGGAGAGATTCGCGAGTTCCGACAAGATAACAGCAAACAGCTGGAAGATATTAAAGGAGAAATAGTAAAAACTAACTCGCGGATAGATGAAGCCGAAGCGAGGATTGTTGGAATTGAAGAGAAGCTACAAAATGCAGAGGAGGTGATAGCAGAAATGCTAAAGCTACAAGACCAACTCCAGTGGAAACTAATAGATCAAGAAGGCCGCTCGAGAAGGGAAAATGTGAGGATCTACGGAGTTCCTGATGGAACCGAAGGTAAACCCGGATTGATGATTCCCTTCGTGGAGAAGCTGCTTAGAGAGAACCTTGATATACCGTCTCAAAAGACCTACAGATAGAAAGGGCTCACCGTGCGTTGGCACCACAGCCTCCGGCAGGTGCCCAGCCCAGATCGATTCTGATCAGATTTCTCAGTTACAGAACGAAGGAAGAGATGCTTAAAAGAGCATGGCAAAAGAAAGGTTTCATGTGGAACAACTGTAAAATCAGTTTAGACCACGACTACGCACCGGGGATTCTTGCCAGACGGAAGGAATATATGGAAACACGGAGAGTCCTGAAGGAAAACAACATCAGATTCCAGACCCTGTATCCAGCTCGGCTGAGAGTTTTTTACGACGAAGGGACAAAAACTTACGCTACGGTGGAGGAGGCAACGTCGGACCTGGCGGACCGGGGACTACCTATTAAAGTTATCACCTAACCGGAGTCGCTACTGGAGAGGATTCGGCAGAAGTCGTGGCAGTTAGTGGGGCGAGGACGCTCCACTCGAAACAGAGTGTCAAACTACAAGGAAAAGCTGCAAATATTCAGACGCGAATGTACAGAGAATACAGATTAATTAAGAGAAATGACTGAAAAGAGTAAATCGGACTTAAAAGTAAAATGAAAACTGGTAATTGAAAATAATCTAGGCGGAATAACTTGAATGATAGCAATATGGTCGAGACATAAATAGGAGAAAATTCTCTATGATTATTCAAACTGCTGAGGGCCCTCTAACACAGGGTGAAGATAGAGGTTATCCCTCTGAACTGAGGCGGGTCGGTGCTCAGGCCTCACTGTGGGAAGTCGGGGAAAATTTTCAAATGTTATACGTTCAGAAATGTCTAGGGTGTGGTTATATGTCTTGGTTTACTGTTGAGAAGGGTTTGCTTACTGTTTGGTTAGAAAAGGAGAGTGCTTTTTTTCTACTAGAGAAAAATGCAAACTGAATTGGTAAAAATAATTTCCTATAATGTTAATGGGGTTTTGAATCCAATTAAAAGAAATAAGATTATGTCTAAATTGAAAAAAGAGAGGGCACAAATAGCTTTCCTCCAGGAAACACATATGAGCCAATCTGAACATGGAAAATTAAAAAGAATGGGCTTATAAGCATGTATTTTATTCATCATATAAATTGAGTCACAAAAGAGGGGTAGCTACTTTAATATCAAGTACTCTTAATTATGAACATATTTCAGAGACTAGAGACAAAGATGGACGGTTTGTAAAAATCACAGGAAGAATAGAAGGTACAGAAATAACATTGCTGAATGTTTATGCTCCTCCAGGTAGTGAATGGTCATTTTATAGACACATTTTTGACCTAATGGTCAGTTCTCGAGGGGTAGTAATTTGTGGAGGGGATTTAAATATTAGATTAAATCCTATATTAGATTCTTCAAGAATAGTTACTCAGAATAAACCTCTGACTCGGAAAGTGAATTCATTGATGGAGGAGTTGGGAATTATAGATGTCTGGAGGGAATTACACCCTACTAGTAAAGATTATACATATTACTCTTTCCCTCATTCAGCCTATTCAAGGATAGACTATTTCTTTATCTTTAATACAGATAGACTCAGGATAAAAAACTGTAATATTGCAACAATTGATCTGTCGGATCATAGCCCAGTCTCTATGTCTCTAATCCTGGAAAGGAAAATGAGGAAAACACTATGGAGGCTAAACTCACATATACTTAATAACCCAAAAGTAATGGAGAGATTAAGGGGAGAAATCAAAGAATATCTAGACCTTAATGACACGGGAGAAACATCACCAGTGATTTTATGGGATACATTGAAAGCTGTACTGAGAGGGAAAATTATTTCCATTACTACTCACATGAAAAAAATCAATGCACAAAAATTAGCAGACCTTCAAGGAAAATTAAAACAACTTCAAGTTGGAGATAGCAACAAAAGTAATTCAAATCGAAAACAGGAAATTAGGAAATTGCAAAGTGAAATTGATGATATTTATACGTTGGAAACTCAAAGAAATTTTCTTTACCTGAGACAAAAGAATTATGAAGTAGGAGGTAAATCAGCTAGATTATTAGCATATAAATTACGAAAACAACAAGCAGACAATACAATTCATGAAATAAAGAATCCAAAGACAAAGCTTGTGGAGAGTACAATAGGAAAAATTCAAGAGAGTTTTGAAACGTATTATCGAGAGCTGTACTCCCAACCCCGGGCCCCCAATGAGCCCTATATAGACAGTGTATTGAATTTTTTAGATCTACCTAAACTTACAGATTTACAAAATGAAAGTTTATTAGAACCAGTAACTGTCAAAGAACTGAACGTGGCCATCTCTAGGTTAAAGGCTGGAAAGTCCCCGGGTTCTGATGGGTTTACCTCAGAGTGGTACAAGTCCCTGAAGACACAGTTAGCCCCATTACTACTTAACACCTTTAATTGGATCTTGCAGAGAGGAGAAACTCCACCTTCCTGGAGAGAAGCGATTATTTCAGTTATTCCTAAAGAGGGTAAAGATAAACTAGAATGTGGCAATTATCAGCCAATTAGTGTTCTTAATTTAGATTACAAACTATTTACATCTATATTAGCGCGCAGATTGGAAAAGCTTTTACCTGGCCTAATCCATTTAGACCAGACTGGATTTATTCAACGAAGACAAACACAGGACAACATAAGGAGAACTCTGCACATATTAGAACAGGTTAATAAGAACGAGACAGAGACAGTGGTAGTAGGATTGGACGCTGAGAAAGCTTTTGATTCGGTTAGTTGGGCATTCCTATACAGAGTTTTAGGAAGATTAGGCTTTCAAGAAAGGTTTATTAAAGTAATTCAGACTCTGTATGACAGCCCAACAGCCCGAATTAAGATAAATGGGGACCTCTCTGACTCCTTCATTTTAGAGAGAGGCACTAGACAGGGATGCCCAATTTCTCCTCTCCTTTTTGCGCTATATATTGAACCACTTGCCCAACTAATAAGACAGAGCGAAATCGTAAAAGGTATCAAGGTGGCAGGGATTGAACAGAAAGTGGCGTTATTCGCAGATGATGTTTTGGTCTATCTGAGTGAACCAGAAAAATCATTTATAGGATTGTTTACACTGTTGGATGACTTTGGGAAAATATCAGGTTATAAAATAAATGTAAAGAAAACGCAGGTTATGTCCCTAAATTATACACCATCCAAAAAATTGCAGGATACATACGATCTTAAGTGGGAAGCTAAATCATTAAAATATTTAGGAATAACCCTGCCGAAGGATCTTTCAACACTGTCACAGGTAAATTATGGGCCATTAATCTCAGAGATAAAAGCAGATATGCATAGATGGAATCTTATCCCCTTTTTAAGTTTAAATTCAAGGATAAATACTATAAAAATGAATATTCTTCCTCGGTTATTATATCTTTTCCGTACTTTACCAGTGGAGGTGGATGATAATCAATTCAGGGAATGGGACAAATGGATTTCCCGCTTCATTTGGCAAGGAAGGAAACCTAGAATTCGATATAACACTTTACAGTTAGTGAAGGAAAGAGGAGGTATGGTTCTTCCTTGCCTGAGAAATTATTTTTATGCCTCACAGATAACCCCTCTGTTATATTGGTGTAATAGGGAATATAAGGCTAGATGGAAGGAAATAGAATTTGGATTAGTTGACAGTTTTCCTCTTCAGGCCTCAATAGCTGACAAAGGATTGATGGCCCAGTTGGAAAAATTTAATAATGCTTGGATAAATCTTACATTAAAAGTATGGCAGAAGGTGGTTAAATCATGTGGAATTAATAACATGCTAAAACTCTTTAGATGGTGTGCATATGATACCGAATTCCTTCCCAACAGAGGAGATAAAAGATTTGAGCTATGGATAAAGAAAGGTCTTACAACCTACCTCTCATTTATAGATAATAGAGTATTACAAAGTTTCCAAATCCTGCAGGACAAACATGGCCTAGAACATAATGACTTTTTTAGGTACCTTCAAATACGAAACTATGTTAACCAGAGTTGTAGATATACAGACCTATCAACAGTAGAATTAGAATTTTTCAAGATTCTGAATTCGGCTTGCAGTTCAATACCTAGTAAATCAGTTTCTCGCCTATATAATGCACTCTCCCATGCTAAAAATGTAAATACACTGTATATTAAAGAGAAGTGGGAGAAAGAAGCGGGTTTGGTACTTTCAGAGGAGGCTTGGGGGAAAATCTGCAGCTTTCAATGGTCCTCGACTAATTCTTTGACTTGGAGAGAACATTGTTGGAAAAACATTATAAGATACTTCAAGACCCCATATCAGGAAAAATATAAAGATACAAATGTGATGTGTTGGAGAAGGTGCGGCTCTAAGGAGGCAAATCATTTTCATATTTTCTGGGATTGCCCTAAATTAAGTCTATTTTGGGAAGGTATTCATAGAACATTAGTTAAGGTACTTAGGTCCCAGATACCTCTGAACTTTGAGACGCTCTATTTGGGGCATGTATTGTTCCTTGAACAGAAGGAAGATATAAAGTTGCTGCAGGCCCTCTTAGCGGCAAGTAAGAAATCAATCACTAGAAAATGGCTAAATCCAATACCACCTACATTAGAAGATTGGTACGAAATTATCTTGGAAATATTTAAAATGGAAAAGTTGACCTACTCCCTGAGAACTCAAAAAGAAACATTTTATCAAATCTGGAATAAATGGATTGAATATATAACCCCAATGCAAGCAGACTTTAGATGACTCTCCTAATGATTTATATTGCTCTTCTCATCAACACAGTAATATTGCTAACGTAAGCACCCCTAGTCTAAATGTTTGTTGTTTTTTTTTGGAAAATAGAGAATTAACACAAGTAAAGGGAAAGATTTGGGAAAGGGATAAAAAAAAATGAAAAAATTAAGTAAATAAGTACATAGGGATTGGATAATTATGTCTGCGGGCAGGAACAAGCACGAACAAATTGGGATATAAACACCTACAATGGTTGGTATATAGGCTTGTATGCAACATTCTGGACCAGTGGAAATGGTCCAGAAGGGTTGTATGGAAACTATTATTACCATTTTTCTTAACAACTAATTTCATTACTTAGCCTAATAGGTTAGATTTACCACAGTACATAATTATCTATTTAAATGTTTATTTTGCTTTTATATCATCTCAATGTGTACTTAAGAATGTATAAATAATTGTAGTTTTATACATATAAAAAAATGGAAAAGGTTATATGTGTGAAAAAAGTACATGATAATTGTGAACTCCTTTTCCAAATAAAAATAAAATTTAATAAAAAAGATTCACCACCCCCTGACTAAAAAAATTTCTTCGCATTTCTGTTCTGAATGGGCGCCCTTCAATCCTTAAGTCATGCCCTGTCATACTAGACTCCCCCATCATGGGAAACAACTTTGCCACATCCACTCTGTCCATGCCTTTCAACATTCGAAATGTTTCCATGAGGTCTCCCCTCATTCTTCTAAACTCCAAGGAATACAGTCGAAGAGCGGACAAACATTCCTCATTTGTTAACCCTCTCATTCCCGGAATCATTCTAGTAAATCTTCTCTGTACCCTCTCCAACGTCAGCACATCCTTTCTTAAATAGGGAGACCAAAACTGCCCACAGTACTCTAAGTGAGGTCTCACCAGCGCCTTATAGAGCCTCAACATCACATCCCTGCTCCTATACTCTATTCCTCTAGAAATGAATGCCAACATTGCATTCGCCTTCTTCACCACCAACTCAACCTGGAGGTTAACCTTAAGGGTATCCTGTACAAGGACTCCCAAGTCCCGTTGCATCTCAGAACTTTGAATTCTTTCTCCATTTAAATAATAGTCTGCCTGTTTATTTCTTCTGCCAAAGTGCATAACCATACACTTTCCAACATTGTACTTCATTTGCCACTTCTTTGCCCATTCTACCAATCTATCCAAGTCTCTCTGCAGACTCTCCGTTTCCTCAGCACTACCGGCCCCTCCACCTATCTTCGTATTGTCAGCAAACTTAGCCACGAAGCCATCTATTCCATAATCCAAATCGTTGATGTACAATGTAAAAAGAAGCGGCCCCAACACGGACCCCTGTGGAACACCACTGGTAACCAGCAGCCAACCAGAATAGGATCCCTTTATTCCCACTCTCTGTTTCCTGCCAATCAGCCAACGCTCTATCCACGTATGTAACTTTCCCGTAATTCCATGGGCTCTTACCTTGTTAAGTAGCCTCATGTGTGGCACCTTGTCAAAGGCCTTCTGAAAATCCAGATATACAACATCCACTGCATCTCCCTTGTCTAGCCTACTGGTAATTTCCTCATTCCATGGTCAAAGTCACTTAAAACACATTTCTTCTGCATTCTGATGTTTGGTGTGCACAACAACTGAACCTCTTGACCATGTCTGCATGCTTTTATGCATCGAGTTGCTGCCATATGATTGGCTGATATTTGCATTAATGAGTAGGTATACATAATAAAGTGGCCACTGAGTATATTTTCCGTGTCCACACTTTTGAGCACCATTAATATTGTAGGTTATTGTGGGATTGCCTCTCATTTTTCTGAAGCCTAGAGCCGCCTTAGTCTCTCCTCATGATTGACAACCTCTCCCCCAGTACAGAAGCGAGTCTATAGAATTTTTGCTGTGCTCCTTCTATAGCAAGTATAACCTGTTACAGAGAGCAGAGCAGAATTTTGCATGCTACTCTAAGAGTGGTCTCAAAAGGGCTTGTCTCATAGCAGTATGATATTTGCATCACAAATGCTGCCTCAGTTAAAATGTTTTAAGCTGAAAAATGAAGGGCAATCTTGAGATGCTCCTCCTGTATGTATTAACCCCTTGCATACCATTACCAGTGCTTCAACGTTTCAGACAGTGCAATGACTCATTCAAACACATCCGATAAAGACAGCAACGATGTCTATACCTGGAATCCACCTTCGAAAGGGTGTATAACGGTCATATTCACGTAAGTATTTTACAAATGGTTGAAGCTGCATTAATAAAATAGTAGCAGGTGAAATAATATTAAGCAGTTGGCCAAAGGTGTCACTGGTCAGCAGAGGGACATCCTATTGTGAGAATCTAACTGGTCTCGGTTGTGCCTATGTTGCTTGGTGTAGCTGATGGCAGACTGACCAATGCCCCCCCCCACCCCCCCATCTTCCACACCTCCTCCTCCAGAGTGCCTCATTATTTCATGCACCAAGCTCAGCCTCTGGTGTGAAACCTCATGTGTCACGCAATGGCTGCTGACAAGCTTTAATGTCTAGAATAAAATTTCTTGGACAGACAACTTCTTGGCCCTGCTCCAGATTTTATTCCAACAGTTTCCCCTAGATTGGCGTCATAAGACACACGATCAAGGAGCAAAATTAAGCCATTCAGCCCATCTAGTCTACTACACCATTCCATCATGGCTGATTCAACCCCATTCTCCTGCCTTCTCCCCGTAACCTTTGATGCCCTGACTAAACAAGAACCTATCAACCTCTGCTGTGGAAACCAAGTCATTGAGTATATTTAAAGCAGTCAGTGGAAGAAAATTTCACAGATTCACCCCTCTCTGGCAGAAGAACTTTCTCTACGCTATATTCCATCTGCCACCACTTTGCACGTCCTTCTGCAGACTCTCTGCTTCCTCAACACTACCTGCCTGAAAACCTGACTGACTAGTCTGCATCTTCTTTAAACAATGAAGGCAGCTCGGAGCCCAACGCCAACACTGCCGGAGAACCAGATCAGTGTATGGAGTTTGCACCTTCTCCTTGGGGCTGAGCGGGGGCCGTAGGTGTTCCGGCTCCCTCCCACTCTTCAGAACCTAGTTTATTATCACTGACGTAGGTTGTGAAATGTGTTGTGTTTTGGCATCAATACAGTGCAGAACATAGAAAATTACCTGAAGTTGCAATGAGAAATGTAGTGGATTCCAGTTAATTGAGACAGATTGAGATCAGTACACTTTGGGCCAATTAATTGGCTGCCCCAATTAGTGAAAATTTTATGGAAGTAATTAAAAAGGTTTCAAAAAAAACTGAGTAAGAAATTAGGTGTTTAAATGAAATACAGAATAAATTAGAATGCCACCAATACAATGCTATAAAACTGTATTAGTTCTTAATAGTATGCTGGCATTCATAGCAAGAGGATTCGAGTACAGGAGCAGGGAGGTACTACTGCAGTTGTACAAGGCCTTGGTGAGACCACACCTGGAGTATTGTGTGCAGTTTTGGTCCCCTGATCTGAGGAAAGTCATTCTTGTCATAGAGGGAGTACAAAGAAGATTCACCAGATTGATTCCTGGGATGGCAGGACTTTCATATGATGAAAGACTGGATCGACTAGGCTTATACTCGCTGGAATTTAGAAGATTGAAGGGGGATCTGATTGAAATGTATAAAATTCTAAAGGGATTGGACAGGCTAGATGCAGGTAGATTGTTCCTGATGTTGGGGAAGTCCAGAACGAGGGGTCACAGTTTGAGGATAAAGGGGAAGCCTTTTAGGACCGAGATGAGGAAAAACTTCTTCACACTGAGAGTGGTGAATCTGTGGAATTCTCTGCCACAGGAAACAGTTGAGGCCAGTTTATTGGCTATATTTAAGAGGGAGTTAGATATGGCCCTTGTGGCTAAAGGGATCAGGGGGGTATGGAGGGAAGGCTGGTACAGGGTTCTGAGTTGGATGATCAGCCATGATCATACTGAATGGCGGTGCAGGCTTGAAGGGCCGAATGGCCTACTCCTGCACCTATTTTCTATGTTTCTATGTATTAGGAATTAACTGTATTAGTTCCTAATAGTTATCAAAGGGGGGATTCATCCACACAATAAACAAAATCAATGTAGACACCTAGTGCAGATAATTGACTGCCTTCATACAATGGCGTCAACAACTGTGTCCTCCAAATCTTCATTTTCATTGTAACATTCAAGATGACTGTCGGTACCATTAAATTCCTCGTGGTTCCTGACTTGTTGAAGTAGTGAAATCATTTCATTTTCATGCTCTGCCATTTCTGGCACCACCAAGCCTGAATGCTTGAAACCGCAGTGAGCAAAACTGTTCTGAGTTGCCTGAACCGCTTATTTCTCGCCATTTATCAGTGACAAAAACCACTACTTTTTGAAGACAAACACGCACAGCTGACGCTATTTTAAAAACATTTTGCGCTAAGCAAGGTGTAGGTCTAATGACCACACAACTGACACTAGTTAGAACCTGTTTGGCAGCAGTCTCCTGCCCAGCTATTTTCTCAATTAGTTTTCGTTTTCTCAGAGTTGCCCCAGATAAGTGGCTGCCCCAGTTAAATAACAGCTGAAATAACTGGAATCCATTGTGTGTATAAAAGCTAAATAAATTGTGCAAAAATACAGCAAAAGAATGAGGCAGTTTTCATGGGTCTGACGACAGAGGGGAAGAAATTCTTCCTAAAATGTTGTGTATGTCTTCAGGCTCACCTACCTCCTTTCTGATGGTAGCAAAGAGAAGGGGATATGTCCTGGGGGGTGGGGGTCTGTCGTGATCAATGCTGCCTTGGCCAAACATTTTAAGTGATTCCCATTCCCATTCCGATTCTTCGGTCCATGCCTTCCTCTTGTGCCAAGATGAAGCTTCCCTCAGGATGGAGGAGCAACACCTTCTGGGCAGCCTCCAACCTGAAGGCATGAAAATCGATTTCTCCTGCTGGTAAAAATAATTCCCCAACCCCCACCCCGCAGTTCCTCTATTTCCCACTCTGGCCTCTTCTTACCCCCGGGTCCCTTCCTCCTTCCCTTTCTCCTATGGCCCACTCTGCTCTCCTATCAGATTCCGTCCTCTCCAGCCCTTGACCTTTCCCACCCATATGGCTGCACCTATCATCTTCCAGCAAGCCTCCTTCCCCTCTCCCTCACCACCTTTTTTCATTCTGGCATTTTCCCCCTTCCTTTTCAGTGTAGATGAATGGTCTTGGCCCGAAATGCCCATTGTTTATTCATTTCCATAGATGCTGCCTGACCTGTTAAGTTCCTCCAGCATTTTGTGTGTGCTGCCGTTTGAAGGTTTCCACAATGGGTGAGGAGGCTTGTGACGGAGTTGGGTGGGGAAGCTTGTGACGGAGTTGGGAGCCTGAGGTGCTGTGTTGCTGGAGTGTTTTTTGGCCTCCCTGGGAGATTGCTTGGCAGTATTCATTCCTGACGCAATGGCCTTGGTGAAGTATAGGTCGGTTCAGTGAACCACTTCTCCACACAGAATGTTTGTAATAACTAATGCTTTCTCTTGCAGAGCAACTGTGGCCCAGGGCCGATCTGTTTACTGGCTTGGGGTCAAATCTAATGAAATCAGTAAGTAATCATTATTAATTCTTCAACAAAAGTAATGGCTTTTGAGTGGAAGGAACCTCTAACAGAGTTTGAACAACAGTAAAAGTTTCATTGCTAGAATCTGTGTTGTGATGGCAAACCTTGTCCTGCCACGTGGACCACCTGTTCCTGGGTAGTTCTTCGAGTGTTGGTGAAGAATGATGCAGTGGTCTTCTGTGACATTCCTTCTAACATCCCCTTCTTCCTAACTTCAGTCCCTGATCCAGTAACACCGGTTTCTAAGGGTTGCTGTAACGGAACCGGCTTAGTACAGCAGTGCCATGGTAATATTGCGCGATACAGTGCCAGCTATAAACAGGGTTTAATTCCCACGCAGTCTGTAAGCAGTTTGTGAGCAACCGTCTGGGTGCTCTAGTGACTTCCCACATCAGCGAGTTAGACCAGCGCGAAGAGTTTAAAAGGAGACAGCTTTATAGAGCGGGCGTTAGAGTAGAGGGAGACAGAGTAGGAGGGCTTTGGCTCAACGGGGCTTTGGCAATAACAGGTTGAGGGTAGGTAGGTTACTTGTGAAGAATAGGAACAGGAAGTATGTCTGCGAGGCCAGTGTTCTGTACTGGGTGTCGGATGAGACTCCCAGCCTCCCTGACGGCCACATCTGCACCAGGTGCGTCGAGCTGCAGCTCCTTAGCGACTGCGTTAGGGAACTGGAGATGCAGCTCGATGACCTTTGTCTGGTCAGGGAGAGCGAGGAGGTGATAGAGAGGAGCTATAGGCAGGTAGTCACACCGAGGCCTCGGGAGACAAGTAAGTGGGTAACAGTCAGGAGAGAGAAGGGTGAGTCAGATAATAGGGAGTACCCCTGTGGCTGTACCCCTTGACAATAAGTACTCCTGTTTGAGTACTGTTGCGGGGGACGGCCTACCTGGGGGGAAGCAACAGTGGCTACGCCTCTGGCACAGAGTCTGGCCCTGTGGCTCAGAAGGGTAGGGAAAGGAAGAGGATGGCAGCAGTGATAGGGGACTCTATAGTTAGGGGGTCAGACAGGCAATTCTGTGGATGCAGGAAAGAAACTCGGATGGTAGTTTGCCTTCCAGGTGCCAGGGTCCGGGATGTTTCTCCCCACATCCACGATATCCTGAAGTGGGAAGGTGAACAACCAGAGGTCGTGGTACATATTGGTGTGTGTGTGTGTGTGTGTGTGTACGTACCCTTAACTCCTGGTGAGAAAGCTTTTGGTATGCTCATCATACGGCGTGTCTTGGGCGTCTGAAAGCTAGCGGAGCCCATGCCTCCCCAGGTTTTTTTTTACGAGGTCGAGTTGTTAGCTCGACACTCCATCCCGGGTATGGATGGAAGGGAGCCGTCCAGATTCGAACTCGGGGCCTCTCACCCTGAGGTCCAGCGCTGATGCCACTACGCCACCAGCCAGCCACATTGGTACCAACGACATAGGTAGGAAAAGGGAGGAGGTCCTAAAAAGAGACTACAGGGACTTAGGAAGGAAGTTGAGATTACTGCCTGTGCCATGCGACAGTGAGTATAGAAATAGAATGAGGTGGAGGATAAATGCGTGGCTGAGGGATTGGAGCAGGGGGCAGGGATTCAGATTTCTGGATCATTGCGACCTCTTTTGGGGCAAGCATGACCTGTACAAAAAGGATGGGTTTCACTTGAATCCGAGGGGGACCAATATCCTGACAGGGAGGTTTGCTAAGGCTATTGGGGAGAGTCTAAACTAGAATTGCTGGGGGGGGGGGGTGGAAACCAAACTGAAGAGACAGAGGAAGGGACTGTTGGCTCACAAATAGAGAGAGCTTAGAGACCGTGCGGGAGGGAGGATAGGTAGGTGTTAGAGAAGGGACGCGCTCTGACCGATGGTCTATTTTAATGCAAGAAGCATCATGAACAAAGCGGATGAGCTTAGCTTGGATCAGTATTTGGAGCTATGATGTTGTGGCCATTACAGAGACTTAGATAGTTCAGGGGCAGGAATAGTTACTTTGATTGCCAGGCTTTAGATGTTTCAGAAAAGACAGGGAGGGAGGCAAAAGAGGTGGGGGTGTGGCACTGTTGATCAGAGATAGTGTCATGGCTGCAGAAAAGAAAGAAGTCATGGAGGGATTGTCTACGGGGTCTCTGTGGGTGGAAGTTAGGAACAGGAAGGAGTCAGTAACTCTACTGGATGGTTTTTATAGACCACCCAATAGTAACAGGGACATCGAGGAGCAGATAGGGAGACAGATTCTGGAAAGGTGTAATAATAACAGGGTTGTCGGGAGATTTAGTTTCCCAAATATTGATTGGCATCTCCCTAGAGCAAGGGGTTTAGATGGGGTGGAGTTTGTTAGGTGTGATCAGGAAGGTTTCCTGACACAATATGTAGATAGGCCTACAAGAGGAGAGGCTGTACTTGATCTGGTATTGGGAAATGAACCTGGTCAGATGTCAGGTCTTTCAGTGGAGAGCATTTTGGAGATAGTGATCACAATTCTATCTCCTTTACCATAGCATTGGAGAGGGATAAGAACAGACAAGTAGGGGAAGTGTTTAATTGGAGTAGGGGGAAATATGAAGCTATCAGGCAGGAACTTGGAAACATTAATTGGGAACAGATGTTCTCAGGGAAATGTACAGCTCGATGACCCACAGTTTATTAGGGAGAGTGAACAGGAGATAGGAGCCACAGGGAGTTAGTCACTCCAAGGCTGCAGTAGTTAGATAATTGGGTGACTGTCAGGGAAGTGAAGGGAAGAGCTCAGAGAGCACCCCTGTGGCCATCCCCCTCAGTAATCATTATCTCATTTTGAATGTGGTTGAGGGGGGGTGACCTGACAGGATGGCCACGGCGATCGAGTCTCTGTCACTGAACCTGGTTCCATGGTGCATAAGGGAAAGAGGAAGATGAGGAATGTGGTAGTTATAGGGGATTCCATAGGGGAACAGACGGGAAGTTCTGTCAGCCTGATAGAGATACCCGCATGGTGTGTTGCCTCCCAGGTGCCAGGGTACGGGATGTCTCAGATCGGGTGCAGAGAATTCTGAAGGGAGAGGGTGAACAGCCAGTAGTAGTCTTGGTACACGTTGGTATAAATGACATAGGTAGAAAAAGGGAGGAGGTCCTGAAGAGAGAATTCAGGAAGTTAGGTAGGAATCTGAAAAGCAGGACCTCTAAGGTAGTAATCTCAGGATTGCTGCCTGTGCCACGCGCTAGCGAGTGCAAGAATAGCATGATCAGGCATATTAATGTGTGGCTGAGATACTGGTGCAGGGGGCAGGGATTCCGATTCCAGGATCATTGGGGCCTCTGCTGAGGGAGGTATGACCTGTACAAAAAGGATAGATTACACCTGAATCCAAAGGGGTTCAATATCCTAGTGCGCACATTTAATAGAGCTGTTAGGGAGGGTTTAAACTAATTTGGCAGGGGAATGGGAACCGGAGTGATAAATCAAAGATAGCATGCAACAGAAATGAGAAAGCCTTGGCCATCAGGATTAAGGAAAACCCCAAAACATTCTACAGGTATGTGAAGAGCAAGAGGATAAGATGTGAGAAAATAGGACCAATCGAGTGTGACAGTGGAAAAGTGTGTATGGAACCAGAGGAGATAGTTGAGATACTTAATGAGTACTTTGCTTCAGTATTCACTACGGAAAAGGATCTTGGTGATTGTAGTGATGACTTACAGTGGATTGAAAAGCTTGAGCTTATAGACATTAAGAAAGAGGATGTGCTGGAGCTTTTGGAAAGCACCAAGTTGGATAAGTCTCCGGGACCAGATGAGATGTACCCTAGGCTACTGTGGGAGGTGAGGGAGGAGATTGCTGAGCCTCTGGCAATGATCTTTGCATCATCAATGGGGACAGGAGAGGTTCCGGAGGATTAGACGGTTGCAGACATTGTTCTCTTATTCAAGAAAAGGAGTAGAGATAGCCCAGGAAATTATAGACCAACGAGTCTTACTTCAGTGGTTGGTAAGTTGATGGAAATGATCCTGAGGCAAGATTTATGAACATTTGGAGATGTATAATATGATTAGGAATAGTCAGTATGGCTTTGTCAAAGGCAGGTCGTGCCTTAAAAGCCTGATTGATTTTTTTGAGGATGTGACTGAACACCTTGATGAAGGTAGAGCAGTAGATGTAGTGTATATGGATTTCAGCAAGGCATTTGATAAGGTACCCCATGCAAGGTTTATTGAGAAAGTAATGAGGCATGGGATCCATGGGGAACTTGCTTTGTGGATCCAGAATTGGCTTGCCGACAGAAGGCAAAGAGTGGTTGTAGGTGGGTCATATTGTGCATGGAGTTCGGTGACTAGTGTTGTGCCTCAGGGAGCTGTTCTGGGACCCCTTCTCTTTGTGATTTTTTTATAAGTGACCTGGATGAGGAAGTGGAGGGATGGGTTAGTACATTTGCTGATGACACAAAGCTTGGGGGTGTTGTGGATAGTGTGAAGGGCTGTCAGAGGTTAGAGCGGGACATTGATAGGATGCAAAACTGGGCTGAGAAGTGGCAGATGGAGTTCTACCCAGGTAAGTGTGAAGTGGTTCATTTTGGTAGGTCAAATATGGCAGAATGTAGTATTAATGGTAAGACTCTTGGCAGTGTGGAGGATCAAAGGGATCTTGGGGTCCGAGTCCACAGGACACTCAAAGCAGCTGCGCAGGTTGACTCTGTGGTTAAGAAGGCGTATGGTGTATTGGCCTTCATCAACTGTGGAATTGAGTTTAAGAGCCGAGAGGTTATGTTACCCAGGTCAGACCCTACTTGGAGTACTGTGCTCAGTTCTGGTCACCTCACTACAGGAAGTAGCTACAGAGGAGATGTCAGGGTGTAAGTTTTTTTTAACGCAGGGAGTGGTGAGTGCGTGGAATGGGCTGCTGGCACAGTGGTGGAGGCGGATATAACAGGGTCTTTTAAGAGAGTCCTGGACAGGTACATGGAGCTTAGAAAAATGGAGGGCAATGGCTAACCCTAGGTAATTTCTAAGTAAGTACATGTTCGGCACAGCATTGTGGGGCTGAAAGGCCTGTATTGTGCTGTAGGTTTTCTGTTTCTGTGAATGTATTGCTAGAGTTATAGAGTTGGGGGGGGGTGGTGGTGTTATGTTGGTGCTGGAAGCCTGGCGACACTTGCAGGCTGCCCAGCTCAGTCCTCGCTGATTACACTTGCACCAAACAATGCATTTCATTGTATCTTTTCATGACGAACAAAACTAATCTCTACCTGCTCAGCAGATCTCTATCGTCAGTTGGCTGTCCATGTGTAACATTGGGTGTTTTGTAAAAAGAGTGGGTGGGATGGGGATAATCTGAGCCCAGTTTATTCCTCATATTTGCAGCTTCAGTTACTGAAAATGCTGCAGATTTTGTCTTCAGAGACTGGGCCAAGAGCTATGAGATCTGTAAACATCATTAGCCCGAAGGATGAACAGCTCTGCCCTCTACAGGTGCTGCCTCAGTCTTTTATACACAAAGTCCTGTCAATCTCTTCCTCTTTGGCTCTTGGCACTTGGATTGGGCTGCAGAATGATCATTTTTCTTGTAGTTTAACTTTGTTATGCTTGTTTGTATTTTTATATAATCCTTTGTATACATATAATTGTTCAGTGAGTTTTCTAGTTGCCTCTATTTTTTCTGGAAACTTCTTGGGTTTTAGTGGTGAGTGTTATATTACTTGTATTTGACTTTCTTGATGGCTGTGATCAATGGAGTTTCTGTTGGAATCTGCTGATATCTCATCTATCCCTTGTCTCTTGCTACGCTTCTTCTTTCTTTCCTTCTCTGCTCTTAATAAAACGTTCATAAGCAGCAAGTTTTATACCTCATTCTTGACCTCAGAAGAACCTTTAGATTGCAGGAGCATCAGGATCCAACAGCACCTTGTTGCAACCGGCCCACATCACCACAGTAGGGGAACATGGAACTGCCATCAAATGCCCCATTTCTGTTCAGAGCCCTCCCTCATTTGAACATAGACATTCACTTCCCATTGCAATCTTATTCCCTTTTGCCAAACAGCAAATCGTTCCTGTGTCTGGCCTCATTGACTGTGGCTTGCACTCCTTTCCCCAGCCATAGACCATCACAAACACCATTTGCTCTTGAACTATGGTCACACTGAGCAGGACAAGTGTTGTTGCTGCGTAACTTATGCACTGATTCTTTATTTTGCAGTGGTGAATTGCAAAGACGCCAACGGAAGTAATGGAGCAGAGAGGACCACATCTGGACTCATCCTGGTGCTGATTTGGCCTTTATTGTGCTGGTTTCATTCTGCAGAATAACAAACAGAGAGATGGGGGGGCGCGTTCTGTTTCGATTGTTGAGAGTGGATTTCCTTCGACCAAGAATGCTAAGCTCTAAAACATGTCCAAAGTGGGCACTTTAAGCTCTTGCACTGATAGCTTCCCAGTCTAATAAAGAAATTGTAATTTGAAAGGCAAGGTTGATAACCTGTTTTTGTATGTATGTTTAAATTGACTGTGTTCTAATGCATATATGCAGGAGAATTGTTTCCAAATAAATAAACTTGTGCTTTCTCTCAATAAGGATCACCTTTTTTAAGCATGAGATTCTGCAGCTGCTGGGAAGAACACATGCACGTGCTGAGAGAAACTCAGCAGTTAGGCAGTATCTATGGAAAAGAATTTACAGTCAACGTTTTGGCTCTTTGGTCTATTCATTTCCATAGACATTGTCTTAATTTTGACTGTGCTGCTCACCTTTATTAAAATCCCAGTTTTCTTGAATGGAATTGAAGAGCAATATCTCATATACTGTCTAGGTAGTCTCCAGCCCCTTCGTATGAACATAGAATTCTCCAACTTCCTGCAATTCCCTCCTCCTCTTCCCTTCCCCTATCCCTATTTCACTCTGCCCCCTCCCCCAGTTGCCTATCACCTCCCTCGTGGTTCTGCCTCCTTCTACTACCCATTGTGTTTTCCCCTATTCCTTCTTCACCATTCCTGCCTTTCCCCTCCCTGCTTCCCCTCCCCCACCCCTTTAACTTTCCCCTTACTGGTTTTTCAGCTGGAATCTACCAGCCTTCTCCTTCCCACCCTCCCCCCACCTTCTTTATAGGGCCTCTGCCCCTTCCCTCTACAGACCTGATGAAGGGTTCCGGCCCAAAACGTTGACCTATCTTTTCCACGGATGCTGCCCGACCTGCTGACTTCCTCCAGCATGTTGTGAGTGTTGCTTTGACCCCAGCATCTGCAGATTATTTTGTGTTGAGATTAATAACTGCACACCTTCCCTGTGGTACTAAGAGTTTGCATTTGCATTGTCTAGAGGGGTCGGGGCTTGTGTTTGCTTTTTGTGGGGGGGGGGGTCAGGGTTTGTATGTGCATTCTATAGAGGAGTCTGGGTTTGTGTTTGCATTGTGTAGAGGGGTCTGGTTTGCATTTGCATTGTGTAGAGGGGTCTGGTTTGCGTATGCATTCTGTAGAGCGGTCTGGGTTTGCGTGTGCATTCTGTAGAGCGGTCTGGGTTTGCGTTTGCATTGTGTAGAGGGGTCTGGTTTGCGTATGCATTCTGTAGAGCGGTCTGGGTTTGCGTTTGCATTGTGTTGAGGGGTCTGGTTTGTGTATGCATTCTGTAGAGTGGTCTGGGTTTGCGTTTGCATTGTGTAGAGGGGCCTGGGTTTGTGTTTGCATTGTGTTGAGGGGTCAGGGTTTGCATTTGCATTCTGTAGAGCAGTCTGGGTTTGCGTTTGCATTGTGTAGAGGGGTCTGGTTTGTGTGTGCATTCTGTAGAGTGGTCTGGGTTTGCGTTTGCATTGTGTAGAGGGGCCTGGGTTTGTGTTTGCATTGTGTTGAGGGGTCAGGTTTGCATTTGCATTCTGTAGAGCAGTCTGGGTTTGCGTTTGCATTGTGTAGAGGGGTCTGGTTTGTGTGTGCATTCTGTAGAGTGGTCTGGGTTTGCATTTGCATTGTGTAGAGCGGTCTGGGTTTGTGTTTGCATTGTGTAGAGGGGTCTGGTTTGCGATGCATTCTGTAGAGCGGTCTGGGTTTGTATTTGCATTGTGTAGAGGGGTCTGGTTTGCGTGTGCATTCTGTAGAGTGGTCTGGGTTTGTGCATTCTGTAGAGCGGTCTGGGTTTGCGTTTGCATTGTGTAGAGGGGTCTGGTTTGCGTATGCATTCTGTAGAGCGGTCTGGGTTTGTATTTGCATTGTGTAGAGGGGTCTGGTTTGCGTGTGCATTCTGTAGAGTGGTCTGGGTTTGTGCATTCTGTAGAGCGGTCTGGGTTTGCGTTTGCATTGTGTAGAGGGGTCTGGTTTGCGTATGCATTCTGTAGAGCGGTCTGGGTTTGCGTTTGCATTGTGTTGAGGGGTCTGGTTTGTGTATGCATTCTGTAGAGCGGTCTGGGTTTGCGTTTGCATTCTGTAGAGTGGTCTGGGTTTGCATTTGCATTCTGTAGAGCGGTCTGGGTTTGTGCCATGTAGTGGGTGGGGTTTGTGAGAAAGATGTGCTGGCCCTGCCCTAGGATCCACAAGAACAGTGGAGGTCTTCCTTTAACCTCCAGTATCAACAAGATGCCTTAATTTAGCATCATCAGCAAGTCTGTCAAGCTGCAGGAGATATAGAAGAGATTTACAAGGATACTGTCTGGACTAGAGGGCCTGAGTTATAGGGATCAATTGGTCATGTTGGATTTTTATTCCTTAGGGTGCAGGAGAATGAGGGGTGACCCTATACATGTTTATAAAATCATGGGGGGGGGGGGGTGGATAAGGTGGACAGTCTTTTCTCCAGATTTGGGGGCACAGACAGAAGAGGGAAGAGATTTAAAAAAAAGACCTGAGGGGTAACTTCTTTATAGAGAGGGCCGTGAGTACTTCAAATCAAATCAAGTGAAGTTTAATTGTCATTCGAACCATACATGGATACCCCTGAATGAGACAGTGTTCCTCTGGCACCACGGTGCAGACACACACACACACATTCAAAGTAACGAGAAAGGGAAAAAAGAACCTAGCCACGTTAGAAAGCATGAACTGCCCCAGAGTGCTGAAGGCAGGCAGACTTGAAACTTCTAAGAGGTATTTGGACAGGGCGTGGACGGGAGGACCATGGGCCAATAGCGGGAAACTGAGAGGACATTGTGGTCAGCATAGACCAGTTACTCTGACATGCACCAGACTGCAGTGATACGCTGATTCTGAAATTTCCCAAGTTCTACACCTATTGGTTTCTTCCCTTCTCATTAGTTTATTTAATGATGGGCCAAGATGCAGCCTCCTGCTTTATTTTAGACCCTCACCCTTCTATTCTTTGCCTCCATTTTCACTGTGTGGTCCATTTCTCTCTAGATCTAATGCAAGGTCACTGAGGGGTCAGGTTGGCCTTCTAATCTACACATCCCATCACCCTGGGTCCTCCCTCTAGCCTCACAATATTTTCCCTTTCATCCCCTCTTGGTGAGAGACACACAGGACAAGGGTGGAGCTGAGCTCAGAGTAATGGTTGGCCCACAAAGCTGTAATAAAAAAAGAGGGAAATGTTGGAGCTGACTAACACTGCAGGGATATGACCCTTCAGCCCGATTCCCTCATACTAACCAAGGTGCCTTCCTGAACTAGTCCCATTTGCCTTTGACCCTTTTAAACTATCCGTAACCCCATCATTTAAACATTCAATGCCCCTGCTTCTACCACTTCCTCTCGAGCTCGTTCCACATACCAACCCAACTTGACCCCCAGGAACCCTTTAAGTCTTCCCCCTCCCACATTAATCATGTGCCCTCCAGATCTAGGCGAGATTACAATGTGACATGGCTGCAAGAATCATTATAAACACAGAGGCAGCACTGATTATCTAGAAAGATCGTATTCCCATCCCCGAACATTCATTTGGATGGGGATATGTGCTCAGTATCCCATGGGAATGTCTGGAGAGAATCACTGGCATCAACTGGGACCCCTCCTGGAAGATCATTACTGCTGATAGAAGCTGAAAGTAAAACAATTCCAGTCAAAGAGAAGTGAACCATGAATACACGAGTGAAATTAGCACTTTATTTAATAGCCATCAGGATATTTGGAATTTGTTTGTAGTCTGTCCCCTTATCCAGTACATTGCACCCAGAGGACAACCTGCACGGCTTCCCTTCAATCTGACTCCAGTGGATAGTAATCTGTTGAAGTTCTAACCTGGATTAGGCCACAGTCTAGCCCTCCGCTCTGTACTTGAAGACCAATGATGGGAGATGAAAGACAATCATGGTTGAATGTTGGCCCAGCAGACCAGTGAGGATGAGGGCTGTAGCTCTCCCCCCACCCCAGAGAGTTCTGGGTTCAGAGTTCCATTCGGGCAGGAGGCATTTAGACTGGTGAAGCCCCCTGGTGTGTAACTGGTGAGACTGGAGTTTCCCACTGTCAGGGGCCCTGTCATCGGTGTGTCTGGAGTTTGAGGGCCAGTGTCAGGGGTCCTGCCTTCATCGGCGAATCCTGGGTCAATAACTGATGATCGAAACCCAAAGATTAATCAGAGGTCTGGAAGTCATAGCTCGATGGCTACAACCTTGTACTCCAGGGAGCGCGAAGCACAGAATCAAATATCGCTGTGATGATTCTACGCTCTAGCATCAATTGTTTGGCGACAATAAAGTAAAGTGTTTGTGAGTCCACCGGGAAGCCGAACAGCCATTCACTGGGGGCCGGAGGCAGCTTGTGCTGAGGTTGGAGAGAGAGAGCGAGAGAGAGTGAGTGAGTTTTGAGCATAGGAGGGCTGGGGCTTGTTTTACTGCTGCTGTTGTGTGAACGTGGTGAGCATGCTGCACTGGTACTGGGAATGTGCGGTAACATTTGTGGGCTGCCACCAGCACGTCCCCAGGTTGTGTTGGTTGTTAAAGCAAATGACATATTTCACTATGTTTCTATGTACATGTAATAAATTAATTTGAGAAGTACATGATCTTCTGCACTCAACAAATGACACTAATTTTCTTCAAATACTTCCCTTGCCCTTTGCACATCAACGCAATGAAATCAAGTTACTTGAAAATTCTTTATTTTTCCATTACAGGTAGTGTTTTAACAGTGGGCCTTCATGACTTCATAACTAATAAAAATATTGTTCATTGTAATGGACAAGGACCAGTTAATGCATCTGTTTGACATTCCTATGGGCACCAGTGGGAACAAGTGTTTATTCTTTCTGGTGCCTGCTCAAGAAGGGGGAAAATGAAAAGACCAAGCAGAGAGCTGTTTAAAGGTAACCTCCGCCCTCAGCTATCAGGAGAAATCATAAAAAATATCCATGCAAACACAGGTGTTCATATAATATGTGGTAAAATGTAAACAGTACAGCAAGTTACCCTGATAATGCAACTTGTGAAGTCATTCCTGTATAAAAACCTTTGTTGGGTAACATGCATAAAAAAAAAACCTACCTATATATATTTTAAATATAGATTTTCTTTTATAAATTGCATTGGATTTAATCCATATTAATCTGCAATTCAATTAATTTCAAGTATGTACAAGTTCATCTAGCTTTTGTGTGCAAAGGGACGTCGGTTCCTACAGTAAAATTAAATAGCCTTAAGAAAGTGATACAGTGGCGTTTAGAAATATCCAGGGCCAAACAAGTCTGGAATCGCTAAAAAGTGGAAATTAAAGCACAGCTGACACTGTTATCAAAGTGCAATAATTGAATATCAAAGCACTTTTAAAAAAAAAAATTCAGTCCAGAAAATTTACAAACCATCCATCGCAGTTAGGTGCGGCTCAGTAGAATTTACATTTGATACAGAGTTTGTGTGCTTTGTGGTGCTGGGCATCAGCTCTGCTGATTTGGAAGCACACTAACCTGAGGCAGAGGCTGCAGGTTGATTTACAACTGGGCACAAGTGCATCGTCTTTCCGGGATGGTCCCTGGATGCAAGGGCACCGAATAAACGTGTAGTTCGATTCTCTGTCTTCATTGCTGAAGGCTGCTCAGATTCCACTTGCGCTCATCACGGTCTGATTGTGGAGTTCAAAACTCTTCTGAATTGCTGCTAGGGAATTTTTCAACTGCAAAACGGAGAGAGATCATGACCTGACCCTGTGCTCCAAGTGCCCCTCACTTTAGCTCAAGTATTGTGTGAAGGTTTGCACCGGTTACATTAGTCCATGCATCGTCACTTCCTGCGGCACGCTACACACGCTCTGCCCAACCCACACGTGGCAATGTTAACGCTGGATCTCAGAGGAAATTAATTTAATCCAGCCTTGGATGGGCTTTAAACAGAATCCATCATCGAGAGTGCAGGTTTAAGGGCAGGAGACGGGGAAGGATGTGGCACTAATATGGTCCAGAGAGACCTGTTCCTTTACACAATGCAGGCCCTTCAGCCCAGCACATTGTGCTGGCCTCTTAATTTACTCTAACGCTTCCCTCTTGCATAGCCCTCCAATTTCCTTTCATCCATCTCAGAATCCCTTAAAGGTCCCGGGGTGTAGCTGCCCCTAGCACCACCCCGGCAGCACATTCCACACACTTTCCACTCTGTGTGTAAAACATCCACCTATGCTTATCTAATCATCTGAAAGCTATGCCTCTCATGCTAGCCACTGCCACCCTGGGAATAAGCCCCTGGCTCTCCACTCTATTAACACCTCATTTCATCATACACACCTCCTCTCATCCCTTCACTCCTCAGAGGAAAGTCCTCGCTCGCTCAACCCAAGAGAAAAGCCCTGCCCAGCTCACTCAACCTATCCTCACAAGACATGCTTTCTAATCCAGGCAGCATCTTTTGTAAACCTCTTCTGCACCCTCTGGAAAGCTTCCACATCTTTCCTATAATGGGGCAACTAGAACTGAACAGAATACTCTCAAGTGTGGTCTAACCAGAGCTGCACCCCATTGCCTCGTCACTCCTGAACTCAGTCCACCTCACTCTGGATAAACTCAGCTTGGGGACATGGGGGGGGAAAAAAAACAAGTGTCAAGGGAAATGGAGCAAAGACCCGAGCCCCACTAGTCTGTGCAATAAACCTTGGCTCGCTCTTCCGCATCATCTCCTAAATCAGCAGCAGGCCTAATGCTGCTGGAACTTCCCAGCTGTAGTCAAACACACCCAGAGCATAATCAGACCAAGAGTATCACTGACACACAAAAGGTAGTTAGACCATGGACCACAAGGCATGTTATAGAGCGGAGTGCCTGGTCTATGTCATGTGCCTGGGACTTTGATGCTCGGAGGGTTCCAGGGCTGGAGGAGGTCACAGAGACAGGGATGCAGGGGACACCTAAATTAAAGGTGCAATGATTGTCAGCTCTCAAGAATCCACAACTGGACCAGTTCTCAGAAACCCTGGGCCAAGCTGTTATTCCAAACTCTAAATAACCAAAGGAACCTTGAACCACGGCGACATGCTGATTATTGGATTCTGGAGCGGTTTAGAGATCACCTCAGCAATGACACAAAGGGTGGGAGGTCTGAACTGTTGCATGTTGTTGTACCTGTTCCAGCAGAACAATGGAATCGTTGATCACTGCCTGCAGCGCCTGAAGTTGACCAGGACTCTTGTGTTTTGTTTCCTGCTCTAGCGTCTCTTGATCCAAACTGTGGAGAACAGGAAAGTAATGTGATTTCAGTGAAACACAAGCATGTCTCCGATTGGAATTTACACAGGACACAGGCCAGTGCATTCTAGGCACCTGCCACCTATTGTGTAAAAAGAAACCTGCCCTACACATCTCCTTTGAACTTTTCTCTCTCACCTCAAACGCATTCCCTTTGGTATTAGGCACTAAAGTTACTGGTTGTCTACTGTGTCAGTGCCTCTCATAATCTTATAAACTTCTGTCTGGAATCTTATCAGTCTCTGCTGCTCCAGAGAAACCTACCCTCGGTGGATTAATGTTAGATTGGCACAAATGGGTGTTGATGGTCAGCAGTGGCCCAATGGGCTGAAGGGCCTGATTCTGCGCTAGACATCCCTGGGCTTCTAAAACCCCTCATCCAAACAGCAAGCATTCAAAGACTGGGATTATAGTTGATGGAGTAATCAGAAATAATCAAAGATGTTGCCAGCTGTCCGGAGGGACGGACCACACGAGTATGGTAGTGGGGGGGGGGGGGGAATGGTCCCAGAGAGTGGTGTGGGGGGGCTGGGGGCTGTAGAGTGGGTAGGTGCTGAGATGGACCCCGAGACTGGAGTATGGTAGGGTTTTCATACCTCATGACTGGTTAGGGAACAAAGTCAGCATGAATGGCTTTTCCCTGAACCCACCGGGGCCATAGTGAGTCGAAAGGCTGCGTCGTTTGGTGAAGTCCTTTCATTCAATGCATCACGTCTACCGCAGCACCACCTACCTGACGCTCAGCTTGTCAGGCATCTTGAACTTGCTTGACAAATAGACCTTTTGGGCCACATCTTCTACATTCAGAAGCTTAAGAAACAGACCCAAGTTCAAGGCAGCTAGGATAATCAGGCTGAAACACAAGGACATCAAATCAGTTAGTGAAGAAGATGTGGTAGTAGAGAATTGCTTCTGGTGGTAGTAGAGAATTGCTTCTCTGAGTGGAGGCCTGTGACTAGTGGTGTGCCACAGGGATCAGTGCTGGGTCCATTGTTACTTGTCATCTATATCAATGATCTGGATGATAATGTGGTAAATTGGATCAGCAAGTTTGCTGATGATACAAAGATTGGAGGTGTAGTAGACAGCGAGGAAGGTTTTCAGAGCCTGCAGAAGGACTTGGACCAGCTGGAAAAATGGGCTGAAAAATGGCAGATGGAGTTTAATGCAGACAAGTGTGAGGTATTGCACATTGGAAAGACAAACCAAGGTAGAACATACAGGGTTAATGGTAAGGCACTGAGGAGTGCAGTGGAACAGAGGGATCTGGGAATACAGATACAAAATACCCTAAAAGTGGCGTCACAAGTAGATAGGGTTGTAAAGAGAGCTTTTGGTACATTGGCCTTTATTAATCAAAGTATTGAGTATAAGAGCTGGAATGTTATGATGAGGTTGTATAAGGCATTGGTGAGGCCGAA
This sequence comes from Mobula hypostoma, assembly GCF_963921235.1. Classification (NCBI taxonomy): domain Eukaryota; kingdom Metazoa; phylum Chordata; class Chondrichthyes; order Myliobatiformes; family Myliobatidae; genus Mobula; species Mobula hypostoma. Next base: position 34,588,121 of record NC_086101.1, read on the forward strand.
TCTGGAGTACTGTGTTCAGTTTTGGTCACCAAATTACAGGAAGGATATAAATAAGGTTGAAAGAGTGCAGAGAAGGTTTACAAGGATGTTGCCGGGACTTGAGAAACTGAGTTACAGAGAAAGGTTGAATAGGTTAGGACTTTGTTCCCTGGAGTGTAGAAGAATGAGGGGAGATTTGATAGAGGTATATAAAATTATGATGGGTATAGATAGAGTGAATGCAAGCAGGCTTTTTCCACTGAGACAAGGGGAGAAAAAACCAGAGGACATGGGTTAAGGGTGAGGGGGGAAAAGTTTAAAGGGAACATTAGAGGGGGGCTTCTTCACACACAGAGTAGTGGGAGTATGGAATGAGCTGCCAGACGAAGTGGTAAATGCGGGTTCTTTTTTAACATTTAAGAATAAATTGGACAGATACATTGATGGGAGGTGTATGGAGGGATATGGTCCGTGTGCAGGTCAGTGGGACTAGGCAGAAAATGGTTTTGCACAGCCAAGAAGGGCCAAAAGGCCTGTTTCTGTGCTGTAGTTTCTATGGTTTCTTGAATAGAATTTGAATACAATTTCAATTTGCATGGAAAAGCAGCATTAATATAACAAAACACATAACACAAGATACAACTCAAACACCCCTTCTGTCTGTCCCATCCTTCATTCTCCCTGGTTAAACACGCTTTTGACTTCAATTTAAATTTACTACCCCACACCCTGCGCCCCCACCATCTCCACAAAATGTCCAACAGCGTACTTCATACACAAACCTTGCTTGTGACATTAGCATGCCAAGTGATTACACTGAGCCATTACTGATGGCCGGAGAACAAAGTTAAGAGTTGGAATAATGTGCCCAAATTCCTGAACAAGTCCCCCCAAGGGTGAGACTCCATTTAGGAAGCAATATATCGTGTCAAGATGTTTTGAACTGGGTGCTTGTCCACAATATTGGTGTCACTTCCGATTTCCATAAGACACAGGAGCAGATTTAGGCCATTTGGTCCATCGAGCCTGCTCCACCATTCATGACTGATCCTTCTCCCCCTCCCCAAGCCCGTGACCTTCGATGCTGTGTCCAATCAAAAACCTATCAAGCTCTGCCTTAAATACACCCAATGACCTGGCCTCTACTGCTGTCTGTGGTAATAAGTTCCACTAATTCATCATCCTCTGGTAAAATAAATTTCTCTGCATCTCTATTTTAAATGGACACCCCTCTATCCTGAGGCTGTGCCCTCTTGTCCTAGGCTCCCCCACCATGGGAAACATCCTTTCCACATCTACTCCGTCTAGGTTTCCCAACATTCGAAAGGTTTCAATGAGATCCCCCCCCGCACTCTTCTAAATTCCAGCAAGTACAGACCCAGAGCTAACAATCGTTCCACGTACGATAACCCTTTCATCCCATCCTTGTGAACCTCCCCTGAACCCTCTCCAATGCCAGCACATCTTTTCTTAAATGAGGAGCTCAAAACTGTTTACAATACTCAAGGTGGGGCCTCTCACAGTGGTGCCAGCATAACAACCTCTCCCTCAATGTCCAAAAAAAGAAACAAGCTGATCGTGGATTACAGGAGGAATGGAGACAGGCTAGTCCCAATCAACATCAATGGGACTGTAGTTGAGAGGGTGAGTAGTTTCAAGTTCCTCGGTATATACAGCACCGAAGATCTCACCTGGACTGTACACACCAGCTGTGTGGCAAGAAAAGCACAACAGCGTCTCTTCCACCTCAGGCGACTGAAGAAGTTCAGCATGAGTCCTCAAATCCTCAAGACCTTTTACAGAGGCACCACTGAGAGCATCCTGATTGGCTCTATCATCGCCTGGTATGGGAACTGCCCCAACCTTGATCACTGTAGAGAGTGGTATGGACAGCCCAGCACATCTGTGGATGTGAACTTCCCTCCACTGAGGACATTTACAGCAGCAGATGCAGAAAGGCGGCTTAGAAGATCATCAGGGACACCAGTAACCCCAACCACAAACTGCTTCAGCTGTTTCTATCTGGCAAATGCTACCGCAACATTAAAGCCAGGACCAAAGGGCTATGGGACAGCTTCTTTCTACAAGCCATTAGACTTATAACATCACATGCCTGTACATTGCAATGGAGTCATAACACAAAGATTTTTACTCCCTCATGTTATGGAATGGATGAAAGACTTAAATAAATTCACCAGTGCCTTCTAAAACCTCAGCATCACATCTTTGCTCTTGTATTCTGGATCTCTTGAAATGAATGCTAACATGGCATTTGCCTTCCTCACCACCAACTCGACCTGCAAGTTAACCTTTAGGGAGTTCTGCACAAGGAGTCCCAAGTCCCTTTGCATCTCAGATTTTTGGAGTTTCTCCCCGTATAGAAAATAGTCTGCACGTTTATTTCTACTATCAAAGTGCATGACCTTGTATTTCCCAACCTTGTATTTCATTTGCCACTCTCTTGCTCATTCTCTGAATCTGTCCAAGTCCTTCTGCAGCCTACCTGTTTCCTCAACACTACCTGCCCCTCCACCAATCTTCATATCATCTGCAAACTTGGCAACAAAGCCATCTGTTCCATCATTGAAATACTGCTTGAAAAGAAGCAGTCCCAACACCAACCCCTGTGGAACACCACCAGTCACTGGCAGCCAACCAGAAAAGGATCCTTTTATCTCCACTCGCTGCCCCCTATCAATCAGCCAACGCTCTAACCATGCCAGTAACTCTCCTATAATACCATGGGCTCTTAACTTGGTAAGCAGCCTCATGTGTGGCACCCTGTCAAAAGCCTTCTGAAAGTCCAAATATACAACATCCACTGCATTCTCTTTATCTATCCTACTGGTAATCTCCTCAAAGAATTCCAACAGGTTCGTCAGGCAAGATTTTCCCTGAAGGAAGCCATGCTGACTTTGTCCTATCTTGTCCTGTGCCATCAAGTACTCTATAACTCATCCTTAACAATTGATTTCAACATCTTCCCAACCACTGAGGTCAGGTTAACGAAGACAACAAATATATGGTCTATAGTTTCCTTTCTTAAAGAGTGGAGAGACATTTGCAATTTTCCAGTCCTCTGGCATCATGATTTTTGAAAAATTATTACTAATACCACAATCTCTATCGCTACCTCTTTCGGAACCCTAGGGTGCAGTTCAAATGATCCAAGAGACTTATGTACCTTTAGGTCTTTCAGCTTTTTGAGCACTTTCTCCCTTGTAATAGTAACTGCACTCACTTCTCATCCCTCACACCCTTTAACACCTGACATACTGCTAGTGTCTTCCACAGTGAAGACTGATGCAAAATACTGATTTAGTTCATCTGCCATCTCCTTATCCCCTGTAATTATTTCTCCGGCCTCATTTTCTAGTTGTCCTATATCCACTCTCATACTTGGAAAAGTTTTTACTATCCACTTTGATATTGTTTGCTAGCTTGCTTTCATATTTCATCGTTTCCCTCCTAATGATTCTTTTAGTTGCTCTCTGTAGGTTTTCAAAAGCTTCCCAATTCTCTATCTTCCCACTAATTTTTGCTTTGTTGTCTGCCTTCTCTTTTGCTTTAGGTTAAGGTCTGTGGCACTAGCGTGGCTGCCTACACCCACCTCTTTCCTTTAACACCCTACCAGCCAGAATCTGCTTTACTTCTCTGTCAAGTTGTAACTTGCACCAACTGGTTTACCTGCACACACCTGTAAACTCACACCTGCAAACCGGATCACTCACTTTCCCACCATTGTCTTGGGCTTCCTTACTATCCCGTTGCCCTCTCACTTTGGCCAGAATTTAATTTTTGCTTCATAGGCAGTCAAAGATGAGCCAGTAGTGAACAATGACTCCAATGTCAGCAGTGTGACTCCGACCTGCCAAGCCCCAAGCCCAGGCCCTGGACATCCTCTCTAGATCACTCCAGCCTCACTCATACCCCACTGATACCTTAAGTTGCTCTCATTTCACAGAACCTTTGATTGCTATGTTCAATATCTCCACATCCTACTCAACAATTCCGTTTCATAATTTGCCTATGAAGTGCAAGGCGGCGTCAGGAAGCTCAGTGCAGAGTGGACATAGGGAGGAAGTTTCCTATATGGGTGAAATCTAGGACTAGAGGGCACAGCCTCAGATTGAGGAATGGACCTTTAGAACAGTGATAAGGAATTTCTTTAGCTAAAGCGTGGCGAATCTGTGGAATGCATTGCCACAGACAGCTGTGGAGGGCAGGTTGGTAGGTATATTTAAAGTGCAAGTTGGTAGGTTGTTAATTAGTAACGGTGTCAAAGTTTATGGGGAGAAGGCAGGAGAATGGGGTTGAGGGACACAGAAAAGCCACGATGGACGACTTAGCAGATTTGCTGGGCTGAGTAGCCCAATTCTGCCACGAGGTCTTCTGAGATGCCTTGGTTACCTTTATAAACTCAGTGGCCACTTTATTGGGTACAAATCGTGGTTATTTGAGTTACTGTTGCCTTCCTGTCAACTTGAACCAGACTTGCCATTCTCTGACCTCTCTCATTAACAAGGCATTCCCCACCCATAGGATGTTTTTTGCTTTTGACACCATTCTCTGTAAGCTCCAGAGACTGTTTCACGAGATCAGCAGTTTCTGAGAAACTCAAACCACCCCGTCTGGCACCAACAATCATTCCACGGTCAAAGTCACTTAGATGACATTTCTTCCCCATTCTGATGTTTGGTCTGAACAACAACTGAACCTCTTGACCATGTCTGCGTGCTTTTATGCATTGAGCTGCTGCCTCATGATTGGCTGATTAGATATTTGCATTAACAAGCAAGTGGCCACTGAGTCTATGCTAAGCTGCCACATAACTGATAATGGTTGATGTTTCACCACGAGATCTGTAGTTTTCAGCCTCCTCTATGCTGCTCATGAAGACAAGCCTTCCCTAAACGTACTTACATCACACTCATGCTCAACACAAGCTTTGACAGCTTCCAATTCTGCTTTGCTGGTTTATTTTCCAAATTATTTCCTTTATCTGCAATAAGAGGAAAAGGAAAAGAGAGTAGGTCAGGAAACCTCACTGCGATCCACCACCAATGTGCCAAGAAGACCATCAGGACCAGCGTGGGAGAGCAGGGGTATAAATGCAGCTTCCAACCTGCAGACCCGCGAGCATTTGGGGTCCATTTTCTAATGAACAACTGTGTCCATAAGCCCCATCTCAGACTCCAATAACCCCCAACCCTAATAACTCCAATCCAGACCCTGAACTCTAATCTCCATAATACTGACCCCAGCAATGTTCCCTCTAAGGTGCACGTGCGCGGACACACCCTTTGCCACTCGCGCACAAAGGAATTTAAACTGCGCACAAAGGGTTGTCATCCTCCACCTCGTTGGCATGTTAAGTATATTTCACGATCAGACACAATCACATTTCCTTTTCTGGTTTCTGATGTGGGCAGTGTAGAGAACCTGGAGTTTGTGATGATTTGTCTGCACATTTTAGAACTGGCTTACTTATACTGTTTTTAGTGAAGAATTATTCATTGCACACACATTGTCACTGGGCATGAATTTGCACAGCACAAGATTTTTGCACACATTAGTCATTACAAATTAGAGGGAACATTACTGACCAGAATGATCCAAACTTTAATCTTGAATTAAATCCTAATAACCCCGAGCCTGACCCTAATCACCCCTACAAGCCCCAACACTGACCCCAAACCTAATAACTCTGACGGTGACAACTCTGACCCTTGCCTTGGTAGAGGTCACACTGAGGTTTCAGGTAAAGTACCAGTCACCTGTGCCATGCAGAATAAGGGTTACCAGCGCAGTACCTGTGTAGCCTTCCCTTGTGCCACCATCCCGGTTCGGAGACAGGTCGGCAAGTGCCCGGTTGAAGCCGCGGCGACGTCGCCGATGGCCCAGCTGACCAGACTCAGTGGAGACAGGGTTGTGCAGAATCTCCTCAGTCAACAGGTCAGATTCTGTGAAGAGAACGCCCAGAGCTGAAGCCCTCGCAGATTTTCAACCCAGGAAGCTGGTGGTTTGTCTGTTTCTGGACTGGATCAGACCTGCCGTCTGAGAGCCACACAGTGGAACATTATGCTGCAGTAACCTGGTCCACCGGGTGCTCACCCAGAGCTTGGACCAGGCTACCCAATAATAAGCAGTCGCGTTACACGGCCCGCGCGCCTCACCCAGTTCAGGTACGCCTGGCCGTATCTCAGCGACGGGGCCCGAAGTCTGTGAGCTTAGCGAAGCTCCAGAGCACAGCGGTGGTCAAATCCAAGCTCAGTTGCACGGAGGCACATCGTCACAGGAGTCACTGACCATCAGTCAGTGCCGGGACCAGGCTGATTGCCTTGAAGTGTCCCGTTGGCCAAAGGCTCCCAGCTCACTCCAGTGAATGCAGCTCAGAGACTCGCTGTAGGCGAGGTGTGGGCAGGCAAACCTAGAAGAGTTTCTCTTGCCAAGAGCTACTTTGTCACCTTACGTTCAGATACTCCTGCACCTGGCTTCACTTCACGCACATACAGTCAGTCTACCTACACAAGCTAACCTCACATATGCAACCACACTCAGCTGTTACCTGTCGTGGTTTACAAGATCGTTTTTACATTTATTGTGTTTTTAATGCTTATTTTGTGTTTTTTTATGCTGCATCGGATCTAGAGTATGAATCGTTTCCTTCTCCTTTATACTTGTGTACTGGAGAATGACAGTAAACAATCTCGAATCCCCCCCGATCTGCGTGAAGTGTGTACTCCACGTAACCCAACCCTTTCAGGAGCAGAGACCCTGCCCACAGGGGGCAGGTCACGGCCAGCAGCTCTCTCAGAGAACCCTGATCTCGAAGGGCTGCTGGCCTAACTCTGCTCCCGTGTCCTATAGTCTTAAGATTCCCTCTGAAAACAACTTCCCCTGGTGCCGGGAATTTCTTCCCGTGTTTTTCCGCCTTCCACGTTGTTTATTATGGGGTAACGTGGTCCGGACTCAGGTGGGTGTCCAGCCCGTGCAGCGAGGTGGGGCAGGTTACTCCACAGGCTGCTTCTGTTCACCCCGGACCTTCCACCCGTCCTGACTGATTACGTGACAAAACTGAATCTGAATAGAGACCTAAGTGCTTGAAGTAATCCTCCAGACCGCTCCAGGAGTTTTTCTGTATGAAGGACTTCACCAATCCCCAGGGCTGCTTCCTGTAGCAGACGTCCGTTGAAACTCTGCAGCGAAAGTAGAGGGAGAAGAAATTACTCGAAAGTAAAAGGCACTGTGGCAGCACTCCGACCCGAAGGGGACCATTGCCCGAAGATCAATCAGAGTTGTATACTGCAGACATACTTTGGTAATAAATGTACCCGAGCCTTAGAATATGCAGAAAGTCCCTGAAAGTAAACAGGAATGCAGACGAGGCAGATTAAAGACATAATATCCTCTGCGGACAGTAGCAGAGCACTTTACCTGAGTCTACACTTGCGCCTCGAGGTCTGAATGATGCAGAATCTGTTGTGTGTGTAGAAGTAGTCGTGGTAAGGCACATCGTGTGTGGTTATCTCTGCATCAATCACATAGTACTGGCCAGGCCGGCTGTCTTTCGACATGGTCTGCAAAACCAGAGAGACACTGCACGTTACTGACTCTGATTCCAGGCAGGAGTAGAGGCCACGTCACAACAGCTGTGAGGGCTATGTCAGCCGTATTGCACTCCACGCCACCGGACCCCATCGGGGATCACGGGGTGACTGCCTGCGCATCAGCCTCCCCACATTAAACAAAGTCACGCACAGGCGTTCTCCATTAAGGGAATCCACACTAACATTCTGGCCAAAGCTCTGTGGCAATCAGCAAGTGGCACCAGCCACCAACAGGGCAATTCACTTAGGAGAACAATCACACTCAACTTGACTGATCACATGACTACCATTACCCACCCTCCCATACAGCTTCCCCACTCCCCTCCAAATATATATCCAAGTTCCTTTTGAAACACACTGTGCTTTTGTTTCCAGTACTAATTCCAGTTGGAACCCGATCTCCACACCAAAAGAAACTGTCGACATGTTGATTGCTCTTCTGACTTAACAATTTAAAACACCAATTGACCACTTCAAGCAGAAACTTTCAAAACCTTCTATTGACAAAGTTTGGTGTAAATTTGTAACTGAGCTTCCTTTCCCGATATCACCTGTATAAACTTACCACCATGTTCTCCACAAACTGGACTATTTGCTCACTGACCATATTGTACTTTTTCCTCCCAATTTATAAATGATAAGGATCGATTTTTACTAACTTTGTATTTTCACCTGAAACGTATGTATACACCCAACTTTGTGGTCTTGTACATCTCTCAATGTACCTTGTGTGTACGTTTTGCTGTCAAACAAAGCATTGTACTGAGAATGATTCCAGCCTGACAACGGGCCCCACCCAATGCTTTCTTTGACACTTAATACACCGGTTTTAACACATTTCCACCCTGACAAAGGTCCTTGACCCACAACATAGACCATTTCTCTCCCCACAGTTGCTGCCTGACCCACTGAGACACCAAGACCACCAGGTTGATACAAGCAGCCCTGATAAAATTGATCAATACCAGATTGTTGCAAAGACTCAGCTGGTTTAGGGGAGCAGACCTGTTTTACTTCCTTGCTCCAGCTTGTGTGTGACTCCAGACCCTTCTGTCGTTAACCATCCTGTGACATGACGTTGTAGGATCTATCACCACTGCCTGAACTCACTCGGCTGGAGGAGTGCACTGGGAGCAGCCAACTTGTCTGTGCATGCACCCTCTACGCAATGCACTGCAGCTACTCACCTGGGCTGCTCCGACAGAACGTCCCAAACACAACACCCAGCCCAACAAGAGGACAAGCGAGTGTATGGGAACCCCAGCCACGCAGGGAGGTCCAAGCATTCGACTTTTGGCTCCTGGTCACAGCAGCACCTCTGACCCGAGCTTTGACATCTCCATTGTTTTTACCCTCTTTCTCCAATTACCCCTCTAATCTGTTAGCCAGACGGTACCACGAACGTGAGAGAAAAGTCACCTCATTATAGGAAAGACGTGGAAGCTTTAGAGGGTGCAGAGGAGATTTGGCAGGATGCTGCCTGGATTACGAGGAAAGATTGAGAAAGCTGGGGCTCTTCTCTTTGGAGTGAAGGAGGATCTCAGGAGACGTGGTAGAAGTGTACAAGGTGATAAGAGGCATAGATAGAGTGGACAGCCAGTGCATTTTTTTCCCCAGGGCAGAAGTGTCTAAAATTGGAGGACATAATTTTGAGGAGCTTGGAGGAAAGTACAGGGAGGATGTCAGAGATAGGTTTTTTTTTTAAAAAACAGAGAGCGGTAGATGCGTAGGGCATGCTCCCAGGAGTGGTGGTAGAGGCAGATACATTAGAGACATTTAGATAAGCACACAGATGAAAGACAGAGGGCTGCTGTATTTGGAAGATCTTAGAGTAGGCTAAAGATTGGCACAATTTCATGGGCTGAATGGCCTGTACTGCACTGTGCTGTACCGTTCTGTGTTCTCTGAACATCAGAGTCAGCTGGGCTGCATTCTTTCAGAGGGGCTTCCTTCGTCCTGCCCATCCCTGCTGCCTATTCTGCAACCCAAACTCTCCCAGTCCACGAGGAGCCTCAAACCCAAAACATCAGCCTGCTTCTCTTCCCACAGACGCTGCCCAACCCCAAGCATTGCTCAGAAAAGGGGACAGTCTGTGTTGGCGTGCAGCACTCAGGCTGATAGTGCTGGGGAAGGAGTTCCATCAGACTTTGATCTGAAGGGATTTGTTTAATTACAGCAAGTAGAAAGTCGAAAGCTCTCCTGTTACAAACACAAGATTCAATTTCTCTCCTGGTCTAACCCGGAGGATAAATGACTTGGGGTCTTCAGTCTATTTTTCTCTTTAAATGTGCAACTCCCATTTTGCTATCACAGGACAGTGGCCCCACACCCCAGGCTCAGTTCAAGCAAATTGCAGGTGTGCAGTACAAAGCAAACAATTCCAGGACAGAACCTCGACAATGCAGTCTTCTTACGATAACAAAGGTAGCAAATTGGTTTTCATGAAGTTAGCAATAATAATGTGTTTATTTAAATGCTTTTAAGAAAAAGAGATTACTGACCCAAGGACACTCAGTGAAATACTTACTGAAGCACAGTACTGTCATGGGGCAACTGTTCTGTACACGGCACGATCCCACGTGTCAATGGGATAACAACCAAATACTCTGTGTTTAGGCGTCAGCAGAGGAAAGGACGTCAGGGAATGATAGAGCAATCCCCCCCCCCCCCATGTGTTGTGCCATCTGTTATCGTCACCTACACCAAGGAAGCATCCACCTGCTTAGGAAACAGCTCTTCGAATAGTGCGTTGTTCCTTTGGTGTTGCAGTGGGCCATGTGTTCAGGGTATCGACATAGGGCTTGAGTAGACTGGCAGTGGCAGGAATCTTATCCGGCAAGTACTGCTTACACCCTCAGTCTATTGTAATGCTAGATATCTGGAGATACCAGCGTACCGCCTGGGTTACAGGAGAGGATGGACAAACCTGGGTTGGACAAACTCTGGAGCAGCGGATGCTGGGTAGCCGCCCACCTGATGGCATGAACATCAGTTTCTCCAACTTCCAGTCGTTTCTCCCCTCCTCCTCTCTTTTTCCATTCCCTCTCACCCCGCTCACCTGCCCATTCCCTCCATCTGGTTCCCTCCCCCTTCCCTTTATACCGCGTCCTACCAGATTCCTTCTTCTCCAGCCCTTTACCTTTACCACTCATCACCCCCCCAATTTCATCCTCCTCCCCCCACTGACCCACCTTCCTCCCGCCCCGGTCTCGAGACCAGATGTGCCTCAAGGTCACCAGTAAACACAGGCAGCTAGTAAGAGGCCAGTACCTGATCCTCCGTTGCAGTAGAGAACTTGCCGATCAATGGGTTTGTGATGGTTATTACATATTTCAGAGTCCTTTTCTTGTTACCACTCACATCTTTCTCCCATGAACCCATGACGAAATCTGGGGGAACAAGATTATATTGTCAGTGTGTGCTTGGTAAGTCACAGATAGATTCCAAGCATCTGAATAGCACAGATATGCTGAGTCTCTGTGCGCCCTGTAGAGACGCAGAGAGATTTGCCTACTTTGACACAAGAGCCAGCCTTCCATCTGTTTTCCTGCCACTTGCTGTACTTGCAAGCTCCTGCACAAGGGCTTCACAAATCGCTTTGAGCTGCAGCTTCCTCTTCAAACACTTTCCATTCTAAAATGAAAAACACATTCCCACTCTTCACACCATTTGTCTACCTTCTGCCCACTCACCAACCCTTCGATATCACCCTAAGCAGTACACATCCTCCTCATGGTGGCCTTCTCCATCTGTCTTTTGGTCATCTGCACCATACTCACTTTCATTCATCTACATTGTAAAACTGTTGTCCCAGCTCTGATCTGTATGGTACAAAACTGACCCCTCATCCATCCTTGCTACATCCTTCCTGACATCTGGCAACATCGCCTTCTGTTTACCATCTTCTCAAAATCCACTGTCAATCCGGCCACCGGCTCCACGTGTCCACTCTCAGAACGCCGTCCGACACGTGACCCTCCTCAAAGCCACACTGACTCTGCTCAACTAACCCCCTCTTCCTGTTGTACCGTGTAAAGGAACTCTCACTGTTTCTTTACTCCTCAGTACTTTGACCCCATTGTTTATTTTCTCTCTGCTGTCTTTCTTGTTCTCCTTTGGTGAATTTATCCAGGCGTCTGGGTCGACTGATCACTTGTGCCTCCTTGTTTTTTTTTGCTTTAACCTATCACTCCTGGCTGGTTCACCCTTCCTTTGTACTGCTCCATCTCACTGGGGGACAGAATTGTTCAACTCCTTAACTGCAGGCTCAGGCCCTGGCCCCGGCCCGGTCTTTGCTGCCAATCCACGCTAGCTAACGCTCTTTATTTCCTGTATGAGATCTAACAGTAATCCACTACAGGCTTGAGCTGCTGCGGTCTGTCCATGCTGAAGGAGAAATCCATGTTTAATTAGTCACAGAGTGGAACAAACGCAGCACTCCCATGCTGACTAGTTTTTTGACCATCTACACAAATCCCACGTGCCCACATCAGGTTGGTAACCTTCTGTGCCTTTCCTATTTAAGCGTTCGTCTACTTTAACCATAGTGATTGTAGCTGCCTGCACCACCTGCCTGGCAGTGAATTCCAAATATCAAACACTCTCAGTACACAAGCATGATACAGCACGGTAGTGTAGTGAGCATCAACGCACTTGCTGCTGTCTACAACGAGTTTGCATATACTCCCCGTGGGTCTCCTCCAGTTGCTCCAGTTCCCTCCCACAGTCCAAAGACTAGCGGGTTGGTAGGTTAGTTGGTCACTCGGGTGGAATTAGGCCTCACGTTTTGAAGATGAGGAGGTTGACAGCTTCACGTTCCCGGGCGAGAACATCGCTGATACCCTGTCCTGGTGCAGACCCATCAACACCTCCACTTCCTCAGGAGGCTAAAGAAGTTCAGCACCCTGTCGACCCTTACCAATATTTAATCGATGCACCTTACTGCCTGCACGCATAACGGCAACTGCTCGGCACGTGACCACAAGCAGCTTCAGAGAGTTGTGGACACAGCTCAGTGCATCGCAGGAACTGGCCTCTGCATATACCTCTCACTGCCTCAGTAAAGCAGCCAGCAGAATTACAATTAAAGGCCCCCGCCCACCCAGACAGTCTCTCTTCTTCCCTCTTTCATCGGGCAGAAGACACAAAAGCCCGAAAGCACACATCACCAGGCTCAGGGGCAGCTTCTATCGCAATGTAATCTGGCTCTCGTACAATAAGATGCACTTTTTACCTCACGATCTACCTCGCTATGATCTTGCACTTTGCTTACCTACGCTGCACTCTTTTGGTAACTTTAACACTTTATTCTGCATGGTTATCCCTTTATTCTAACTCCATTCATTACGTAATGATCAGATCTATAGAAACAATATGCAAGATAAGTTTTTCATTATATCTTGGTAAACGTGACAATAGCAAGCCAATATCAATATCAAAATGTATCACCTCACGCTTGTCAGTAATTATGCAAAATTGCAGTTACCTGTAATTTTTCTAGCATTTATAAATTTCTGCAGAAATTCAGAGTTGGTGAAGAGAAGCTCAAACATCTTGTCTGCATTCATGTTGAACACTCTATTAATGTAAAGTTTACCCTGGAGATCACTGCAAGAAGTTCCCTCTTCATCTGCATAGAATCAAATCATAGTCATTAAAGAATTCCCCAAGAAATATTTCTTCAATACAAAGCACTGCTCTATAAAATATAGATTGCTTTGTACATGACGTGTATTAGCTGGAATGTATAATATGAATTCCCGTACAGCCCAGGAGGTGGCGCTGTTGTCTGCTTACTCCAGCCTCCCTCCTGAGTCATCCCACTTCACCGTGGACAGATTCTGGTAAATGTGCCCTTAACCAGCACCTGATCCCGGGAGACACTTCTGATTTAACTTGTTATTAGCACCACGATTGCACGCTGAAAATGTTGGAAATTCTCAGCAGGTCAGGCAGCATCTGGGAGAGAGAAACAGAGGTAATGTTTCAGGTCAAGAAGCTTTCAGAGGGTGCTGAAACTTTGTCCTTCTCCTGCAACTGTTGCTGCCCATGCCTGACCTGCCAACTGTCTCCAGCATTTTATCTTTGCACTTTGATTTCCAAACCCTTTAGTCTTTTTGAATCAAGTAACATGGTGATCACTGGTCAAATCCTTGTTACAGCACAGGAGCAGGCTATTCTGGCCATTGTGCGCTTGCTGTCTCTGAGTGGAGGAATCCCCTTGGCCTGGATGGTGGGGGCCCCTGATGGTGCTTTCCTGCAACAGTGCACCATGTGGATATGCTCAATGGTGGGGAGGGCTTTACCCGTGATGGACTGGGCCACATCCACTACTTTTTGTGGGAGTTTCCCTTCAAGGGCATTGGTGTTTCCATCCCAGACCACCATGCAGCCACTGTTTCCCTTTTGCACCAGTTATTTTTGGAACAGTCTAAGTTTTATGTCTTGCCCTGTGTTGCTGTTGCAAAACAACATGTTTCACAATGTACTGTATATCAGTGATAATACACACAATTCTGATTCTCAAAAAAAATTGTACGTGGGTAAGAAACTGAATGAAATAAAACATAGCTGAAACCTTAGACTTTATGACCTTGAAGAATAAAGCCTAACGCCAACACTATCATTTGGAAATCATTGCCTGATGTGAGGTTCTACCTTCTAGCATGTCGGACGTGTCGGTCCTGTCCGTGTGCAGCTCCTCATTGCCGTTGTGGTCCAAGCTGGAGGGCGATTGGATGGACAGTGTTCTGCAGCGCCTTCTGCTACCACTCCTCTCAAACGCCACAGGGGCATGACTTCTCTCACAGTTCTCGCCTCTGGCCTCTTCTCTGGGGGGCTGAACACATTCAACAATTTCACTTTCAATTTTGTGACCAATCATCAGTTCAGCCCATTTTTTTTTTAAAAAGAAGATTCTGGGGAAGGAATGCTTGGTTACTACTGGTCTGGTCACACATGTGTTGGAGTATTCACTTGTGTGGCTTCTCCCTTTCTCATGCCCACCGAGCACAGCACATGCAGACGGATAGAGGGGGGAGCGGACTGTAGCCGCGGCTCTAACCAGGGCAAAGAAGGACAGGCTCACCGGGATGGAGCGGGCAGAGCGCACCGCAGTCACGGCTCTAACCCTGAACAAGGAGAAACAGCACCACCCCCACCCCCAGGACGGACCAGATGACAGAGATGATGCCAGTGGAACGGGAACATGACAGGACGGTGGTGTGTACTACAGGAAATATAAAAGGAATTTCAGACATTGGACTGAAGAAGAAAGCTACACCAAAACAAGGCAATGCACACTGTTCAATGGTGAAGGAGGTCTCTGTGGAGATATTAGGGTGGAAGTGGTACAAGGTCATGGTTGTAGGAGCACAGAGAAGCTCACTGGGATGTCCTTCAACATTCTGTATTCCACCCCTGGAAATGGGCAGTGGACGACAGAAACTGCCAGATGGTACACGGTCTGCAGGCTTTGGCCCTCAAAGGAGGTGTAAACGTGGGACTTGTACTTTGTTTGTGGCACTGAAACTCAGCTGAACGAAGTCCATATAGATCTGGTAACTGAAGGCACCCATTTCATTCACTGATGCCCAGATCTGGGCGGAGGTTGGATTTGGGGAAGGTGCTGAAATTGATGGTAAAAGGCCAGACCATGGCCCAATACAGGAAGCCTACACAGCTGAAGCATCATCTGAAGGAGGGGAATTACCGGTTGTGAATGAATGCCAATGGGAGAGGCAGAGACATTAAGGGCATTTAGGAAACCCTTGTTTGTATAGGTACATAGATGACAGAAAAAAAATGAAGGGCTACGTAGATTAACTTTAGAGTAGGTTGAGAGTCTACAAGATGCACTGCAACAACACAACAAAGGTCCTAAGGCAGAAACACACATCAAAGTTGCTGGTGAACACAGCAGGCCAGGCAGCATCTGTAGGAAGAGGCGCAGTCGACGTTTCAGGCCGAGACCCTTCGTCAGGACTAACTGAAGGAAGAGTGAGTAAGGGATTTGAAAGTTGGAGGGGAAGGGGGAGATCCAAAATGATAGGAGAAGACAGGAGGGGGAGGGATAGAGCCAAGAGCTGGACAGGTGATAGGCAAAAGGGATACAAGAGGATCATGGGACAGGAGGTCCGGGAAGAAAGACAAGGTGGGGGGGGGGTCCCCAGAGGATGGGCAAAGGGTATATTCAGAGGGACAGAGGGAGAAAAAGGAGAGTGAGAGAAAGAATGTGTGTATAAAAATGAGTAACAGATGGGGTATGAGGGGGAGGTGGGGCCTTAGCGGAAGTTAGAGAAGTCGATGTTCATGCCATCAGGTTGGAGGCTACCCAGACGGAATATAAGGTGTTGTTCCTCCAACCTGAGTGTGGCTTCATCTTTACAGTAGAGGAGGCCGTGGATAGACATGTCAGAATGGGAATGGGATGTGGAATTAAAATGTGTGGCCACTGGGAGATCCTGCTTTCTCTGGCGGACAGAGCGTAGATGTTCAGCAAAGCGGTCTCCCAGTCTGCGTCGGGTCTCGCCAATATATAAAAGGCCACATCGGGAGCACCGGATGCAGTATATCACCCCAGTCGACTCACAGGTGAAGTGTTGCCTCACCTGGAAGGACTGTTTGGGGCCCTGAATGGTGGTAAGGGAGGAAGTGTAAGGGCATGTGTAGCACTTGTTCCGCTTACACGGATAAGTGCCAGGAGGTAGATCAGTGGGGATGGATGGGGGGGACGAATGGACAAGGGAGTTGCGTAGGGAGCGATCCCTGCGGAATGCAGAGAGAGGCGGGGAGGGAAAGATGTGCTTAGTGGTGGGATCCCGTTGGAGGTGGCGGAAGTTACGGAGAATAATATGTTGGACCCGGAGGCTGGTGGGGTGGTAGGTGAGGACCAGGGGAACCCTATTCCTAGTGGGGTGGCGGGAGGATGGAGTGAGAGCAGATGTACATGAAATGGGGGAGATGCGTTTAAGAGCAGAGTTGATAGTGGAGGAAGGGAAGCCCCTTTCTTTAAAAAAAGGAAGACATCTCCCTCGTCCTAGAATGAAAAGCCTCATTCTGAGAGCAGATGCGGCGGAGACGGAGGAATTGCGAGAAGGGGATGGCGCTTTTGCAAGAGACAGGGTGAGGAGAGGAATAGTCCAGATAGCTGTGAGAGTCAGTAGGCTTATAGTAGACATCAGTGGATAAGCTGTCTCCAGAGACAGAGACAGAAAGATCCAGAAAGGGGAGGGAGGTGTCGGAAATGGACCAGGTAAACTTGAGGGCAGGGTGAAAGTTAGAGGCAAAGTTAATAAAGTCAACGAGTTCTGCATGCGTGCAGGAAGCAGCGCCAATGCAGTCGTCGATGTAGCGAAGGAAAAGTGGGGGACAGATACCAGAATAGGCACGGAACATAGATTGTTCCACAAACCCAACAAAAAGGCAGGCATAGCTAGGACCCATACGGGTGCCCATAGCTACACCTTTAGTTTGGAGGAAGTGGGAGGAGCCAAAGGAGAAATTATTAAGAGTAAGGACTAATTCCGCTAGACGGAGCAGAGTGGTGGTAGAGGGGAACTGATTAGGTCTGGAATCAAAAAGAAGCGTAGAGCTTTGAGACCATCCTGATGGGGGATGGAAGTATATAAGGACTGGGCATCCATGGTGAAAATAAAGCGGTGGGGGCCAGGGAACTTAAAATCATTGAAAAGTTTAAGAGCGTGAGAAGTGTCACGAACATAGGTCGGAAGGGATTGAACAAGGGCTGATAAAACAGTGTCGAGGTATGCAGAAACGAGTTCGGTGGGGCAGGAGCAAGCTGAGACAATAGGTCGGCCAGGACAGGCAGGTTTGTGGATCTTGGGAGGGAGGTAAAAACAGGAAGTGCGAGGTGTGGGAACTATAAGGTTGGTAGCAGTGGATGGGAGATCCCCTGAGCGGATAAAGTCAGTGATGGTGTGGGAGACAATGGCCTGGTGCCCCTTAGTGGGGTCACGATCGCGGGGTAAATAAGAGGAGGTATCCGCGAGTTGTCGCTGTGCCTCGGCAAGGTAGAGGTCAGTACGCCAGACTACAACAGCACCCCCCTTATCGGCGGGTTTAATAATAAGGTTAGGATTAGTGCGGAGGGAGTGGAGAGCACAGCGTTCCGAAGGAGTGAGGTTGGAATGGGGACAAGGTGCGGTGAAGTCGAGACGGTTGATGTCCCGTCGGCAGTTAGCGATAAAGAGATCCAGAGCAGGCAGAAGACCAGAGCGGGGTGTCCATGAAGAAGAGGAGGGTTGAAAGCAGCAGCTGCTGAACGAGAACAGCAGATACCCAGGAACACCACCACTTGGAAATCCCCCTCCACGTCACTCACCATCCTGACTTGGAAACATATCGCTGTCCTTCATTGTCACTGGGTCCAAATCATGGAATTCCTTCCCTAACAGCACTGTAGGTGTACCTACACCTCAGGGACTGCAGCGATTCAAGAAGGCAGCTCATCACCACCTCCTCAAGGGCAACTAGGGATGGGCAATAAATACTGGCTTAGCTGGTGACACCCACACACCATAGATGAATAAATTTTTAAAAAGTTTGGCACAACATTGTGAGCTGAAGGGCCTGCATTATGCCGTAGTGTGCTTTGTGAAATCTAGATCGGATTTCACAGAAAGTTACTTGTTTATGAACTCTGGGCATTCTCTTTAGCTTCAATGCCACAGCTGACTGTAGGCTGAGTTAGCGCCTCATGGCTACATTGTCACTGGCCACAGCCGGTACAAGTGGTTGATGAATTTGATCCACAATTTGTCAATTCCAACTTGTCCCCCAGCACCTCCTCAAGTTCTAACTCCACAAGATGGCAGTACACCATTGAACTATCCCTGAAGTGCTACTTCCGTGCTTCATTGATACAACCTCCACAACTTCCCATGCAGCTGACCCAGAAACTCTCAACTTGTGTACGTGGAGGCTCCAGGTTGGTCAAGGCACGGTATTTCTGTTCTCTGAACAATGCCCTGCCAATCTGAGACAAATGCCACTGCGTGCCCAGTTAAACCAACCATGAGACATGAGAGCCGAGTCAGACCATCCCTTCCACCTCTTCTGTTAAAAACGAGGCCTTGTAGGAAGAGCCAGTTGTTTGAGCACCAGCCTGGTCTCGACAATCCCAGGAAACTGTCCAACCACATATGAATCCAAGATGGTGTGGAGTTGCAGAATCTATCAAGGTTGTGGCTCAGATTTCATTGTTTCTTTTTAGGTTCATAGGGATGGTGGGGGGGGGGGGAGAAGGTCATCGGTCCACGTCCTTCCAACAACTCGCTGACCCTGGGCGGGGGGGGGTGCGGAGAACCAGCCTCACTATACTAATGTGTCGGACTGACATCCAACCATAGGAGAAACACGGACCAATGACCCCACCGCCCAGCTAGGTTCACAAATCAAGATCGAGTGTCCAGGGTCCTGTTGTTGGTGAGTTCAGAGTTTGAGGCCTGGTGTTTGGTGATCAGTGGGTCCTGGGGTCGATGCTGAAGGTCAAGGGTTGAGGGTCGAATAGTAAGTCCAGAAGTTGAGGCCCGTTGGCCGGGCCAGAGTCTGTGAATCTGCTGAGTCTACAGGGGAAGCTGAAAACCCAACGTCTGTAAAGCAGAGTCCGCCGGAAGCTGAAGATGTCTGGTCTGTCCTGGGGTTAGAGCACTGTGTACGTGCCTGGATGGGAGGGAGGAACAGGGCTCTGTGGCGTTCTGCCAAGCGTCGTGGGCGTGCCACATTGGCACCAGAATGTGTGGCAACACTTGCTGGCTGCCCCCTGCACACCCTGGGCGTGTGTTGGCAGTTAACACAAACAACACATTTCACTCTACGTTTTGATGTACACTTGGATCTTTATTTCTTTAAAGAATCTAGAACCACAGGGAACACGGGGCAGGAAGAGGAGCTGAGACTGGAGGGCAAACGTGCCCTCCACAGAATGCAAAGCATAAACACTCAATCCTGGGAATGGGGATCACAGACCTCGGAGTGAGGTCAGTTTCTGAAAGGACAATAAATCAAGGCAGATTACAGACGCACAGGAGAAGTGCAGGAAAACGGATAGAAGGCAATAACTGTTAGCAGATGTAAACTTTGTGACGGAGTGAGTCGCTGCCGAGCCAATAGGACAAAGGAAAGTCAAAGATCCGGGAACGGTGGACAGGAGGGGGGTGGGGGTAGACTTCCTTACCGTAGCTGGTCCATTGTCCTGGGTCGTAGGTGTGGGGATTATAAATGTGGTGTCTCCAAACGGCAGTGGGGTGCTTGAACCCTGAGCACACGCATTAGTCCGGGATACTCTGGGAGAACTTGCTGAAGATCCTTTATCACCATGGTCAGTGCACACATCTTTTCCCACAGGTCTAAACAGGAACAACACAGTCATGCACCAGAAAGGGTTTCAACACATCACCTTTCACAACCTCTCTCTCTGTATCACATTGCAAGTAACTATATTCTGAACGGACAGGCATTCTTCTCTCAAATACCCATCATTTTTGATACAGGGGAAAGTCAGATTTAATGTCTTTGTTTGGTCCCATCTTCCCGATTTGCTTTGTAGTAATATTTGTATTACTACTATCGGAGAGGACGTACAGCAGGGGTTCCTGACCTGGGAATCACAGGCGCCTCGGTTAATGGTAGCGGCCCATGGCATAAAAGAGGTTGGGTACCCCGATACAGGATCCTGTGAAACCCTACTGAACAGCGTCTTCCCCTCTCCCATCAGATTTCTGAGTGGCCCACGAACACTACCTTGTTATTCATCAGTTGCTCCATTTATTTTGTAGCTTATAGTAATTTTTACATTTTTGCACTGAACTGCTGCTACAAAACAACAAACCTGATGATGTAGGTCAGTGATAATAATAAAAAAACAGAATATAGAACACTACAGCAGAGTACCTATTCTACTACAGTCTTCCAGGGTCAAAATAGAAACATAGAAAACCTACAGCACAATACAGGCCCTTTGGCCCACAAAGCTGTGCCGAACATGTCCTTACCTTGGAAATTACGAGGGTTACCCGTAGCCCTCTATTTTTCTAAGCTCCATGTACCTATCCAAAAGTCTCTTAAACAACCTTATCGTATCCGTCTCCACCATCGCCAGCAGCCCATTCCACACACTCACCACTCTCTGCGCAAAAATCTTACCCCTGACATCTGCTCTGTACCTACTTCCGAGCACCTTAAAACTGTGCCCTCTTGTGGCAGCCATTTCAACCCTGGGAAAAAGCCTCTGACTATCTACATGATCAATGCCTCTCATCATCTTACACACCTCTATCAGGTCACCTCTCATCCTCCGTCGCTCCAAGGAGAAAAGGCCGAGTTCACTCAACCTATTCTCATAAGGCATGCCCTCCAAACCAGGCAATATCCTTGTAAATCTCCTCTGCACCCTTTCTATGGTTCCCACGTCCTTCCTGTAGTGAAGTGACCAGATCTGAGCACAGTACTCCAAGTGGGGTCTGACCAGGGTCCTATATAGCTGCAACATTGCCTCTCGGCTCCTAAACTCAATTCCACGATTGATGAAGGCCAATGCACCGTACGCCTTCTTAACCACAGAGTCAACCTGCGAAGCTGATTTGAGTGTCCTATGGACTCAGACCCCAAGATCCCTCTGATCCTCCACACTGCCAAGAATCTTACCATTAATACTATATTCTGCCAAACTATTTAACCTACCAAAATGAACCACCTCACACTTATCTGGGTTGGACTCCATGCCATTTTTCAGTCAAGTTTTGCATCTATCAATGTCCCACAGTAACCTCTGACAGCCCTCCACACTATCCATAACATCTCCAACCTTTGTGTTATCAGTAAATTTCTTAACCCAACCCTCCACTTCCTCATCCAGGTCACTTATAAAAATCACAAAGAGTAGGGGTCCCAGAACACGTCCCTGAGGCACACCTCCATGCAGAATATGACCCCTCTACAGCCACTCTTTGCCTTCTGTGGGCAAGCTAATTCTGGATCCACAAAGCAATGTCCCCATGGATCCCATGCCTCCTTACTTTCTCAATAAGCCTTGCATGGGGAACCTTATCAAATGCCTTGCTGAAATCAATACACACTACATCTAGTGCCCTACCTTCCATCAACATGTTTAGTCACATCCTCAAAAAATTCGATCAGGTTCATAAGGCACGACCTGCCTTTGACAAAGCCATGCTGATTATTCCTGATCATATTATGCCTCTCCAAATGTTCATAAATCCTGCCTCTCAGGATCTTTTCCATCAACTTGCCAACCACTGAAGTAAGACTCACTGGTCTATAATTTCCTGGGCTATCTCTACTCCCTTACTTGAATAAGGGAACAACATCCGCAACCCTCCAATCTTCCGGGACCTCTCCCGTCCCCATCATCGCCTCCCGCAGTAGCCTGGGGTACATCTCGTCCAGTCCCAGTGACTTATCCAACTTGATGCTTTCCAAAAGCTCCAGCACATCCCCTTTCACCTTTTCAGCTTGCTGCATGGAATTCCCTCCCTGACAGCACTGTGGGTGTACCTGCACCTCAGGGGCTGCAAGTGGTTCAAGAAGGCAGCCTTCTCAAGGGCAACTAGGGATGGGCAATAAATGCAGGCTTAGCTGGTGACACCCACATCCCATAAATAACTAAATAAGGTACCCAAGAGCCTCTTAAATATCTCTAATGTACACTACCTATAAAAAGTATTCACCCTCCCCCCTTTGTAAGGTTTCATGTTTTATTGTTTTACAACATTGAGTCACAGTGGATTTAATCTGGATCAACAGAAAAAGACTCTTTCTTGCCAAAGTGAAAGCAGATCTCTATAAAGTGATCTAAATTAATTACAAATAGAAAACGCAAAAAATAGATTGCATAAGTATTCACCCCCTTTAACATGACACACCAAATCATCACTGGAGCAGCCAAATTGGTTTTAGAAGTCACATCATTATTTAAATGGAGATCACCTGTGTGCAGTCAAAGTGTTTCAATTGACTGTAGTGAAAGTAGTAAAAATACACCTGTATCTGGAAGGTCCAATTGGGCGGTTGGGAATTTTGTCGATTCGCTGAAGCGACGGTTGTGGCTTGGGGCAGGACACGGGGGGGGGGGCGCGGGAGGAATCAGCGGTGGTTTCCCTTAACTTTTGGTTGGCCTGTTTGTTTAATTTTACGTATTTTATTAATTTATTTTTCAGGCCAGTAGTTTGGAAAGGGTTAGTTTGTAGCCTATGGCTGCAAAGGGGGGGGGGTTGAAATTGAAATTGAAGGCGGGGGAGTGGGAGACTGTGGAATACCCCAGAAGTAAGGGTAGCCAAAAAAGGGGTACATCAAGTGAAAGACCCTGATGTAATGGGGGACAACAACTTGAGGAAAATGGGTGACTTGGAGGAATTTATAGTTCTGTATAAAATTAAAGGTCAGATGGAAGGGGAAGGAGGATTTAGAGCTCTTAATCCCCTGAAAGTGGCAGCAGCATTGGAGAAACAAATAGGTAAAGGATTCCAGGCCAAGATTTTGTCTAATGGATTGCTGAAAATTTGTTGCAAAGATGTTGACCAATATAGCAGTGCTAAAACGGTGGGAAAATTGGTTGTGAAAGTGGAGTGTATTACTCAGAAAGGAAGGAAGGGAGTTAGGGGGGTAGTGTATGGTATTTGGTCTGGCATAACTGAAAAGAAAATATTGGACAATATTAAAGGTGGTGGAGTGATTGAGGCCAAATGATTAAAATCGAGAGAAGGAGGTGATTGGGATTCCCCTGTTCTTCTGGTTTTTGCAGGTGATGTTCCTCCAACTAGAATCTATCTTGGGAGCTTGTCTTATCAAGTTAGAGAATATATTAGGCCTCCCTTGCGCTGTTATAATTGCCAGAGATTTGGACACGTTGCTGGTTCATGTTGAGGTAAAAGAAGACGTGTGAAATGTGGAGAGGATCATGTAAGGCAGCAGCACCTAAATGCAGTAACTGTGGAGGGGACCATAAAGCGGTGTTCAGAGGATGTGAGTATTTTACCAAGGTAAAGCAGATTCTGGTTGTTAGTAACCAATATAAAAATATCATCTGCTGAGGCAGTGAAGAAAGTTGATAGAGAGCAAAGGATAAGTAAAGATTGGAACGATGGGGAGTCAGCACATTCTGCGTTCTCAGACCTATGGTTCCTTCAGACATGTTGATGACTAAAGAGTCTTTTTTGGCGTTTGTTGTTGATGTACTGGTCGGGGCTAAAACTACAACCAAGAGGTCGGATATGATAAAAGTAGTTGTTGGAGCTGCAGAGAGATTCCTTGATATAAAACAGGTTTTGCCAGAAAAATTACATGAGTATATGACAAACAAATAATCACTGAATACTTCCCAGTTGTCGGGGTCAGAGAGTATGGAGGAGCTTTATGTGGATGAAGAGGCCGATAATTAGTATTCGGATGTTTTTAATATTACCATGGAATGCAAGAAGTTTAATTGCAAATGGTCAAGAATTAAAAAGATTTGTTGGAATTTTTAAAGATAAGCCTGATTTGATCTGTATACAGGAGACATGGTTAAAGCCTCGTTTAGATTTTGTGATCCCTGGATATGATAGTTTGAGAGCTGACAGAATGGGTAAATCTGGTGGAGGGTGTGCAACTTTTATAAAAACAGGACTTCATAAATCTAATCTTGAAATTGTGGCTGTGGAGGTTTGGAGCTCTCTTGGTCAAACAATTTTGATTAACTTTTACAATCCATGTAATATGATGATATCAGATTTTGATGAAATTATGAATAAGGCAAGATTCCCTGTAATCTGTGTTGGAGATTTCAATGTCATAATCCTATATGGGGTAGTGAAAGTAAAGACAGTAACGGAGCAGTAGTAGAGGAGTTTCTAGATAAATACAATATGGTACTTCTAAACGATGGAAGGCCTACAAAATTTAATATTGTAAAGAATACTTGTAGTCACTTAGACTTATCAATCACTTCCTCAAACTTAGCCAGGGTTGGGGGATGGGATGTTATGGACAGATACACACTAAGAAGTGATCACTATCCTATATTATGTCGATTTGGTAGAAATTTGATAGTAGAAGTTGAGGAGAGGTCTGCTAGGTATAATATTTCTTTGGCCCGTTGGGATGAGTACCAGGAGAAAGCTGTGGATATAATAGAAGAGATTGATAGCAAGGGCTCCATAGACGATTGGAATGAATCCCTCTGTTCTATAATTCATAAAGTTGCTCAGTTGACTATTCTGCTACAGAATGTTCCTAAGGTTCGAGCATTAGTCCTGTGGTGGAATAAAAAAAAATGTGATACAGCAGTAAGAAACAGAAATAGAGCTTACAGGAAATTAAGAAAGTACCCAGTGTTAGATAATGTTATGGAATATAAAAACGAAAGAGCAGTAGCAAGGAGAGTAATTAAAAATGCAAAGAGGGATAGTTGGAGAAGATTTTGTGGAACTCCTGAACCCTGAGACACCTATAAAGCAGCTATGGATGATCATTCACAGAATGTCAGGGATATATAGGAAACCATCTATCCCAGCTGTGCTGGAAGGAGATATTAAAGCTGTAATCAATAAAGAAAAGGCTGATGTGTTTGTAGAGGTGTTCCAAGCGTTACACAGTTCTGGAGAGTTGGGTGATTTGAGAAAGGAAATTATGTTAAAGGAAAGTTGGAAATTGGACAGGAGTTTGGATGATAATAGCTCCATAAATTTGTTTTTCTCCCTTCAGGAATTGCAGGAAGCTGTCCAATCAGGTTCAAACACTTCTCCTGGTAGGGATGGACTGTTTTGAATTGCTTAAGCATTTAGATGACTCTGTATTAATAGAAATGCTAGCTTTGTTTAATTCAGCGTGGAAAGAAGGAAAATTACCAGTAGAATGGAAGCATGCTGTGGTAGTTCCAGTTTTAAAGCCAGAAAATAAGGGACATTTGCTGCCTACCAAATGGTTTTAGAACTGGAAGATCAACAATGGAATCTGTTGCTCTTTTAGATCATGACATTAAAAAAGCATTTCAAAATACAGAAGTAATGTTAAGTGTATTTCTAGATATTGAAAGAGCATATGACTCACTATGGAAGGATGGTTTATTAATTAAACTCTATGATGCAGGAATTAGAGGTAGAATGTTTAATTGGATAAAAGATTTCCTTAAGGAAAGGACAATTCAAGTAAGAATAGGCGGAACAAGCTCCAAGTCCGTTAGACTAGGTAATGGTACCCCTCAAGGAAGGGCCATTAGTCCAGTTCTTTTTATTTGGCAAATCATTTGCAGACGATGGTGCAATCCGGAAAAGAGGAAGAAACATCAAGTATATATTAAAGCAGGGACAAAAGGCTTTAATGTCAGTTGAAAACTGGGCAAATAAATGGGGTTTCAGGATTTCTGCTTCTAAGTCCAAATATATGATTTTTGGCTTTAGAAGAAAGATTCCTGATTGTGAATTGTGTCTATACGATTCTCCACTAGAAAGAGTCAAGGTATCCAAGTTTTTAGGTGTCTGGTTTGATGAAAGACTTACTTGGAGGGTTCAAATAGATAAAACAATTGGAAAGTGTGAGAAAGTTTTAAATGTTATGAGAAATATTGCTGGATGCAACTAGGGAGCAGGGCAGGAAACTATGTACTTAATATATCTAGCTATGATTAGATCAGTTATAGATTATGGTTGTATTGCTTATGGTTCCGCTGCTACGGCAGTGCTTGGAAAACTAGACACTGTGCAGTCCAAAGCACTTAGACTCTGTTGTGGATCTTTTAGAATAACATCAGTCCCGGCATTATGTATGGAGATGGGAGAAGCGTCTCTACATTTAAGACGAGTTCAGTTGGGCCTGCAGTATTGGGCAAAACTAAATGGCTTCAGTCACAGCTGTCCATCAAAATATCTTTTGCAGGGGAAGTCGGAGTGCCAAAGTAAAATTAAAAGATATCCATTTTTAGATTTGGTTAATAACTGGGCTGTGAAATTGAAACTGATTGAGGAAGACATAGCTGACCAAATTTGCTTGCCACCCATTCCTTTTTGGCTTTTGTAGAGCAATTTCATCAGCGTTGATCACAATATTTAAATAATAAATGGGGATCTTATCTGAAGATTTTTACTGATGGTTCAGTGGACCCAGGGCAGGATTTGGGATGTATGTGTCTCAACTTGGAGTTAAGATTGGTCACTGGGTTTCAGATGGTGTTTCTGTCTTTGCAACAGAATTATTAGCGATCCTCTGGGCCTTGTGGTGGATAGAAGACTCTCAATCACGTAGGGTTATCATCTGTTTGGATTCTGCTGCTGCCTTGGAGGCTATAAAAGGGAGTAAATCAAAAGCTCGTCCTGACATAGTTATTGAGATTCTCTTAGTTTTGTTTAGAGTAGGGAAGATGGGTTGTGCAGTCATATTTTCATGGATACCTGGGCATGCTGGGGTGGAGGGAAATGAAATTGTGGATGGCATTGCGAAGTCTTCCTTACAGAGCAGGCAAGTAGAAATTAGAGTTCCCCTAGGCAGAGCAGAATTGAGAAGTAGGAGTAAAAAAAGCTATAGAGAAAAAGTGGCAGGAGGATTGGAAAAATGAATTAAGGGGCAGGCATTATTTTTCTAGTCACCCACTAATTACAACGGTCTCAGACTGTTACTTCTTAAGTCGTAGAGATATGGTGAAATTTACAAGACTTAGGTTGGGCCATTGTGGGCTAAACTATTATTTAAAGATAATAGGAAAACGTCCTACTGGATTATGTGACTGTGGTAGTCCAGAGACAGTCCAGCATATTTTGCTGAGTTGTAATCAATATAAAATTGAAAGGAGCATATTGTTCAGGAGGCTATCTGGCTTAAATGTATTTTGTTTTTCTATTAAATCCTTGATTGGCCACCAAGAGAACCACCACCTGATTGAAGAGTTTATTATTCAGTTTATACATGCGACTAGTTTATATTCGAGAATTTGAGTTTCTTGAAGTTCTATAATTAATTATGCATCCTGCGGAGGGCAGTAATACGCCAAGGTGCGTCTCAACTGCCGGAAACAGAAGAAGAAGAAGAAGGTGGTCCAATTGCTGGTGAGTCAGTATCCTGGCAAAAACAACACCGTGAAGACAAAGGAACACTCCAAACAACTCCATGAAAAGGTTATTGAAAAGCACAAGTCAGGAAATGGATACAAGAAAATTTCAAAGTCACTGAATACAGTTAAGTGAATTATTAAGAAATGGAAAGAATATGGCACAGCTGTAAATCTGCCTGGAGCAGGTCGTCCTCAAAACCTGAACGACCGTGCAAGAAGGGACTAGTGAGGGAGGCTGCTAAGAGACCGATGACAACTCCGGTGGAGTTACAAGCTTCAGTGGCTGAGATGGGAGAGACTGCGCATACAACTGTTGCCCAGGTGCTTCACCAGTCACAGCTTTATGGGAGAGTGGTAAAGAGAAAACCATTGTTGAAAAATACTTATATGAAATCTCGGCTAGAGTTTGCCATAAGATATGTGGGAGACTCTGAAGTCAGATGGAATAAGGTCCTATGGTCTGATGAAACCAAAACTGAGCTTTTTGGCCATCAGACCAAACGCTATGTTTCTTGTAAGCCAGACACCACACATCCTGAAAAACACACCATCCCTACCGTGAAGCATGGTGGTGGCTGCATCATGCTGTGGGGATGCTTCACTGCAGCAGGTGGGCTTGTGAAGGTAGAGGGTAAAATGAATGTAGCAAAATACAGGGAAATCCTGGAGGAAAACCTGATGCAGTCTGCAGGAGAACTGCGACTTGGGAGAAGATTTGTTTTCCAGCAAAACAATGGCCCCAAACAAAGCTCCAGAGGAATGGCTTAAAAACAACAAAGTTAATGTCCTGGAATGGCCAAGTCAGAGTCCAGACTTCAATCCAATTGAGAATTTGTAGTTGGACTTGTAAAAAGGGCTGTTTACTCACAATCCCCATGCAATCTGACAAAGCTCGAGAAGTTTCATAAAGAAGAATGGGGAAAGATTGTACTGTCCAGATGTGCAAAGCTGATAGAGACCTATCCACTCAGACTCAAGCCCGTAATTGGTGCCAAAGGTGCATCTACTAAATACTGACTTGAAGAGAGTGAGTAATTATGTAGTCAATTATTTTGTGTTCAATAATTGTAATAAATTTAGACCAATTTGTAGAAATTTGTTTTCACGTTGACACCAAGGAGTCTTTTCTGTTGATCAGTGTCAAAAAAGCCAGTTTAAGTCTACTGTGATTCAATGTTGTAAAACAATAAAATATGAAAACTTCCAAGATGGGGTGAATACTTTTTACAGGCACTGTATATGCCTCTACCAACACTGCTGGCTGCACGTTCACGCACCCACACTATATATATATATATATATATATATAAATATATATAAAAAAGAATAAAACAAACTAGCTCTGACAACCCTAATTCTGATTCTGTGTTTACCCTAAAATACGGGTTCCCAACCTTTTTTATGCCATGGACCCCTACCATTGACCATGGGGTCTGTGAACCTCAAGTTGGGAACCCCTAAAACTATGTTAAGAAATGTTAAGATGAGAAAGCAACACACACAAAATGCTGGTGGAATGCAGCAGGCCAGGCACATTCCATAGGAAGAGGTACAGTTGACATTTCGGACCCAGACCGTTCGTCAGGACTAACTGAAAGAAGAGATAGTAAGAGATTTGAAAGTGGGATGGGGAGGGGGAGATCCGAAATGATAGGAGAAGACAGGAGGGGAAAATGGAGGAAATATGAGAATATCTGGAAAATAACAATAGTAGTGGCACAGACTTGTGGAAAGGATAGCATGTTTGACTCATTATTGGTATTCTTTAAGAAAGTAGAATAGATGAGGGGGAAACCGGTAGATGAGGTCCCACAGGAGGTTGACCTCTAAGGTTAGAGCCTGTGGAGGTGAGGATAATGGACTGACATGGGTTGAGAAGTGGTTAAGGAACAAAAAGTGAAGGAATGGTACGTACAGATAGTTCTGGGGTCAGCAGGTTGTGACTGCAGGGACTGTTGCTCGGGCCCTGCTCAGTCTCAATCAGCATCAATGGAACCAAGTTTACAGATGGGGCTGTGAGGAGGGAGGGAGATGAAATGAGGCTTGGAGAGGATCTGGAGAAGCTCGGTGAGTGGGAAAAGGGGTGGCAGATGGGATTTACTGTGGAAAATGGCTGATCTTACATAGGCACACACAGCACTTCTTGTACATGCTGAGAGAGGGCCAAAGGCACCTGTGTATCGCAGTACACAAATCAATGCTAAATACTTTACAGGTGTGGCAAATGCGGCATCAGTCTTTATTGTGAGAGGATTTTACTACAGAAGCTCCAACACTGCGGCTTCTATGGGGCCTACCAAAGGTGTTAACTGTCTTTCTTAAATGCACTATATATCTTACGATTGCAAGACCCCAGTGGACATTAAGAGCTTAATGTACTGCAGGTCTGCCAATCAGCAAGTGGACTAACTGGACTTGGTGAAGATCATGCTGCTGCCTGCATTGCAGAGCCAGAGTCAGTGTGTGAAGGAGGCGTGCGGTCTAACAGCAAGTGATCAGCTTGATCACTTACCTTACAATCGCAAGACCCTGTAGGACGTCGTTAATCTAGAACCCTGCAAGTCTGAGTCACTGACTTGTTGGCGAACAGCGGGGAAGCTGTGTTGGCGAGGTATAGGCCTCAAGCCACAGTGTTGCCCGTTTGCTCATGCCTGGGGGAAAACAAAGTGCTGGAGGCCATGTGGCATGGCCTATGTACTGGAGTCAGTGCTGCCCTCTGGTGTTCACTCAGCAGACAAGATGTATTGTTTTTGACTGTGGACTGCTGCAATATTCATGGACTCAGGGACCTGAACTATCTATTTTTTGTGAGACTGTATTTTACTTCTGTCTCATATGTGCCTTGTGCTGTGAATAACCGTTGGTCATGAGTTTTTCACCTTGGTTCCAGAGTAACGCTGTTTCATTTGGCCGTATTTATGGGCATTCATGCATGGTTGAATAACAATTAAACTTGAACTTGACGTCTTACTGCAGTTGTACCGGAGTGCACCCTAATTAAAGACCATGTTCTTGGAATGTAGTGAAGATTCCCTGGATTAGTTCATGAGACACTTGTCTTGTGAGGATTCATTGAGCAGATGAGGCCTGTATATTGTTTAGAAGAAACAAAAGTGATGCCAATGAAATATAGTTAATTCATACAAGGTCCAGCAGGCAGGGTGTTTCCCCAGGCTGAGAAGTCTGGAAATAAGGTCACTGCTTCGGACCAAGGGGAACAGACTGAGACTAGGAGAAATTTCTTCCCCTCGAGGGTGGTGAGCCCAGGATTCCCTAGCCTGGAGGGTAATGGATTTCTGGGCATCAGGAGACTGAAAGGAAATGGTGTCTGGGCAGAAATGTGGTGTTGAGGTAGAAGATCCAGATGGGGGGGTAGAGAAGGCTCAAGGGACGATGGACTTGACTCCTGCTTTTGAGGTCCTCATTCAAAGAGGTCAAAGTCCAGCAATGGTAATAGGTCATCACTCTGACACATCCATCGCTCTGTACACCTCCTCCATGGCCAAAGCCAGGCAGAGGTGAACTTCACCCTGTCCTGCCTCTGCGCCACTCTCTGTGTAGTGTAGAAGTACAGCAGGCACTCTCTAACTAAATCAAAGGAGGATGAGGGGCCACTTGATAGAGGGGTAAAAGATGGTAAGAGGCAAGGATAGAGTGGACAGTGACTAACACCAGTGGGCTTAATTTTCAGACAATTAGAGGGAAGTACAGGTGGGGCAGGGGAGGTCAGAGGGAGTATTTTTAAAACAGAGTGGTAAGTGCGTGGATCACACTGCCAGGGGTGATGCAGAAGCAGATACTTTAGGGACATTTAAGAGACTCTTAGACAGGCTCATGGATGAAAGGAAAATACGGGAGGGAAGAGTTAGGTTGATTTTAGATTAAAAGGCTGTCACGACATCCTGGGCCGAATGGCCTGCACTGTGCTACACTATTCTGTGCCATGTTCTATAAGACACTGGCTTACTCACAACTCAAGAATTTGACCCAGGCAAACTACGTCCTTGCAACACTGATAAATAGGGTAATTGTGTGGTGACAGGGTTAAAGTCAGGTCAGTAAAGAAATACAGTGGGGAAAACTGCTGTCTGGAAAAGAAAGTTTTAGAAATGCAGTATCAGAAATGGACAAGTTATAATAATAGGTGACCTAGTAGTAGCTACTAGCCTCAAGGGAAACCTCTACCCCACTGTTGAATGTTTCCCCAAGTACATTAAGATGGACTTGTGACCTCATTGTGACTTTATACACTGTTTATCTGCACTGCACTTTCTCTGAAGCTACTGTACTTCATTCTGCACTGTCTGCACTACTGTAATGAATTGATCTGTGTGAACAGTATGCAAGACAAGCCTCTCTCTGTACCATGGTACATTTGACAATAACAAACCAACTAAACATTCTTACAGTTGAATATTTTCAAGTCGATAAAATATTTTGGTACTTTCCTTCTGAAGCACCAACTGCAACATGGGTCTACCTTTCAGTATTGCTGCTGAGCTAGTCACTGGGTTTCCATTCTGTAGTCGATGGTGTAATGTATGGATCCATTTCTTTTAGAGCAATGACCCCCCCCGGTTACCCCCTCAGCATTACGTATTGAGCTGTCCACACCTGCGTATTGTCCTCTCTCTCCCTCTCTCTCACACTGCAATGACAAAACACCAGTTAAATCCATCTCCCGTGTGCGTGCTTTTATTTAATTGACACACATTTGTGCACAGACACAACACATCGGTGACGAGTACGAATCCGAATGTCAGAGAATATTACCGACTGCACCGACAGCTACCGGGCAAAACAGCACGAGAAGGCCGTCACAGACACTAACAAACGCACGAGTACAGTGCATAGTAACAGTGAAAGACACACTGAATTTAAAGTGAAAATAACATGGTGATGGCTTCAGTCAGGAAAGTTGACGGATTTTATACTGCTAATGAATGCTGGGAGTTGTGTAACGAGAGGGTTGAACTGTATTGTAATGTGAACAACGTAGAGGAGGAAAAGAAAGCCCCTGTGCTTTTTAGCTTAATAGACCCAAGAACGCACAGTCTCTTACGCAACCTAGTAACTCCTGAAAAGCCAGCAAGTTACAATTTTACAAAATCACTTGAGCCCTAAACTGCTGGTAACAGCTGAGCAGTTTAGATTTAACAAAAGGAACCAGTCAAAAGATAAAGCATTTATGAATACATTGCAGAACTGTGCAAACTTTCCCAGAACTGTGACTATAGAGATGGACTTTCTGGTGCATTAAGGGGCAGGCTTGTATGTGGCATGCATTGTCAAAGCACTCAAAAGAGGCTGGCAGAAAGAGACCTAACCTTAGAACGGGCATTGACCATTGCAATGTCGTTAGAGACTGCAGCAAAGGATGCAGCAGAGCTACAGAAAAGGAGGTTAGAAGGTGAAATGCACAAAATATCCCTGAATGATGCAAAAATCCAAAGATGTTAGCGACTGGCAAATCCTCCCATGATGCAAATGACTGTTGGCTCAAAGAAAAAGTCTGCAGAAAGTGTCATAGGCAAGGTGAGGGAGAGGGGGAGAGGGGGAGAGGGGGAGAGGGGGAGAGGGGGAGAGGGGGAGAGGGGGAGAGGGGGAGAGGGGGAGAGGGGGAGAGGGGGAGAGGGGGAGAGGGGGAGAGGGGGAGAGGGGGAGAGGGGGAGAGGGGGAGAGGGGGAGAGGGGGAGAGGGGGAGAGGGGGAGAGGGGAGAGGGGGAGAGGGGGAGAGGGGGAGAGATTTTTGTTTGCCTTGCACAACCAAATGAAAAGCCTTAAACACAAAACTAAGCAAATGCATAAAGTTACCGAATGTGAAACAGAATCAGACAACATAGAGTCTGACAAAGGTGAATTGTCATGCCTAGAACTGCAGAGAACAACTGAAGCAGATCACAAAATCATTTGGATCACAATAGATTTGTCCAGTGTAAAACTGAAAATGGAGCTGGGTACAGGGTCATTTTTGTCCATAATTCCGGAGGCTGACTCTGAGACTGTTTTCTAGGATACCATTAGAGAAGACTTCAGCGATGCTAAAGACTTACACAGGCAAAAAAAGTGTTCCCCAAAGGCAAACCGAACAAACTGAAGGTAAATGTGACACACATCAGTTAGAAGTTTATGTGGAGGCTAGCACTTTTCAGACATGAATGGTGGAGGAAAACCCAACTAGATTGGCACTCAGTCAAAGCTCTCAGTGTGGCATCAACAGGCAACAGTAGCACAAATGGTAGCACAAACCAGACACTGACACAGCTGCTTAATGCTAATA
The DNA here is from genome assembly GCF_963921235.1 of Mobula hypostoma. Classification (NCBI taxonomy): domain Eukaryota; kingdom Metazoa; phylum Chordata; class Chondrichthyes; order Myliobatiformes; family Myliobatidae; genus Mobula; species Mobula hypostoma. The sequence goes on from NC_086101.1 coordinate 34,622,049, forward strand.
AGAATGTGTTTGATGACAAAACTCAAAGGCACAAAACCAGAATTAAACTGGGTGAAACAGCAACTATAAAGCATGTCCAGTGCCTCGCGCACTCCATCCTAAAGTGTTGCTGAACTGCAGAGTTTGGAGGCGTCTGGAATTCTCTCCAAGGTTGAATGGAGTGACTGGACCATGCCCATTGTCCTGGTGATCAATGAAAGGGAAGGCCGGAGCTATTCGCACAGGTGGGGATTTCAAGGTGAGCATCAACCCAGTGCTGCGTTCTGTGCAGTATCCCCTGCCACGAACAGAAGATATTTTTGTACCTTTGGCAGGCCTGGAGAGGTTTTCAAAGACTGACTTGTCACAAGCCTATCTACAAATGGAGATGGAGGAGTCAAGCAGGAAGTTCCTCACAATTAACACTCACAAAGGACTGTTCCAGTATAATCGTCTCGTCTTTGGCATCACATCAGCTTCAGCAATTTGGCAAAGAGCAATGAACCATGTGCTCCAAGATATCCCAGGAAAACAACGTTATCTTGATGATATCATCATGACTGGCAAGAATGGTGAAGAGCACCTCCAGAACCTTGATAAAGTGCTCACCAGGCTAAGTGAGTATGGTCTGCATGCAAAGAGAGAGAAATGAGAGTTTTTCAAGAATGAAATCTCACATTGTGGACATGTTGTTGACAAGCAGGGCTTATACAAGTCAAAAGAGAAGATTGAAGCAGTGCTACAGGCCCCCAGACTGGGGAATGTGTTACAAACTCAGGTCATACTTGGGGCTTGTAAACTACCACGTCTGGTTTCTCCCAAACATTGCTACAGTGAACGCACTGTTACAGACAGCAGCAAAGTGGGAATGGTCAGAAAGATGTGAAAGAGCATTCAGGGAAACAAAGAGACTAATATCATCCGTTGAACTGCTCACCCATTATGACTCATCTCTGGCCATGAGACCGGCGTCTGATGCGTCCCCTTATGGCTTTGGGGCCGTTTTGTCAAACATTATGAAAAATGGATCTGAATGTCCAACTGCATTTGCCTTAAGATCATTGATGAGCTCAGACTGACCACGAGGCCCTTAGTCTACTCTAATAAAGAAGTTCCACCACTACTTCAACAGACAAAGTTTACACGAGTGACAGATCACCAGTCCCTTGTGTCCATCTTCAATCCTAGGAAGGGAAGTCAGTGATAACAGCTACACAGTGACAAAGTTGGGCACTATTCCTAGGAGTCCACTCTTATGACATTGAGTTCAAGGGTACCAAACAACACAGCAACTTTGATGGCTAATCATGTCTTCCAGTATTGGCAACTGAAGAAACGTCTTCATACTGTGAGCCAGCAGAAGTGTTCCACACTAGATTGGTGGACCAGTTGCCAGTAACAAATTCTGAAATAGAAAGGGAAATAAGGAATAGCCAAACATTGTCAAAAGTATGAAATTGCCACGCAAGGAGGGCCAGCTCGTGGTAACCCTATATTTCCAGAGTTCTCAGCGAGTTGGGACCAACTATCAGTATGTCTCATGTTGTGGCTCCTTCTAAACTGCGCACCAGAGAGTTAGAAAATCTGCATGAATACACCAGGGTACAGTCAAGATGAGGAGTCTCACCCAGAGCTATGTGTAGCGACTGAGAATAGATAAACAGATCGAAGACTTGTACGGGATGCCAAAACGTTCAAAATGCACCCCCACATTTTACACCTGGGGAGTGGCCATCTTCACCATGGCAAAGAGTACATATTGATCTTGCTGGGCCATTCATGGACTCCATGTTCCTGATTGCTCTGGATGCTCATTCAAAGTGACCAGAGGTTATACCAATGAAGTCGACCACCTCAGCAAAGACTGCCTCTGCCCTGAAGACTACCTTTGCCAGAAATGACTTACCAGAACAAATGGTGAGTGACATCAGAAGAATTCAGACTACTGCTCATGAAGAAAAATGGCATCAGGCATTTCAAGTCAGCTCCTCACCACCCTGCAATGAATGGGCTAGCTGAAAGGTTTATCCAAACCTTCAATAAGTCCATTAAAGTGATGGACAAGAGGGACATTTCTCTACAGTACAAGGTGGACAACTTCCTTTTTGTGCATCGGAACTCCGTTCATGCGACGGCAAACCAAACACCTGCAATGCTATTCATGAGCAGGAGTCTGAGATCTCACATAGACCTCCTGAAGCCAGATCTACAGAGAAGTACAGAATGGACAGTTCAACCAGTTGTCAAGCAAAGCAGTAAGGAGCTTCAAGGTTGGACAGGAAGTCCTGGGGTGCAATTACCAAGGGGACAAGTGGACACCCGGTAGGATAGCTACAAGAACTGGACCACTGATGTACACTGAGGATGTTGGAGATCAGACAAGGAGACATCATGTGTTCTAGATACTGGATGCTCAACCAAAGAAAACACCTGTGTTGACTGCATCCAACAAGATGGACACATTACAGTCACCGGACTTACCTCTCAGAGATGATCATGTCACAGACAGCAACATGACACCAGAAACCGAGAACGTTGTCTTAGACAAGATATCTGCCAAACCTGATGCTATTCCACAGGTCCAGAGGAGCTATGAGAATGTTATCATTGACAAGACACCTGCCAAACCTGATACTATTCCATGGGTCCAGAGGTACTATACTGAAAGAAACAGAGCACTACCCAAGAAACTGAACCTTTAGAACTGTGAAGTTAGTTCTGGACTGTTCTTGTGAGAGCATGTTTATTTGGAACATGGGTTTATGAAAGGGAAATTGAATGTTTTGTATATACAGTTTTATGTTGCATTAATCTAAAGGGGGAGGGACTGTAATGTATGGATCAATTTCTTTTAGAGCAATGACCACCCCCCCCCCGCCCCTTAGCACTACGTATTGATCTGTTGTCTGCGTATGCACTATAGTCTACACAGGTGCATTGTTCTCTCTGTCACGCTGCAATCTGAATACACCAGTTAAAGCCGTCTCCTGTGAGAGTGTTTTTATTTAACTGATATGTAATTGTGCACAGACACAACAGATGGGATCAGTAAGTTTCTAGTAATTAAATGTAAAATTCACACGTTATCACTGTCAAACAGCTACAAGGAATATTACACACTGGTTTTACAGGAAAAAAATGACACTTATCCACATGGAACAATCTTTACTATGAAGGTAACAAGATATCCTCATCATTAATTGGTTTCCCTTCCGAACTCACTAAATGAGAAGAGCAACATATCAATCTTCAGCTGATCATGAATAAAAGACCAAAATTATACCACTTGCCTTTGAGGTATATAAATTGAGGAATAGTCTAAATCCCAGTTTACAGTGCGGACATTTCCTTACCCTGGCATCTGGGCAGTTTCACTGGATAGTCGGTTGTCCATTTCATGTCTCTTTAATGCCTGATCAGTGTCGTAATCCAATCGTACCATGCTGCAGAGCTGGTAATCATTCGCATGCTAGAAACACAAAGGATGTAAGAACAACACAAGGAACTTGAGTCACTCAACCTTTGATTACAAAGCTAACTCCAGACAAAAAAAAAAGAGCTGTCGCCAGAATTTGTGGAACAGAGTTATAGGGAAGGTTGAATAGGTTAGGACTCTTCCCACTCTCCCGCCCCCCCCCCCCCCTACGGAGAGTAGGAGATTGAAAGAGGTATACAAAATTATGAAGGGTGTAGATAAGATAAATGCAAGCAGGCTTTTTCCACTGAGGTCAGCTGGGACTGTAACCAGAGGTCACAGGTTAAGGGTGAAAGGTGAAATGTTTAAGGAGAGCATGAGGGGGAACCTTTTCACTCAGACGTTGGAATGAGCTGCCAGCGGAAGTGGTGGGCGCGGGTCGAATTTCAACATTTGAGAGAAGTTTGGATGACTACGTGCCTGGGAAGGATATGGATGGCTATGGTCTGGATTCAGGCCAATGGGACTAGGCAGTAATAATAGCTTGGCACAGACTAGATGGGCTGAAGGTCCTGTTTCTGTGCTGGAGTGCTCTATGTAGTGGAATTAGATGCTCAAGTATTTAGTCTAACTTGATGGAAATGTGTATATCCATCAGTTAATTGATTCCACCCAGACCTTGCACTGTCCACTCTATAGAGCCAAAACATAAAACTGGATGGTGATGAATTCTCTTCTTTCACTGAAATAAAGATAGAAAATGTGGGAAGTACTCAGCAGGTCAGGCAGCATCTGTGGAGAGAGTAATAGAGTTAACGTTTTGGATCAAGGACTTTTCTCCAATTCAACACCTGCAGTTTTCTCCCCCTCCCCACTGAATAATCAGGATCAACATGTGGGAGAACTCTCCCCTCGAACCACAAAGATCACGTTACACCCTACGAACACTCTCATCCTGAGCCGGCTACCTGGGACAGAAAAGTGAAGGAAGTGAAAGGTACAAGGAAGGGAAAACATGCTAGTGGATTTTCAACAGGTTTTTGACCAAGTCCGATGTTAAAGATTGGTTAGCATAAAGGACAGTGTAGATAAGAAGTTATCACAGCCTCAAACCACAGAGAGCTGTGGTAAGGACATTTCTGAAATGGAATAGTCAAGATTAATAGTGGGATCTCTTTTTTTTCGACCAATGTTAATGATTTGGGTAGAACACTGATATAAGCCCTTTGGTCCAACCATTCATGGTGCCTACCCAATAGTCCCAATTTCCTGCATTCATGCCGTATCTCTCTAAGCCCCACCCTGCCAAGTGCTTTTTAAAATGATACTTTTGTACCTGCCTCAACCACTCCCTCTGACAACTCATTCCATGTAGTCACCACTCTTTGCATGAAAAAGTTGCCTCTTAAACCTTTTTTTCCTCTCACCCTAAACCTACACTCAGTGGCCACTTTATTAGGTACCACCTTCAACTTCCACTCATTGGAGTTCTTTTTTTTTCCTCATACCATTCTCTGAAAACTCTAGAGATTGTTGTTTGTGGAAATCCCAGGAGATCAGCAGTTTCTGAGACACCAAAACTATCTCGTCTGGCACCAAGAATCATTCCACAGTCAGAGTCACCTGGAACACGTTTCTTCCTCATGCTGAGGTTTGGCCTGAACAACCGAACCTCTTGACCATGTCCCTATGCTTTTATGCATTGAATTGCTGCCACATGATTGGCTGATTAGATATTTGCATTAATGAGCAAGTGTATCTAATAAAGTAGCCACTGAGTGTATGTTAGACCCCCTACCCTGGGGAAAAAACAGTCACTATCCACCTTACCTATACCTCTCATAATTTTAAACATTTCTACAAAGGTTGTTCCTCATTTTCCCAAGTCCAAGCCTGGCCAAATTCTCCCTATAGCTCAGGCCCTGTAGTTCTGACAACATCCTTTCCTGCACTTTTCCCAGTTTAATCACATCTTTCCGATAACAGAATGATCAAAACTGTATATGGAATTCAAAGTGCAGCTTCACCAACAACTTATACAATTGCAACACAAGTCAATAGTTAAACTTTAAAATTGCCTTCAAAGGGCGAGTCAAAATTTCAAAATATGCTAAGTGGTAGATTGTGTGGAAGGCTGAAATAGAGGCAAAGGTTGTCTGGATGACTATGTGGACAAAAGACAGATGAAACTTAATAAGGAAGTGCATCAACTAGATGGGCCAAAGGGCCTGATTCTGTTTCTAACTGTTCTGACTGTGATACACCTCTGAAGTTTGCATGAGGGACTCTGGTATGTTCAGATGGAAGATGCCGAGAAAGGAGTTAGTAAAGAATTTGGATGTTGGGCTTGGTGAACAGGGCCACAGGAAACAACCACTGGGAGGTTGGAGGTTATAGGTCATAGGTAAACCACTGGAACACTGCATCGAATTCGGGTCACCACACCTGGTGTGCTGATCCCAGAGAATGCGTGTTGGAGATTACTGATCAGAGAGCTCAGTCATGAGGTTGGAGTGAAGGTTACCCTTCTTGGGGTAGACCATAAGACATAGGAACAGAATTAGGCCATTCAGCCCATCGAGTCCGCTCAGCCATTTCATCATGGCTGATCCCGGATCCCATTCAACCCCATACATCTGCCCTCTTGCCATATCCCTTGATGCCCGAACCAATCAGGAATCTATCAACTTCCGCTTTAAGTATACCCACGGACTTGGCCTCCACACAGTCTGTGGCAGAGCATTCCACAGATTCGCCACTTTTTGACAAAAAAAAATTTCTCCTTACTTCTGTTCTAAAAGGTTGCCCCTCAGTTTTGAGGCTGTGCCCTGTAGTTCTAGATACCTACCCCACCAGAGGAAACACCCTCTCCACATCCATCTTATCTAATTCTTTCAACACTCAGAAGGTTTCAATGAGATCCCCAAGTATTCTTCTAAATTCAAGTGAGTACAGGCCCAAAGCTGCCAAATGTTTCCGGAATCATCCTCGTGAACCTCCTCTGGACTCTCTCCAATGACAACACATCCTTTCTGAGATATGGGGCCCAAAACTGTTGACAGTACCCCAAGTGTAGCCTGACTATGCCTTATAAGGTTTCAGCATTGTTTCCTTGCCTTTATATTCTATTCCCCTTGAAATAAATGCTAATATTGCATTTGTCTTCTTTATCACACACTCTACCTTTGAATTAACCTACTGAAGTCTTGCACGAGGACTTCTAAGTCCCTCTGCACCTCTGATGTCTGAAACTTCTCCCCATTTAGATAATAGTCCACACTATTGTTCCTTTCACCAAAATGTATTATCATACATTTCCCAACACTGTATTCCATCTGCCACTTCTTTGCCCATTCTTCCAACTTGTCTAAGTCCTGCTGCAATCGCATTGCTTCCTCAGCACTACCTACCCCTCCACCTATCATCACATCATCCACAAACATTGCCACAAAGCCATCAATTCCATTATTTAAATCATTGACAAACAATGTGAAAAGTAGTAATCCCAACACTAACTCCAGAGGAACACCACCAGTCACCGGGCAGCCAACCAGAAAAGGTTCCTTTTATTCCCACTCGCTGTCTCCTGCCTGTCAGCCATTCCACTATCCATGCCAGTATCTTTCCTGTAACACCATAGGATTTTATCTTGTTAAGCAGCCTCATGTGAGGCACCTTATCAAACGCCTTCTGAAAATCTAAGTAAATGACATCCATTGCCTCTCCTTTATCCACCCTGCTTGTTACATCTTCGAAGAATTCTAACAGATTTAATAGGCAAGATTTTCCTTTACAGAACCTGTGCTGACTTTGATTTATTTGAGAAGGTATTTGATATTGCAGACATACTAAAGTCAGATTGGAGCACCCGAAGACTGCTCCCTCTGTACCAACCTGCTCCACTGGCAACTGAGACATTGGATCTAAAGTTCCAACTCTGTCAAGACTTGAAGAATGGGTTGTTTCTCATTTAATCTGGGCACTGATTCCTGATGCCCTGAGAGGCCTTTGCCAGCCATTGCCTGGTCTCCTCTCCACAAGTCAAATTCAAATACATTTATTTTCAAATTATGTTCTGTAAGTGACCAGTACGTAAGCGCCATTACAAAGAAGGTACGGCAGTTCCTCTACTTTCTTAGAAGTTTGCACAGATTCAGCATCTCATCTGAAACACTGACAAACCTCTATAGATGCACAGTAGACAGTATCGTAACTAATTGAATCACAGCATGCAATGGGAAAACCCATGCCTGGGAACAGCAATCCTACAAAATGTAGTGGATGCAGCCCAGTCCATCATAGGAAAAGCCTTCCAAAGACTGAGCACATCTACAAGGAGCGCTAACACAAGAAAGCAGTATCCATCGTCAAGGACTCCCACCATCAAGGCCATGCTCTCTTGCTGCTGCCTTTGAGAATGAAATGCAGGAACCTCAGGTTCCAGGAACTGTTTAGGAACAGTTCAATTATCAGGCTTCTGAACCAGCATGGATAAATTCACTCATCTCATCACTGAACTGATTCCACAACCTACGGACTCTCTAACGCATGTTCTCAATATTATTTATTACTTATTTATCATTATAGAAAGACAGGCCTTTCGGCCCACAATGCTGTACCGAACATGTCCTTACTTTAGAAATTACCTAGGGTTAGCCATAGCCCTCTATTTTTCTAAGTTCCATGTACCTATCCAGGAGTCTCTTAAAAGACCCTATTGTATCTGCCTCCACCATCATCGCCAGCAGCCCATTCCACGGACTCACCACTCTCTGTGTAAAAAAACTTACCCCTGACTTCTCCTCTGTACCTGCTTCCAAGCACCTTAAAACTGTGCCCTCTCGTGTCAGCCATTTCAGCCCTGGGAAAAAGCCTCTGACTATCCACATGATCAATGTCTCTCATCATCTTATACACCTCTAACAGGTCACCTCTCATCCTCTGTCAGTCCAAGGAGAAAAAGCCAAGTTCATTCAACCTGTTCTCATAAGGCATGCTCCCCAATCCAGGCAACATCCTTGTAAATCTCCCCTGCACCCTTTCTATGGTTTCCACATCCTTCCTGTAGTGAGGCAACCATAACTGAGCACAGTACTCCAAGTGGGGTCTGACCAGGGTCCTATATAGCTGCAACATTACCTCTTGGCTCCTAAACTCAATCCCATGATTGATGAAGGCCGATGCACCATATGCCTTCTTAATCACAGAGTCAATCTGCGCAGCAGCTTTGAGTGTCCTATGGACTTGGACCCCAAGATCCCTCTGATCCTCCACACTGCCAAGAGACTTACCATTAATACTACATTCTGCAATCATATTTGACCTACCAAAATGAACCACCTCACACTTATCTGGGTTGAACTCCATCTGCCACTTCTCAACCCAGTTTTGCATCCTATCGATTTTCCGCTGTAACCTCTGACAGCCCTCCACACTATCCACAACACCCCCAACCTTTGTGTCATCCTTCCTAACTCCCTGTAGTCTGTTTTCAGGACCTCCTCCCTTTTCATACCTATGTCATTGGTACCAATATGTACCACGACCTCTGGCTGTTCTCTGTCCCACTTCAAGATACCGTGGACGCAATCAGAAACATCTCGGACCTTGGCACCTGGGAGGCAAACTACCATCTGTGTTTCTTTCCTGCATCCACAGAATCACCTGTCTGGCCACCCCAAGTATAAAGTTCCCTATCACTGCTGCCATCCCCTTCCTTTCCCTACCCTTCTGAGCCACGTGGCCATACTCTGTGCCCCAAGGTAGGCCATCCCGCTCAACAGTACTCAAGCAGGAGCACTTATTGTTAAGGGGGACAGCCACAGGGGCACTCTCTAACATCTGACTCCTGCCCTTCCCTCTCCTGACTGTTACCCACTTACCAGTCTCCCGAGGCCCCGGTGTGACTACCTGCCTATAGCTCCTCTCTATCACCTCCTCATTCTCCCTGACCAGACAAAGGTCATCGAGCTCCATCTCCAGTTCCCTAACGCAGCCGCTAAGGAGCTGCAGCTCGACGCACCTGGTGCGGATGTGGCCGTCCGGGAGGCTGGGAGTCTCCAGGACTTCCCACATCTGACACGGATCACAGAACACCGGTCTCACACATACTACTTCCTGTCTGTATTCTAACGTACCTCACCTCAATCTGTTATCACCAAAGCCTCATTGAGCCAAAGTCCTCCTATTCTGTCTCCCTCTACTCTTGTGTCCGCTCTATAAAGCTGTCTCCTTTAAACTCTTCTCGCTGTTCTAACTGGCTGATGTCCACGCGGTTGCGCGATTGTGCCTCGATCATTATTCTGAAACTTGTACAGTTTGTCTTCTTTCGCATACTGGTTGTTTGTCCATCTTTCCTTGTGTGTAGTTTTTCATTAATTCTATTATGTTTCGTTGTATCTACTGTGAATACCTGCAAGAAAATGAATCCCAGAGAATTATATGGTGACACGCACATAATTTTATAATAACTTTACTTTGAACTTTGATATACTACCTTGAGATTCATTTTCTTGCAGGATTTGCAGGAAAATTAAAAAATAGAATAGAATTTTTGAAAAACTACAAAGAAAGACTAACAAACAAAGAAGACAGACTGTGCAAATAACATAAGTAAATAATACTGAGAAAGACATTATAAGTGAGTCTGTAGGTTGTGGAATCAGTTCAGTGTTGAGGTGAGAGAAGTTAACCATGCTGGTTCCAGAGCTTGATCTTTGCAGGGTAATAACTTCTTGAGCTGGTGGTGGGGACCTTCTTCCCAACGGTGTAAGTGAGAAGTGAGCGTGGCCTGGATGGAGGGGGTCCTTGATGATGGATGTTGCTTTCAGATGCTCTGAGCACTGGTTACGTTCCACAATCCTCCAACTGTGAGGGACCACCTGCATCAGGAAGAAATGGCTCAATGGCTAACCTGTCACCAGTATCATTAAGCAGGTTCCTTGGCATCACATTTCCTCTTCTGAATGTTCTCCCAGGGTGGTCACAAAAAGGCCAAGATCCAGGGTGGTAAACATGGTATTTTAGGGCATAAAATTCGGCTGGAAACTGACACCCTTGTCTAGGGCTTCTCTGCTTACAAGGACGTAAATGGCAGAAGAGGAAAACGATACCTGTATTGAGCCGCTATAATTACACCTTCTGCCTCTGCAGAATGAAAGGAATGCAGCTTTGCACAGGATTTCACGTCTGCTTCACCCTCAGCCACCGGCATTATCCCTTTATTAAAAACTACTCACATTCCCAGTTTATCACTTATAATTTGTCCTCCCGACTAATTTATTGCTTCCAACAATGCCCAGTTCCTTTGTACAACTGGTAGAACAGTCGGTGCCAAGGGCTAAAAGGGGCAAGGCACATTTATTAAACACAGGTCAAGTCAGCAGATGCTGTGACTGGCAACAGAGCAATTAGACGCAGGGGTGAAGCTGCCTGAAGCGGGCAGAGAAGCTCTGTCTCCCGCAGCCCCCTCACCAGTGACAAGGGCACCTAGTGGTGGTGGAAGCTCAGGGAAGAGAGTAATGGTAGGTTTGTTAATGTGCAAATCAGTCTAGGACCTGGATTCAGAGCACGTGAAGCCTCTGCAATGCGAGCGAGGTCACTGACAGCGAGGAGTTCCTCCTTTCCAAGCAGAGCAGTCTGCTTCACCTCCCTCTACGTTAAAGGGATAGTTTGCACAGGCCAGCGTGTGGCGAATGCTATTTTCATAGTTGTAGAGAGAGGGGTACAGCACAGAGCCTGGCCTATTGGACCTCAGAGTCTGTGCTGACCATCAACTCTCTGCTGATTCACTTCTGTTTTTAATTTCCCCCAAGTTCTTGCCAGCTCCCCCCCTAGATTCCACCACCCGACCACACACTCGGGGTGAATTTATAGCGGCCAGATCACCCACTGACCTGCACACCGTTGGGATGTGAGAGGAAAGTGGGGCACCCTGGGGAACCCACAGGGCCACAGACAGTGCTGGAAGTGCAGGATCGAGCCCGGGACTCTGGCGCCGTGGGGCAGGGATGACCACCAAAAGGTTTGGTAGTTCATTATGTTGCAAACAACAGCAAAGTGACAACTCTCAAATTGAGATGTATTTGTCACACGCGCATTGAAACAGAGGGAAATGTCATGAACTCACTCAAGGTGGTGTTGAGGCAGCTCGCTAGTGTCAGTGCACATTCAGCAGCAAAGCAAACTCCTTTCCCAATGTCCCACCCATCCATCCACACACAGACAGGCCTTCAGCCCCAGGACTAGCCACCTCCTGTCCTTGGCCTCGTTTCCTCAGACTTGCAGACACTGGGTCTCCATCTTCAGACTTTGCCCCAGGACTCGCCCACCACGGGCTTGACCGTTGGGCGCTCAGTTCCGGACTGCACAGACTTCTGACCCCCGTGACCTGAGGGCGTGGGGGGCTGAGGGGGGTCACCAACTGTCATGAGTCACACCCATACCTTGGACTTGCACCCCGTATGGGACATCCAACCTGGATCTGGGATTCACCCACTTGGAGAGATTGCTGGTCTCATCAGCGCTGATATTTGACCGTGGAGTTCTTTGACCTGGACTCAAACCCCTACCCAGATTCTTCACTTACCACCCCAACCTCTAACCCCCCCATCATCCCTGACCCCTAACTTCCTGCTCAGTCCCCCAAAACCATCCCTATATCCTGAAAAGGATGAGCCACGATATTAATGGACGTCGCAGCTTGGCAGCTTGACTGGAAATTGCCAGAGGTTCAAAGTAAGTACATATATTTCCATATACTTGTGGGCATTCACAGTAAATACAAAGAAACACAATTGAATCAATGAATACAATATATGAAGCACAATGCAATCCCACTGCTAGCTGTAAGGAGTTTGTAGGTTCTGTGAGCGAGTGGGTTTTCTCCCATAGTCCATAGTAGGTTAATTGGTCACTGTAAATTGTCCCATGATTAAGATAGGGTTAAATCGGGGGGTTGCTAGACGTCACAGCTCGACGGACCGGAAGGGTCGACTCCGCACTGTATCTCAATAAAATAATAAAAATAAAATAAAAAACTGCGCACAACACTTTATCGAGGCCTTTCAACATTCAGTAGGTTTCAATGGGATCCCCCATCATTCCAAATTCCAGAGAGTAAAGGCCCAGTAGTGAAGTGCGTCACTACGTCCAACACTAATGCAGGGGAATGGAGGAAGCCAAGTCTGACACTTCATTTCAGTGCAAAACTTTCAGAACTGCTCAACTTTTTAAAAAGTGTTGACTTTGGATATTTTGGCTTTGTCGAGTACTTGAGTGAGCCAAATTAAAGAAACTCATACAATTCATAAGATTTGCATTCAATCTACTTTCATGGAATTAAAGAATCAGTTCAGAAATGTATTTTGCAAGATTAGGCAATTTAATTGTCAGCATGTAAAACTTCCTTGGATTTATTCTGTAGAAGTACAAGACAAACACCATTAATTTTCAGGAGGTTCTCATAATAATTGAACAAAATCTTGGCTTCTAGTTCTATGGAAACTCAAGAGAAATGTCTCTGTTGATTGATTCTCTTCGGTTTTTGTAGCACAGCCTTGAAGTGCAGCTGTGTTGATGGTCAGCAAGGAGATGCTGTTACTGATCTGTACAGACTGAAATCTGCCAGTGAGGAAGTCAATATTCCATTTGGAGTGGAGCTTCGTGATAAAGTAATTAGGATTTGTTTAAATTGATATTATGGCTGGCACCGATATGATGGGCCGAAGAACCTGTCCTGTGCTGTTCTCTGTTCTATCTTTGCCAATTGAGAACAGGGGTTCATATCTTTCAGTGAAATCACCTCTCATTTCCAATCAACTCAAGAGGCTCAGAGTCATACAGCACAGCCCAATTCATCCATCCTACAGTGTTGGCCAGCCAGCTTGTCCCACCTGATCTCCAGAGAGGTAAGCAGACTCTCTCTCCTCCCAGTAGAGGTTCATCAGGATCAACGAGGAATGAACCCGGAGAAGCTCTGCTGCTCTCTCTCCGTCACAGGTATCTCCTTCCTCAAGCTCAGAGACTTGAAGGAAGGAAAATTCCAGTTAAGGTCTCACTTGGGCGCTTTGTAGTTGGTGCAAGACTTTTCTACTCCTGCACCAGAATATGAAGGCCAACAAATCGTTTGCCTTCCAAGCCATGTTTTACAACACACTAATACTCAGCAATGCGTACACAAAGACACCCAGCTCCCTCTGACACCAACACCCTTCTGTCCTTCACCACTTGAGAATTAATCTACCTTTCGATTTCTCCTACCAAGGGATGTTCCAAAAGAACGTAAACAAAAGTGGAAAGTAGGCCATTCGGCCCCTCAATGAGGATAGGCTGAGTGAGCTAGGGCTTTTCTCTTTGGAGCAGAGGATGAGAGGAGACTTGACGGAGGTATGATGGGTGACTTGATAGAGGCATACTAGATGAGAAGAGGCATAGATAGAGTGTGCGGTCAGCACCTTTTTCCCAGGGTGGAAATGGCTAATACAAGAGGGCACGATTTGAAGGTGATTGGAGGAAAATATAGGGGAGGGGTAATTTCAGAGGTAGATATATTTCCTTTTACATACAGAGCGGTGGGTGCATGGAATGCATGGCCAGGAGTGGTCATAAGAGGAAGATTCATTGGGGACATTTAAGAGACTCTTAGATAGGTACATGGACGATAGACAAATGGAGGGCTACAGGGGATGAAAGGTTTCGATTGATCTTGGTGTAGGATTAAAAGGCTGGCACAACATTGTGGTCCAAAAGGGCTTTCACTGTGCTGTACTGTTCTATATTCCCTCCACTCTTAAACAATTACTAATGTCCAGTCTGGAGAAACTGCTCTAGAACCCGTGGAACTTCCAGAGCATCCCCTTTCTGCAGAGCTGCCTTCTACAAAACCCCAGGCATGGGGTCCCAGCGATGCATCACCTTTCCCTCTGAATAACTTCTACAACAGTACATTTTCTATTAATGTTAAAACCTCTGGAGCAGGGGCTCCCAACCTGGGATGCACAGACCCCTTGGTTAATGGTAGGGGTCCATGCCATTAAAAAAAAGATTGGGAGTCCCTGCTCAGATGTGTAGCCCATCATAATTCCTGGAGATTCACTGCTTCCTCTGAACAATGTGCTGTCTCTCTGAGCCATTGACCTTTGTTGCTTTAGCTTGTACCACCTCAATGCACTGTTGTAATGAATTGGTCTGTATACAAAACGAGCTTTTCACTACATCTCACTACTGTGGCAACAATAAACCTATTGCAGTTCTTCATTCGCCAGAAGAATGCTTCCCTCCCCTCCCCATGGACCCACATTAACTACTCTTTCCCTGTTCACATATTAGTGAAAGATGGTTTTAAATCTCTTTCTAGCTTTTGTACCATGCCAATACTTTCCTCCTTCTTTATCAATAACTTGTTCCTTTATTTAATTCTGGAATATTCCCAATCCTCAGTCTTCCTGCTTATTTTGATGTCGTTATACAGTTTTACCCTGCCGTTAAATACCTCACCTTCGAAGGGCAATGCCTCAAAAAGGTGTCATCTATCATTAAGGACCCCCACCACTCAGGACATGCCCTCTTCTCATTACTACTGTCAGAGGGTAGGTACAGGAACTTTCAACATTTCAACAACAGCTTCTTGCCCTCCAACTTCAGATTTCTGAATGGACTATGAACCCATGAACACCATATCACTGTTTTTTCTCTCTTGTTGCACTAATTTAATACTTTAATGTTTGTTATTGTAATTAATAGATTTTTAATGTCTTGCACCTTACTGCTGCAAAGCAACACATTTCATGATAATGTCAGTGATAATTAACCTGATTCCGATTGCTTTCATCTAATACCATCTTTAATTTATTTGGTACTCAGTTGTCCATGGAGCAGATTATAACAGTGTTAGCTCTCCCAATACAGTACTCAACATCACAGTGTTCTGCAGCCAATCACCATTTAGATTTAATACATTTATTTTTTCTTGTTGGAAGTGTTCCTTCATTATACACAGTTTGATAGATCTTTGATTAATCTACCTGTCAATATGCCTCTGCAGCCTCCTAACTGTTCACAATATACCTTTTTAACCTATCTACAGTTGAAGTCAGAAGTTTACATACACCTTAGCCAAATACATTTAAAATCAGCTTTTCACAATTCCAGACATTTAATCCTAGAAAACATTCCCTGTCTTAGGTCAGCTAGGATCACTACTTTATTTTAAGAATGTGAGATGTCAGAATAATAGTAGAGAGAATGATTTATTTCAGCTTTTATTTCTTTCATCACTTTCCCAGTGGGTCAGAAGTTTACATACACTTTGTCAGTATTTGGTAGCATTGCCTTTAAATTGTTTAACTTGGGTCAAATGCTTTGGGTAGCCTTCCACAAGCTTCTCACAGTGAGTTGCTGGAATTTTGCTCCATTCCTCTGGACAGAACTGGTGTAACTGAGTCTTACCAAATACTAACTTACTGTGAGAAGCTTGACCCAAGTTAAACAATTTAAAGGCAACGTTTGACCCAAGTTAAACAATTTAAAGGCAATGCTACCAAATACTAACAAAGTGTATGTAAACTTCTGACCCACTGGGAAAGTGATGAAAGAAATAAAAGCTGAAATAAATCATTCTCTCATTCTGACATTTCACATTCTTAAAATGAAGTAGTGATCCTAACTGACCTAAGACAGGGAATGTTTTCTAGGATTAAATGTCAGGAATTGTGAAAAACTGAGTTTAAATGTATTTGGCTAAGGTGTATGAAAACTTCTGACTTCAACTGTACATGTCTCCAGCAGACTGAGCAACCTTGCCTTCATGCCAATTGTACACATAATCACGAAAGTTGAAGCCTTGGCTCCAATGATCCCTGCAGTACCCTGCTCGTTACATCCTGCTGAGATCCAGTTACACTTACTCTCCATTTCCTGTTCTCTAGCCTGTCTTCTCTCCACCAGCAGTCAGTTGCCTCCTCTTCCCAGGCTTCTTATTCCACAATGACGTTGTGTTGCCACACCTCAAATGCCTTTGGGGAAACTGCTGCACAGTCACCGCCCCTTCACTCCACCCACAGCACACGTCCTTTCCCCAGAGCTCCAATAAATTCATTCCTTTCTAACAAAACCCTGTTTTCTTTACCTGACCACATTAAATATTCATGTGAGCCAAAGCAATGCCTTTAATAAAAGCTTCTTATAGCTTCCTTGAGACCTTAAGGTAACTGATCTGCAGTTTCCTGTCTTCTGTCACCTTCACTTTTTGAAATAGAAGTAATTCATTTTCTATTTTTCACCTGAATTTTCTCAAGTCCAGGGAACTTTAGGGAAGTTTAAACCAACACACCAACAGTTTCACCAGACACTTCTTTTTAGACCCTGGGATGAATTTCACCAGGAGCTGAAAACTTGTCCGTCAATTTGCTGAGCACCACTATCCTATTGATTCCTTCCCGTCTCTTCCAGTTCGTGAATTATAGGTGTCTCTGTGATACTATTTACACCTTCTTTAGAGAGGAGGCAAACAGCCTTAGAGTCAGAGGATGACTTGTTTTGATTGTAAGTTCAATTATACCGATGAGGGAACCACAGACCGGACATGACGAGGCCGAAGGGGTAGAGGGGCGAGTTGACAGTTTGGGACGTGATCTCCACCGGGTTTCTGCAGGTTTCTATTGAAGAGATGGGATCTTGGCTGGAATCCTGAAATTACGTCCTCCGTTCTGAGTGCTGGTGGGATTCACTGCAGTCAAAATGGCTGAGGAGGCTTTTCTTCTCCCTGTAAATCTCTTGCCATGTCGCAGTTTAGATTAGGCATCTATTTCAGGAATTTGGACCAGATATGATTGAACACACAAAGGAGTTGCCTAAACATAAGGAAGAGCTGGCAGTCAAGGGCATTGCAATCATCTTGCTTATCTGGCCAATGGGACTGGAGGATCATGTGCAGAGAGTGTTGTCATTGATAGAAGAGGCTGTTCCTCCAGTGCCTAGAGTAATGGTGTTCACTGCTGCTCAAGAGACTACCAGCTGTGCCAAGCCTGACCATTTGCTCCTCGAATAAAGTCTGTGCTGGCATGTTAGTGGGGAATGTATTCATTGATGTCAGTCCCAGAAACATAGCTCCTGAGATACAGTACTGTGTAAAAGTCTTAGGCACATATATATAGCTAGGGTGCCCGAGACTTTTGCACAGTACTGTATTTGTCATCGTGGTGCGGACAGCAAGTTTGTAAATCAGGTCAGAACAAAGGTTGTTGGGAATGGTGAGGGTGGAGAGCTGTGGGAGGGGTGTGCGACAGGTGGTAGAGGAGTGGTGCAGGTGCAGACACACCCAGCCCTGAGACACCAGGCAAGGTCACTTGTTTCCGAATAATTGGTTTATTGATCATTACGCAATGTCTCTCTGGTGCTTCCCGCTCCCTCCCCTCTCCCCTCCACTTTTTCCAACCATGATTTCCCTCTCCCTGCCCCCTTCCCACTCTCAGTCCACAATGCAGACCCATTCCAGAATCAGGTTTATCATCACTCACATGTCATGAAATTTGTTTTTTTTTGTGGCAGTATTACAGTGAGGTACATAAAATTACCACAGTATTATGCCAAAGTCTTAGGCACCCTAGCAATATACATGTGACTAAGCCTTCCACACAGTACTGTATCAGAAATGGCTCTCAAGTTTTGGGTCTGATCATAGACCTCTGTTTACAGATAGTGCCACTTGGCAAAAGGGGCTGGTTGGTAGAGGTCATTATTTACCGATGACTCATTCACTGGAGTATACTCAGTGATTCAGAACTTAGCATCTGACCTTGCACTCAAGCACATTGACCTTGGCAGCGGTAACCCTGGCGACAGAGAGGAGGTAACCACAGATTTTCCCATCTCCCGTTGATTAGCTCCACTCCAGTGGGGATATTGTGGAGGGAAGGGAGTACTGTGAGGGGCACCTTGGGGCAAGGTCTTGTTTGACCCACTGGTAGACCTGTTTTCATGACCCAATGGCTGCAATTTCTCTCAACGTGGTAGATTAAGAAAATCCAAGATGGTGGACAACTGGTTGACATCCACGCACATTCGGGGACAGGCCGAACAACGCCATCGTGCCTCAGGTTTGTGCTCCAGACTCAAAAAGCAGGATCCAGAGAATAAACACAACAGAGTCTGCAGATGCTGGAAATCCAGAGTAAAACATTCACACCAAATATTAAAGGAACTCAGCAGGTCAGGCAACATCAATGAATGTCCTGATGTAGGATCTCAGGCTGAAGCATCGACTCCATCGATGCTGCCAGGCCTGCCGAGCTTCCCCAGCATTTTGTGTGAGTGTTGCCGTGGATCTATAGGATGTTCCTAATGAGGACACCACAAAAAACGGGAAGTTCTCTGCTGTGAAGGGAGTAATAGATGCGGTTCGTTCGACCTAAGTGTTAGAGTATGGATTCGGTTCGATGGAGTGAAAACATAAACAGACACAGAACAAAGTGCGCCACACGTTCCAGAATGGTGTTTGCAACTAACACACACAGTCATTTCATTTGAACAAAAGGAACCATTTCAGCATTAAATGAACCTGCTGGCAGCAGTTCTCCCGGTGACAACTCTGCCATATTTAAAACGTGCAAATGAACATAAGTCGCTTCTAAACCCACGTAATAATCGCCACAAACAGCAAAGTACCCTTCGTGCACTCCGATATTACATTCTCTCGATAATTCTCAGAAGCACGCGAAATAAAATGCCTCAAACAGCCGCGAGGGAGTGTTTACACGAAGGGATTGATGCATCAAATAGCAGCCCTACTTGCCACCTGGATACCTGATCAATCTGTTCCGTTGAGCCCCGGTAGAGGAGCGTGCCCCTCACACAGTCCCTGAACCTATCCCTAACTTGTCCCTATCAGGCAAGTTGTAGTGCAAATGAAGCACCAGTTCTAAAGTCTCCCCAACTTCAAGGACTCCACAACCTCACAAAAGACAAGCCAGTCTTTATCATGAGTCAGGCTAAAATACGGAAACATCATTAAACACCTATAGAACACACATCAAGCCACTTAAACTTGCAAATTAACAACAGTAAGTTTAGCAAAGCGTTAAGATTCTTTCATTTCTCTTCAGATCGTATAAGCCTGTGTTTACCTGGGCGGCTGCGTACCTTGACGCGACCTGCCGTCCCTCACCCACACAACAGCGACCGCGGCAGACCTGCTGAATATGGAAGCGAAGTTGTCGTGGGAGGTTTATAAGGGTCAAAGTTCAGAGTGGTGCCGCCGTTTCCTGTAGTGTGGAGAGTTCAGGTAGGTCCAGGTTGGTGGGTGTGTGGAGAGTTCAGGTAGACCCAGGTTGGTGGGTGTGTGGTGACACAGCAGCACCGCCCCAACCTTCACTTCAGCCAACGGATGAAGTCCTTTAACCACTTGTGATAAAATATCTTGTTGAGGCTGTACTTTCTATTGTCTCTTAAAGTAAACGTGGCTGAACCAGTTTCCTGACTTTTAAATGAAAAGTCTTATCATTTTTTAAAGAATGATTTATTTTAACAAGCTGATATTTAAAAGTTGAACCGTGTTAAGTGTCAAAACAATTTTTTTTAAAAAAGCTTTGAGAATATAATCTATTGTGATAAACGAGATTGTCATTACCTACACACAAGCCTATTGGTAATTGGTGAAGTATTGAAACAGATTGAGCTAATATTGGGCAGGTTGCAGTTGTGATATTTACAGTCTAATTTTCCTTTGTTTGAAGTCAGGTGTGCCTGAAAGTTCCTTTGGCAGGAAATCCTCTAATTGTTTTCCCTAATCAAAGCAAACAGTACCAGCGTCAGTTCAAATCTTGCCTGAGCAGCATTCAGGAGTTCTGAATAGTCTCTCCTATCAGGTACAGAGACATTCAGACCTTCACCCACTTCAAACCCTCCCCCCATGTATAGATCTCAAACCAGAGGCTGGCACCAGCAGGCTGTTAAATCAGGACACCTGTCCTGCATTACTTTAGTCCAACTGTACTGGATCATCAATCACAGTCTACCATTATAAACTCAAGAGATTCTACAAATGCTGAAAATCTTATTCAACACACACAAAATGGCGGTGGAACTCAGCAGGTCAGGCAGTATCTGTGGAGGGGAATGAACAGCTGATGTTTGAAGCTGAGGTCCTTCATCAGGACTGGAAAGGAAGTGGAGAGGGAGGGGGCAGAAGCCAGAGTATGCAGGGGAAAGAGGTATGTGATGAATGAGTGGGTGGGGGCAGGGGGAGAAATGAAGCAAGAAGCGGGGGGGGGAATAGGTGGAAGAGGTAAAGGGCTGAAGAAGAAGAAATCTGATAAGAGAGATTCAAAGTATATTTATTATCAAGGAATATATAAATTATACACCTGGAGATTTGTTTGCTTATAGGCAGCCACAAAGCAAGAAACCCAAAAGAACCCAATTTAAAAAAAGACTATTACCAATGCACAGAGAAAGAAAGAAAAACACACATGTGTACACACACACACACACACACACACACACACACACACACACACACACACACACACCATGCAAACAACAGCATTCCAAACCAGATTGAGTCCATCAATCTGCTCCTTGGAGCATCTGGAGTAGGCCCAAACCCTGAACCTCAGTTCATCATGTTAGCCAGGCAAAAACACCAAAACACCAAAAAGCAGCCGCTGGAGACACTCGCAGCCTCGTTGCTGCAGAGAGGAATGGACATCACAAGGGAGTGAGCAAAGTCAGACTGACTGATTCAGATCATGCAAGAAGGGGAAGGAGGAGGGGAAATAGAGGTGATGAGCAGGTGGGGAGAAGAGGTGGAAGGGGAACTACAAAGAGGAATGGGAAAAGAACAAGGGAGGGGGAAGAGGTTACTGGAAGTTAGAGAAACCAATGTTCATGATATCAGGTTGGAGACTATCCAGGTGGAATATGAGGTGTTTCTCCTCCAACCTGCCTTGGGCCTCATTGTCTCCATAGTGGAGGCCATGGACTGACATGTCAGAATGGGAATGGGCAGTCAAATTGAAATGGGTAGCTGCTTTCACCGAACCACAGCAGAACCACAGTTCCTCTTCCCACAGATCCTGCCTGCCCCGCTGAATGTTTCCTGGATACATCACATGTTGTCCGCTCACTGACGTACATGGTTTTTTTCCAATACTCTTTGCTGGGATTGGGTGTCATTGTCCAGGCCAAACCCTATTGCCTACCTCGAAGTACACCTTAGGAAGATGGGGTGAGTAACCTGAACCGCTACTGTCTGTCCAGTAAAGGTTCTCCCTCTGTGCTAGCTTGGAGGAGCAACACCTTGTATCCCGCCTGGGTAGCCTCCAACTGATGGCATGAATATCGATTTCTGCTTCTGGTAAAAACATTCCCTCCCCCCCTCCTATTCTCCACTCGTCCCTCTTACCTCTTCCCACCTGCCTATTGCCTCCCTCTGGGTCCTCTCCTCCTTCCCTTTCTCCTATGGTCCACTCTCCTCTCCTATCAGACCCCTTCTTCTCCAGCTCCTTATCTTTCCAACTTACCTGGCTTCACCAATCACCTCCTTACCCACTCCCCCCAACTTTTTATTCTGGCATCCTCCCCCTTCCTTTTCAGTCCTGAAGAAGGGCCTCGGCCCGAAACATCGGCTGTTTCTTCATTTCCATAGATGCCGCCTGACCGCCCTCCTGCGTCTTGTGTATGTCGGTGGGAACTATGTTCCAGGATTTAGACCCAATGACTGGCGATATAATTCCAAGTTAAGACATGCCTTGGAGGGAGTCCTTTGGCTGGTGCTGTTCTCATGTGAATGTTGACTTGGTCTTCCTGATTGTAGAGAGTGGAGGGAATGGGGTGCTGACAGAATAACCTGGGTGATTAAACACTGTGCATTATCAAGGCAGTGCACACTGCAGTCATTTTTTGTTGTTAAGTAGTTGAATCCTGCATTTTGACCCCACCATTCTCTGCCAATACATGGTTCCATCATATAAATCAGTTTATTATTGACGCAGGTACTAAGGTCTTGTATACCGTCCATACAAATCATTTCATCACATCAATCCATTGAGGTAGTACAAGGGAAAACAATAGCAGAATGCAGAATAAAGTGCTACATTTACGGAGAAAGTGCAGTGCAGACAGACAATAATTGTGAGGTCAAGAATCTATCTAGGGAACCATTCAATAGTCTCCTAACAGCGGGATAGAAGCGGTCCTTGAGCCTGAAGGTACGTGAAAGAGAGAGCATATTTCAATTATTGTGGGCTGTTTGTTGACTGGTCCTCAATCCATATTATGTTCTCTTTATCCCAGACTTATGAGCTTCACATTTGAACAACACAGGCTGTGGAAGTCTGGTAAATCATTTTCAGCTCTCTGATGAGAACAAATAGCAAAGAAAACACAAATTAACCTTCTGCTAAACAGCCTGTAAAGCAGGGAACCAGAAATGAAACCGCCCAACCTCCCAATCTTCTGTCCTTGCTGATAGCTTTGTAAGTCAAGTTAATCATTACCTGCACAATTTCAAAGTCAGCCTTAACCAGGCATTTTTTTTAAAGATTGTTAACTTCCAGATTTAACAAAAGAGTCAAAAGGTCGGCTTAGTTTCTCAAACAGTTCAGAGGAAACTTGGTAATGGATAATGGAACATTGCTCTCACTGTATTTTGAAACCAATCTACTCATCTTGTGTTGTGTTTGGGGAAAAAGAGAATATGTGGCACTGCTTTTTAAGTTCGAGCATTAGACGCACGATCAGTACTTTGCCACTCTGCTTTGGATTTTGTGAATTCCAATGGCAAGGTCATGAAAGTGTGGAATAAGTTATCAATGGCAAACAAATACTGACTAAAAACAAGAAGTTACACAGGTGCTGGAAATCCAGAGCAACATACCCAAAAAGGGTGAGCAATTTTAAGCTTCTGTCTGCCAACATCTCTGAAGATCTATCCTGGGCCCAACATATTAATGTATTTACAAAGAAGGCTCGACAGCAGCTATATTTCATTAGGAGATTTAGTTTGTCACCAAAGACACTCGCAATTTTCTACAGATGTAGTGTGGAGAGTATTCTAACTGGCTGCATCACTGTCTGGTATGGGGGGGGATACTACTGCACAGGATGGAAATAAGCAGAACATCTTCAAGGATCAACTACGCCATGCCTACCATCAGGGAGGAGGTACAGGAGCCTGGAGGCACACACTCAATGATTCAGGAATAAATCTGATTTCTAAATGAACCATTGAACACTATCTCACCACTTGTCCCCCCTTTTTGCACTGCTTATGACTTAACTTTTTAAATAAATATATATGTACACTTCCTGTAATTTACATGTTTTATTATTATGTATTGTACTATATTACTGCCGCAAAACAACAAATTTCATGACACATGCCAGTGATATTAAACCTGATTCTGATTCTGAGAAACTCAGCGGGTCAGGCAGCATCTATGGGGAGGAATAAACGGTTGATATTTTGGACCGAGACCCTTGATTAGGACTAGCACTGACAAACGAACAGGGTAAATTTGCTGACGATACAACCATTGTTGGTAGAATCTCAGGTGGTGAAGAGAAGGCATACGGGAGTGAGATATGCCAACTAGTGGAATGGTGCCACAGCAACGACCTGGCACTCAATGTCAGTAAGATGAAAGAGCTGATTGTGGAGTTCGGGAAGGGTAAGACAAAGGAGCACACACCAATCTTCATAGAGGGATCAGAAGTGGAGAGAGCGAGCAGTTTCAAGTTCCTGGGTGTCAAGATCTCTGAGGATCCAACCTGGTCCCAACATATCAATATAGTTATAAAGAAGGCAAGACAGCGGCTATACTTTATTAGGAGCTTGAAGAGCTTTGGCATGTGAACAAATACACTCAAAAACCTTTATAGTTGTACTGTGGAGAGCATTCTGACAGGCTGCATCACTGTCTGGTATGGGGAGTGGGGGCTGCTACTGCAGAGGATCGAAAGAAGCCGCAGAAGGTTGTAAATCTAGTCAGTTCCATCTTGGGTACTAGCCTGCACAAGGGAGCGGTGTCTCAGAAAGGCAGCGTCCATTATTAAGGACCTCCAGCACCCAGGGTATGCCCTTTTCTCACTGTTACCATCAGGTAGGAGGTACAGAAGCCTGAAGGCACACACTCAGCGATTCAGGAACAGCTTCTTCCCCTCTGCCATCCAATCCCTAAATAGACATTGAACCCTTGGACGCTACCTCACCTTTTTTAATATACAGTATTTCTGTCTTTTTGCACATTTTTAAAATCTATTCAATATACATATGCTGTAATTTATTAATTATTATTTATTTTTTTCTCTTCTATATTATGTATTGCATTGAACTGCTGCTGCTAAGTAACAAATTTCACATCACACGCCGGTGATAATAAACCTGATTCGGATTCTGATTCTGAAGTTGTTGGGCTGTGCCACTGCAGGAAGATCCATGGTGCTTCATTCCTTAGGTATCAGGAAGGATTACTCTTCTTTATGAGACAAAATATCTAAAAACAGAGACAATGTTGGAAACACTCAGCAGGCCGGGCAGCATCTGTACAAGGACAAGATGTTCATGTTTCAGTCTGAACTGGGAAACTTTCTGAAGAAGGATCTCCAGCCTGAAGCATGAACTGATTGCAGATGAGGTACACTTTGAATTGCTTTCATTCCCTCTCCCCAGATACTGCCTGAGTTATTGTTTCCAGCATCTGTAGATGTTTAATTTTCATAATTCATAGTTAATACTTAGTACTGTGTACTCTTTCTGCTACACATCCTTAGACATTAAAGACCTGAAATCGTCTGAGCATTTCATCCCTGGCTGGAGAGCATTCAGCTGCAAGAACTCTCTGAAAAGTTTTCCATCTCTGTATCTCTAGCTCTCTCCTCTGTGAGCAACAATGCTTTCAGTTACCTGCCCTGTCGTCACCTTTTATGATTCAGTGACAAATTTAATTTGATGCCATTCCTATGAAATGCTGGTGCTGTTATAAAAGTGATCTATAAAATTCAACCCTAATGAGCACAAGCTCAGAGTCATCTCAGACGTTTCAGAACTTGAGGGCAAGGTGGGGAAGGTCCACCACTATAACCAGTTAACTTAGATAACCTATACACCAAATTTATACTGCAGAAACAACTACCTTCTCGCTGCTACCATGTAGAAGGAGGTACTGGAGCCTTAGGTCCCACACCACCAGGTTCAGAAATAGTTATTACCCTTCAACCATTAGGCTCCTGAGCCAGTGTGGACATCATCACTCACCACAACACTAAGCCGATCACTGAACACAACTTATGGACTTACTTTCAAAGACTCTACAACTCATGTACTTAGTGTTGTTTATCTCTTACTATTATTTGTGTTTTTCGTATCTGCTCAGTTTGTCTTCTTTTGCACATTAGTTGCTTGGTAGTCTTTGTGTGTAGTTTCTCATTGATTCTATTGTATTTCTATATTCTACTGTGAATGCCTGCAAGAAAATGCATTTGAGGAATTCATCTGAATGATGTGTAACAACTTTGATAATAAATTTACCTCAAACAGTCTAACGGGAGGGGGTTGTCACTTCCCCAGCTATAGGTTGACTCATTATAGAGCCTAATGGTTGAGGGTAAGAATCACCTCATACAGCACTCTTTGAAGCAGCACAGTTGTCTTAGTCTGTTACTAAAAGTGTTCCTCTTTTCAGCTAAGATGGCATGCAGCAGGTGAGAAACATCGTCCAGAATTGCCAAGATTTTTAGTAGGGTCCTTTGTTCTATCGCACCCTCTAGTGTGTCCAGTTTGACTCCTTTAAGAAAGCCAGCCTTGCTAATCAGTTTATTGAGCCTGTTGGCATCACCCATGCTGATGCCATTGCCCCAGCATACTATCACATAGGAAATGCACAGGTGATAACAGCTGGTAGAACATGTGAAGGAGAGGCCTGCAGACTCCAAAGGACCTCAGTCTCCCCAGGAAGTAGAGGCAACTCTGGCCCTTCTTGTATACAACCTCTGTGTTGGTGCTCCACTCAAGTCTGTTATCCAGGTGCACCCCAGGTACATGTAGGTCCTCACCACATCCATGTCCTCACCATCAATAGTAACAGGGAGCAGTGCAGGCTTGGTCTTCCTAAAGTCCATCACCATCTCCTTTGTCTGACTGATGTTGAACTGCAGATGATTCAGCTTGCACCATTTGACAAAGTCCTCCACCAGACCCTGTCTTCATCCTCCCGTCCTCCCTTTATACACCCAAGTATTGCTGAGTCAACAGAGGATTTCTGCAGATGACATGACTCAGTGTTTTATCTAAAGTCTGATGTATACAGGGTAAACAGGAAGGGAGCCAGTACAGCCCTCTGTGGGGCCCCAGTGCTGCTTATAGCCATGTCTGACACACAGCTCTGAAGCCTCACAAACTGTGGTCTGCCAGTCAGGTAGTCCATTATCCAGGATACAATGGAACCTGCATTGAATGGAGCTTTTCCCCCAGCAATGAGGGCTGTATGGTATTGGAGGTACTTGAGAAATTGAAAAAACATGATCCTGACTGCTGCCCTGCTTATCCAAATGGGAGAGACTGTAATCGGTTCAGCATCGTACAGTCCTGATTTTACGTGACTCTGAGTCCAAGGCATCTGTGGACAACCTTTCCCCGACCTTCACATCCAGGACATGGGAGATGAATGAGAAGTAAGAACAAAAGATTTTAAATTACTCTTGTGGTCACCTTATCTGCACCTAATAAAGGAGCTACTGAGTGTATGTTCATAGTTTTCTGCTGCTGTAGTCCAAAGCTTCATGAATTTCCAATGTGTTGTGCGTTCGGAGATGCTCTTCTGCACACCACCGTTGTAATGCGTGTTTCTTTGAGTTACTGTCGCCTTCCTGTCAGCTTGAACCAGACTGGCCATTCTCCTCTGACCTCTCAAAAACAAAGTGTTTTTGCCCCAGAACTGCCACTCGCTGGATGTTTTTTTTTTGTTTTTCGCACCATTCTCTGTAAACTCAAGTTCAGAGGTTCCCATCCTTGGTTAATGGTAGAGGTTGGGAACTCCTACTCTAGACACCATTGTGGGTGAAAATCCCAGGAGATCAGCAGTTTCTGAGATACTCAAACCACCCCGACTGGCACCAACAATCATCATGGTCAAAGTCATTTGGATCACATTTCTTCCCCATTCTGATGTTTGGTCTGAACAACAACTGACCATTTTGGCATGTTTCTATGCATTGAGTTGCTGCCACTTGATTGGATATTTGCAGTAAGGAACAGGTGTACAGGTGTGCTGAATAAAGACACCACTGAGGTTGGATTGTGTCTTACCATTTACTAATTGCGAAGTCAACTAATTACTAATAAAGTGTAATTAAAGTGTTGCAATCATAACAAGAGGAACAAGCAGACAAGTCTTTGTCAGTAGCAGTCCAGTGAACAGATACTGACCCAGAGGTCGGTTCCCCATCAGTAGGACAATATACACTGTGTAGAAGCGGATAGATGGAGCTCCTCAGCCTGGGAAGGCAGTCCATCTGAGAGAGGGAAAACTCTGATTTCAAACCTCCACTGTCTTGCGGCCATACCCACTCATGGGAAAGGCTTCTGGAGTAAACCTCGAGGATAAATCCGGAGCTGGAGTCCCTAAGGCGGTCCGACGTTGTCTTCAACCTTGATCTGGCAGCTCCTGCGACGACACTGGTGCCAAGCTGTATTGACCCTTGCCCTTCCCTTGGACAACATTGGTGTCGTGGAGAGGGGAGACTTGCTGCATGGGCAACTGACGGTCTTCCATGCATACTTGCCCAGGTCTGCGTCCTGGAGAGGACACGCCTTTCCAGGCGCAGATGCATGGTCTCGCGAGACTAACGGATGTCACCACCAGAAGTGGGTTGAAACTGCAGTTCTCTGCTGAACTTTGTCTCCACTCTCAAAGGTGACAGGGTCGTCCAGGAGCTGCAGCTGACCACTGATAATAACAGTTAGCAGCAGCAGCAGCTGAGCTGAGGTTGTGGGAGTGTAAACCAGCTGGAGACACTCCTGTAAGCTGCTGTGGTGTCCTGGGTAAGGAAGATAGGGCTCCCTCCCAGTCACACAGAGCCCTCCTTCCAACCTGCACTACACTATGATTGATTTTGGAGTAAGATTCAGGAGTCTTGGGTTCTGTTTGCCTGTGGACTCATTTTTGGAAGACTCTGCGGTTCAGGTTACATGTGCTTCTGGATTCTGGTTACTCTTTTTTTTCTATTTTGTGCTATTTGATTGGGGCACCTTGGAGCAGACAGGCTCTAAGGCCAGCAGTCAACATGCTAGAGTGAGCTGATCTGAGCTAAACTGAGCTTCCCTAGGCTGTTTCGAGGACTCTGCAGATCGATATGTAATGTTCTGTGTGTTGTTCACTCACTTTAGCCGTTGGCATGATTTGTTCTTTTTTCACTTATTGGGTGTTGGATGCTTCCTTTGAATGGCATTTCTTTGTTTTGTGTCTGCTAACGGGAGGACGGATCTTGGGGATGTGTTCTGCATCTACACTCTGACAATAAATGTATCCTGAATCTTCGATTCCTGAGGGATGGTCATCACAGTATGAATTTGACACACCGTGCTGACAGAGAAATGCTGAGGGGGTTAAGGATGCATTTGGTCAGGCAAGTGGGCTACAGGCTTCAACCTGACTTTGTGGGTATGAGGGGTGAGCTCCGGTGGGGGGGGGGGTGGATTAATCTCACTTTGTGGGTATGGGTGGTGAGCTCCATGGGGTGGGGGTTTAATCTCACTTCGTGGGTATGAGGGGCGAGCTCCAGGGGGGGGGGGGTTTAATCTCACTTCATGGGGGGGTTCAATCTCTCTTCGTGGGTATGAGAGGCGAGCTCCATGTGTGGGAAATGATTGGCAGCTGGAATTGGATTTGGGGTAGGAAGCTGGTGGACGAGAAGCCCGGTGTGTTGTTCAGTGCAGGGCAGGGCATCAGTTCAGCTCCACGGATCCTGCGAGTACTGACGGGAAGTTAGCATGTTGCAGAGTAATGGTCTGATTCTGCTCTTCTTTACGTTTCAGGCAACAGAGAAATTCTGTACCATGCCGTTCCTGAATTGCACAGTGAGGCACCCAGGAACAGTTACCGCCATCGGGTGATTAAATCCCTGGAGCTCTTCACAAATAAATTCGTCAACATAGGCACATTTAGTCATTATTCTGACTTTGAGGACATTTTAATGCACAGACCTGGCTGCTCTGTGATGCCCTGCTGTCTTTAGCTATCAGCTAGAGCTATGTTAACACCAGACTCTCTGCCTCACTAGGATCACCAGGTTATTCGGCACTCCCCTGACAAATGGTTCATCCGTTCTGTGCTTGGTCTACCGGACTAAGTATTTACATAAGAACATAAGGATTGGGAGCAGGAGCCAGCCATCTGGCTGACCAAGCCTGCTCCACCATTCAATGAGATCATGGCTGATCTGGCCATGGACTCATCTCCACCTATCTGCTTGCTCCCCATAACCCTTAACTCCCCTTCTATCCAAAAATCTATCCAACCTTGTCTTAAATATATTTACTGAGGTAGCCTCCACTGCTTCATTGAGCAGAGAATTCCACAGATTCACCACTCTCTGGGAAAAGCAGTTCCTCCTCACCTTCATCCTAAGTCTACTCCCCCGAATCCTGAGGCTATGTCCCCTCATTCTAGTCTCACCTACCAGTGGAAACAACTTTCCTGCCTCTATCTTATCTATCCCTTTCATAATTTTATATACTTTGCGTATCCCTTGTTTTCCTTTGCCTATTTCCTTCGATCTATTTATTTCTCAGTCATTTCAGTGAAGTCACGCTCCCTCGCTGTCTGGTCATGGAGTTCCACCTGAATGAATGAGTTCACTGATCTCACATTACTCTGGCCGTGGATAATTTTAGAATGCAGGAGTTCTAGATCACTTTACCTGCAGTGGAGATGGGATCACTCGCACCATGAGGAGCAGATGGGCCAATGTAATATGTGGTTCCAGTACCTACTTCCATATAGACAACCCTGTAAAATTCAGTCTACTGCCATTGAAGCTAACAAGCTGAAATATTGTGTGTGTTGATAAAAGTCCGGATTTTGCAGTATCTGTGTAGAAAACTCACTCAGCAGAAACCTAGTCTGTTCCCAGTGCACTTTGTATTCGAGCTGTATGAGCAGGTGTGCTGAGGCAGTAAACAGGAAAGATGTAAAATTGCAAATGCCACTCTACTCTTTCAGAAGAGAGACCAGAGGCAGGAAATGATAGGCCTGTTAGCCTGACTTCAGTGTTTGGGGAGATAGTTAAGGATGTGGTTTCGGGGTACTTGGAGGCACCTGACAAAATCGGCCAAAGTCAGCATGGTTTCCTTAAGGGGGAGTATTGCCCGACGAACCTGTTGAAAATTTTTGAGGAAATAACAGGCAGGATAGACAAAGGAGAACAAATGGATATTAGATAAAGGAGAGTCCATGGATGTTGTTTATTTGGAGTTTCAGAAGGCCTTTGTAATGTATGGATCTATTTCTTTTAAGGCAATGACGCCCAACCCCTTAGCACTATGTATCGATCTGTCTATGCAAGTGTATTGTTTTCTTTCTCTCTCCTGCTGCAATGTCAAAACACCAGTTAAAGACATCTCCTGTGGGCATGATTTTATTTAATATATATGTAGTTGTGCACCACCACAACAAATTTGCGAGGAGTACGAACCTGAATGTCAGAAAATATCACGAACTGCACCCACAGTTATGGCATGATTACGGGAGGAAACAGAGTTAAACAGCACGAGACGACCGTCACAGATGCTAACAAACGCGTGAGTACAGTGCATAGTAACAGTGAATGACATGCTGAATTTAATGTCAAAGTAACGTGGCAATGGAAAGTTGAAAAATTTGACAGCACTAATGAAGACTGGGAATTGTATATCGCGAGGGTTGAGTTGTATTGTAACGTAAACAACATGGAGGAGTAAAAGAAAGCCCCTGCACTTCCTAGCTTAATGGGTGCAAGGACATACAGTCTCTTATGCAACCTAGTAACTCCCGAAAAGCCAGCAAGCAAGATGTTCAACGAAATTGTTACAATTTTACAAATTCACTTGAGCCCTAAACTGCTGGTAACAGCTGAGAAGTTTAGATTTAACAAAAGGAACCAGTCAAAAGATAAAGCATTTATGAATACATTGCAGAACTGTGCAAACTTTCCCAGAACTGTAACTTTAGAGATGGACTTTCTGATGCATTAAGGGTCAGGCTTGTATGTGGCATGCATTGTCAAAGCACTCAAACGAAGCTACTGGCAGAAAGAGACCTAACCTTAAAAAAGGCATTGACCATTGCAATATCATTAGAGACTGCAGCAAAGGATGCAGCAAAACTACAGAAAAGGAGGTTAGAATGTGAAATGCACGAAATGTATCTGAATGATGCAAAAAAGCCAAACATGTTGTCAATGTGGCAAACCCTCCCATGATGCAAATGACTGTTGGCTCAAAGAAAAAGTCTGCAGAAAGTGTCATAGGAAAGGTCACACAGAGAGAGTGTGCTTTTTGTCTGCCCTGCACAACCAAGTGAAAAGCCTTAAACACAAAACTAAGCAAATGCATAAAGTTACCGAATGTGAAACAGAATCAGACAACATAGAGTCTGACTAAGGTGAATTGTCATGCCTAGAACTGCAGAGAACAACTGAAGCAGATCACAAAATCATTTGGATCACAATAGATGTGTTCAGTGTAAAACTGAAAATGGAGCTGGGTACAGGGTCATTTTTGTCCATAATTCCAGAGGTTGACTATAAGACTGTTTTCTAAGATACAATTAGAGAAGACCTCAGTGATGCTAAAGACTTACACAGGCAAAAAAATTGTTCCCCAAAGGCAAACTGAACAAACTGAAGGTAAATGTGACACCCACCTTAGAACTTTATGTGGAGGGCTAGCACTTTTCAGACATGAATTGTGGAGAAAAACCCAACTAGATTGGCACTCAGTCAAAGCTCTCAGTGTGGCATCAACAGGCAACAGTAGCACAAATGGTAGCACAAACCAGACACTGACACAGCTGCTTAATGCTAATGAGAATGTGTTTAATAAGAAAACTCAAAGGCACAAAACCAGAATTAAACTCGGTGATACAGCATGTATAAAGCATGTCCAGTGCCTCGCGCACTCCATCCTAAAGTGTTGCTCAACTGCAGAGTTTGGAGGCGTCTGGAATTCTCTTCAAGGTTGAATGGAGTGACTGGACCATGCCCATTGTCCTGGTGATCAATGAAAGGGAAGGCCGGACCTGTTTGCATAGGTGGGGATTTCAAGGTGAGCATCAACCCAGTGCTGCGTTCTGTGCAGTATCCCCTGCCATGAATAGAAGATATTTTTGCACCTTTGGCAGGCCTGGAGAGGTTTTCAAAGACTGACGTGTCACAAGCCTATCTACAAATGGAGATTGAGGAGTCATGCAGGAAGTTCCTCACAATTATCACTCACAAAGGACTGTTCCAGTATAATCGTCTCGTCTTTGGCATCACATCAGCTCCAGCAATTTGGCAAAGAGCAATGAACCATGTGCTCCAAGATATCCCAGGAACACAATGTTACCTTGATGATATCATCATGACTGGCAAGAATGGTGAAGAGCACCTCCAGAACCTTGGTAAAGTGCTCACCAGGCTAAGTGAGTATGGTCTGCATGCAAAGAGAGAAATGAGAGTTTTTCAAGAATGAAATGTCATATTGTGGACATGATATTGACAAACATGGCTTACATAAGTCACAAGAGAAGACTGAAGCAACGCTACAGGCCCCCAAACTGGAAAATGTGTCACAACTCAGGTCATGCTTCGTCCTTGTAAACTACTACCACCAGTTTCTCCCAAACGTTGCTACAGCGGTGCATCCATTGAATGCACTGTTACAGACAGGAATAAAGTGGGAATGGTCAAAAAGATGTGAAAAAGCATTCAAGGAAACAAAGAGACTAATGATGTGTGATTAATTGCTCACCCAGGCTGGTGTGCGATATGTCCCCTATGGCATTGGAGCCGTTTTGTCAATGTATTATGTAAAATGGATCTGAACATCTGATTGCATTTGCTTTAAGGTCACTGACAAGCGCAGAACGCAACGACGCACTGATCAACTGAGAGGCCTTTAGTCTAGTATGGGGAATAAAGTTCCACTACTTCAATAGACAAAAGTTTACGATAGTGACAGATCACCAGCCCCTTGTGTCCATCTTCAATCCCAGGAAGGGAATTCCAGTGATTACTGCTACCTGGTTACAATGTAGGGCACAATTGGGAGTAGTTTGAACTAATATGGCAGGGGGTAGGAACCAGTATGATAGAGCTGAGGATGAGCCAGCAGGTTTACAAGTAGATGGATCGGTGTAACATGAATGTAAGGAAGGACAAGTCAATGGTTGGGTACAAATGCAGACAGAGCAGAGAGTTAAATTGTACCACAGAGGCAAAACTCAAAAGTATGTTAAAAAAATAGAGATTAGAGTAGATATAGGACTGCTAGAAAATTAGGCCAGAGAAATAATAATGGGGGACAAGAAGATGGCAGATGAATTAAATGAGTATCTTGCATTAGTCTTCACTGTGAAGACACTGCAAGTGTGCCATATGTTGAGGGGTGTGAGGGAAGAGAAGTGAGTGCAATTACTGTTATAGGGGAGAAGGCGCTCAAAAAGTGGAAAGACCTAAGGGTACATAAGTCACCTTGGCCAGATGAACTGCCACCTAGGGTTCTGAAAGTGGTAGCAGTAGAGATTGTGGAGGCATTAGTAATGATCTTTCAAAAAACATTGGATTCTGGCATGGTGCCAGAGGACTGGAAAATTGCAAATGTCACTCCACTCTTTCAGAAAAGAAATTATAGACCAGTTAGTCTGAGCTCAGTGGTTGAGAAGGTGTTGGAGCCAACTGTTAAGGATGAGGTTATAGAGTACTTGGTGACACAGGACAAGATAGGACAAAGTCAGCATAGTTTCCTTAAGGGAAAATCTTGCCTGATGATCCTGTTGGAATTCTTTGGGGAGATTACAAGTAGGATAGATAAAGGAGATGTAGTGGATGTTGTATATTTGGACTTTCAGGAGGCTTTTGACAAGGTGCCACACATGAGGCTGTTTACCAAGTTAAGTGCCCATGGTATTACAGGAATGGCATGGTTAGAACATTGGCTGATTGGCAGGCGGTAGTGAGTGGGAATAAAAGGACCCTTTTCTGGTTGGCTGCCAGTGACTAGTGGTGTTCTGCAGGGGTTGATGTTGGAACCAGCCCTGCTGAAGGATCTCGGCCCGAAACAGCAACTGTACTCATTTCCACAGATGCTGCCTGGCCTGCAGAGTTCCTCCAGCATTTTGTGTGTGTTGCTTGGATTTCCAGCATCTGCAGTTTTTCTCTTGTTGATGTTGGGATCGCCTCTTTTAATGCTGTATATTAATAATTTAAATGATGGAATAGATGGCTTTGTTTGCAGATGATATGAAGATTAATGGAGAGGCAGGGAATGTTGGGAAAACAGGATGCAGAAGGACTTAGACAAATGAGGAGAATGGGCAGGAAAGTGGCAAATGAAATATAATGTTGGAAAATGCATGGTCATGCACTTTGGTAGAAGAAATAAATGTGCAGATTAC
Source organism: Mobula hypostoma (assembly GCF_963921235.1). NCBI lineage: Eukaryota > Metazoa > Chordata > Chondrichthyes > Myliobatiformes > Myliobatidae > Mobula > Mobula hypostoma. Next base: position 34,657,071 of record NC_086101.1, read on the forward strand.
TTTCTCAATGGGGAGAAAGTCCAAAAATCTGAGATGGAAAGGGACTTGGGAGTCGTTGTGAAGAACAAACTAAATGTTAATAGTCATAGTCATACTTTATAGATCCCGGGGGAAATTGGTTTTCATTACAGTTGCACCATAAATAATTAAATAGTAATATGTAAATATGTAAATTATGCCAGGAAATAAGTCCATGACCAGCCTATTGGCTCAGGGTGTCTGACCCTCCAAGGGAGGAGTTGTAAAGTTTGATGGCCACAGGCAGGAATGACTTCCCATGACGCCCTGTGTTGCATCTTGGTGGAATGAGTCTCTGGCTGAATGTACTCCTGTGCCCAACCAGTACATTATGTAGTGGGTGGGAGACATTGTCCGAGATGGCATGCAACTTCCAGGTAGAGTCGGTGGTGAGGAAAGCAAATGCAATGTTAGCATTCATTTCAAGAGATCTAGAATAGAAGAGCAAGGATGTGATGCTGAGGCTTTATAAGGCACTGGTGAAGCCTCACCTTGAGTATTGTGAGCAGTTTTGGGTTCCTCAACAAAGAAAAGATGTGCTGGCATTGTAGAGGGTTCAGAAGAGATTCGCAAGGATGATTCTGGGAATGAAAGGGTTATCACATGGGGAACCTTTGATAGCTCTGGGTCTGTACTCACTGGAATTTAGAAAGATGAGGGGGATCTCACTGAAACCTTTTGAATGTTGAAAGGCCTAAGCTTGGTAGATATGGACAGGATGCTTCCCATGGTGGGGGAGTCTAGGTCAAATGGGCACAGTCTCAGGATAGAGGGGCATCCATTTAAAACATAGATGTGGAGAAATTTCTTTAGCAAGAGGGTGGTGAATTTGTGGAATTTATTACCACAGGCAGCTATGGAGGCCAAGTCATTGGGCAGTGTAGAGTGCCCTCCTATTTCAAATTATCCACCATCGTCCATGTACTGAAAAAAGAGTGTTGTACTCACCTTAATAATAAGCAAATGCTTTGAGAGGCTTGTCAAGGACTACATCTGCAGCATGCTGCTACCTAAACTGGACCCCCTACAATTCGCCTACTGACACAACCAATCAACAGACAATGCAATAACCACTGCTCTACATACTGTCCTTGCACATCTGGAGAAGAAGGATTCTTAAGTGAGAATGCTATTCTTGGACTACAGTTCAGCATTCAACACTGTAATTCCCTCCAGACTCGACAAGAAGCTCAGAGTCCTCGGCCTTCACCCTGCCTTGTGCAGCTGGATCCTGGACTTCCCGTCAGATCGCTGGCAGGTGGTAAGAGTGGGCTCCCTCTGACTCTCAACACAGGAGCCCCTCAGGTCTGTGTACTAAGTCCCCTCCTTTACTCCCTGTATACCCATGACTGCGTTGCCACCCACAGCTCCAATCTGCTAATTAAATTTGCCAACGACACTACATTGATTGGCCTAATCTCAAGCAATAATGAGGTGGCCTACAGGGAAGAAGTCATCTCTCTGACACAGTGGTGTCAAGTAAACAACCTCTCCCTCAATGTCACAAAACAAAGGAGCTGGTTGTGGATTGCAGGAGGAATGGAGACAGGCGAACCCCTATCGACATCAATGGATCTAGGGTTGAAAGGGTAAACAGCTTTAAATTCCTTGGCATCCACATCACCGAGGACCTCATGTGGCCTGTGTACACCAGCTGTGTGGTGAAAAAGGCACAACAGTGCCTCTTTCACCTCAGACGTTTGGTATGGGCCCCCAAATCCTAAGACCTTTCTACAGGGGCACAATTGAGAGCATCCTGACTGGCTGCATCACTGCCTGGTACGGGAACTGTACTTCCCTCAATCGCAGGACTCTGCAGAGAGTGGTGTGGACAGCCAAGCACATCTGTAGTTGTGAACTTCCCACTATTCATTCCCACATTTACAAAGACAGGTGTGTAAGAAGGGCCCGTAGGGATTATTGGGGACCCGAGCCATCCCAATCACAATCTATTCCAGCTGCTACCACCCAGGAAACGGTACTGCAGCATAAAAGCCAGGACCAACAGGCTCCAGGACAGCTTCTGGCCATCAGGCTGATTAACTCACGCTGATTTGAGTGTATTTCTATGTTACATTGACTGTTCTATTTATTATAAATTATTATAAATTACTATAAATTGCACTTGCACATTTAGATGGAGACGTAACATAAAGATTTTTACTCATGTATGCGAAGGATGTAAGAAATAAAGTCAATTCAATTCAATTCAATTCAGAGCTTGTAAGGTTCTTGATTGGACATGGCATTAAAGGTAATGGTGAGAAGGCTGGGGAGTGGGGCTGAGGAGGGAAAAATAAAGGGAGCAGCTGTGATTGGATGGCAGAGCAGACTCAATGGGCCAAATGGCTTAAATCTGCTCCAATGTCTTATGGTCTTCCAGTATTGGCAACTGAAGAAGAAAAGTCTTCATTCTGTGACCCTGCAGAGTGTTCCACACCGCAGTCTCAAAAGTCTATGAAATCCCCATGCAAGGATGGCCAGCTCATGCTTCCAGAATTCTCAGCGAGATGAGCCTAATGGTCAGAATGTCAAAGAAGATTGACGTGTGGACCTTGGGTTGTTGTTCCCTCTAAACTGCACACCAGAGTGTTAGAAAATCTTCATGAAGGACACCTGGGTGCAGTCGAGATAAATAGTCTCCCCCTGAGCTATGTGTGTTGGTCGGGAATAGATAAACAAATTGAAGACTTGGCCAAAAGCTGTTCAGGATGCCAAAAAGTTCCAAATGCACCCTCACAGGCACCGTTCCATCTGTGGGAGTGGCCATCTTCACCATGACAAAAAGTGCAGATTGACTTTGCTGGGCCATTCGTAGACTTGATATTCCTGATTGTTGTGGATGCTCATTCGAAGTGGCCGGGGGTTATACCAATGAAGGCAACCACCTCAGAAAAGACTGTCTGCCCAGAGGACTATCTTCGCCAGAAGCAGCTTACCAGAACAAACTGTGAGTGACAACGGACCATAATACACATGAGAAAGATTCAGACTGTTCATGAAGAATTGAATTGAATTGACTTTATATCTTACATCCCTCACATACATGAGGAGTAAAAGTCTTTATGTTACGGCTCCGTCTAAATGTGCAATGTGCAATCATAGTAATATATAATAATTTTTAATAAATAGAAATGTAACATAGAATACACTAAAATCAGTGTGAGTTAATTAGTCTGATGGCCTGGTGGAAGAAGCTGTCCTGGAGCCTGTTAGTCCTGGCTTTTATGCTGCGGTACCGTTTCCTGGATGGTGGCAGCTGGAATAGATTGTGGTTGGGGTGACTCAGGTCCCCAATGATCCCTTTTTCACACCTGTCTTTGTAAATGTCCTGAATTGTGGGAAGTTCACAACAACAGATGAGCTGGGCTGTCTGTACCACTCTCTGCAGAGTCCTGCGATTAAGGGAGATACAGTTTCCATATCAGGCAGTGATGCAGCCAGTTAGATAAATAGATAGATAGATTTACTTTATTGATCCTGAGGGAAATTGGTTTTCGTTACAGCTGCACCAACCAAGAATAGAGCATAAATATAGCAATACAAAACCCACAAACAATCAAACAACAATATGCAAACTATGCCAGATGGAAATAAATCCAGGACCAGCCTATTGGCTCAGGGTGTCTGACTCTCCACGGGAGAAGATGCAACGTTCGATGGCCACAGGCAGGAACAACCTCCCATGACGCCCAGTGTTGTACCTCGGTGGTATATGGCCGGAGTCCAACAGCAAAAAGTTCAATATCCAGTCTACAAACACGTTCCTTAATCGTAATATGACTAGGATTGCACCATCCGTTGTTAACCAGAACAGCAAGCCCCCAACTCCTTTACGCTTACCGCTCTCAGTGCACTTCCGGTCAGCCCGAACGGTCTGAAAGCTGTCCATGGAAAAGTTTTGGTTGGGTATGTCCTCGTGCAGCCCCGTTTCAGTAAAACACATAACACTGCACTCCCGAAATGTTCTCTGACTCCTGGCTAGCGCCGTGAACTCGACCATTTTATTACCCACCGAATTCCTCTTCTCCATAAGTCTCTGTTGTCTCGACCCGGTCCTCTTTCCTCGCCTCTGTGATCCCCTCTGCATCCTCTGTGTGTTTTCCTCCAGATTTCAGCCGGGGTGTCCGCTGCTCTGTTCACTAAACCGGCCGGCATAAGCGCAATCAGCTGGTCCCTGGAATAAACAATGTGACCATACTGTTGCCCCGCTAATGAGACGTGTCCGAATGTAACTATTTCCAGCGCTAAAAACCCAAATAAAACTCTCTCCACCAGCATGTTAGAGAGGGTGCAGCTTCAACGTGTTACCGTGAAAAAAAATACAACAAACAACGTAAGTTAAAAAAGTAAGAAGAAAGATGTAAGAAAACAAGTCGGAACGGCTGTAACAGGCTGCATGCACGACCGGCATGCTCTCAATTGTGCCCCTGTTGAAAGTTCTTAGGATTTGGAAACCCATACCAAACTTCCTCAACCGTCTGAGGTGAAAAATGGCATCAGACATTTCAAGTTGGCTTCTCACCACCCAGCAATGAATGGGTTAGCTGAAAGGTTTATTCAGACCTTCAATAAGTCCATTAAAGTGACAGACAAGGAGGATATTCCTCTACAGCACAAGGGGACAACTTCCTTTTTGTGTATCGGAACTCCGTTCATGCGATGACAAATCAAACACCTGCAATGCTGTTCATGAACAGGAACCTGAGATCTCACATAGACCTCCTGAAACCAGACCTCCAGAGGGAAGTACAGAATGAACAATTCATCTGGTTGCCAAGCAAAGCAGTAAGGAGCTTCAAGATTGGACAGGAAATCGTAGCGCGTGATTACCGAGAAGACAAGTGGACACCTGGCAGAATAGCTATAAGAACTGGACCACAGATACAACCATATAACCATATAACAATTACAGCACAGAAGCAGGCCATCTCGGCCCTTCTAGTCCATGCTGAACTCTTACTCTCACCTAGCCCCACTGACCTGCACTCAGCCCATAACCCTCCATTCCTTTCCTGTCCATATAGCTATCCAATTTAACTTTAAACGACAACATCGAACCTGCCTCATGGTGGATGTTGGAGATTAGACATGGAGTCGTCATGTGGACCAGATACTGGATGCTCAACCAAAGAATACACCTGAGGTGACTGCATCCAACAAGATGGACACTTTACAGTCAGTGGACTTATCTCTCAGAGATGATTGTGTCACTGACAGCAACATGGCACCGAAAACCAATAATGTTGTCTTAAACAAGACCCCTACCAAACCCAATGCCACGCCACAGGTCCAGACATGCTATCCTGAAAGAAACAGCACACCAGCCAAAAGACTGAATCTTTAGAACTGTGAAATTAGTTATAAACTGTTATTGTGAAAGCCTGTTTATTTGGAATATGGGTTTATGAAAGAGAAATTGAATGTTTCGTACATATACAGTTTTATATTGCATTAACCTAAAGGGGGAGGAAGTGTAATGTATGGATCTATTTCTTTTAGAGCAATGACCCCCTCTTAGCACTACATATTGATCTGTTGTCTGCGTTTGCGCTGTTGTCCACACATGCATATCTCTCTCTCGCTGCAATGTGAATGTACCAGTTAAAGCCATCTCCTGCGTGTGTGCTTTTATTTAATATATATATAGTTGCGCACAGGTTCCAAGGTTGTCAAGCTGAGCAGTGGTAGTGGGGACAAGCTCCCACTTCCTAAAAGTGCTCCTCACGGCGTGCGCCTCAAATAGCCTCCTGACAACCAAGTCCAACTCCTGGCCTTCTCGTGTGGCTTTGCCTCTAAGCCCGGTGGAACTGTTTCTACCGATAGGAGAAGGGGCGAAGGTGGGTCCTGGCGCCTTAAAACCAGTGCTTCGGGTAGATGGAGCTCATCATCCTGGGAAGGCAGTCCATCTAAGAGAGGGAAAACTCTGATATCAAACTTCTGCTGCCTTGCGGCCATACCCACTCATGGGAGAGGCTTTGGAGGTAAACCCTGAGGACAAATCAGGAGCTGGAGTCCCTAAGGCAGTCTGACATTGCCTTCAACCTCATTCTGGCAACTCCTGCGACGACACTGGTGCCAAGCTGTATCAGCCCTTGCCCTTCCCTTGGACAACATCGGTGTCGTGGAGAGGGGAGACTTGCTGCATGGGCAACTGCCGGTCTTCCATACAACCTTGCCCAGGCCTGCGCCCTGGAGAGGACACTCCAGCATCGCCTCATCGTGAACAACAGACACTGCTCTTCCAACACAGACTGAAGCAAGACTTTCCAGGCGCAGATCCATGGTCTCGCGAGACTAACAGACGCCACCTATGTAGTTGTGCACAGACACAACAGCCTTTGACAAGGTTCTGCACATGAAGCTGCTAAACAAGAGCCCTTGGTATTACAGGAAACATACTAGCATGGATAGAAGATCAGTTGACTGGCAGGAGGCAAAGAGTGGGAATAAAGGGGGCCTTTTCTGGTTGGCTGTCAGGGACTAGTAGTGTTCCTCATGGGTTGGTGTTGGGACTGCTTCTTCTCATGTTATATATATCAATAATTTAGACATTTAGTACATGGTCCCAGTTGATAGTAAGAAGTGATTGATGAAGGCACTGTTAAGGAGTGAGTATAGGGAATTGCGACCAGTGATCCCTGAAGAGTCATCATCGTTGTTTCCAGGATTATTTGTGACTTGAATGGGAACTTAGAGGAATTGTTGCAGCAACTTTCATTTCCATTCTAGTGTTTTAAATAGTTTTGATTAACTCATTAATTCTCAGTGACAAGCCATTACTGACTAGGGCTGACTTTCAAGGGACTATTTAGATAATAGAGATAAACTTTTCAAGTTGTAACATACAACATATTTAATTCAGGCAAAAGGGATTACTACTCAATTCAGAACTGGTTTCATAGAAGATAGAATGTGGATTGTAGAACACTACAGTACTGTATAGGCCTTTTGGCCCACGATGTTGTGCCAACTTTTTAGCCTACTCTAAGATCAATCTAACTCTTCCCTCTTACATAGCCCTCCATTTTTTCTGCCTTTCTAAGAGTTTCTTAAATGCCCCCAATGTATTTGTCTCTCCCACCAACGCCACCCCTGCAGGGTGATTCATGCATTCACCACTCTCTGTGCAAAAACCTTAACTCTGACATCTCTCAAGACATTCCTCAAAGCACCTTAAAATGATGCCCCCTGGTATTCTCCATTTCTGCTTTGGGAAAAAGTCTCTGGCTATCCACTTGATCTATGCCTCTTATCATCTTGCAACCTCTATCAAGTCGCTTCTCATCCTCCTCCACCCCAAAGAGGAAAGCCGTAGATTCTCTTCATATCCTCATACGACATGCTCTCCAATTCAGGTAGCATCCTGGTAAATCTCCTCTGCACCCTCTCCTATAATAAGGTGACTAGAACTGAACACAATATTCCAAGTGTGGTCTAACCATGGTTTCATAGAGCAGCAACATTACCATGAACTCAATTCCCCTATTTAATGAATGCCAACATGCCATATGCCTTCTTAACAACCCTATCAATTTGCATGGCAACTTTGAGGGATTTATGGACTTGGACCCTAAGATCTCTCTGTCCCTCATATTGCTAAGAATCGTGCCATTAACTCTATACTCTGTCATCAAATTCACCCTTCCAAAGTGAATCACTTCACTTCTCCAGGTTGAACTCCAGGGTTTAAGGATAGTTTTATGGAGATCTTTATTCAGTAATAAAAACAAAAATAACTTGCATTGTTTACTGCCAGTTTCAGGGGACAGCACAAAACATAATCATGTTAAAATGGGAACAGTAGAAGAATGCTTTAATGTGCCAGAAGAGGAGAGATTGCCTCTTCAATACTACTGGGCTGGGCGGACCTCCTGCTCTTCTCTCGCTTATCCACTTGTATTCAAAGTTCTCTCCAGCAAGTTGTCCTTTCTAATGTTGTGTCAGTTTCCATGGTATGCTGATGGTACCGAATTCTGTATTTCAGATTTTCAACTTCTTTTGCTTTTGGTTACCTCAGGGAAGGTAGAGACCTCACATGCACTCGATAAACACTTCACTGGGTACACCTACTTGGTAATGCAAATATCTAATCAACCAATCATGTGGCAGTAACTCAATGCATAAAAGCATACAGACTTGGTCAAGAGGTTCAGTTGTTGTTCAGCCCAATCATCAGAATGAGGAAGAAATGTGATCTTAGTGACCTTGACCGTGGAATGATTGTTGGTGCCAGATGGGGTGGTTTGAGTATCTCAGAAACTGCTGGTCTCCTGGGATTTTCAAGCACAATAGTTTGCAGGGAGTGGTACAAAAAACAAAAATAAAAATCCTGTAAGTAGCGATTCTGTGGATGAAAACACCATGTTAATAAGAGATTGGAGGAGAATGGTTCAAACTGGCAGGAGGGTGACAGTAACTCAAATAACCATGTTACCCTAATAGTGAGCAGAAGAGCATCTCTGAATGCACAGTATGTTGAAGCTTAAAGTGGATGGGCAGAAGACCATAAACATACACTCAGTGGCCCCTTTATTAAGTACAGGAGGTACCTAATAAGTAGCCACTGAGTGTATATTTACTGAGTTAGATAGCATTTTTCTGATTAAAATGCTTCAGATGTCTGGGTTCAGTTTACACATCACATATAATTTCCTTTCTCGATTTTGTTTTGAAAAATCTCATCAATTGTTGCTGGATCTGGCCATGAGTTTCAGTGATATAATTGGACTTTGAAGGATTCTTGAGCCAAACCAGAGAAGAAAATGCCTTGGCAATAAATAATCAGACACACATAAATTTGGATGAGACCATTTTGAATTTCCACAGTGACCTTAAGCTCCTGCCATTTCCAGTCGTCTCTAAGTACACTCAGGACTCCAGACTTATGTGTGAAAGTATATTCCCACAGATTTCCTTTGCGGCTCTGGTCTCTTGTCTGACACTCTCCCACCACGGGAAAAAAATTGCAAATATCTACTATATCCATGTTAATTCTGCTTATCTATCAGTATCCCAGCCTCCTTCCCTCCAAGGAAAACAAGTCCAGCTTATCCCATCTTGTCTAGTGAAGCACTACAAACTAGGTAACACTCTTGAGTCTTTCCTCTGCACCCTCTCCACTGCAGTGTCATTTTTCCTGTAGTATGCTAACCAGAACTGCACACAATTCTAACCCGATACTTATAAGTTCTCTTGATGCGAAAGGAGTGTTGTTTTGTGGGAAGTTCTGAGCATGATAGTTAATGTTCAACTAACATGACTCATTGATGACAGTGAGAGTGAAATCATCTCACAAAAGGCAGTTCTGTTTATTTTACAACCTGGTACTGTGGAATGATTACTCAAGCATTTCAGGCACTGGTTAAGGAGGAACAATCATACAGAATTAGATCAATTATTTTTAATCTCAGTTACCTTTGCCTGCCCTGGAACAAATTAGAATGGATTGGGAGGATGAAAGGTGATTTGATATAGGTGTATACGATAAGAGGCATTGATAGAGAGGACAGTCAGCACCGGGCAGAAATGGCTAACGTGAGAGGGCATAATTTTAAGGTGATTAATGGAAAAATAGAGGGGATGTCAGAGGTAGTTTATTTTGTTTTACAGAGTGTTAAGTTCATGACACGAACTAATGGGAGTGGTGGTAGAGGCAGATATGTTAGGGACATTTGCAAAGACTCTTAGATGGGCACATGGATGTAAGTAATGTGGAGGGCTATGTGGGAGGGAAGGGTTAGATTCATCTGACAGTAGGTTAAAAGGGTCGGCAGAACATTGTGGGTGGGAGGGCCTGTATTGTGTCCTGTTCTATGATGGCATGAAAACTATGTATTTCACAGTATCTTGCTACACGTGACAATAATAAACCAACTATCAAGCCCAACTTTTCCTCTCCCAGTAAGCCAACAATTCTACCAACCAGCCCTTCACACATAATGGAATGCTTCAGGATTGTTTCAAGATCATCTGGCATCCTTCAAGTCACAAATCAAATTAAACCCCACCCTTTTGCACTGTCCCTCAGATCTTTATCCTGTGGATTATATCCTCATGTTACTAGCATAAGACTCCGTTTCAATAATGTTGAGTGTTGTACTTAGGGCAAACAAAGCACATGGCACTGAAAACAAATCACTACTGCTCATTGAACACAATTACAATTTTATTTAGCTTATTTTTTTTACAATTTTGCACAATGACTAAATTTTAAAAACATAACTATCCTGTGCATGAGAAATAATTTCTTGAAAAGTAAATTAGAAAATCAAACAATTATTGCCTTACATTAATCACGATGTTATTTTATCACCACTTTAAATTCCAAATATATTCTTAAAATCTGATAGAGCAATAATTAATTACACCCACATATCATTTCTATTTGCTGCATTAGGATTTCACCATGAATTGGATCAGCGGGATTGAATGAAGCGCAGTGACTAGCTGTTTTCATACTGCAGGAATCAGAATTACATGCGCTTTCTGTTTACAAAAATGGTGTTATTTGAGGAAACCACATATTCTGTTCTAGGTCCTTCATTTGCCGCAGATATTTATTATTTGCACTTGTTTTTCCTTTATAGTCAAAGATCCAACATTCTAGACCAAGCTAGCAAAGGTCAGACAGATTTCCACTGGCCTGATTCCTTTCAGCAATTTCACAGTGAAAGTGTTAAACATTCTTTACAAAGCTACTGCATTAACATCCTTTCAATTTTTTTTGGTGAAAAAGAAAAATCACAAAAGCACCAAGGGCCAAATCCAAGTTATTTACAGCATTGACTTTATTTCTTTTACCTTCGACAAATTGAATCCTGGACATTTAAGTGAACAACTGACCAATGAATATACAACTGAAAGTGATCTTGATAGAATCTTCAAACCAAGTTTTAAAAAAATGTAGTCTACATTCCAAGTTTTATTAAGATAATGAGTATTGCACATTTAAGAATATTTTCCAGTTGGTAAAATAATATATTGGAAATTAGTTTAATCTATTTTGAAAAATACAAGTTGGTTGTCAAAACTGGACTGAAAACAAATAGACAATTCTTACATTGTATTAACAACAGTAGATTTATAACATAAATTAGTATATCCAACTGGCATGAGCCTTAAGCATGGCAATGTTCTTGATCCTGTGTAATGAGCACGAAATTCCATATTAATCATAGTGATTTCTTGTTAACCTTGTATGGGACTTCAAAATATTAACTTGTACATTAACTATTTAGCTTACTAACACTAACTTTCACTCTAAACTCTGCTCACTTTGTTCTCAACTCCGAGAGGAATGCTTTAACTTGATTTTCATACATCTTTTGCTTTTTATTTAAAAATATCATACACAATCACTGAAAGCAAGTTTCTTTTACCAATCAGAATTTTAACAACAGAGCATTGGGAGTGTAATGAACAGTTCCAAACATCACATTTTAGGTAAAGCAGAGCAAGGACAAAATCCTTCCACTAGATATAAAAGCAATGAGACAATCTTTTTTTTTTAGTAACACTGGACTCATTATCTTCAAAATAATATATCCTACTGTAGGTTTAGCGATCCGTAACAATACCAACAAATGAGAAACCAACACTCAGCTCAGACTTAAGCTTGTTTACCATGAAGTTCAGTGTTTTAGTCACAGACCAGTCATACCTTATGAACTAAAATCAACCTGTGCAGACAGAAAAATGTTACCCATCAGTTAAAATTCTGAGAGAAAGGCCATGCTTTTAGGAGATGCAACTGGAAGATTCTGATAGTCAAACAAAATGAAATTTAAGAATACAAATGTAGTTACTCAACAACATGGGTAAAAGCAACAAAGCGAACCCAGTTTTAAACAGGTTACACTAGGTTTGTTGTTGCATATACCAAATATACAAATTCTATAACTTCTCCTCAAATCCACCTTTCTGGTTTGAAAAATTTGTCTCACCAAGTTAACGATGGCGTCATTGTATTCCTACATGCAGTGCCAATTATCCTTTTGGTGCTGTTTTCTGAATCACACCCTTGACTGTTATATAACCCAGTTTAACTATTTCTCAACAGAAAAACAGATTGGGAAATTGAAAATATTTCACTGCACCTTTTTTTATTGCCATAATTTTATATTTTAACTTGGCTTTCCAAAGCCTCCTTGGCCAAGTAACATGCCTTAGAATCAATCTCACAATCCAATAAAAACAAGATCAGTTCACATTTGACAGGTTTCTGAAACCTAGAGATGACCTGCTGTAATGGTAATGTAGTATTAGGCTCTTCTTCATATGGATAAAAGTGGCTCTTATTGAAAACCTCCAAGATTGTCAAAGGCCACTGAAGAATCAGATTCTGAAAACACTAAGTGTACTGTAAGTGGAGATAGAATCAGGGCAGAATGCCAAACCCTGTGCTTTGTATAAAATCCAAAGGTGGAAAGTTATGCAAAGCTTACATTACCAGAGACTAAAACTAATCTTGTCCAACAAATAAAACATCTGAAGGCTATCTTTGGTTCTGCATTTAGGGTTTGTTATAGGTCCAAATACAGAGTTGGTCAATTATTGGAATCCAACAAAGATAAATTCTCCATGTGTCTCTTTAACACAAACTCGAACATCTGGTGCTGAGAGTGGAGCTGGCAGACCTGCTATTACCGGACTTCCCCTTCCCCACAGTTTCATTCTGGCAAAAAGTCACAAGACTTCATCACACATGGTGATTGTTTCACTAAAGTGCTTCATGCCAAAACAGTTAATTCTGAATGCTGTGATTTCAGCCAATGAAACTACAAGATTAAAGCTTTATGATGATGACTACTCTGAACATGTACAAAAGCCTAATATAACCAGGACACTTTACAGTTCATATATGCCAGTGGCTTATGAAATGAGATGGTGGTTACAGTTACATTAGCAGTGGTTAAAAAGTGAACTTGACTTGTGATTTATAGAAAATAAAAAGCATACAATACCAGTTATGGCAGAGACAGAATACTGATAACGTGTTTCACTACTGGTAAGCAGACCCCACATTTGTACCAACACATCCAGAATAAACTATATCTATCTGTCTGAACAGAGAATTAATAACCAGACATTGAATGCAACACGTGAGTTAAATATAGAAAAGGAATGCAAGGAAACAAAAATAAAACATAAATACTGGGAAAAAACGGGTTTTGTTTCAAGTATTCTCAGTGAAAACCCATTTTAATCTTCTAGACTACGGAATGCAGTTTGCATGTCTTCATAAAGTTGTAGGTAGTCTGCTTTGATTTTTGCCTCACCATCCTTCACTGGGTCCTGGAAGAAAAGATTATTCACATCAACAGATAATTCAGATATGCTTCGCAAGTAGCAAGTCACAAGTGAAATCATGTTTCATGTCAGTTTTGGTACTTATTTCTGAAAGTGTCCTAAAACTGCACTTTTTTCTCTACAACAGGGTACAGTGACATGTTTGTTAGGTTACTGGTCTGATACAAGGGCCTGAAATGTAGATCTAGGGACAAATTTGAATTGCAATAGTGCAGTAGGGAATTTAAATTTAAATTGGCAAACCGTTTATTATTGTCATATGTACTGACGTACATTGAAAAACCTGTCTTGCATGCAAATCATTACAACAGTGCATTGTGGTAGAACAAGGCAGTGCTGAATAAAGTGCTATAGTTACAGAAAAAGTGCAGTGCAGGTGGACAATAAGATGCCATGTCATTAACAAGGTAGATTGTGAGGTCAAGAGTCCATCTTGTTCTTATAACAATGGAATAAAAGTTGTCCTCGAGTCTGGAGGTACGAGTTTTCATGCTTCGTTATCTTTTGTCTGATGGAAGGGGGGAGGAAAAAGTAGGCATCTTTGATAAAGTTGGCTGTTTTTCTGAGGCAGCGAGGAGTGCAGACAGAGTCCAAAGAGGGGAGACTGGTTTCTGTAACGTGCTGAGCTGTGTCCATAACTCCTTGCAGTTTCTTGTGGTCACAGGCAGAGTAGTTGCCATGCCAAGCCGTGGTGCATAAGAATTTGTCAGGGTCAAAGGGGACATGCCAAATTGTTAACTAAATTTGGAATAAAATGTATCATCCAATTGTGAACATAAAACTACTGACTATTTTTCCTTTTAGAGTCTGTGATGTCAGGACAGAGTTGCCACAGACCCATATGGTACACAATGTCCCATACCTGCCACTTATCCCATGACGTTGACACAGAATGCCAACTATCCTGTATTTCCAGAGGCTGAAGGAAAAGCTAAGAGTCTCTAGTGCAGATGACTCCTTAAAAGGTGATTGTGAAAATCACCTCTGCCACAACCTGCTGTCTATCCAGTTCCCACATCTTAAGTGATGCTGGGCATGGGAACCCAAGTTAGATTTTCACTGGCACTGACTAATCTTAATTAAGTTTTTTTAAAAAAAGATTTATTAAAGGCATAATGGGCTGAAAGATTCTTTGCCTTGGCCCTCCTTCCTGATGAGACGAACAAATATAAATAAACCTGAGGGATGCCCTGTAAGCAATGAAGTTTTTTTCTCCAGATCAGGCGAGGAGACACTGTGTACATCTTAGCTGGGGAGTTTGAAATGTTTGCCTCAAATTAAAGAGTGATTAAGTAGGTTTGTGAAAACTAGCTTTTATATATTTTACCTTTTAGATTTCATGGTCAGATATTAGGAATGGGTAACCAACAGATTTTATATAAGCACACAAGAAGGCTGGAGAAAACCACATTTATTTTCATGGTTACCTTGAACTTCATGGAGCTCAACCTGTACAGAATCTCTCCCATGTGCTCACGGATAATTGACCATGTGATCTTGTTATCACTTTGTGCGGTTGACTCCACTGCATGTCGAGCCATATCATAGAAGCCAATCATATTTGACAGCATACCGACTGTTTTATAGAAAGGACAAAAGCTTGGGGAAAATAAGAGAACTTTGTAAGAATCCAACAACAATAATCTTACTTCCAAACTCATGGTTTAACAACTCTGTCATTAAAAATAGAGTACAGGACTTAGCCATTTGATGCCTTGCACACGGCCAATTTTTTTTTTACTTCATTGCAGTTTTATACCAACTCCATAACTCTTGGTTCCTTCAGCATGCAAAAATCTATGCAGGTCTTGAATATACTTTGACTGAATTTACACAGCCCTTGGATGGAGAATTACACAAACTCACAACCCATTTTGGTGAATAACTTTTTCCTCATTTCAGTCCTGAATGACTTAAGATTATGAGAACACTCAGTCCTCTTTTATTGTCATTTAGAAATGCATACATGCATTAAGAAATGATACGTTTCTCCAGAGTGATATCACAGAAAACAGGACAAACCAAAGACTAATACTGACAGAACCACAGAATTATAATATATAGTTACAGCAGTGCAAAGCAATACCATAATTTGAAGAAGAACAAACCATGGGCACGGTAAAAAAAAAGTCTCAATGTCCCTGAGTCAATCGACTCCCGAGTCCCTGATAGCAGGCGGCAAAAGGGAGAAACTCCCTGCCATAAACCTCCAGGCACCGTAAACTTGCCGATGCCTTGGAAGCAGCCGACCACAGCCGACACTGAGCACGTCTGTCCGAAAACTTCAAGCCTCCGACCAGCCCCTCCGATACAGCCTCCCAAGCGCCATCCTCTGCCGAGCGCCTTTGACCTAGCCCCAGCTGCTGAAACAAGCAAAGCCGAGGATTCAGGGCCTTCTGCTCTGGAGATTCTGGTTACTACACAGTAGCAGTGGCAGCGAAGCAGGCATTTCAGAAGTTTTCCAGATGTTCCTCCGTACTCTCACGTCCATCTCCATCAAATCAGAATTGTGCACGGTCCCCGACTTGACAGATTACAGATATCATTCACCGGAGAGGCCGCGCGCGCTGCCGTCGCGATGCCATCTTCTCCTCCTTCTTGAATAGTTATTTTGAGACAGTGACTAATCCCAGCCAGGGAAACAGGATCCCTGTAACTAAGGCCCATTTGAATTTTGTATGTTTCAATGAGATTACCTATCAGTCTAAATACCACGTACAAAACCTAATCTACTCAGTCGCTCAGTATGGGACAATCTCCTAGTCAAAACATCAATCAGAATCAGGCTGATTATCACTGACATATGTTGTGAAATTTGTTGTTTTGCAGTAATACAGAGCAACACAGAATATATACTACAACCTATAATAAGAAATATATACAAAAAAATTGAATAATTATAGCACTGCCACCCAGATTAATATCATCAGCAAACTTACACGTAATAAACTTGATCCACTCAGTCGACCACTGAACAGCTGGGACTCCAGCACCAATTTCTGTGTTCCCCAATTAGTTAAAGCTTCATAACCCAAAAACGACCCTTTTATTCCTAATATGTATCTCTCCATTAACAAATCTTTAGCTGATACTTCCAAATTCTTGTACAGTAATTTTATTAATAACCTCACATGCCATTTTATCAAAGGTCTTCTGTACATCCATGGTCCCTCCCTCATCTCATTTACACCTTCAAATCAAACTACAGGCTTCAAACATGAGTTTTCTATAACAATTCCAGGTTGAGTCCTTTTAATCCTGTTATTTTCTAAATATCCCATTACCACTTCCTTAACAATAGTTTCTAAAACATTCCCTGCCATTAATATCAGGCTAACTAGTCTGTTGCTCACCCATTTCTTCCTTTGTTAAGGAACAAAGCTACTTTTATTACCTTACAAATCAGTAAACAAATCGCTTGGACAAAACCATACAATATTGCTCTACAGAATGTTGACCAGGTGCAATCTACTCCCTGACATCCTTCCTTCAGTAAAAGTAGCAGCAAATCAAGCAGTTCATTGTCCAAGATTATGGCTTCAGCTGTCATCCACGATCATGGCCGCCATCATTCAATCCCTTTTACACCGTACTCAACCATTTCCCTGCTTTCCATCACAACGCCTAAAATGCAAATTTAAACATAATTTCCACAATTTAATCCCATCAAGCACCTTTTCATTTGTACTTCCTTCAACCTTTTCTCACTGAAAAAGACTCTTCCCAATTGCCCCATATCCATCTCATTAAATTCATGCAGTTTTGAATAGTCATAATATAATCATTAGAATTCCAGTTAACTGCTACACCATTAAGAATCCCAACTTATTTCTTCTCTCTAAAACCAGAAAGAATGATTGTCTACAACTCCAAGGAAATAACTCTTTAAAAAAGTGGAGATAGTAAAAAAAAACTCTACACTAAGAACTGCAGTGGTATTCATACAAACAATCACCACTTCTGGCAGCTTGGTTACCAAATTGGAAAAGCCAGCACTATACCTGCACAGTATGGAAACAGGTGCTTCAGCCCAACTCATCTAAGCTGACCAAAGTGTCTTCCTGAACTAGTCCCATTTGCCTGCATTTGGCCAATGTCCGTCTAAACCCTTCCTTTCACGTACCTATCTAAATAGTTTTGAAATGTTGTAATTGTACTGCTGTTATTTCCTCTGGCACCTTGTTCTAGATACCCACCCTTTGTGATAAACTTGCCTCAGCTCTCCCTCATCATAAAATTCTGCCCTCTAGCTTTTAGACTGCCCCTACCCTGGAAAAAGACTGTCAACCCATCCTATCATTGCCACTCACCTATCAGTTTCTTTGTTCCAGGGAACCTTGTCTCAGCCTATTCTGCTTCTCCTTACAAGCCAAGCAAACAGTCTAGCAACATCCATGTGGACTTTTTCTACACACACTCTTGGTTAATCATATTCGTCTGATAGTAAACTGAACACCAGAACACCTTGTCCACCTCTGACACTGCTTTTAGAGAATTATGTACTTGTCAACCAAGGTCTCAGTGTTCTCCATGGCCTTGTTATTTACCATATATAGCTGGCCCTAGTATATCTTTTCGAAATGAGCCACTTCACACGAGTTAAATTCCATCTGCCACTTCTTGGTCCACTTTTCCAGTTGATCAATAACCTGTTGTAATCTTAAACAACCTCCTTCACTGTCCACCACATCACCAGGTTTAGTGTTGTCAAACTTCCTAACATGTTGGTGATGCTCATGGTAATTCCAGGCATGGCTAACATTTTAGTTCTCTCCTCTATGAAAAAAAAGTCAATCCCCAGACATCTGTCTCTGGCAATATCATTAAATAATTAGTGATGTGACATTGCTCATAAATCATTGCAACAATATCTCTTTAGTAAAACAATCATTCAGCATTGTCTGAGACACTATAGAGGGAAACAATACAAACTTTCCAGTATTTTCAACTATCCAGCAAATGCTTTCATTAGCAATGGAAAAAAATTTTGGAATAGTCCAAAACAGAAAACCTTTCTCTCATCACTACCAATCACTTCAACTATACAACAGAAACAAACAAGCTGCAACTGATTGCTAAATATTGCCAAACATGTTTATAAGCAGAGTAATAACAGAAAATACTGAACACACGAGTCAAACAGCATCTTGAAGAATTAACATTCTACTCCTCACACAGATGAGAAACACACGTTTAGCTTCATCCCCTAGACATCCTGCTTTATGCCTAAGTTTTGTTTTATTTTGGATTTTTAGCATTTCATTTTTGTACTGGATGATATTCTCAATTCAAACTTCACTCAAAAATAATTACATCATGCATTTGTTGGGATTGAGACACTTACCGATCATAGGGAGTGTATCCATTCTGTTGTAGGAAATCATCCTTTATCAACTTTGCTACCTCCAAAGTTATTTTATCTGTCTCTGCCAGAGATGCCTGCACAGAAATTTAGACATTTGAAATAATCATCCAAATCTAGAAAAAATTGTCAGAGATCATCCCTTCAAATCAGGAGCCAAAGATTTTAGTTTCACTTATAACATATATTGTAAAATGAACAAAAAGAAATTGCCTAAAATAAAACTGACTTTCACACTGCACAGAGTATGCAACTTCAGTAGTCTTTCAGAATCCAAAACTTCTTTTAAGCCATAAAATAGAAGGAAATAAAGCAGCCTTATAGCACAACTACTTTAGAGGAAATGATAGTTCAGTTAATTCAATTTTAAGCCACTATGAAATGACTTCAAAATGAAAAATAAATTCAAACTTAACTTCTCAAGCTACTTTTAGGCTAAAATGATTGAATACAATCACCATTCCAATCCATTTCCATGTGAATTGCTCCGATGTCACAAAGTGGAAACTCCACACTGCAGAATGAGAATGTGGTGGGATAGGTGACTTTATGATCTGGGAGACAGCCAGCATCAATGTAGCACAATAATGTATACCCAGAGGGTATACTGCCAATATCCAGTGCAAGAGCAAGGGAGTGACTTGTAAAGTAAGTTGTTGTAGTACACTTTAAAACAAACAAGTAGGGCAAGGTCTGAGATCCTGTAAGTGTTCTTGGGTTCAGATTACGATTTAAAAAGCAGAACCTACTGGCTCAATCTCTTGACTTTAGCACAAAGATAGGGTGTACCAACCGGACCTAGTGTCCCGTAGAAAGGATCAGTAGAAGGTTACAAAGTGCTAACAGTTTTTAGCTAGTAAGAAGTGGATGACCAAAAAGAAAAACTGGGATGACATTTCAGGTTATGAAGCTTTCATCAGTATACTGATGAAAGATCGCCCACCCAAAATACTTATTGCTTCTTTTTCTGGAGATGAAACCCGACTTGCTGAGCATTTCCACATAGAGTGGCTGATGCGAATGGTATGGTTGAATGTAAGAGACTGAAAAGTATATGAGGTAGAAGGTAACAGAACGTCGTATTGATATTTAGTGGAGGGAAGAGGCTTGAGTGGAACATAAATATCAGCATGGTCTGATAAAAGATTAGCTTTATCTGTCACATGTTCACTGATACAGCGAAATTCCTGTTTGCATCAACAACCAACACAGTTTTTGAATGTATGCTGGGGGCAGCCCGAAGTGTCGCCATGTTTTGGGTACCAACATGGCATGCCTTCGAATTTCCTAACCCTTACTAATCCACATGGCTTTGGAATGTGGGAGGAAACCAGAACACCCAGAGGAAACCATAGCAATCACAGGGAGAAGATGGTTACTCCTCACAGACAGTGGTGGGAATTGAACCTGATTCCTGGTATTGTAAAGTATTATGCTAACCCACTACGCCACCGTGCCAACTTATTAGATCAAACTCCCTGATTCTGTACTGTATATCCAATGTGCTTTTGGTACCTAGGATTTGTGATTCAAAAGGATCAGCTGGTAGGAAACTGGTTTGTGTATGCATGCTTCCCACTACAGAGAAGCCTGTAAAAGCCACTATTAAACAACAAACTCACTTTTCCGACAAGCTGGACAATTTCTGCGAGGTCCTCTTCTTCCTGCAGGATCTCTTTAGCTTTGGTCCTCAGTGGCACAAATTCAGTGAAGTGCTTTTCATAATACTCATCCAAAGCACGGGTATACTTGCTGTAGCTGATCAGCCAATTGACTGAAGGAAAATGCTTACGCTGAGCCAGCTTCTTATCCAAGCCCCAAAATACCTCAAGGACAAAGTTAGCAAACAAAATGGTGAAGCCAATTTTCATGATATCAAAATGTCAAAGAAGACGACTGTTAACAAAACAGACTTTCCATTCCAAAGAGCTTCAATATTATAAATTGTGCAAGGGGTAAAAGAAAAAAGACAAATGACAAAGAAACCAAGAGCACAAGCTAAAGACTAGAAAATCCAATTGATATAGTCTGTAATCCAGAGAATTCAATCTGTTTTGTACACTATACCTCTTGATTAGATAAGTACCAAGACATGACACCAACATTATCCGATGCAATGTTTTATATGAGAGGGAAAGGGAAATCAGATATTGCAGATAACCCTGTGGCCATTCTTTGCTTTGGATACTGTTTTGTGCAATGACCTACCAGGGGAAAGCTGCAGTGACTGGTCTCTGGCACTGAGTTTGGGTCTGTGGCTTGGAAGGGAAGGGGGAGAAGAGGAGATTAGTGGCGATAGGGAATTCAATAGTTAGGGGAACAGATAAGAGATTCTATGGATGTGAAACAGACTCCCAGAAAATACATTGTCTCTCAGGTGCCAGGATCAAGGATATCTCAATGGCAGAGTTTCAGATTGGTGGATCATTGGGATTTCTTCTAGGGGAGGTAACACCTGCATAAAACGGACAGGTTAGACATGAGCTCGGTAGGGACCAATATTCTTGCAGGCAGATTTGCTAGAGCTGTTGGGGAGGTTGGCAGGGGAATGGGAGCCAGTGTGACAGGTCAAAGGATGGAGCAGCTAACGGTAAGTGTAGAGAGACAGTGAGGAAGGATAGGCAGTGGATAGGGCATAATTGCAGTCAGCTGGATGGGTTGAAATGTGTCTATTTTAATGTGAGAAGTATCAGGAACAAGGGTGATGAAAGAACATAGATCAGTGCATGGAACTATGAGATTGCGGCCATTACAGACACTTGGCTTGGTGAAAAATAGAAAGTCTGAGGGTAGAATGAGGGTAGGACTGTACAGCGAAAGAAGAGGAAATGTGCCTGGGGTCAGAGAAAGTAGGGGAGATCCTTAATGAATACTTTGCTTCACTATTCACCAGGGAGAGGGTCCTTGATGAATGTGAAGATAGTCTAGAACAAGCTAATATTCAGGAACATGTCAATGTTAAGAAAGGATGTGCTGGAACTCTTGAAAACATTTTATGTCCCTGGGACCAGATGAGATATACCCCAAGTTACTATGGGAAACGAGGGAAGAGATTGCTGCACCTTGGGCAACGATCCTTATATCCTCACTGGTTGCTGGAGAAGTAACAGAAGATTGGAGGGAGGCAAAGGTTATTCCTTTGTTCAAGAGAGGCAGTAAGAATAATCCTAGGAGTTAAAGATCAGTGAGTCTATATTAGTGGTGAACAAACTATTGGAGAGGATTCTTAGGGACAAAACTTATGAGAATTTGGAGAAGCATAGGCCCATTAGGATTAGTTATCATGCCTATGTGAGGGGCAGGTCATGCCTGAATTCTTTGAGGAAGTGACAAAACATATTGATGAACTAAGAGCAGTGGATGGGTGTATATGGATTTTAGCAAGGTATTTGGCAAGGTTCTCCATGGTAGACCCATATAGAAAGTCTGGAGGCATGGGATACACTTTCAAATGAAGTGATATACTTTTGAAGGTTGAACCTGAAGGCAGAGTACAGGGTTAATGGCAGGATTCTTAGCAGAGTGGAGGAAAAGGGATCTTGGGATTCATGTCTATAGATCCCTCAAATTTGCTGCACGAGTTGATAGGATGGTTAAGAAGGTGTGAGGTGTAGTGGTCTTCATTCGTCAGGTGATTGAGTTCAAGAGTCGAGAGGTAATGTTGCAGATCTATAAAACTCTGGTTGGACCACACTTGGAAAGGGTGAGCTAGGGCTTTTGTCTTTGGTGTGAAGGACAAAAGGTTACTTGATAAGGTGTATAAATGATAAAAGGCATTGATAGAATAGACAGTCAGCACCTTTTCCCCAGTGGTTATAATATTAAGGTGATTGGAGAAAAGTATAAAGGGGAATGTTTGGTCAGCACAGTACTGAAGGGCCCATACTGTGTTCTACAGTTTTAAAAACACAGTTAAGCACAATTACTCCAGTAATACATCTAAACAACCCAAAAAAGACATAGGCTCCCAATCAACTACCAAGAGTGTATTTGATTATTTCTTTTGGTAGATAAAAACAAATTTTATTAATTTCTGCTTTATTGATTGCTACAGGAGCGGTATGACAAGAGAAATGTTAAGGTTGTTTTGTTACCTGCACAATGCCAAGTGTAGCTGATGTTACAGGATCAGAAAAATCACCACCAGGGGGCGAGACACTAAAACAAAACACCCAATAATTTGAAGCAACCAGTTTATCTAGGTGCAACTTCCATTTTAGAAGTATTGACAAAAAAGAATTGTAGTAAGATCTAATGAGAAGACAGAGAATCTGAGTGCAAATGAGGGCATAACCAAGAAAAATGAGAGGAATATATACAGATCCAATTATCAGATTTCCTGATACACCACAAAGAAACTTCTGGAACGAACAATAGTCCTGATAAAGGGTCTCAACTCAAAACATCAGCTGTTTATTCATTTCCATAGATGCTACCCGATCTACTGAGTTCCCCCAGCATTGTATATGTGTTGGATCTTGAACATCCGCAGAATTTTGTGCTTTAGAATGAGATCAAGTTGGATATTATCAGTTCGAGGTATCAACAACTTAGTAGAACATACGTATTCTCTCCCATGGTCATCTCTCTATAAAGTGGACAAACATCGTAATGGTGATTGGAAGTGGGCCCCATACCACCTACCATTGTTTTCTGATAGATTTAGGAATTCTGAGGTAATGATGGGTGACTGGCAGCTTATACGCTCACTGACTGCAGAATGAGGGGACAATACTGAGCAATTACCAAGTAGAACCTAAATGCACACTTACTCTGAGCTAACCAAGGAATGTTTCTGCATTGTTGCTTAACATATCAACTGTAATGCCACTGAAATATCAGCTCAAGACTTTACAAATAACAATAATCAGATTATAACAATCTCCTGTAGGTTATTTTGCTGCTTTGCTCATGTAAATGTGGGATTTTGTGTAGAATTCTTGACTGCAGAATTATATACTATAAACAACTGTTGAAAAACTATGGTTTCCAAAAGCTAAGAATAGGCCAAAAGTACATTATTCTCGGATTTCAGATTTTATATTTTTATGAAATTCTAAGTGTTTGAAGGAAATTCTCCACATTCTGGACTGGTACCAGGCCAATTTCACTTTATTTAGTATAAATATAAATCATGATTCAATAATGGCCATAGCAAAGTGTATCACTCTCAAAAACAAACCAAGCAGTTTCCCTTAAAGGCACACGAGATAGATATTTTGAGTTTCTGTGGAAACACTTACGCTCCAACAATGCTGACACTGCCCTCTCTTTCAGGGTTTCCCAGACACTTGACACGGCCTGCACGCTCATAAAATGAGGCTAAACGTGCACCCAGGTAAGCAGGATAACCGCTATCTAAGGAGACAAAAAGGTTAGAAATGAGCATCAGGCTAAGTATGCTGCAAATACAAATCAAAGGCACTTAGTTCCAATTGTTATTTTTGGATAACTGAAAACAATTACAAATTTTGCATAAAATTTCACGTATTGGGTAAAAGATGCTGACTCTTAAAGAAGTAGCTCAAACCTTGCCTTCAGAGTGTACAAACACTGCTCAAAATCCAAAAGCAGCATAATAGTTCAGCACTCAACATCATAATTCCCTCCAGTCTCGACAAGAAACTCAGAGACCTCGGCCTTCACCCTGCCTTGTGCAGCTGGATCCTGGACTTCCTGTCAGATCACCAGCAGGTGGTAAGAGTAGGCTGCCTCATCTCTGCCCCTCTGACTCTCAACAAGGTACCCCTCAAAAAAAAAAGATGACGGCGTGACGGCAGCACGCGCGGCCACTTCGGTGGTGATTACTGTTATCTGTCAAGTAGGGGACAGTGCACAATTCTGATTTGATGGAGATGGACGTGAGAGTACGGAGGAATATCTGGAAAACTTCTGAAGTGCCCGCTTCGCTGCCGCTGCTACTGTGTGGTAACCGGAATCTCCGGAGCAGAAGGCCCCGAAATCCTCGGCTTTGCGTGTTTCAGTGGCCGGGGCGAGGTTGAAGGCGCTCGGAAGACTGTATCGGAGAGGCTGGTCGGAAGCTCGAAGTTTTCGGACAGATGGACTCAGTGTTAGCTGTGGTCAGCTGCTTCCAAGGCATTGGCAAGTTGACGGTGCCTGAAGGTTTATGGCAGGGAGTTTCTCCCTTTTGCCACTTGCTATTGGGGACTCGGGAGTCGATTGACTCGGGGACTTTTAACACTTTATTTACCATGCCCATGGTTTGTTCTTCATCAAATTATGGTATTGCTTTGCACTGCTGTAACTATATGTTATAATTATGTGGTTCTGTCAGTGTTAGTCTTTGGTTTGTCCTGTTTTCTGCGATATCACTCTGGAGAAACATATCATTTCTTAATGCATGTATGCATTTCTAAATGACAATAAAAGAGGACTGAGTGTTCTCATAATCTAATCTAATCAGGGCTATGTACTAAGACCCCTCCTTTACCCTCTGTATACCCATGATTGTGTTGCCACCCACAGCTCCAATCTGCGAATTAAATTTGCTGACGGCATTACACTGATTGGCTTAATCTCCAATAATAATGAGGCAGCCTACAGAGAAGAAGTCATCACCCTGACACAGTGGTGTCAAGAAAACAACCTCTTCCTCAATGTCACAAAAACAAAGAAGCTGGTTGTGGACTGCAGGAGGTATGGAGACAGCCTAACCCCTATTGACACCAATGGATCTGGGGTTGAGAGGGTGAACAGCTGTAAGTTCCTCTGCAGATACATCAACGAGGATTTCGTGTGGTCTGTGCAGTGAAAAGAAGCACAACAGCGCCTCTTTCACCTCAGACGGCTGAAAAAGTTTGGTATGGGTCCCCATATGAAAAGAAGCTGGCAACTAATATCAAAGAAGATACTAAAAGCCTTTTTAAGTATATAAAGGGAAAAAGAGAGTCGAGGGTAGATATAGGACCAATACAAAATGACGCTGGAGATATTGTAATGAGAGATGCAGAGATGTCAGAGGAACTGAATGCGTATTTTGCATCAGTCTTCACAGTGGAAGATGTCTGCAGTGTACCAGACATTCAAGAGTGTCAGGGAAGTGAAGTTTGTGCAGTGAAAATTACAACTGAGAGGGTGCTCAGGAAGCTTAATGGGTGGATGAATCTCCTGGACCGGAAGGAAGGAAGTAGCTGGAGAGATTACGGAGGCATTAACGTGATCTTTCAAGAATCGATAGATTCTAGCATTGACCGGATGACTGGAAAATTGCAAACGTTACTCTGCTATTTAAGAAGGGTGGGAAATAGCAGAAAGGAAACTGTAGACCTGTTAGCCTGACATCAGTGATTGGGAAGTCATTGGAATCGATTGTTAAGGATGAGATTATGGAGTACCTGGAGGCATATGACAAGAAAGGCCAAAGCCAGCATGGTTTCCTGAAAGGAAAACCCTGCCTGACAAACCTACTGCAATTCTTTGAGGAAATTACAAGTAGGGTAGATAAAGGAGATGCAGTAGACATGTTGTCTTGGATTTACAGAAAGCCTTTGACAAGTTGCCGCACATGAGGCTGCTTAGCGAGATAGGCGCCCATGGAATTACAGGGAAGTTACTAGCATTGGCTGGTCAGCAGAAAACAGAGAGTGGGAATAAAGGGATCCTATTCTGGCTGGCTGCCGGTTACCAGTGGAGTTCCACGGGGTTGGTGTTGGGACCACTGCTTTTTATGACGTACGTCAATGATTTGGACTATGGTATTAATAGATTTGTGGCTAACTTTGTTGATGATACAAAGATAGGTGGAGGAGCAGGTAGTGTTGAGGAAACAGAGAGCCTTAGATAGTTTAGGTGGGGAGAGAATTCAAAATGCAGAGATGCAAAGGGACTTGGGAGTCCTTGTGCAAGATACCCTAAAGGTTAACCTCCAGGTTGAGTCAGTTGTGAAGAAGGCAAATGCAATGCAATGTTGGCATCCATTTCTAGAAGTGTAGAATATAAGAGCAGGGATGTGATGTTGAGGCTCTATAAGGCACTTGTGAGACCACACTCAGAGTATTGTGTGCAGTTTTGGGCTCCTTATTTTAGAAAGGATATACTGACATTGCAGAGGGTTCAGAGAAGATTCACAAGAATGATTCCAGGACTGAAAGGGCTACCGTATGAAGAACATCTGGCAGCTCTTGAGCTGAATTCCCTACAGTTCAGGAGAACGAGGGGGGATCTCATAGAAACATTCTGAATGTTAAAAGGCCTGAACAGACTAGATATGGCAAAGTTATTTCCCATGGTAGGGGATTCTAGGACAAGAGGGCACAACTTCAGGATTGAAGGACGTCCTTTTAGAACTGAGATGCAGAGAAATTACTTTAGTCAGAGGGTGATAAATCTGTGGAATTTGTTGCCACAAATGGCTGTGGAGGCCAAGTCATTGGGTGTATTTAAGGCAGAGATAGATAGGTTCTTGATTAGCCAGGGCATCAAAGGGTATGGGGTGAAGGCAGGGGAGTGGGGATGACTGGAAGAATTGGATCAGCCTATAATTGACTGGTAGAGCAGACTCAACAGGCTGAACGGCCTACTTCTGCTCCTATATCTAAATTGTAAGGACTTTTTACAGAGGTACAATTGAGAGCATCCTGACTGGCTGCATCACTGCATAGTACGGGAACTGTACTTCCCTCAATTGCAGGACCCTGCAGAGAGTGGTACAGTCAGTCCAGCGCATCTGTAGATGTGAACTTCCCACTATTCAGGAAACTTACAGAGACAGGTGTGTAAAAAGGACCCAAAGGATCATTGGGAACCTGAGTCAACCCAACCACAACCTGTTCCAGCTGCTACCAGCCAGGAAACGGTACCACAGAATAAAAGCCAGGACCAACAGGAGGACAGCTTCTTCCACCAGGCCACCAGACTGATTAATTCATGCTGATACAATTGTATTTATATGTTACATTGACTGTCCTGTTGTACATACTATTTATTACAAAGTACTATAAATTGTACATTCCACATTTAGACGGGGACGCAAAATAAAGATTTTTGCTCCTCATGTATATGAAGGATGTAAGTAACAAAGTCAATTCAATTCCCTACAGTGTGACTATCACATAGAGTGTCAAGATGTCACAAGCTTCTCCAATCTCATTTGTAGATATTTTATATTCAATGATTGGGAGTGCAAGTCTTCTGAGGACTTGTAACCAAGCCTCCTCTCACCCCTGATATATTTGTTTTGGGGAAGTTTAAAGAAATGTGACCTAGATTGCAAGTACATTTCATTGCTATGTAGATAATTCTGGGTTGATACAGAACAATGCAAGTCAAGCTATGCAATAGACTCCAGATAACTTAAGAGTTACGGTTGCCAGTCATTAATTGAATTGCCACCAACATTGGAACAAGTTTTGAAATTATTTGTTAACAGTACTGTTCAAAGAAAACTTACCAGCAGGCATCTCTGCCAGTCGTCCAGAGATTTCACGCAAGGCCTCGGCCCATCGGGAGGTTGAGTCTGCCATCATGCTAACGTGATATCCCATATCCCGGAAATATTCGGAAAGTGTAATACCTTTTTAAAATAACGTGCCAAATCAGAGGAAGGAATTAGAATTATGTAACTGTTATAGATCAAGTGTGACATTTTTCTGTGTGAAGGTAATGGGAAGAACTTTGGCATAACCATTTGAACACTTCACTGGGAGTCACCAAGATAGAGAGACGGGTGGAGTGTACTAGCCCACCGTTTGAGGTACCAGAGTGAAATATATACATAGGGATAAGGATAACTAGTGCAGAAATGTAGTGCTTTTTTTGTGCATTGAGAGAGCCAAGAATAGAGTCAAGCAAAGGTGATGCAAAAATAGACACCAAAGCACAGGTTACGTTACAAATAGAGAGTCAAGAAACTGCAGATGCTGGAATCTGATGGACCCACTGAGTTCCTCCCGCTTTTGTTTATCGTATTATGAATGTTTATATACTGTCAATATAATGAGATTGTGCAGTGCAAGATTGCCTCAGATGTAGCTGCATGTGACTTTGGCAATTTGGAAAGGTGGGAGTCCTGACACAAGAGATTCATACAGCTTTATCAAACATGGGAAGGAACAACATCTCCTATGTAGCATTAAAAATGAGTCAAAGATTTGTTTTTAAAGGATGCGATGATCACAGCTGTTGTGAAAACATTTTACAATGAATCAGGAAATCAGGAGTTTACTTTATAAGCTTGCCTTCAGAAGCAGTCAAGATTAAACACATACAATGGGAATGAGAAAGGCTGGTGCAGGAAGAGCGTTATATATAAACGACCTATTAATAAAAACCAATACAATCAAGTCAGAATCCTACTCAGCAAGACAATTAAACAATGTGATATTATACCAGTATAGATGGAAGCTTCCCTGGCAGCCACAGGCATGTTGGAAGTATTAGCCACCAAAGATGTTCGCTTCATGATGCTTTCTACTTTTCCATCAACTTCCATTGTCAACTGTAAGAGATAGAAAGATGAGGGCCATTAGCAGTGATCCAAAGAGTAAGTCTGGAGAGTGGTCATTCAGCCCAAACGGTGTCTAAATGCAGCCTTCTAGCAATACGAATAACTTGAATTGCTCTTAAGAGTAACAGTAAAATCTGTACCCTCAAATTCATGCTATTCCAACTACCATATTTTCTTTATAACAGAAAGAGACTAATATTGAAAACTAAAGGAGATTCCTGGACTAGAATACTGTCTAAGACTGAGCACTCAACTTTAAGAAATTACAGATGTTGAAAAAACAGCCAAATGATAGGGATCTTTGAGTCACTCCGACATTATAACAGGGTAAGGACATAAAGACATCTTACTTTAGATCTCTGCTCTTGTTAGTGGGAAGAAGTGCCCCAGGAGGAGTTTTGTTCAGTAGAATAAATCTTATTCTCCTAAGTCTCTTAGGAGAATAGTTATTTTTCACTAAGTCTTTGCTTTTGTTGAACTTGGAGATTATGCCAAATTCTCAGGATATTTTGCAAAGTATTCTTAAACAGCACATATAAATACTTTTTCTCGAAGGCAATTTTAAACCAACCTCTGGGAAATCTCTCAGTACTTCAGACATCTCATTGCCACGTTCCCCACATCCGACGTAGATGATCACATCACTATTGGAATACTTTGAGAGAGACTGAGAAATCACAGTTTTACCACAACCAAAGGCACCAGGGATGGCTGTTGTTCCACCTTGAACACACCTTTAACATAACAAAACGAATGATGGTAAATGAATAAACTATCAGCTAACTTTCTAATCATACAATCTAAGTAGAGATAGGAGACTATTCTTTTCTCATCAGATGTATTAGTTATTAAAATAGTTTTACAGGCAGTCCCCAGGTTACGAACGAGACCCGTTCCTAAGTCTGTCTTTGTCAGATTTATACATAAGTCAGAACAGGTTAGCCTATCCTTCAATGCCTTATGCCCTGCTGCACTTTTTTCCTCTTTCGAAATGTTGGTCCTCTCAGGCATAAGCCAGTCTCGTCTACATTAAATATTTGGTCTGGCAAATAACCTCCCTCCTCAGTAATTTTTTTTCAATATTTCAGGAAAATCACTCGCAGCACTTACATTGACACTCGCTGCTTCACCTTGCACTTTAATATTACGTAAATTTGCCCTCACTTTGAAATGATTGAACCAACCCCTACTCGCAACAAATTCTTCATCACAGAGTGAAATAAATACGAGATGGGAATAATCGATCCATAATTTTAACTCTTTTACCGTGTCCGTCAACAGAACAGAAACACTGTGGATTCAGCAGCAGTCACGGGCGGTGGGTCCTGAGCTCCCCCGGGTCCTAAAGTCCACCCACATGGAGACAGTTTAAATGGGACAAGTGGGGGTGATGCTGACTGGAAAAGGGGAGGTCAGGGTGAATCTTGCTAAGAAAAATTTAAGCCAAATACAAAGTTACACACTCAACACAGTGTTAACGGCAACGTAATCCGACTTAAAATGGCAGACAGCGTTCTCCTTCCTCGAGCCGACAAATTTTTAACATAATTGGCTTCATAGCAGTCCATTCGTAAGTATGAGTTGTCCGTAAGTCGGATGATCGGAACTCGGGGAATAACTATAATATCATGTAGAAAACTTCTGTGAATAACCCAAGGTCCAGAGTATGAAGCCTTTTTTTAAAGATTTGCAAGAGTCAAGAACATTGGTGAAAGTGGCTGATGTGCAGATCAAGGTGGGTGCATCTAAAAAGAGGGAAAAGGGTAGAAGCTGAAAACCTGCAGGTTACATTCAAACATTAGATGTGCATAAAGTCTAGAAGACCAGAGTCTGTCTGTTGCATCCTCCTGTCGAATTACAACATATCCTGTAGAAGTAATCTCATTATCAGCCCACAAGAGACACTGTGCCTGCAGTGAATAAGTAATCACTACCTTATGGCAGCTGGACTATTCTGACCAAGAGTGGGGCCAGGCTTCACAATACAGTATTTCAAAGATAAACTCACGGGAAAAGTGCATCCAGCACTCTCTGTCCTGTCAGTAGAGGGTGACTTGCTGGAAGCTTCTCAGTGACTGGCCTGACTTGGCGGACAGGCCAGACTTGAACCATGGTGAACTTCTCTTTAATTCCTTCAAATTCAAGTTCCAGCACTACATCCTTCAAAAAGGGAAGAAAAACATGAAATTGAGAATTAGAGTTGACCACTGTCGTCTTCTAAAGGGATTACTACTTTATCTTATGTATGGAAGGCATCCATACAAACTCCCTGGCTCACAATGATCTGGAATCCCCTGCCGAAGTTTTCCACCTGTTCAACACTTCCAAAGAAGGTCCTTTAGGGACAACTTTCATTATATTTCTTTCTTCATGCTTTTAACATAAGGAGCTCCACAAGATTAGATGTGCATTGAAGCAAAATGAAGTGAGATGTCTACCTAATTCAGTTTCATAAAATATATTTAACTGATAACTATAGTCATAATTTTGATCAGATTTATGAAACAAACTATCTCAAATACTTACAGAGACATCATAGTTCCCTGCTGGAGCAACATATGTCACTGTTCCTCTGTTTTTTGGAGGAAGCATGATCTTGTGCTTGATAAGAGAATTTTCAAACACGAAGCCATATATATCTCCACCAGTGATGTGACTACCAACCTAAAAAAAAAGGTACATGTTATGACTAAAAAAGATATCCCACATTTTTGATATTAACATCCAAAACCCCGGTCTACATTATTCTTAATGATATAAATAATGGCACAAAATACAAATTCTCAAACTAATGACATGAGTCAAAGTGATTCAAATCAGATCTTATAACTGCTAGAAAGTAACACAACTAAAGAAAATAACAATTTTTATAAACTCGTTACCAAGAGCTCTTACCCGCATATTCTTGGAAGGTGTAAACTCCCACTTTAAGTCTCTACTCAGAGCATTTACATTGACCCCACGGGGGATGTAAATACTCTCTGTCAGCTTATTGATGTCCTTTAGGGGTCGCTGGATTCCATCAAAGATGGCTCCCATAATGCCAGGTCCCAGCTCTACAGATAAGGGCTTCCCTGTTCGCAACACAGGATCTCCAACAGATACACCCGCTAGTGGATACAGCTCAGGATAATAGGGCTTAAAATATTGCCAATAATGAAGCTTCAATGGCTTTGAACCTACTAAGTGAGGAAACACTGCTCATCAACACCTATAGCCTGGTTATTCAGCTACTTTGGCCAGGCTGTTCATTCCACTGTAACCAGATCCCTGAAAGAGATATTCACTTCGTAGAAAGAGGTTACTAGGTAATACAGTAAATAATTCATGGATGTTCTCAAAACTTCTGAAGAAATGCATCATCCTCACCGATTACTAGTCAACGACTGTTCGAAGTGGGAGTAGTAGTATTTCGGATGGTACTGACAAACTCCAATTGATGCACTGGGAGCACCACACTGAATACCCATCTGTGAAAGACTCAATAATTACCACATTAACCTCATCAGTCACCTCAGAACCTACTGAGAATGTGATTATGAGAAAAGGTAGCACTTTTATCTTAAAAGGAGAAGATTCCAAGTTTGGCTGTACTTCAGGGATTCGAGGTTGACACAACCAATGCGGCACTCGCAGGGAGACAGTTGGGTGAGACAATAAAACAAGGGCAATCTCTCAGATGGATGCAAAATACCCTATGAAACTATTTTGAAATATCAAGGTAATGTTTACTGATG
Source organism: Mobula hypostoma (assembly GCF_963921235.1). Lineage (NCBI taxonomy): Eukaryota > Metazoa > Chordata > Chondrichthyes > Myliobatiformes > Myliobatidae > Mobula > Mobula hypostoma. The sequence continues at coordinate 34,689,964 of NC_086101.1, forward strand.
ACCATTAATCATTCTTTTATCAGTATTACTAAATTATGTTACAATTTGTAGGAATTTGCTGTAGTCAAATCAGTTGTTTTATTTCTCACATTTCAAAACTATAATCCAGAAGCATTTCATTGGTTGTAAAGTGCTTGAAACCAAGTGTTTGAATGCACATCTTTCTTACATTCTGTCCACACAAAGAATAACTCCTTGATAAAGTTACAATATATGGAATTAAATCATGGAACCATGGCTGTTTTTAAAGTCATTTTCATCTTGTTGGCCCTAATTTTTCCTGCTGATCTCAAGAGATTAACCTGACTCTAGGGGATGGATGTCTGCCCATGTTCGTTCAAAGTAAATATGATCAGAGATGTGCATTTATGAGCACATTGCTCAAATTTACTAATTAGAAAGGATACAGGTTTCTTCATAGACCTGGATTGTGGCCATATCTCCCTCCAGGCGAATAATTTCACCAACCAGCTCAGAGTGACCTACACGGACCAGCTCGTACATTGCTGCTCCAGCCATGTTTGAGGCAGTGACAACTGGAAAACACAAACAGTGAAATAAAGTAAGTGCACCCCTCCAGATAAAAGAAGATCTTGTCACTTTTCTTGCAAAATGAGCTGTGAATGGTCAATGTTACCAAACGTCAGAAACTGACAGGGAATGGGGTGGCTAGTCATATTTTTAAGAATCAGCCCATTATAAGGTAAGTTTTAAAATGCCCAGAAGCAGATCTGTACTCTTTAAGTTAAGAGGATGATAAAGAATCTGATAAAAAATGCAATGCACAAGAATGCTTATTTGTAAATGCCGGTCAGCAAATGAAGCTGTAGAGAACACATCTTTCTTCTCCTAACAACACACATCAAAGTTGCTGGTGAACGCAGCAGGCCAGGCAGCATCTCTAGGAAGAGGTGCAGTCGATGTTTCAGGCCGAGACCCTTCGTCAGGTCTCGGCCTGAAACGTCGACTGCACCTCTTCCGAGAGATGCTGCCTGGCCTGCTGCGTTCACCAGCAATTTTGATGTGTGTTGCTTGAATTTCCAGCATCTGCAGAATTCCTGTTGTTTTCTTCTCCTAAGTTTGCATCAGTTGCTACAGGATGTCTGTGTGCTTTTAGCAGTCAGAATGCTTATGTCTGAGAATGAAACATAGAAACAGAGAAAACCTACAGCACAATACAGGCCCTTCGGCTCACGATGCCGTGCCGAACATGTACTTATTTTAGAAACTACCTAGGGTTACCCATAACCTTCTAAAATGTTTTCCTGTTCCACAACAGTTCTTTATCAGGATACTCACCTGGTCCAGAGACACCATGAACAGATCCAACCATCGTCTCATGGTCCACATCTTGTATTTTGGGAAGTTTGCTGAAATCCATCTTGATCGATCTGAAACATTTTGTTGTGATCAGTATACAAGTAGAAAAAAAAGTGCCAATTAAAAAGAAAAGAGGGAAACTAATGGCTCCCTATAGAGATGGGAGAATTTATACAGAGAATAAGGAAATGGCAGAAGAATTAAATACTTTATACCTTTATCACAGAAGGAAAAAGAACTTACAGTAATATTAAAATCAATGATCCAATACAAATGAAGAAAAAGAAATTAGTGTAAGTAAAAAAAAATGCTGCTAGAGACGTCAATGACCTTGAAAACTGCTAAATCCCAAGGACTTAATCTACATTCACAGTTTTGAAAACAGTGGCTATGGAGTTAGTAAATACTCCAGTTCATGTCCCAAAATTCTAAGGATTTTGTCACGTTTCCTATAGATTGAAAATGGTGATAAACTACAGAGGAGGACTAGTATCAGCAGAATGTAAATTACTGGAATCTATCATGAAGTACATGATATCAAGATGCCAAGAAAATGTATGAGTACAAATAATATTAGATTATGAGAACACTCAGTCCTCGTTTATTGTCATTTAGAAATGCATGCATTAAAAATGATACAATGTTCCTCTGGAATGATATCACAAGAAAACACAGGATAAACTAAGACTAAAATTGACAAAACCACATAATTATAACATATAGTTACAACAGTGCAAAGCAATACCGTAATTTGATAAAGAGCAGACCATGGGCACGGTTAAAAAAAAAGTCTCGAGTCCCGATAGCCCCATCATCTCACGCAGACGGTAGAAGGGAGAAACTCTCCCTGCCATGAACCTCCAAGTGCCGCAACCTTGCTGATACAGCACCATTGGAAGCACCTGACCGTAGCCGACTCTGAGTTCGTCCGAAAACTTCGAGCCGCCAACCAGCCCTCTGATACCGAGCACCATCCTCTGCCGAGTGCTTCAACCCCGGCCGCTGAGCAACAAGCAAAGCCGGGGACTCGGGGCCTTCCCCTCTGGAGATTCTGGATCACACAGTAGCAGCGGCAGCAAAGCAGGCATTTCAGAAGTTTCACCAGATGTTCCCCTGTGCTCTCACGTCTGTCTTCATCAAATCAGGATTGTGCACGGCACCCTACTTGACAGATAACAGATATTACCACTGTAGTGGCCGCTGCAAGCTGAGTCGTGCTGCCATCTTCTCCTCCTGCCATTTATGGATTAAGGAAAGGGAAATCATGTTTGAATAATCTGTTTGAGTTCTTTGCCAATCCAAAAGAGAACACCACTTGATATCTATTTGGATGGCTTCTGATAAGGTCCCACATTGGAGGACAGGACACGAGGCTGGTATAATATTTTCCGTGGATTAAAAGTTAACATAACAATAAATAGGCTCGTTTAAGGTTAAGACCAGTGAGTTGTCACAGAGATTGCTTTGGTCCAACTATTTACAATCTACATCTTACTTTAGAGGAGTTATGCATATTTCTAAGTTTGCTGTTGACCTGAAACCAAGTAAGAATGTGGATAGCAATGGGTTACAGAGAGCCTTCAGAGGAAATATAAACACAAACTGAGTGAAATGTGAAACTTGGCAAATGGACAACAGGGAGGAAAAATGGAGATGATCCAGCTCAGTAAAACAAACATAAATTTTGACACACTTTTAGAGAAATGGTGAGAGATCAGAAAACGTTGATATCCTAAGGGACCCGTGTATCCTTATACAGAAGTTACTCAAAGCTATGTGCAATTGCAGCAGGCAACTAGATATGACAATGGCACGTTGTGCTATATTGAAACAAGATTTTACCATGACATTATGTAGGCAATTATACAGATATAGACAATTATATAGTGGTTTAGACAAGACTAGACCTAGAATACTGCATAGATTTTTGATTTCCTTTACTTAAAAGATAGAAGTGCAGTGATGATTCACCAGACCAGTTAGGTTTGGGCAAAACTCTCCAATTTGAAACATTGATTCCAATTCTCATCGATGCAGCCTGACTTGCTCACCATTTCCAGCATTTTGTCTTTGTTTTAGATTTCTAGCGCCTGTTTTTTTTAAAACTTACACTGTTCTGTGGAGTTTAGAACTATAAGATGAACACATTCAAATGTACAAAATTCTTAGGGTAGGTGTAGAGAGATCATGTCCCTTGGCCAAAAAGTCCAGAACTAAGGAGTTACTGTCTCAAAATAGCAAGCAAGCCAGCTAGGACTGAAATGAGGAACCATTTCTTTGTTTAGAGCATGCTGACACCGTGGAATTTTCTTAACAGAAATGTAGAAGCTTGGTCATTGATTTCATTCAAAGCCAAGTGATTTTTTTTAAAATCTCAGAATCAAGTGATTATGGGGATAGGATGGAAAAATGGTGCAGAGATAAATCAGCCAGGACCTTACCATATAATCGATGGATCAAATGGTCTGTTCATGTTCCAATTTTTAATCTTTTTGCCAAGCACAAAATTCAGACCTGAATTACATTCACATGAATGCGTTCTTTTGAAATGGTCCATGGTTAAAAGCACTGTAGACCAGTGGTTCTTAAAGCATGTGACATTGACCTCTGGGGGCACTCGATAGCAAGGAGGGCAGCTGAGGGATTACAAGATTAATTTAAGAACTAAATTACTTAATATAAACATTTGATCCTAGTGCCTCATAATTGATACCTCATCTCTTGCTAACATAGCATTCCCCTAGACTTGGCTTGAAGTGCATTACTTGAAAAGCAATGGGATACTTCAATCTTTGGCATATCATGAAAAATCTGGACTGAAGAAATGGTGCTATTTCCAGGCTGGCCCGCATATTATTGCCGTTCATTACCAGTAGTGTTAGCTAGTATGATCCCCAAACTCTAATCATGCAATGACACAATTCCTGTGAATTAGGGAATGGTTTTCAATGGGGTAAAGTTCAGAATCTGCCCTTTCAAATGGACTTGTCTCAAGCACATGGTCCAGTTGAGATATTGCTGCCCCACTTTATGTACCTTCAGACAGAGAGTCAGGTTTTCATAGTCATACTTTATTGATCCCGGGGGAAATTGGTTTTCGTTACAGTTGCACCATAAATAATAAATAGTAATCCAACCATAAATAGTTAAATAGTAATATGTAAATTATGCCAATAAATTATGAAATGTCCAGGACCAGCCTATCGGCTCAGGGTGTCTGACCCTCCAAGGGAGGAGTTGTAAAGTTTGATGGCCACAGGCAGGAATGACTTCCTATGACGCTCTGTGCTGCATCTCGGAGAAATGAGTCTCTGGCTGAATGTACTCCTGTGCCCAACCAGTACATTATGTAGTGGATGGGAGACATTGACCAAGATGGCATGCAACTCAGACAGCATCCTCCTTTCAGACACCACCGTGAGAGAGTCCAGTTCCATCCCTACAACATCACTGGCCTTATGAATGAGTTTGTTGATTCTTTTGGTGGTCTGCTACCCTCAGCCTGCTGCCCCAGCACACAACAGCAAACATGATAGCACTGGCCACCACAGACTCGTAGAACATCCTCAGCACCGTCCAGCAGATGTTAAAGGACCTCAGTCTCCTCTGGAAATAGAGACGGCTCTGTCCCTTCTTGTAGACAGCCTCAGTGTTCTTAGACCAGTCCAGTTTATTGTCAATTCGTATCCCCAGGTATTTGTAATCCTCCACCATGTCCACACTGACCCCCTGGATGGAAACAGGGGTCACCGATCTATGCCTGATCTATGATGATGTCATAACTTTCCTCTTGATGGATCACAGTACTTGAGGTTGGACTTAAACAATAGGCAACAATGAAGATGGCAGAAGCAGATGAAATGAAAAAGAGTAGACAATATAGTGTGGAGTATCTTAGTATGGATTTATACCAACACCAAGCAAACAGCAGCAGCCAATTCTGTTGTACACAAAAACTTTTTCAAATGAAGCAATTAAACTGTTCAGACTCCTTGAACACGTTAAGAGAATACACTCTGATAAAAGAAACAAGAACTTGGGTTACTTTCAGTCACTTTGTGAAAACTTTTAGAAACGGGAAATACTTCAAAATGTGCTTGCCAGCATTTCACAACAGTGATGGTGTGTATGCTTCATACAACATTTCATTGCTCATTGCAAAATGTGGAAAGCTCAATAGAATTGGAGAAGAACTTATTCTGCCAGCAGTACGAGAGGTTCTGAGTACGGTTTTGCATAAGTCACTAGACCAAATAACATTGGACAAGAAAGATTTTGCTTCCTAGATACTTTTAGGTGTATCTTATGATTTTGGACAGCTGATCATGAAAGTCACCATTTCAGACACATTTTTTTTGGAAATCACTTATATTTGTTATTTCAATTCATAATTCAAGTCAATTAAAATGTTGCCCACAATGCAAGCTGAAAAGTTTTTTTATCTTGTCCAGGCATGCCTGGACACGCTTAGGCAGGCGGATGTTGCATGGCAGGACAGGTTTTAGAAAGGCAAAAAAGCATCACGCACACACTGATTTATGCATTGCATTTACATATATATCACTTTGTGATCACATCAACGTGCATGATCTACCCGCATAGTATATTGCGCGTGCACACTATAATAAAGTAATTGTACTTTCAGTATTTGTGATAGCAAAATATCTTGCCAATGTTGCAACAGCCATGACACTTTTTGTTATACAGTTGCATGCAAAAGTTTGGGCACCCCGGTCAAAATTTCTGTTACTGTGAATAGCTAAGCGAGTAAAAGATGACCTAATTTCCAAAAGGCATAAAGTTAAAGATGACACATTTCTTTAATATCTTAAACAAGATTACTTTATTTCCATCTTTTACAGTTTCAAAGTAACAAAAAAGGAAAAGGGCCTGAAGCAAAAGTTTGGGCACCCTGCATGGTCAGTACTTAGTAACACCCCCTTTGGCAAGTATCACAGCTTGTAAATGCTTCCTGTAGCCAGCTAAGAGTCTTTCAATTCTTGTTCGGGGGATTTTCATCCATTCTTCCTTGCAAAAGGCTTCTAGTTCTGTGATATTGTTGAGCCGTCTTACATGCACTGCTCTTCTGAGGTCTATCCACAGATTTTTAATAATGTTTAGGTCAGGGGACTGTGAGGGCCATGGCAAAACCTTCAGCTTGTGCCTCTTCAAGTAGTCCATTGTGGATTTCGAGGTGTCTTTAGGATCATTATCCTGTTGTAGAAGCCATCCTCTTTTCATCTTCAGCTTTTTTTTTTAAAACAGATGGTGTGATGTTTGCTTCCAGAATTTGCTGGTATTTAATTGAATTCATTCTTCCCTCTACCAGTGAAATGTTCCCCTTGCCACTGGCTGCAACACAAGCCCAAAGTATGATCGATCCACCCCCGTGCTTAACAGTTGGAGATGTGTTCTTTTCATGAAATTCTGCACCATTTTTTCTCCAAACATACCTTTGCTCATTGCGGCCAAAAAGTTCTATTTTAACTTCATCAGTCCACAGAACTTGTTTCCAAAATGCATCAGGCTCATTTAGACGTTCCTTTGCAAACTTCTGATGCTGAATTTTGTGGTGAGGACTCAGGAAAGGTTTTCTTCTGATGACTCTTCCATGAAGGTCATATTTGTGCAGGTGTCATTGCACAGTAGAACAGTGCACCACCACTCCAGAGTCTGCTAACTCTTCCCGAAGGTCTTTTGCAGTCAAATGGGGATTTTGATTTGCCTTTCTAGCAATCCTACCAGCGGTTCTCTCGGAACGTTTTCTTGCTCTTCTAGACCTCAACTTGACCTCCATTCCCATTAACTGCCATTTCTTAATTACATTACGAAGTGAGGAAACGGCTACCTGAAAATGCTTTGTGATCTTCTTTTAGCCTTTTCCTGCTTTGTGGGCATAATTTATTTTAATTTTCAGAGTGCTAGGCAGCTGCTTACAGGAGCCCATGGCAGCTTATTGTTGGGACAAGGTTTGATGAGTCGGGGTATTTATAAAGCTTTGAAATTTGCATCACCTGGCCTTTCCTAACGATGATTGTGAACAAGCCATAGCCCTAACAAGCTAATTAAGGTCTGAGACCTTGGTAAAAGTTACCGGAGAGCTCAAATCTCTAGGGGTGCCCAAACTTTTGCATGGTGCTCCTTTCCTTTTTATCACTCTAAAATTGTACAAAACAAAAATAATACACTAATCTTGCTTAAAATCTTGAAAGGAATGTTTCATCTTTAATCTTCTGACTTTTGGAGATCAGTTCATCTTCTAATCACTTAACTATTCACAGTAACAGAAATTTTGACCAGGGGTGCCCAAACTTTTGCATACCAGTGTATTTGTAGCAAATATATGCTGAAATCTCAAAGATGGAGCACGAGCTCTACTTTGGATGTAAAACTGGCAATCAAGGTAAAGCCTGGACTCCTCACATTTGTTGCATTACATGTGCTATCAATCTTAGAGCTTGGCTTGGTACTCGGAAGTCAATGATATTTGCTGTCCAGGTGATATGGTGAGACCAGAAGGATCATGTGACACACTGCTACTCCTGTCTGTCCAGTGTCTGGTTTCTCTGCTAAAAACAAGAAATCCATTGAACACACCAATTTCCTTTCAGCCATGAGACCTGTACCGTATGACAATAGTCTTCCAACGCTGAAGCCACCAGAGACATAGTGTCCAGAGGAGGCAGACAAAGATGCTATGATACATGAGCCAGAAATGGAAAACGACACTGATGCAAAAACAGATTTTGAACCCTTTATGTCAAGTGAGCCTCATTTGATAAGTCAATCTGAGTTAAGTGATCTGGTCAGAGACTTGGGTTTGTTAATGTCAAAAGCAGAATTACTGGGTTCAAGACTGCAAGGATGGGATGTGCTGTCACCAGGTACAAAAATTTCCGTGAAGGACTTTGATATTTGAGACAGATGTATCCCAGAATAACTGATGCCAAGATTAAGAAAGGTATTTTTGTTGGTCCACAAATTAAACAGGTCACCAACGACAGACAATTTGAAAAACGTCTAGTGGGACTGGAGAAAATTGCATGGAAGGCATTCAAGGATGTTGCTGAAAATTATCTTGGTAACTACAGGGCACCAAACTACATGCAGCTGGATGACAACATGTTTCAAGCATACAAAACCATGAAGTGCAATATGTCACCATAGATTCATTTTCCACATTCCCATTTAGACTCTTCCCCGTAAATCGTGGCGAAGTCATGACGAGCATAATGAAAGGTTTCACCAGGACACTGCGGTCATGGAGAAATTGTATCAGGGTAACTGGAATCCATCGATGCTGGCTGATTATTGTTGGACACTTAGGTGAGAAACTGCAGACACTGAATACGAATGAATATCATCAACAAAGCATTTTTAGCTTTATTAAATAATTGCAAAGCATCAGCACTGTTATGCAATTAAACATACTAAATGCAATAAAAGTTAATTTCTTGTTTCTCCAAATTCCTATGTAATACAAGTAGTCTGAAATTATATTTTTGTTCAGCTTCAAGCGGTCCATTATAACCACAGAAAGATTCTGAGGAAGCAATATTTTCAAAAAAAAAATCGCCGTCCAATGTAATTAAAGAGATTCCACTCAGTGACAACGCTGTTCAAAGATGAACAGATGAAATGTCTGAGAATATGGAAGACACACTGCGCAACAGAATAGACTCTGCAGTTGGATGAGTCAACTTTGCTGGACAACCAAGCTTTGCTTCTTGGTCATGTTTACTTCATAAAAGATGAAAGCATGGTTCAAGAGTTATTATTTACAAGGGGACTAGAAACAAATATAAAGCGTGAGTCAATACTTTTGGGTTGCTGAGAATTTTTTAATAGAGAAGGACATTCCACTCACCATTTTTCTTGCATGCGAAATAGATGGAGCATCATCTATGACAGGGCACCACTGAGGGGTTTCATGTTCTTGAAAAAAAAAGCGATACCTAACATATTTACCATTCACCATGTAATTCACAGACAATATCTTTTTACAAAAAGAAACAAGTGATTGGTTGCACAAAGTATTAACTACTGTTATCACAGCAGCAAATAAAATCAAGTCCCATGCATTCATTTCGACTATTTCGAGAGCTTTGTATTGAAAATGATGAACAGTTTGAATGCTTGCTGTTGCACACAGAAGTCAGGTAGCTCTCAAAAGGAAACTGCCCGAGATGCTTTTATGCGCATTTTTAAACTGTGATAAAATTCTTTGGTGACTTGAATGCTTCCCTCAGTTATCAACTCCAGAATATTAGGCATGACACTGTTTATTTGTCAGAACTACTCATAACGCTTACTGAAATCAATTTTCAATTGCAAGGAAATAATGTAAATCTTATCAAAGTCCCAACAGTTGTCTCCACATTTCTGTCAAAGTTAACCCTATTTAAGCAACATTGGCCGTCACAATCTTTTCCAGTTTCCAAGCCTCTCTGAGTTGGAAGAGAAAGAAAGAATGCCTTGATGATGATCTTCAAGTATACTGTGCCCCATCTGGGTATGATATGCCAGAAAGATTTCAGAAGTTCGCTTGATTCAAATTTGTGTAATAAATCCATTCCTAAACACTTGTAATGAGGAACTGATGGGAAGAATAGAGGAAGAACTGATCTCACAACAAAATGGACTTTGAGCTGAAGTTGTGGTTCATAAAAATCACATCAAGACTTTTGGTGAAAGAAAGCAATTTCTGATCATTATCCTGCACTGTGGAAAAAGGTCAAGTTGTTTTTTTCTAACATCAGATTTAGTGGAGCATGGTTTCAGTACAGTCACCCAGCTTCTTTCAAAGCAATGAAACAGACATCAATGACTGATCGTGGGGACCTGAGACTCCGAGTGACATTCAGCCTGATGTTGAAAAGCTGATATCACTGCACCAAGCCCATCCATCTCCTTGAAATGTGAAAAATCAATGAAGTAGTGAATAGTTGGGACTACAAATTCTCTAAAATTGTTGGGGGAAAACTTTTTTACTGTATTAAGTAAAGAATCAAAAACCTTTATAGTTTTTATCTCATGGCCAAAAACGGAGAGTGTAGTGCTGGGGATGTGGTCTGGAAGTCAAGGCCCAAAAAAGTTTGAGAACTACTGCTGTAGACTGTGCTGGTTGAATATGTTATAATTTCAAAGCGAAAGAGAATTGAAGATTTTACAGAAATATATGGCTCACATAATGGATAACAGAGTACACATTGTGTTTCCTGCTCTACAAGTAGAGCAGGAAACATTTCAAGTTGTAAGTGAAAAGGATACTGCTGTTACGCAGCTCGTGGAATTTAAATAAGGACTGAGCAACTACAGTGCCCTCTAGAGTATATGTACTTTCTGTAGCCACAGTTGGATCCTTAATTGGAAAAGGAAGTGAAATAATAATTAACATTCTGTTTTCACTGCACAAGATTCTGGGATTATCTTAGACTGTCCAGTCAAAGTGAAAAATTAAGAGTTAAACTGTACAGTACTGGGAAAAACTTTCAAATAAAATTATAGATACTTTCAAATAGGTTACAACATAATCCTTTCACTTCTGCAATCTTAAACTAACTTTGGGACCTGTTTCTCAGTTGTTTGTGCAATTTTGGTTTAGTTTCTGGGAGAGCAAACCCAGATTTAAACAAGAAGGGTCACTGTTATTTTGCTGACACCATTCCCATCCATATTTATTAATCTTCCCAACAGCAATTCATCGTCCCAAGGAAACATATTGGGAGGCTAAGCATTCATCATCATCATGGGCAAGGGGAGAAAAATTCAACACTTCTAGCAAGGTTCCTACAGAATGATCCAAACGACGAATGATGAATATGATTTCTGATTACTTCAGCTTCCCCTTAGAAAAACAGTTCATTAATTCTTATTCAAGTTATATCTTGTCCAGTTGAGACTAAAAAGCACAGCAATCAGAAAGCAAACCCTGACCAGTGAGCAAATGCAGCACTGGAGAAGTTTTATACTTTATCGTTCCTGCTCAAGCTAATTAGCAAGAGCTTCGTTGCTTTCCCTTTTAGTGTTCATACTGCAGTCACAGCAGGGCAATTTTGCCCAAGGCACTATTTTTCTGGAGCTAGAAACAGAAAGGCAAATGCATATCAAAATTCCTTAAATTTTACAAGTTTTGTTTTGGATTATCATATTGATAAAGAGGGAGTAAACCAAATTTTACATTTGAACTGTCCTTTTATACAAGCATGAACACAAGAGATCCTGCAGCTGCTGGAAATCCAGACTAACACACACAAAATGCTGAAGGAACTCAGCAGGTCAGGCAGCACCTATGGAGAGGAATAAACAGTCGACAACTTAGGGGCGAGACACTTCATCTGGACTGCTTTTATATATGCAATTTATTTCAATGACATGCATTCAGTGCTTTTGAAATGTTATCAAGTTTCAGGGACCTGTGTGTGGATACCTCACTCCTACACAATAACCACAGATCTTTTATAACATTTATTATTCACAATTTTAAGGAATAACTGCTGAATGGAAGTTAAGGTAGTAAAATATTAATCATTTCTCAAACTCAAGCTTACTGAAAAGTAACATCGAAACAACATAGTTAACATGCCTAACATAAAGCTCAGTTGAAAGTCCAATTCTAAATTGGCAAAGTTACTTAATAACAATGTTCATTAAGCATCTTGACGTTAATATTTATATACACAAACATGCTTATGATTTTCAACATAAATTTACTTGTATGACGGTTTTTTTTAAAACTTAAGTGGGACCAAAACACTTATTCATGTATAGTAATTCAAGACAATGTCAACTATTTGCTTTTATAAAATAGATAAGAGTAAGACTAATTAAACTTGATAAAAATCTTTAAAAGGATGAACTTTGAAATGACCTATTATACAGAATTATGGCAGATGCAGTAAGCAAGTCAGTGATGCAGTGGTGACTTGCGCAAGGTTAGTGACATTCCGCTTATGAGAAATCTTACTGAAGATTGGTCACACCAGAAATTGCTCACTTCTAAGCTTCTGAAGAGCGAGACAGTTAATGCTAAAAACTATTATACAGCTCCTCCAATCTAAAATAGTTCAGAATCTAATAGTGGTCATCAAAAGCACATAATTAAGAGCAAATAGATTACATGTAATAGTTTAAATGAGTAAAAAAAAAATGATACTGTGATGAATTTTGTAATTGGATAGAATGCAGTAGGGCAATATGGCCCAAAAGATGGCAGAGTGAGCAATCAGCTCTAATTGCTAGAAAAGACAGCACATTTTATGATACAAGTCTGTAGCCATTTTAAAGTTTTTTTGCATAACTTCTTTCACTTCTGAATGTTAGGTGTTGCAGGAAATGCCAGGAATATTCAAAAACTTGTCAGCTTTTACACATGGCAAAGCCAGGGAAGGTGGCTTGTTTTCTTCTAAGGGGAACTAGCAGAGACTTGCCCTGACCCAACAACATAACCAACAATATTGTACAAGGTCCAGGTAATTCCTGGCTTGTTTTAATCAAAAGAAAATCTGCTGTATTGATTTGGATCTGGCAAGTTGGGGATTATGTGGCACACACTTAAGTATTTCTTGAAAAGTAGGCCAAATTAAAAAAAAAGTTATTCCATTACAATTATTTACACATTTTGCCTAATGTGCATGAATCCTGGTTAATTGAGTTTAAAACTTGCATGGAGTACAGAACAATACAGCATGGATACACATCCTTTGGCTCAATGAGTCCCTGCTGATCAGCCCCCACCCTACCAGGACTAATTTTCTGTGTTTTGCCCACTTCTCTTGAAGCCCACCCCTCCATGAACATACCCAAGTGCTTGTTAAATGATCCTACCTCACCACTTTCTCTAGCTGCTCAGTCCATATACTCGCCACCCTCTGCATGAAAAAATGGCCTTTATATATTTTTTCCCTCTCACCTTAAATCTACACCACCTAGTTTTAGTCTTGCTGCCTTTGATAATTTAAAATAATATAAAGTCACTCCTCATTCTCCTATGTTCGAAGGAATGAAGACCCAGCCTGGGCAATCTCTCTCAACTCAGGCTCTCCAGTCCTGGCAATAACCTTGTAAATCTTTTACGTACCTTTTCCAGTTTAACTACACCTTTCCTATAAGTGTGGCCAAAACTGTACAAAGTTCTCCAAGTGCAGCTTCACCAATGACTGACACCACTAAAACATAACGTCCCATTTCCTAAACTCAATGCCCAGAATGATTAAAGCCAGAGTACTTTAGCCCTTTCACCACACTGTGTAGCTGTGATGCCATTTTCAACAAACTGTACACTTGTACTCCCATGTCCCTGTTTCATTGCACTCATTTGTGCCTTACCACTCATAGTACATGTCCTACACTGGTTTGACCTTGCAAAGATCATCACCTTGCACTTATCTGTATTGAAGCCCATTTACCACACTATTTGTCACATGTACAGTGTAAAAATACAGTGAAACGCGTCAAATCAGATCAGCAAGGATTGTACTGGAGGTAGCCTATGCTTCTGGCACCAATATAATATGCCTACCATATAGACTGCAACTAGCAGGGCACTGTCCATGCCACCCTAGTCATCATATGGGAGCCCAAGCATGGGAGGATGAACCCTGGGCACCCTCACAAGACTATGGACAACATGCTCCTAGAAGACAGCGGCGCAGCTAATGTAGATGAACTGAACACACTGATGAGGGAGAGAGAGGAGTGGAGAGTCCGTCATCGTGCCCAACACCGGCCCCCTAGGCCTGAGTCGACGTAGTAGTAGTAATACCGTATAGCTTTGGAATGTGGGATGAAACCCACGCAGTCACAGGGAGGACGTAGGAACTCTTTACAGACAGTGGCGGGAATTGAACCCCGATCAGTGATCACTGGTGGTGCAAAAGCAATTTCACTAACTGCTATGTTACCGTGATCAAGATCCTCCTTTTATATGTGATAACCTTCTTCAAAATCAACAAACTTGATTAGGCTTTGTGTATTTGCATCCAAATCATTTATATAAATAATGAATAAAAATGTCCCAACACAGGTCCCTGTGGCACACCACAAGTTACCAGCCTCTATTATGAGAGGAAAAAAAATCTTCAACCACTTTCTATTTACCTAACCATGAGCCAATTTTGATCCACCTATCTAGTGCTTCCAAGATTTCATCGGGACCTTCCAGACCAACCTACTATGAACATAATTTCTAAAATCCAAACAGACAACATCCACTGCCCTAACCTCATCTACCTTTTTGGATACTTCAAAAAGTTCAAAGGTTTGTCAAGCACAACTTCCCACGCATAAAGCCATGCTGACTCCTCCCATCCAAATGCTGGTAGATCCTACTCTTCAGAATTCTCTCCAACAACTTTCCCATTACTGATGTCAGGCTGACCAACTGTAGTTCCTTTGCTTGTTCTTGCTACCCTTTTTAAACAAGGGAAAATCATTAGTCTTTTGAAACTTCATCAATACCTAATAATGAAGCAAATATCTCCACAAGGGTCTTGGCGATTCCCTCTTTCACCTCCCACGAAGCTCCAGGATGTACTTGGTCAGGTCCCGGGGATTTATCCACCTTCATGCTCTAAGATGCAAACATCTCCTCCCTGGTAACAAGAACACCCTCCCAAACATCTCCACTTGTTTCCCATGTTTTCCACACCATTCCAAATGTTTCCGATTTTATGACAAAATTGGTTTAGTTCCTTTGTTGCAGCTAATATATTTCAATTTGGACCCAGTGTATTTGGATATACTTTCATGAATTTAGTGATAATGCAGATCTTTGCCACTGGATAATAAAACTGTAATGTTGAATGCAATTTTTTTTGCCCCATCATAAAGGAAACAACAAGATTTAAGTCTGGGATAAAAATGGGATGAATTCACATTTCTGCCATGGTACAACCTGTGAAATTTATGAGATGTGCACAAAGGCACAAAAAACATTTGGTTACTGATTCGCAAAAAACACTAGTGAAATAAATTTTCAATACTCACCACCTAAGCTAACATTAACCTTAGCTAAATGCAAAATATTCCAGCACATTTCTACACTGTTGGTTATTTAGTTACTGAATGTCAATAAGGATTGTTTAAAGGAAAAACAACACTTACTTCTCAGCCATAAGCTCCCTGAGGTGTTGAGAGATGGCTTTAGATACAAATAGCATGGTAAGGCACTGCAGAGAACATCAGGCCAAGCTATGTCGGCTTGAGGCCAGGTCAAGTTGGTGGCAAATTTCTGACTTTGATGAGTGTTAATGAATCTACTGAATTTGTACAATACAAGATCACTTCCTGCTCTTAGCCAAAATATCAATTAAATGTAATGTTGCAGCTTGCCACAGTTGGATTATACACATATATGCCACTCCTCTATCATTCACTTAATCAATATACCCATTAAACATTCAGGTGAGAGGTGGGAAAGAAGAAATTGAGAATAAATGAAGCAAAATAATATGAATCTGACTGGATCGTATGCAATATAAAAGCTTTTCACTGTATCTCATACAAGTGAAAATAAACCGATGTCAAGATTCAGCAAACAATGATTGGCCACTACATTAAGTCCTCCCACATTAGTTGTGAAACTCCTGTTTCATTTCCTAAACTTGGTACAAGGCACAGCTCTCATCTTCCCAGTTTTCCCTGGGTGATTGATGGACAACTGATAACGCAGCACACCTACAGCCAATTCACTTGGCAATACACAAAAGACGTCAAAGCTGATAGGTTTGGAAAAAGTACAGGCAATGGGGATTGTAAATGTGAGGCAGACGGTGTAGCGGACAAGATAACAGCGTCCGAACATGAGAAGATAAAACAGAATGTAATCAGGCTAGTGGAGAGAGATTAAAATCCAGTTTGGTGCCGGGAAACTGTCCTCTCCCTCTCAGGATTTGGTTTATTATTACTGACATATTGTGAAAGGTGTTGGATTATATAATAAATATAAAAATAGTGCAGAAAAAAAGGCATTAATGTCATGGGTAGCTCATAGATCTGATGCCAGACTGGAAGATGCTGCTGTCTTCTTTACCACCTCCCCTCCCTCACTGGCCCCTGACTCGCTGCCCTCTCCCCTCCCTCACCGGCCCTGACTCGCTGGCCCCTCTGCCATCCCTCACCGGACCTGACTCGCTGCCCTCTCCCCTCCCTCACCGGCCCTGACTCGCTGGCCCCTCTCATCCCTCACCGGCCCTGACTCGCTGGCCCCTCTCATCCCTCACCGGCCCTGACTCGCTGGCCCCTCTCATCCCTCACCGGCCCTGACTCGCTGGCCCCTCTCATCCCTCACCGGCCCTGACTCGCTGGCCCCTCTCATCCCTCACCGGCCCTGACTCGCTGGCCCCTCTCATCCCTCACCGGCCCTGACTCGCTGCCCTCTCCCCTCCCTCACCAGCCCTGACTCGCTGGCCCCTCTGCCATCCCTCACCAGCCCTGACTCGCCGGCCCTGACTCGATGCCCTCACTGCCGCACACCGGGCCTGGAGCCGGCCAGCTGCCCATTACCTGCGTCTCTCCACCACCGCGCCTTCGTCTCGAGCTCCCGCAGCCGCAGATGGTTGACAGTCAGCTGACCACACGCCGCGCATGCGCACCCTGCCAAACTGTAAGCGGCGGTGCTACAGAAAGCCCTGAATTTCTCACAATTAATTTTTACTTTTTAAAATTCATGATGAAGATTAATATTTGAAGGTGTAAGCAAACGATAATTAATACCTTATTTTCTTAAAAGAAATGATATTTGGGATGCAATAACTTAACGAGCGTATGACGTCACTTAGGTTGCTTCTAACCCGAATTCTGAAAATTATTCATTATAAATACAATTTAATTTAAATATTTGATTATTTGTCGAGGTGAGACGTTTTGATCCGATGATCAGTTTCATTTTCCCGTAAGATAAACTCTTTGGGGGGGGGAAGGAGAGAAAAATCATGGTCACGTGATAATCGTTTCCCAACTCATCCCTTCTCTCTAAAACCGAAAAACATAAACCTAATGATTGTTCAAATACAATTGATGAATCCCCACATATGTGAAACAAAATATAAAGCAGGAGAGTATTAAAAGATACATGGTTTCATTATTTCGCTCTCTTAACTCATTAATGCATTGAAGCCAGTTTAAGGGACATATCAAAGAAATAAACATAAAGGACGATCCAAACGGCAGCGAATCATTATTTCTGCGAGATTTGCTGAGTTCGGCTCGATTCGGGCCGGGTCGCTTGGAGTCGGCGACACGCTTGACTCCGTCCGACTACGCTCGAAGCAGAATCGTTTAGATTTGAACAAATCACTGCAGATCCTGGAAATATGAAATAAAACAGGACACGTTGGAAATATTTAGGAGGTTATGCAGCGCTTGTGGAGACAGAAACGAAGTTAACATTCCAAGTCGTGACTTCCGATAGGGTTTGTTTCGGAAAGACTCGGGTTCCGTTCGGCCAGACTCGGGAAATCTCGGTTATATTCGGATGAACTCGGGATTCGTCCGGCCGGACTCGGGAAGGTTCGTCTCTCATTCGATGAGATGCGAACGGAGTGTTGGCTCGGAGGTGGGGTCAGAGGTCGGAGGTGAGAGTGGGTGGCGCGGAGCGGAGGGAGCGCGGTGAGTGGCATGTGTTAGAGGTTGAGGAGTCGGGCGATTACCTTCATCCCCTACCCCGCTCAGTTAACAGGTGAAGACGGACAAGTGCCCGCGCACCATGAAGGGGTGAGTGAGTGGGCCCATGGGCCCGTCCTGTCGGGCGTTCATTCGTGGCGGGAGTTGCGCGCTGAGTTCATAGTCAAGTTGTTGAAGTGGAGGCCTCGGGCCGCGGCCGCCTCGGACTGTGCAGCTCCCGGCCTTTTCCTACTGTGGCTCGGGCGCTGTCTTCATCAATCCCCGAGCAACAATATTAGCGCCTCGCAAAAATCTTTCTTTACCATAGTTATTTTTAATGGTCCCCGAGGGTCTCCCAAGAATTGGCCAAATTTGCTGAATTTGGGATCTGCGCTTTTCATCTGTTGTTTGTACCTATGCACGTCGACAGGCTTGAAATTTATTGTACTGTTTACTTTTTTTCGCTATTTACGTAACTGAGCGGGACTGTATTTTTAATATCACTTTGTAAATGTTCATTAGTCTGTTGGAGGCTGGTAAGAATGTAGAGCGTATTCATTAGCTTTTGGTTATTTATTACATTTTAGAATGGCTCATGTGAAGCCTCGGTATAATTGTAACATTTCATTGCCCGTAATGACAGCAAACTCGGAAATGTCAATTAGTAGCAAATTAGGAGAGAGAGCTGTTTGCACAGAGGCTTCCAAAAAACTTTTTAAAGTGCATTTGTTGCTGTAAAGAAAGTTGAAAAATGCCCCCAAAAGTACTTGTTTTTTTCTAAAGTAGGAATAGTTTATTTTTTTTTGAGGGAGTAGTTACATCAAAGCAAAGTTTGAGAAACTTAATAGCTTAAACACTTGGAAGTTTGAGGTTATACAACAGGACATAGAATTTTTTTAGCTTGAGGGATGAGTAAAATTCTGAATTGCTAATTTATATTTAAATTTAATATAACATGTACTGTGAATGCATTGACAACATTCTGCCACCTGTAGCTACAACAGTAGGCCCTGTTGTTTCTGAGCCAGAATGTTGGGGGCTCACATGTCACTCCAAAGACGAAGCGCAAAACATCTAGGCCAATTTTCCAGGGCTGTGGGGTGCTCTTCTGAAGGAGGCGCCATCTCTTGGTTGAGTTGTAAAACCAAGGCCCTGCCTATTCATCTTGTTGCTGCTGTGTTTCTATTATAAATGAGTAGTGGACTAGGTGTTGCACAATACTTGTTCCCTGGCCAGCACTGCAAAAAGTTTTCTACTCATCACAATAATGCTGTATGTGAGATCTTCCTGTGCAAAGCAGCAGCTAGTATTTTTTCCTCCAGTAATAATAACTAAAGTGGGAGGGATAACCTGAGATTACAGAAAGTATTTTAATGGAGTCATTAATTTATCCCCTTCTCTGGCAAATGAAGCTGATAACTGTGTCGACAACTTTGTGTTGTGTTGATTCTGATGAGTTTTATGAACTACATATCCATTGCATTAATAAATGTCTAAAATTATCCACCTTTGGCCCTGCTTCAGCTCTGCTGCTGTTGCCCTCTTGCCGTTTAAGCTATTCCGATGCTCCTGTTGGGTAGGGGAGTAC
Organism: Mobula hypostoma; assembly: GCF_963921235.1. Classification (NCBI taxonomy): domain Eukaryota; kingdom Metazoa; phylum Chordata; class Chondrichthyes; order Myliobatiformes; family Myliobatidae; genus Mobula; species Mobula hypostoma. The sequence goes on from NC_086101.1 coordinate 34,709,474, forward strand.
TTTCCTAGTAATACAATTCAGCTGCTCATACCTTGACTTCTAATATTCTGTTGCTGACCTACACAGCCTCTTGTTTAAGCAATCCGTTTCAAAATTTTCACTTTTGTTCTCTGCCTTCTCCCCACTATTTATGATCTTTTGGGACTGTACTTTATCTAAACTCAAAATACTGAGTTTTTGTGTTACTGCTGTATCATTGTGATTTGTCTTCTGCTACTATTGTCCAAAGTTCTGGAATTTCTTTCTGTTCTATTAATAAACATTAATAAACTCATTCACTAATCTATCTTTGTGTAACTGGCCCATTTGGATTCCCAGCTTGTACGCAATTTAAGTCTTTAACTGGGTCATTAGTAAGAAGGCTGCAGTTGGTAGTGAACCCTGTACCAGACAGGGGAAGATCAACTGCAGTTCCTCTTCCTCGTCATCCCTGGGTAACAAACCAGTTCCATTTTTACAGACATCCCTGAGTCAATTTTGTCCATAGGTCAGAAATTGCACAACAATCACTTCACAATACCTCTACAGAATTGTTGTGGTATCAAAAGCGTATAAAACTGATCAATTTCTAAAAGTGCAGAGAGAGGAAAATAGCTCTGATTTTGATAGGAAGGAATTTATGTATACACGTTACACGACTGAATTTAATATGGAGCTTGTTCCTATAGGGGTATTATAAGTCAGGTGTTACATAGAAACATAGAAACATAGAAAATAGGTGCAGGAGTAGGCCATTCGGCCCTTCGAGCCTGCACCGCCATTTATTATGATCATGGCTGATCATCCAACTCAGAACCCAGCCTTCCCTCCATACCCCCTGACCCCTGTAGCCACAAGGGCCATATCTAACTTCCTTTTAAACATAGCTAATGAACTGGCCTCAACAGTTTGCTGTGGCAGAGAATTCCACAGATTCACCACTCTCTGTGTGAAGAAGTTTTTCCTAACCTCGGTCCTAAAAGGCTTCCCCTCTATCCTCAAACTGTGACCCCTCGTTCTAGACCTCCCCAACATCGGGAACAATCTTCCTGCATCTAGCCTGTCCAATCCCTTTAGGATCTTATACGTTTCAATCAGATCCCCCCTCAATCTTCTAAATTCCAACGAGTACAAGCCCAGTTCATCCAGTCTTTCTTCATATGAAAGACCTGCCATCCCAGGAATCAATCTGGTGAACCTTCTTTGTACTCCCTCTATGGCAAAGATGTCTTTCCTCAGATTAGGGGACCAAAACTGCACACAATACTCCAGGTGTGGTCTCACCAAGGCCTTGTACAACTGCAGTAGTACCTCCCTGCTCCTGTACTCGAATCCTCTCGCTATAAATGCCAGCATACCGTTCGCCTTTTTCACCGCCTGCTGTACCTGCATGCCCACTTTCAATGACTGGTGTATAATGACACCCAGGTCTCGTTGCACCTCCCCTTTTCCTAATCGGCCACCATTCAGATAATAATCTGTTTTCCTATTTTTGCCACCAAAGTGGATAACTTCACATTTATCCACATTAAATTGCATCTGCCATGAGTTTGCCCACTCACCCAACCTATCCAAGTCACCCTGCATCCTCTTAGCATCCTCCTCACTGCTAACACTGCCACCCAGCTTCGTGTCATCCGCAAACTTGGAGATGCTGCATTTAATTCCCTCATCCAAGTCATTAATATATATTGTAAACAACTGGGGTCCCAGCACTGAGCCTTGCGGTACCCCACTAGTCACCGCCTGCCATTCTGAAAAGGTCCCGTTTATTCCCACTCTTTGCTTCCTGTCTGCTAACCAATTCTCCACCCACACCAATACCTTACCCCCAATACCGTGTGCTTTAAGTTTGCACACTAATCTCCTATGTGGGACCTTGTCAAAAGCCTTTTGAAAATCCAAATATACCACATCCACTGGTTCTCCCCTATCCACTCTACTAGTTACATCCTCAAAAAATTCTATGAGATTCGTCAGACATGATTTTCCTTTCACAAATCCATGCTGACTTTGTCCGATCATTTCACCGCTTTCCAAATGTGCTGTTATCACATCCTTGATAACTGACTCCAGCAGTTTCCCCACCACCGACGTTAGGCTAACCGGCCTATAATTCCCCGGTTTCTCTCTCCCTCCTTTTTTAAAAAGTGGGGTTACATTAGCCACCCTCCAATCCTCAGGAACTAGTCCAGAATCTAACGAGTTTTGAAAAATTATCACTAATGCATCCACTATTTCTTGGGCCACTTCCTTAAGCACTCTGGGATGCAGACCATCTGGCCCTGGGGATTTATCTGCCTTCAATCCCTTCAATTTACCTAACACCACTTCCCTACTAACATGTATTTCGCTCAGTTCCTCCATCTCACTGGACCCTCTGTCCCTTACTATTTCTGGAAGATTATTTATGTCCTCCTTAGTGAAGACAGAACCAAAGTAATTATTCAATTGGTCTGCCATGTCCTTGCTCCCCATAATCAATTCACCTGTTTCTGTTTGCAGGGGACCTACATTTGTCTTTATCAGTCTTTTCCTTTTTACATATCTATAAAAGCTTTTACAGTCCGTTTTTATGTTCTCTGCCAGTTTTCTCTCATAATCTTTTTTCCCCTTCCTAATTAAGCCCTTTGTCCTCCTCTGCTGAACTCTGAATTTCTCCCAGTCCTCAGGTGAGCCACTTTCTCTGGCTAATTTGTATGCTACTTCTTTGGAATTGATACTATCCCTAATTTCTCTTGTCAGCCACGGGTGCACTACCTTCCTTGATTTATTCTTTTGCCAAACTGGGATGAACAATTGTTGTAGTTCATCCATGCAACCTTTAAATGCCTGCCATTGCATATCCACCGTCAATCCTTGAAGTGTCATTTGCCAGTCTATCTTAGCTAATTCATGTCTCATACCTTCAAAGTTACCCCTCTTTAAGTTCAGAACCTTTGTTTCTGAATTAACTACGTCACTCTCCATGTTAATGAAGAATTCCACCATATTATGGTCACTCTTACCCAAGGGGCCTCTCACGACAAGATCGCTAATTAACCCTTCCTCATTGCTCAAAACCCAGTCCAGAATAGCCTGCTCTCTAGTCGGTTCCTCGACATGTTGGTTCAAAAAACCATCCCGCATACATTCCAAGAAATCCTCTTCCTCAGCACCTTTACCAATTTGGTTCACCCAGTCTACATGTAGATTGAAGTCACCCATTATAACTGCTGTTCCTTTATTGCACACATTTCTAATTTCCTGTTTAATACCATCTCCGACCTCACTACTACTGTTAGGTGGCCTGTACACAACTCCCACCAGCGTCTTCTGCCCCTTAGTGTTACGCAGCTCTACCCATATCGATTCCACATCTTCCCGGCTTATGTCCTTCCTTTCTATTGCGTTAATCTCTTTTTTAACCAGCAACGCCACCCCACCTCCCCTTCCTTCGTGTCTATCCCTCCTGAATATTGAATATCCCTGAACGTTGAGCTCCCATCCCTGGTCACCCTGGAGCCATGTCTCTGTGATCCCAACTATATCATAATCATTAATAACAATCTGCACTTTCAATTCATCCACCTTATTACGAATGCTCCTTGCATTGACACATAAAGCCTTCAGGCACTCTTTTACAACTCTCTTAGCCCTTTTTAATGCTTGCCCTGGATTTGTCGGCCTGCCACTTTTACTTTTCCCCTTTGTACTTTTTGCTTCTACGCTCACTTTACACCCCTCTGTCTCTCTGCACTGGTTCCCATCCCTCTGTTGTGAACTAACCTCCTCACACCTAGCCGCTTTAATTTGATTCCCACCCCCCAACCATTCTAGTTTAAAGTCACCTCAGTAGCCCCCGCTAATCTCCCTGCCAGGATATTGGTCCCCCGAGGATTTAAGTGTAACCCGTCCTTTTTGTACAGGTCACACCTGCGCCAAAAGAGGTCCCAATGATCCAAAAACTTGAATCCCTGCCCCCTGCTCCAATCCCTCAGCCACGCATTTATCCTCCACCTCATCGCATTCCTACTCTCACTGTCGCGTGGCACAGGCAGTAATCCCGAGATTACTACCTTTGCGGTCCTTTTTCTCAACTCCCTTCCTAGCTCCCTATATTCTTCTTTCAGGACCTCATCCCTTTTCCTACCTATGTCATTGGTACCTATATGTACCAGGACCTCTGGCTCTTCACCCTCCCACTTCAGGATATCTTGGACACGATCAGAAATATCCCGGACCCTGGCACCAGGGAGGCAAACTACCATCCGAGTCTCTGGACTGCGTCCACAGAATCGCCTATCTGACCCCCTTACTATCGAGTCCCCTATCACAACTGCCCTCCTCTTCCTTGCCCTACCCTTCTGAGCTACAGGGCCAGACTCTGTGCCGGAGGCAGGGCCACTGTCGCTTCCCCCGGGTAAGCTGTCCCCCCCAACAGTACTCAAACAGGAGTACCTGTTGTTAAGGGGCACAGCCGCCGGGGTACTCCCCATCACCTTCCTGTTGATAACCCATGGCCTGTACTGCATATCTACTGGAATGTAAATGTTGTACTTTTGAACAACTTGTGAGCTTGAATAGAAATTATTTCCATGGTAGCTATTTGGATGATAGAAACCTGACTGCTTCTATCATCCATGAAACTGTTCAGTAACAAATGGTGTTTATGGGAGAAGTGATGGCAGAGGGAAAAGCTTTGCAGAGTAAATCTACAAAAAAAAATTAATCCATACTCATTTTGGATAAATCGTAATCAGTGATCAACACTGGAATTTTATTTTTGAACAAATTAAAGCTAAGTAAATTCAGAGTGCATTTGTTTTTAAGAAAGTCCCACCTTGGCATTGGCTTTTCCAATCTCTATTACCCAAAATCTGCACTATTCCAGTTCTAGCATGCATAATTTCCTTTGCCCTAACCCCCCTATATTTCAATTACTAAGACCCTAACCTCTGGAATTCCCACTTGAGTCTCTACTTTACATTTTGAAACTCCTTGCAATCTGCATGTTGATTCAAACTGATTCTCGTTCGTCATAATGTTTTCTCTGACCTTGCATCAGTTTCTATTTGACTTTGTTTATGTGAAGTGTGTGTCATCTTGTGTTTAGATAAATTGGATGCTGTCATCCTGAGACGGTGGTTAATTACTTCAGAGGACATATGAAACACATAGGAATGAAGCTCAGACCACTGTTTGTTTAAAATGAAAGAGCACAAAAACTTGATATTGAGGCGAGTTAATGAAAGTGTCGAAGAGAATGGTGTTACATAAGGCATCGTGTTACCTGGAATGGATATCAATAAAAAGTACTTAAATAAGGGAGGGTATGGCATATGGTGATTGCATTTAATACAGCTCCCAGTGTAATTGATCAAGGTGTAATTCTGTACAAAAAGATAATTTAAGAACCATTCCATTCACCACTTCTTGATTTCATTAATAGGGTAAACAAGAATCAGATGATAGGAATGACATGGGTAGCCCAAAATGGATATGGTCTATTATCAAAGGTGTGAAAGCAAGTTCACTGTATAAGAAATGGGCCACCTTGACCAGTTTATTCATTTGACAGGACCTAGAAATAGAACTGTGGTAATAGCATATCGATATGGGAAATTGCAGAATGTAATCAGACCTCTCGCTGTGAAAGGCTTCAGATGCAAGAAATGTGAGCTATTTGAGGATTAGTCTACTTGAGGCAGCTGTAAACACATTTCAGATCATTTACCCAAGAGTAGCCATATAGGAAACACTAATGAATGGTAGTGACCTAGGGAGTATTATGGAACAGAGGGACACAAGTATGTAAACGTAAGGATGTTGGACAACTTGGAGTACTGGAAATAGTATTGGTGCATTTAAGGGAAAGCTGAGTAAATACAAGTTGATGATAGGGTATGTTGATGGTTTAAGCCGTGGCGGGGAACAGAAATGTTGGCAGGTTTGGTTGAAATGCCTGTTCATAAGCTGTAAATGTACTAGATATTTAGAAGGTGAGCATCATTTCTATGGAATGATTGGTGGGTGACTTGTGTAAAAGGCAAGCAAATAATCCGGGGAGGAATTCCAGACACTCTTATTGAATGATAAAACAAATATAGGATGAGACACCAAAACACCATGGCTGCCACTTGACTGTCTTCCTGGGATATTTCTTAGTTTCTCTTCATGTATTTGCCAAGTATTTGTAAACATTTCTTTCTGCTTGCAAAGTTAAATGTGAGTGCAAATTAAACAAAATTGCTTAAACATGTGGAAGAGAAAGTGATCATGAGGTGAACAGCAAGAATAGGCCATTTATCTTTTCAAGGCAATTCTCTCACACTGTAAGAACATGACTTTATTTCATGGACTACCTTTGCATTGAATGATGACAGCGTAGTTTTTTTTTCACTGGGAGTCCCTGGCCAGTCACCTTTTATTGCCCATTTCTACCTCCCAATTAAGCTGGTGGTGGGCCTCTGCAGTCCATGTGCTGAAGATGCTCACTCGTGCAGCTGAGCAGTGTTTTAACACAACAGTACAAAGCAGTAGCAATGCATTTTCAAGTTGGGATGACGTGTAACTGGAATGGATGGAATTTCCTTGCCCTTCTACCTGATGAAAGTGAATTTGAGAGGTGTTGCTAAAGAGGTCCCAGCATGTTGCAGGTGAACATTTCACATGGTGCAAATTCAATCTTGTAGATGATTGAGGTTTATCGATCTTGTGTGCTTTCATCCATCACCAGGCTTGAGAGGGTCAGTAACTTTAAATTCCTGGGTGCCACTATCTTGGAGGACCTGTCCTGAACCCATCATATAAACGTAATTGCAAAGAAAGCACGACAGCACCTCTACTTCCTTAGGAGTCTGCGGAGATTTGGCATGTCATCAAAAATTTGGGCAAACTCCTATAAATGTAGTGGAAAGGGTACTGACTGGCTGCATTATGGCCTGGTATGGGAACACCAATGCCTTTGAGTGGAAAATCCTACAAAACATAGTGGATGTAGCCCAGTGCATCACGTCTAAAGCCCTCCCAACCATTGAGCATATCTACAGGAAATACTGTCATAGGAAAGCAGCATCCATCATCAAAGATCCTCACCACCTAGGCCATGCTCTTTTCACACTGCTGCCATCAGGTAGGAGGTACAGATACTTCAGGACTCGCACGACTGGTTCAAGAACAGTTACTACCCTCAACCATTAGGCTCTTGAACAAAAGAGGATAACTACGCTCATCTATTGAAATGTTCCCACAGCCAATGATCTCACTTTAAGGACAAACAACAGGAATTCTGCAGATGCTGGAAATTCAAGCAACATACATCAAAGTTGCTGGTGAACGCAGCAGGCCAAGCAGCAAGTCTCGGCCTGAAACGTCGACTGCACCTCTTCTTACAGATGCTGCTTGGCCTGCTGCGTTCACCAGCAACTTTGATGTATGTCACTTTAAGGACTCTGTTTTGTTATTTCATGTTCTTGTTATTTATTGGTATTTATTTATATTTCTTTCATTGATCCTGTTTTACAGCTACTGTTCTATAGATTTGCTGAGTATGCCCACAGGAAAATGAATCTCAGGTTGTATGTGGTGACATGTATGTACTCTAATAAATTTTACTTTGAACTTTGTGGAAAACTAGCTTTTGCAAGAAGCAAACATGAGAAAATCTGCAGATGCTGGAATTTCAAGCAACACACACAAAAATTGCTGGTAAACGTAGCAGGCCAGGCAGCATCTCTAGGAAGAGGTACAGTTGACGTTTCAGGCTGAGACCCTTCGTCAGGACTAACTGAAAGAAGAGATAGGTTGAGATTTGAAAGTTGGGGAGGGGAGGGGGAAGCATTGCAAAAAGCGTTCCCTTACTACATTTCAAAATGTCATGATTTCTAAAAAAAACTCGATGTTGAGTCTGCAACTTCCCTGCATGTGTGTTCCTCTGCTCCATCTTAAATATTAACTATTTAACTGTTTTAAATTCCAGTACCTACCACGCTGATTTTGCAGTGGTCAGTATCAGCTCCTTAGGGCCATCATGTTCACACTAACTTCCATCCTTTCTTACATAAGGGGCAGAAAACTGCTCATTGGTCATCCTCTGACCAATGCCTTATGAAGCATCAGTGTTACACCCTTGCTTTTATAATTCCAGTCCTTTCAGAATGAATGCTTACATTGCATTGCATTCCTTGCCTCTGACTCAACCTGCAAGTTAACCTTTCGGGAATCCTGCATGAGGACTCCCAAATACCTTTGCACCTCTGATTTCTGAATTTTCTCTCCATTTAAAAAATGGCCTATGCCTTATTCCTTCTGCCAAAGTACATGACTATATACTTCGCTATTACAGATTTCATCTGCCACTTTTTTTTAACCCATTCTGCTAAACTGTCTTAAGTCCTTCTGCAGATTCCCTGCTTCCTCAAAACTACCTGCTTCTCCAGCTATCTTTGTACCGTCTGCAAACCTGCCCACAAAACCATTAATTCTGTCACCAAAATCATCGATACATAACGTGAAACGAACCAGTCCCAAAACTGACTCCTGTGGAACATCGCTAGTCACTGGAAACCAACCAGAAAAGGTCCTCTTTATTCCCACTGTGTACCTCCTGCCACTTAGCCAACCTGTTCATGTTAGTATCACTCCTGTAATACCATTGTCTGTATCTTGTTTAGCAGCCTCGTGTGGCACCTTGTCAAAGGCCTCCTGAAAATCAAGGTCAACACTATCCACTGACTGCTGTTATTTTTTCCCCCTTAAGGAAAGCATGCTGACTTTGGCCAATCTTATTACGTGTACTCAAGCATCCTAAAACCTCATCCTTAATAATGGACTCCAATCACTGGTCAGGCTAACCGGTGGGTTGCTAGGCAGTGCGGCTCAGTGGGTCAGGAGGACCTGATCCACAGTGTAACTCTAAATGCATGAAAAATGAACAATTTCCTGCCTTTTACTTCCATCTCTTCTTAGAGTATACTTTATTACTTTATTGTCGCCAAACAATTGGTACTAGAACGTACAATCATCACAGCGGTATTTGATTCTGCGCTTCATACTCCCTGGATATATGAGTAGAGTAACATTTGCAATTTTTCGGACTTCCAGAATGATTCCAGAATCTAGTGATTCTTGAAAGATCACTACTAATGTCTCCACAATTTCTTCAGCTACCTCTTTCAGAACCCTAGGGATGTAGTCCATCTGATCCAGGTGGCATCTACCTGCAGACTTTTCAGCTTTCCAAGCACCTTCTCCTTAGTAATAGCAACTACACTCACTTCTGGCCCCTGACACACTCACATTTCTGCGTATACTGCTGGTGTCTATCATAGTGAAGACTGACTTAAAGTACTTGCTGAGTTTGCCCACTTTTATTTTGTTCTCTATTACTCCCTCTCCAGCGGTTGATAACCACTCTTGCCTCTTTTACCCTTTATATATCTAAAAAAAAACCTCTTGTGTCCTTTTGTATTATTTTATCCTTTGATGCTATTCTTTTATATTTTCTGTTCCCTGGCTAATGAAGGCAAATACTCTGTTACTTTCTTTACCACTTTACCTCCCTGTACTGTCACCTTTAGGAATCCTAAAGTTTATATAGTTGTGTCCCTCTGTTCCATAATACTCTCCAGGTCACTACCATTCATTAGTGTTTCCTATCCTTATTAATCATCCCAGGAATAAATTCAAGCTCGCATTGTTTTGCCCCTCCTACCAACAGGGCAATACCATCCTATAGCCAATGACTATCATCCGTATCAACAACATTACTTATTTTTGTGTCATCTGGAATCTAATTATACCATCTATATGCACGTTCAATTTGTTAATGCATGAAACAAACAGTAAGGATCCCAGCACTGATCCTTGTGATACACTACTAGCCATAGGCTTGCGATCACTAAAATAAATTTCCACCATTACCCTTTGCTTAGCCAAGTCAATTTTGGATCCAGCTTGTCATCTTGTCCTGCCTACTATCAGCTCTAAACCTTTAGGACCGGTCTTCCATTCAGGATCTTGTCAAAGATCTTACTGAAGCCCATGTAAACATCAATACATTTTGTTACCTTTGGAAACAGTTATTCATATTGGTAGTATAGATTAAACAACCCTCCATGCCAATGGCCTACTCGGGCTTGTAATTGCCTAACTTATACAGCTGTTTTCCTTGAGTAAGGGTACAACATATATTGTTATCACTTCATATGCTACCTCAGCTGTGGCCAGCAAAGTTTTAAACATCTCTGTTGGGACCCCAGCAAATTCATGCTTTATCTCCCATCTTTTCCGTTAATGTATTGTTTGGAGACCTGGCAATATTTTTGATAAGTCCGCTGCATTCCTCTGAAGAATGGAATATTCTCCCTAATGTATAGTCAGAATTACCACTAATTTTCTGTGTGTACCTTTTGGAGAGCTGTGATCCTTCTGTATTTTGTCCACCCGATGTAAAAGTCATTATTTCCATTTGCATTCCTTTCTGCACCTACCCATGATTTTTTTTTAAAAGATCTATAGAAGTGGAGTAATTTCTCAGGCATATCACTGCTACTATTTGTGCTACTAAAGTGCTCATTTCTCACCACTTCGGGTTCAGATAATTTTATCTTTGCCTACTTGAAAATCAGTCGATAATCAGGAGTTCAACTTTTCAATACATTATATTTGTAGATTAATAATTCTGTCTACACCCTGACACGTTGTGTGATTGGAAGGCTGGGCATTTGGCTTTCTGTCCAACCATCTAAATTGTAACAAATAGTTTGAATACTTGAGTTATTGGCACCCGTTAGGTCACATCTTGACAATTTGAACACCTGTCCATTATCTCTTACACTCTGCTGCTGGTTGCTCATTGGCTACTAGTAATCTGCCTTCAGTAATAATGAACCTCATCCTGAGCTGTTAGGAGAAAATGTATTGAATATCTCTGCTAGCCCATACAATTCAATGCACATTTCTCCTGTCCACTATTTAAGTCAGCACTTAAATATTTTTTTCTTAGCATGAGCTAACCATTATGGATCAAAATAGCATGGATTATAGGAGTAACAGTGATTGTATCTACTGCTGACCCACATTTCTTCATGATTAAATTGGAAGTGTTAGAGCAGAAGATACAGTGCCAACTGATTCTAAGTTTAAACATTCAGCCTTGTGGCACCTTGGTTCACTTAAACTCATGATCTAGTTTTATGGTAAGGGTTGTAATGAGCTTTATTGCAATGTTGATTCTTTGCACTTTTAATGTGGAATTTTGTGTACAGTGATGTAAACATTACTGTTCAGAAGTTAAAGTCTGTCCCAAGCCTTATAGGCTCAATAGGCCAGTGCTTATGCCAGTTTCCGTGGCATGAAGTGACTGAGAGTACGAGACTCTTTCCCCCCCCCCCCCCCAAGATAGGATGCCAGTCTATTGCGAGGTTAACCCCCAGCATTTTGGCGGTACCCATTTTCAGCTGGGTGGACTGGAGCACTGTGTGGTTAAGTGCATTGCTCAAGGACACAACACGCTGCCTCGGCTGGGGCTCGAACTCACGACCTTCAGATGGCTAATCCAACACCTTAACCAGTTGGCCACATGCCACACTAAACATTACTGTAAGTTACAGTAAAAAAATACAAAAGTGACAGTGTTCATGGACCGTTCGGAAATCTGATGGCGGGGTGCAAGAAGCTGTTCCTAAAACATCCGGTGTGGGGCTTCAGGTTCTTGTACCTTCTCCCTGATTGTAGTAATGAGAAGATGGTATGTCCAGGTGGTGAGGGTCCTTAATGACGGATGCTGCTTTCTTGAGGCACCGCCTTTTGAAGATGTCCTCAATGGTGGGGACAATTGTGTCCATGATGGAACAGGCTGAGTTTACAGTTCTCTGCAGCCTCTTTCAATTGTGTGCATTGGAGCCTTCATACCAGATGGTGATGCAGCCAGTCAGAATGCTCTCCACGGTACATCTGTAGAAATTTGCTGGAGTCTTTGGTGACATAGCAAATCTTCTCAAACTCCTAATGAAGTACAGCTGCTGGTATACTTTCTTCATGATTGCATCAATATGTAGGGCCCAGGATAGATCCTCTGAGATGTTGACACCAAGGAATTGAAGCTGCTCATCCTTTCCACTGCTGACCCCTCAGTGAGGACTAGCGTGTGTTCTCCTGACTTCCCTTTCCTGAAGTCCACAATCAGTTCCTTGACGTTGAGTGCGAAGTTGTTGCGACACTATTCACCAGACAATCTGTCTTCCTCCTGTAAGCCACGTGATTGCCAGCTGAGATTCTGCCAGCAACAGTGGTGTCATTGGCAAATTTATAAATGGCATTTGAGCTGTGCCTGGCCACACAATCATGGGTGTAGAGAGATCAGAGCAGTGGGCTAAACACATTTTTTGAGGTGCCTATGTTGATTGTCAGCAAGGAGGAGAATCTAGTTACAGAGGGAGGTACGGAGACCCATATTTCAGTTATGTATTTAGTATTACAACTCAGAGTAGGTCCTTCTGGCCTTTCAAGCCATGTTGGCTGGGCAACCCTGATTAACCTTGACCTAATCACGGGACAACCTGTAAAGACATGCATTTCATGGGGAGGATGTACAGAGACCCCTTGATGAACGGCACTGGAATTGAACTCTGTACTCCGAAATGAAGCAGGTGGGAAAATCCGGACTGCAGCTGTGAGACATTGAAGATGTCTTCGAACACTCCACCCAGATGGTCAGTGCAGGTTTCCGTGCCCTGCCAAGTACACTGTTGGGGGCTGTCACCTTGCAAGCGTTCACCCTCTTGAAGGTATTCTGATATTGACCTCCTGAGACAGAGATCACAGTTATCAAATGAAGACTGAATGGCCTTGTTTATTACAGTGTCCCTACTCATTCTATGACTATGATGTTTTATAGGGAATTTCTAGAAGCAGCATTGTTTTTTAAATGAGCAGTATTTAATTGAGAGGGCAAATCAATTATAGCCGTATGTAAAAACATTAATGAACATTATTAAATTTTCAGCCATACGTTATGTACGTGGATTCTATTCAATGTAGTCTTTGATTGTATAGTATAATTGCTGTTATGCATATAAAAGTGCTTGGTGGACTTCAGAAATCTGAAGGAGGACTTGACTTGGCATGCTTTAAGGATCGTAAGGATGGCAATTTAAAGGAACTTGCATTGTACACCACGTCACGTGTGGTCTGCTGTAGCCCATCCACTTCAAGGTTCGATGTGTTGTGCTCTTTGGCACACCACTGTTTAATGTGTGGTTATTTGAGTTACTGTCTCCTTCCCATTAGCTTGAACCAGTCTGGCCATTATCTGTGACCTCTCTTATTAACAAGATGTTTTTGCCCACAGAGTTGCTCACTTGATGTTTTTGTTTTTCACACCATTCTCTAGAGACTCTTGTGTGTGAAAATCTTAGATCAGCAGTTTCAGTGATACCACCCCACCTGGCACCAACAATCATTGCACAAAGTCACTTAGATCACATTTCTTCCCCATTCTGAATCTTGGTCTGAACAACAACTGAACCTCTTGACCATATCTGTTTCTATACATTGAGTTGCTGTCTCATGATTAGCTGATTAGATATTTGCATTAATGAGCAGGTGTACCTAGTAAAGTGTCCACTGAATATCATTTTTTGTAACTGAAATTAAACATTATATGTAGAAGATCCTCCATTGAGCTTTCTTTTTTTCACATCACCTTTCTACAAATTGTATTCTTTGGTATGTTCATTTAACTTCCCCTTGAGTCCATCAGTTTTCTGTTCTAGTCACTACCTCTGGTAGAAAGTTCCATATTCTCACCTTGAATAGAGGTTTTGTGAGATTTATTTGTGATTCTCTTGTATGTACTTTTGTCTTTCTTTTTTGCCCCCCCCCCATGAAAATTATATCCTTTGAAACTTACTTACATATGTCATCTTTTTGGCTTGTCTGAGCCTGTTCAGTCTTCTCTGACAAGTACAACTCTTTTGTCTGGTGTTGTTTAAGGTTGCATGTGTTAACTCTATGTATTCCTGTACTACGTTCATCTTTTGCTCAAAGTTTAAGTTTGTACAGTGCACAGAACAGCAGATTAAGAATTATTCATGTGACATGTATACCTTTACACTAGATCTTGTATTGACACTGCTCAGTTATCCTTGTCCCATTGGGGTTCAGTGGATAGTGCTTTCATTTTTAACTTGAAACATTATGATTTCAAGTCCTTCTCAGTCTGCTCGTTCCACAAGAACTCCTAGAGGGGGCAGGGATGAAGCTAAGAGCTGGAAAGTTGATTGGCAAATGGGATATGAGAGGATCATGGCCTGATGGTATGAACATTGACTTCTCTAACTTCCATTAATGCTGCACCTTCCCTTCGTACCCCATCCGTTATTTATTTATTTATTATTAATTATTATTTTTCCCTCTCCTTTTTCTCCCTTTGTCCCTCTCACTATACTCACCCATCCTCTGGACTTCCCCCCTCCCCCTTTTTTTTCTCCCTAGGCCTCCCGTCTGTCCCATGATCCTCTCATTTTCCTTTTGCCAATCAACTTTCCCGCTCTTAGCTCCATCCCTCCCCTTCCTGTCTTCTATCATTTCAGATCTCTCCTCCCCCTCTCACTTTCAAATCTCTTACTAGCTGTTCCTTCATTTAGTCCTGACAAAGGGTCTCGGCCCGAAACATCGACTGTACAGGTGACCCCGCTTTTCGAACGTTCGCTTTACGAAATCTCACTGTTACGAAAGATTTACATTAGTTACCTGTTTTCGCTAACAGAAGGTGTTTTCACTGTTACCAAAAAAGCAGTGTGCGAAAAAAAGGCAGCTGCTCCTCCCCCGGATTCGGAACGGCATTCTCGCCGGCATTGCTTTAACACATGCCCGTGAGCAGCCGTTTGCAAGATGAGTTCTAAGGTATTGGGAAAAGCCTGAAAGAGCTCGTAAGGGTGTCACACTTAGCATAAAACTAGACATAATTAAGCATTTCGATAATGGTGAACGAAACAAGGACAAAGTGAGCTTGGTTTGTGGAAGTTGACGAATATGATGTTGAAGAGGTTTTGGCATCCCATGACCAAGAACTGATAGATGAAGAGCTGATGCAATTGGAAGAGGAAAGGATAACAATCGAAACCTAATGCAGTAGCGAACGGACGGAAAATGAAGTCATCCAGGAACTAAACATGAAGCAACTGCATGAGATTTTCGCTGCAATGATAAAGTACGACTTTAATTTTGAAAGGGTATGTCGGTTTAGGGGATATTTGCAGGAGGGTTTGAGTGCTTACAAAGAACTGTATGATCTAAAAATGTGCAAGGCTAAGCAGTCAAGCAAGCCTTCCACATCAGCCACAGCAGATGACGAACCTCGACCTTTGACATCAAGGCAGGCAGTCATAGAAGAAGATGACCTGCCTGCCCTGATGGAAACAGAGGATGAGATGACTCCCCAGTATCCCACCACCCCAACCCCCGGGCCACGGACAGATATCGATCCGCAAAGAATGCAGCGGTGGCCGGAATGTAAATGTTGGCCCAGATCAGAGGCGACGCAATTGACAATCGCCTCTGATTTGGGCCAACATTTACATACTGAGCAGCACCTAATTAATTAGCTCGTTTATTTCGGCTTTTTTCTTAAAGATGTGCTGGGTGCGTCCCGGCTGCTGCTGTACCCCTGCATGCTTCGCAGATCGGTATTGGTCGGCGGCCTGGAGGGTGGGGGCCACTGCACTGCCCCAACCTCCGAATCAGCCTAACACACCATCATCAGTGTGCTCGGCGCTGACTTCCCGATTCCGGTAAATGATACTACACTGTACATACATTATTTCTACTTTATATTGGCTGTGTATTTTTACGTGTTATTTGGTATGATTTGGCAGCTTCATAGCTTAAAGGTTACTGGAGAGCGCTTGCGCCGTGTTTTTGCCAACAGCGCTTGTGCTGTGTTTCTGCCGAGAGCACTTGCGTGAGATTTTTGCTATGGAGAACTGTGTGGCAATGATTGTGGAGAAGTATTTCTACTTTATATAGACTGTGTATTCACCATATCATTCCTGCTTTTACTAAATGTTACTGTTATTTTAGGTTTTATGTGTTATTAGGCATGATTTAGTAGGTTATTTTTGGGTCTGCGAACGCTCGCAAAATTTTCCCATATAAATTGATGGTAATTGCTTCTTTGCTTTACGACATTCCCGCTTGCTAACCGTTTTATAGGAACGCTCTACCTTCGGATGGCAGGGGAAACCTGTACCTCTTCCTATAGATACTGCCTGGCCTGCTGTGTTCACCAGCAATTTTTATGTGTGTTCCTGAATTGCTGAGTTTGTGGCTTCAGGCTTTTGTATCTCCTATCTGATAGTAACAGTGAGAAAAGGGCATACCCTGGGTGCTGGAGGTCTTTAATAATGGATGCTGCCTTTCTGCAACACTGCTCCCTAAAGGTGTCCTGGGTACTTTGTAGGCTAGTACCCAAGGTGGAGTTGACTAGGTTTACATCCTTCTGCAGCTTCTTTTGGTCCTGTGCAGTAGCCCCTCTGTACCAGTGATGCAGCCTGTCAGAATGCTCTCCATGGTACAACTGTAGAAGTTTTAGAGTGTTATTTGTTGACATGCCAAATTGCTTCAAACTCCTAATGAAGTATAGCTGCTGTCTTGCCTTCTTTATGACTACATCAATATGTTGGGACCAGGTTAGATCCTCAGAGATCTTGACACCCAGGAACTTGAAGCTGCTCGTTCTCTCCACTTCTGATCCCTCTATGAGGATTGGTATGTGTTACTTCGTTTTACCCTTCCTGAAGTCCACAATCAGCTCTTTCGTCTTACTGACATTGAGTGCCAGGTTGTTGCTGTGGCACCATTCCACTAGTTGGCATATCTCTCTCCTGTATGCCTTCTCATCACCACCTGAAATTCTACCAACAATGGCTGTATTGTCAGCAAATTTGTAGATGGTATTTGAGCTATGCCAAGCCACATGGTCATGTGTATACAGAGAGTAGAGCAGTGTGCTAAGCACACAGACTGTGGTCTTCCGGTTAGGAAGTCAAAGATCCAGTTACAGAGGGAGGTACAAAGGCCCATGTTCTGCAACTTCTCAATCAGGATTGTGGGAATGATGGTATTAAATGCTGAGCTATAGTCAATGAACAGCATCCTGACGTAGGTGTTTGCGTTGTCTAGGTGGTGTAAAGCCGTGTGAAGAGAAATGGAGATTGTGTCTGCTGTTGACCTATTGTGACGATAGGCAAATTGTGATGGATCCAGGTCCTTGCTGAGGCAGGAGTTCAGTCTAGTCATAACTAACCTTTCAAAGCATTTCATCACTGTTGATGTGAGTGCTACTGGGCAATAGTCATTAAGGCAGCCCACATTATTCTTCTTTGGCACTGGTATAATTGTTGCAAGTGGGAACTTCTACCTGTAGCAATGAGAGGTTGAGATGACCTTGAATACTCCCGCTAGTTGGTTCGCACAGGTTTTCAGAGCCTTACCAGGTACTCCATCAGAACCTTCTGCAGTTATGTTTGATTACGAGATAAGTATAGGCACAAAATGTTGAACTATTACCTTGTGATCTTAATGCTCACTTCAGAGAGTTCCATTACTAACACAGTGCTGCTGAAGGTGCCCAAATTCTGGACTTATAACCTTAAAGTGGAACTTGACACTAACTTCTGAGTCAGACCTGTATTGTCCTAGACCATGACTGGCACTTTGCCTTGATGACCATTATGCACTTACCCCATTCATTTTGGTTCCCTTAGTTTACTCTCCATTTGAGGTCGGGGGGGGGGAGAATCAGCTTTTAAGCATTCTGATTCAGTCCCCACTTGCAAATTTGTAAGCTTTTCCACTGATGGGATCGAAAGCATGGTTTAGAGCAAGTCTTCATGTTCAATATTTTTATATTTAACAAAAACATGTCTCCTAATCATATGTAAATCCTGTACTGAGCAATGCAGATACCTGGGAGGTACATATGGGTCTGTGATACTGCTAGTTTAATTGCTTTTAAGTTTATGTTTGATACAGAAGGGTTCGGGCAACAGGGAAAGTGATTCTGATGTTTCCCAACTCCAGAATTTTGAGAAAATGACTTGCTCAAGATACCTGTGCCTTGAGCATTTAGTGTAGTCTAACCATTGTTCTGTATATAGAATTTGAATGATTGAAGACTAAACTGTAAGCAGTTACTTTGAAGTCCTTAATACATGGAAATACTTTGTATTTCATTTTTCTGTGTTTGAAAGCAAAGGAGGGAAAACCTATTCCTGTCAGCGGTACATATTGAAATCCCATATCATGATTCTATTTTAATGTTAACACCTGTTCAGCCTTTCTAAATGTAGTCCTTTACAGATGTCACTGCAAACTCAGCATGTAATACGTAAATACTAATAGTAGTTTTATTAGCAAAATGCCCAAACAATCTTAACAGTTTGTAGTTTCTATATGTTGTTTGTATGTATTATATCCAGCAATGACGAGCTAAAGCTTGGAGAAATTTTCACAAATGTCAATATAGAGCTTGTAGACAAAATGGAAAATGGGAGAATCATTGGTCAAAACACTTTTTTCCTCAAATGTATTCAAAATAAACCAATACAAATTACCTTTATTTTCAAATGTTGGCCATCATCAATCTATGTGTTGAATGTTTTCTAGTGTGAGTCATTAAATTTATGGAATTGATGTACTGTGGTGTTACTGAAGTTTGGTTTAAATGATTTCAAACCTCATGGCACTTTGAGAATCTGAATCAGTTTTAGTGCGAAAATGAAAAGTTGCTCTCAGTAAAATTGACCAGAAATCTGCAAAGCACCAACTCGTGTCCTTTAAGGAAGAAAGCTTGCTGTTTATAACAGCTTTGTAGCTAGGTGACTGTAGTTCCCGTCAATGTTGTCAATGATGTCAACATCTCTGAGGATCTATCCTGGGCCCAGCATATTGATGCAGTAAATGAAGAAGGCATGCCAGTGACTGTATACCATTAGGAGTTTGAGCATATTAACAAAGATTTAATCAGACATACTGTGGAGAGCATTCTGACTGGTTACCTCACTGTCTCGTATGGAGGCGCCAATGCACAGGATCAGAAAAAGCTGCAGAGTTTTTAACTCCACCAGCTTCATCATGGGCAATAGCTTCCCCATGATTGAGGATATCCAGAATAGGCGATGCCTCAAGAAGACGGCATCCATCATGAAGGTCTCTCACTATTCACAACATGCCATCTTCTCATTGCTACCATCAGGGAGGAGGTACAGAAACCTGACACATTCAACATCTTCGGATCAGCTTCTCTTCTGCCATCAGTCCATGAACACTACCTCACTTCTTACTCTTTTTGCAGTACTTATTTTTAGTATTTGTAAATTAGTATGATTTTTATGTATTACACCACACTGCTGCTATAAAATAACAAATTTCACAACATATACCAATGATACTAAACCCGATTCTAGTTAACTCTTAATTACCTCTTGAAGTGGAATTTAGGCACCCTAGTCAAGAATTAATATATATAAAACACACCTTGGAAGTAGGAACTGACAACAATTTAAATAAGAGTTTGCATCTAATGCCTAAGCATTCAGACTGCATTGCAGGCCATATATGCCATCATATACTGTATATGCTGTCAAAGCTAAGCCAACATCAGTCCTGTTTATTAGGGTTGTTGTCCTCCACCTGCTACTTGAATTGACAGTGTTCAGTTCTCTTTCACAAATAGGTTATCTGTGATGCAGTCAGGTGCATCTCTTGAGCTTGTGTCTTCTGCTTTCTCCCATTTTGCTAGGTTTGTATCATGGAATTTTTCTTCCTTCACCATCCCATTAAAGCTGGATCATTGTAGATTCTGGCTCACTTAAGTTTTGAATATGTTTTTCTCTGACCATCTTATTCCACTTTCCTCTTTTGTCTGGTAGTGCTGTTATGACAATATGGTTACCATGTATTCTAGAGGTTTTGAATGAGTCCTTTCTTGCAGGTGTTGTGCCATTTAGATTCCTCTACTACCTTCCTCCATTCCCTTGATGTATGTTTCTCCTTTGTCTATTTTTTTGCCATTTAAGATGTCCATTGAATCATCTCATCCTCTTCACAGTGTCCTTGATTGAGTGTTCTTCATGGACTATGTGTCTCCTCTATACTGGTGCTGAAAGTATATGTATCTTGATGGCATGGTTTGTACTTGAGTTTGAAAGCACAGAGGTGCAGAGAAGGTACAGTTATACAGTACAAGTGCATTAACGGCAATGAACGAATGCTGGAATTCAAAGTAAATAACGTATATCAGCATATACAATCCTGAGATTCACTTTCTTGTGGGCATACTCAGAATCCAATAACCATAATAGAATCAATGAAAGACTGTACCAACAAATGGACAGCCAGTGTGCAAAAACCAAAAAGAAATAAGAATAAATAAACAGTAACTATTGGGAACATGAGATGGAGTCCTTTAAAGTGAATCCAAAGGTTGTGGGAGCATTTCAGTGACGGGGCAAGTGAAGTTATCCCCTTTGGTTCAAGACCCTAATGGTTGAGGAGTAATAACTATTCTTGAACCTGATGGTGTAAGTCCTGAGACTCCCTGATGGCAGCAGTGAGAAGAGCCGGGGTGGTGGGGGTCCCTGATGACTGCTGCTCTATACTCCTTGAAGTCCTGTCTTGGCCCAAATTCATCCAACATGTTTCCTACCCTGAGCGGTATATCCATTATGTACCTTTTACAATTATCAAGTAAAGACTGCAATATTCTACTCTTGGAATTGACAAGTACAGATTTCCCCCGCTATCTGAAGGTAGAGCGTTCCTATGAAACGGTTCGTAAGCCGGAATGTCGTAAAGTGAATAAGTGGTTACCATTTATTAATATGGGAAAAATTTTTGAGTGTTCCCAGACCCAAAAAATAACCTACAAAATCATGCCAAATAACACATGAAACCTAAAATAACAGTAACATATAGTAAAATCAGGAATGATATGATAAATACACAGCCTATATAAAGTAGAAATACTTTTCTGCAGCAATGTCTAGTGCAGTGAAAATCTCACGGAAGCGCACTTGGCAGAAACACTCTCTCCAGTAACCTTTAAACTATGAAGCTGCCAAATCGTACCAAGTAACACATAAAAATACACAGCCTATATAAAGTAGAAAAAATGTATGTACGGTGTAGTTTCACTTACCGGAATCAGGAAGCCTCCAATAAATTGCAGTTTCGTCACAGTTAAATACTTGCTTATATGAATAACCACCTGACGCAATCGGCAATCGCCTCTGATCTGGGCCAACATTTACGTGCCAAGCGGCACCTAATTAATTAGCTAGTTTGTTTCCGCTTTTTTCTTAAGGATGTGCTGGGTGCGTTCCGACTACTGCTGCACCACTGCATTCTTTGGGGCAATGTATCGGTCCGCGGCCCGGAGGTTGGGGGCCACTACTTAAACTATGAAGATGCCCTCGCCTCAGAAACCGATCAAACCACCCATGACTACCTTTAAATTCCACTTTCATTACCATTGTCCAGTGCTTTCTGTTTCAGCTTATTAAAAAGACTGACTGATTCTCCTGAAGAATAAGAAAAATTAACGGAGCACCCTGTACACCCATCAATCCACTCAAGCGATAGACTTTCCATTTTATCCATATTGGATGCCGACTAAGAGTAACATCGGCAGCTTTCAAAATTCTTTCTCTCTGCGTATAAATAATGCGAATGGTGGATGCAGGCAAGTTCAACACGTGGACAATGTCCTTACTTCGTTCACCATGATCGAAACGTTTAATTATGTCTAGTTTTACGCTAAGTGTAACACCCTTACAAGCTCTTTTAGGCTTTTCTGATACCTTAGAACTCATCTTGCCAACGGATGCACAAAATAAATCGAGATAAAGCACGTGTTTACGGCAGTGCCGGCTAGAATACAGTTCCGGGGGAGGAGCTTGGCTGTTCGGGTGCGCGTGCTGCCTTTTTTCTTAACAGTGAAAACACCTGTTGGCGAAAACAGGTAACTAATGTAGGTCTTACGTAACAGCGAGATGTTGTAAAGTGAATGTTCGGGAAATGGCCACCTGTATATGAATTAGATGGCATAGATGAAATTAGTCTGAACTTTAACCTTCGCAATGCCTTGCTTGGTTATTTCATATTTGTATTAGTTCATATAATTGTTCTTCAGTGAAGAGATGGATTATTAAAGGTTGCATAGGTATGGTTGAAAGTGGGGTAATCTGTCCCAAAAAAATAAATACCCCCATGTTGGAGTTGGGAAGCTGTCAGCATGTCACCAATATCAATATAGTTGGATTCTCCAAGCATTTTGAAGCAGTAAATGGAATCATTTTTAGCGGGTAGTGATACTGGGTATGAACATAGCTTGTTCTTGTCCAAATTTGGAGCATGTACAAGTTATTTCAGTTATTAGTATTATTGAACAACATGGGTGGTGTCTGGGGTGGGATGTACAGTCAACTGCATGACAAGTAAAAGTGGGAAATGCTGGAATATCTATCAGATCAAATGGTAGCTATGGAGATGAGCTATTAACATCCCCAGTTGATCAGCATGTGCTGATGAAAGGTTATTGACTGTTTCTCTCTCCACAGGTGCTGCCTTATCTGAGTTTTTGCAGCATTTTCTGTTTTCATTCAGATATCCAACATGTGATATTTTACACTTGCAAATGAAAATCAGACTGCCCAGAAATGTGTGTGTTAAATGAATAGAGGAAATAAACTACAGAAACCTCTCCCAATAAAAGCAGGATGATTTATTCAAAGATGACAGGTGGTGAAGAATAATTACATTAAAATTATTTGTATTAAAGTTGCTTGAGAGTTGGGCAGCTTGATTGATTCTGGTTCTAGACCATAAGCAACCAATATGACTGATTACGCTGTCCTCGCCACTCTGGTTAGCTGTAGCAGTGCCACCACTGTGCAGTATTAAAAGAGTCCATTAATTAAGATAGAAACTTCATTAGAAACAACCTGTGAATCGAAGAAGCAGATACTTCTAAACATTGTTACTTTCATATTGATGTATTATCATTGATCCTTGATGCTCTAGGAAGGGCATGAAGGTTCTGGTGGGTACAGATTTACTGGAAAGGGTGTGAATTATAATGATGTGAGGAATCTTACCTGGTGGATTGAGGAAGCTGGGCAAGTACTCCATAAGAGTAAAAAAAATGGCTAAGGACAGTGAAGGAAATTCATGTGAAATTTTCACTGCATGATGAGGCCAGTGAACCTGGTCTCTGCCAATTAAAAGAGCTATCTAACCTAATCCTACCTCCCAGCACTGAACATGCTGCTGTACTTGGTTCCAAGTACTATTAAGTTTTGAGAGAGTTTTGTTAATGTCCTTCGGCTCAAAGCTCTTCCTTATTTCCCTTCAATACCCTTTACCAATGACTTTAAATCTGTGCCCAACTTCTATTTAAACTCCTTTAGAATGCGCTATGGTAGCATACCTGTTAGAGCGACTATTACAGCAGGGGATGTCAGAGTTTGGAGTTCAATCCCAGGGTCCTCTGTCAGGAGTTTGTACGTCCTCCCTGTGGGTTTTCTTCAGGTGCTCTTTTTTCCCTCCCACAGTCCAGGGACAGACTGAGGAGGAGGTTAATTGGTCATTGTAAATTGTCTGGTGATCAGGCCAGGGTTAAATTAGGCCACTGGGCAGCACTGTTCAAAGGGCTTGGAAGGTCATATTCTACACCATATCTTTAAATAAATAAATAAAATTAAAAAAACCCCTGAAAAATAGGTCCTCCTAATTGCTTCATCCAATTTCCTCATATTCCTGTACTATTATTTAATTATGTACGATACAGTGCAGAACAGGCTCTTCCAGCCCAGCGAGCCATGCTGCCCAGCAATCCACCTGTTTTTTTTAGATTATGAGAACACTCAGTCCTCTTTTATTGTCATTTAGAAATGCATACATGCATTAGGAAATGATACAATGTTTCTCTGGAGTGATACCACAGAAAACAGGACAAACCAAAGACCAACACTGACAGAACCACATAATTATAACATATGGTTACAGCAGTGCAAAGCAATACCATAATTTGATGAAGAACAGACCATGGGCACGGTAAATAAAGTCTCAAAAGTCCCCGAGTCCCCGATAGCAGGCAGCAAAAGGGAGAAACTCCCTGCTATAAACCTCCAGGCACTATCAACTTGCCGATGCCTTGGAAGCAGCCAACCACAGCCGACACTGAGTCCATCCGTCCGAAAACTTCGAGCTTCTGACCAGCCGCTGCAATACAGCCTCCTGAGCGCCATCCTCTGCCGAGCGCCTTCGACCTCACCCTGGCCACTGAAACACGAAAAGCCAAGGATTTCGGGGCCTTCTGCTCCGGAGATTCCGGCTACCACACAGTAGCAGCGGCAGCGAAGCGGGCATTTCAGAAATTTTCCAGATGTTCCTCCGTACTCTCGAGTCCGTCTCCATCAAATCAGAATTGTGCAGGTTCCCCTACTTGACAGATAAGACATCACCAGCCTTGTCACAGGACAATTAATGTCCATTTCACCTACTAATTGGTGTGTCATTGGACTGTGGGAAGAAGCCAGAGCAATACCCTGCAGTTACGAGGAGAATGTACAGACAATGCTAGAATTGAATTTTGAGCTCCGGTGCCCCTGGGCTGTAACAGCATACTTTAGGAAGGGCATGAAGGTTCTGATGGGTACAGATTTACTGGAAGAGGTGTGAATTATAATGATGTAATAAATCTTACCTGGTGGATTGAAGAAGCTGGGCATGTTCTCTGTAAGAGTAAAAAAAAGACTAAGGACCTATTTTTCAATTTTTACAATTTTTAAAATTTAAATGTTATATTTTTCCAATTCAAGCTGACTTTATAAACCTGAAAGAAGACACTGGCATTGTGGAAAGTAATTTTTTTAAATTTCAAAGTATACTTTATTCAGAAATAAAATTATGTACAATAAACCATTCAAGGACTCTCAATCCTTTCCGTACGTTTCCGTTATGGTCTCTAGATATCCATACTTTGGCCACCCAGGTGGCAATCCGTTGGTTCACCTTCCCACACCACTGTTGAGGGGTATACTCCCTGCCACCCAACCCCTGAAACAACTGCAAGTAGCGATGGGTCAAAACCTGAATAATTCTGAGCCCCAAACAATTGACTGAGTAAATGAGGAAACAC
Organism: Mobula hypostoma; assembly: GCF_963921235.1. NCBI lineage: Eukaryota > Metazoa > Chordata > Chondrichthyes > Myliobatiformes > Myliobatidae > Mobula > Mobula hypostoma. The sequence continues at coordinate 34,734,639 of NC_086101.1, forward strand.
TTCTCAGTGGCAGGAGGTGTGGTAACTATAGTAACTAGAGGGCAGTTTTAAGGTAACTGGCAGTTAACCAAATGACACACAGCAGCACCTTTTCAATACAGGTTGGAGTGGAAGTAACTGGCACGACCTTGCAGATCTGCATGGCCGAACGGCCTCCTTCTGTGCTGTGCTTAATGTTTGATCTCTATAGCACTTATTTAAGTGCAGTTAAATATAATGTCTTTGTTTTGTTTCAGTAGCCGGATTGAGCTTGGAGATGTTACTCCACACAACATCAAACAGCTGAAACGGTTAAACCAAGTAATCTTCCCTGTAAGTTACAATGACAAATTCTACAAGGATGTACTGGAGGTTGGCGAACTTGCGAAATTAGGTACTTTTTTTTTGCTTCTACTTTTGTTAATCATGTTTAAATGCCTTGTAGACAATTTGCTAATATTTTGCATGGGAATATTTTGATAGCATTATATTTTCTGCTGCTACTATGTTCAGTTGAGTAACTGATTGATCAATTATCCATTTATCCATATACACAGATTTTGATTCACCTCATAAGATATTATTTTGCAGAATTGGGGAACAAGAGGCAGAGTTCCCTAGGTTTCAGTAATATTTTGGAGAGATCCACAGCATAGAAAAACTTAACATCAGAGTGATGGTTAACAATTCTGTCTCAGGAATGAGGGGGTGGGGAAGAAGAAAGTGGTGGGGTATGCTAAACTCAATTCTTGAAGGTAAAGCAATGCAGGACAATTTGGGGAGTGTCTGCTTGTGTTCAAAAACCCCTCCAGTAAATCTTTGTTTTGGAATCTGGTACAGCAAATATGATTAATCCTTTCATTTTCTTTCAGCGCCAGGAACAAAAATCAATTACATTGCTGTCATGCATTCAGCTGAAATTTGAAAGGATCCATTTTGTGGGCACTTGGCATTTAACCACTTTCATTTGCAGAAGTGTGTTTGCTGCCCAAGTTTCTACCACAAGTGGTAGACCTTTCAACTTCTGAATACTTGTAGTTATGTTACATGTACACCAGAGATGGAATCCAGATTACATTGTATAGGTTTAGCAAAGGCTCTGTTTCTGTAAGATATTTAACTTGTGTTTTCTTGAAGTCAGATTTGCTGCTTATCTTGTGAAGGTAAGTAAGTTTGTTGCAAAGAATAGCAAAAGTGAACCGTGAAAACTGGCTACTGTTGGAAACTGAAAGGCCACATTTATTCCTTGGGGATCAGTGAAGGGATGGAAAGAGCCTTACTGAAACAGTTGCATGGTCCACTTGGATTGAGTCCCTTTTTTTAGTGCATCACTTTCGAAAGTAAAAGCTTAAGCATGGGCTGTAACCAGGCCACAAGCTTGTGTACACGTTGTGAGTCTGATCTGTCAGTGGTAAAAGCATGGGGCTGATTCCACCAGTAATGGGATTGCAAGTATCTCGGCTTGACTAAAAGCAGTAACAGAAAGATAAGTACTATTAGTGTAATCCATTATAGCTTCTGGAACTTAGTACAAAAATATTTTTGAGACCTAAAAGGCTACATAAACTTACAGACACAAGAAAAATCTGTAGATGCTGGAAATCTAAAGCAACACACACAAGATACTGGAGGGTCTCAGCACAGCCAGGCAGCATCTAAGGAAAAGAGTAAACAGTTAATGTTTCGGGCCGCGACCCCTCATCAGGACTAGGAAAAAGATGAGAAGTCAGAGCAATAAGGTGGGGGGAGGGGAGGAAGTAGTACAAGGTGGTAGGTGATAGGTGACACTGGGAGGGGGGGAGGTGAAATAAAGAGCTGGGAAGTTGATTGGTAAAAGAGATAAAGGGCTGGAGAAGGGGGAATCTGATAGAGGATAGAAGATCGAAGAAATGGAAGGGGAGGAGCACCAGAGGGAGGTGGCGGACAGGTAAGGAGATGAGGTGAGAGAGGGAAACGGGAATGCTGAAGAGCGGGGGTGGGGTAGGGGGACATTTACCAGAAGTTCAAGAAATCAATGTTCATGCCACCAGTACCGAGACAGAATATAAGGATTTGCTCCTCCAACCTGAGTGTGGCCTCATCACAACAGTAGAAGAGGTCATAGATTGACATGTCTGAATAGGAATGGGAAGTATAATTGAAATGGGTGATCCTGCTCCCAGTCTACGTCAGATCTCACCAATATACAGGAAGCCGCACTGGGTACAGTAGATGACCCCAACATACTTCACAGGTGAAATATTGCTTCATCTGGAAGAACTATTTGGGGCCCTGAATAATTGTTCCACTTGTAAGGATAAGCATGAGGAGGGAGATGTGAAGAAGGATGAAAGGCAAGGGACTCGCGAAGGGAGCGATCCTTGCTGTAAGTGGGGGGGGGGAGGGAGGGAAAGATGTTCTTGGTGGTGGGATCCCATCGGAGGTGGTGGGAATTATGTAGAGTTATGTGCTGGACGTGGAGGCTGGTGAGGCAGTAAATGAGGGTGGGAGGAACCCTATTCCTGGTGTGGCAGGAGGATGGGGTGAGGGCAGATGTGCGTGAAATGGAAGAGATGCAGGTGAGGGCAGCATTGATGGTGGAGGAAGGAAAGCTTTCTTTGAAGAAGGAGGACATCTCAATTATTGAATGAAAAGCCTCACCCTTGAGTGCAGATATGGCGGAGGAACTGAGAAAAGGATGGCATTTTTACAAGTGAGGATGGGAAGAGGTATAGTCCAGGTAGCTGTGGGAATTAATGGGATTATAAAAGATATCAGTAGATAAACTGTCTCCCGAGAGAGACAGATCGAAAAAGTGGAGGGAGGTGTTGGAAATGTACCAGGTAAATTTGAGGGCAGGGTGGAAGTTGTTGATGAAGTCGACGAGCTCAGCATGGGTGCAGGAAGCAGCACCAATGCAGTCGTTGATGTAGCATAGGAAAAGTTGGGGAGTGTGATCATGTGTGGACGCATGGTTAAAACTTAAATAACTGGATGCCACTTTGCATCAACTCTTAGTTTACAAATATAAAAAACTCAGCTTGTTTTTGTAGCTGCAGGTATAAGAACGCTAGTTCAATATTCTCTACAAATTGGGAACTTTTGAACATTTTGTTCTTGAGCAGTTTATTTTAAATGTTTAACTGATAGTGAAAAGAGATTCTGGTTTTCAGCCTTGTGTCTGTGAGGTAATTCTCCATGGCATATTAGCCTCAAATGTGAACATTGTGAGATCCCAAACCCAACTCATTTAATCTCTCTAGGCCAGGGGTTCTCAACCTGTGATCCACAAACTCGTTGCTTAATGATCTTGGTCTATGGCATAAAACGGATTGGAAACCCCTGCTCTAGTGGTTGATCTGGATGCTTTAGAAATGGGAGTTATGGTTATAGCTCCGATACCTGAATGGTTTGCCCACGTGCATCTTATGTGGTTTTAAAAGACGATTCTAGGCACATGAAATAGAATATAGAAATCTACAGCACATTACAGACTGTTCGGCCCACAATGTTGTGCTAGCCATCTAACCTACTCTAGAAACTGCCTAGAATTTCCCTATCACATAGCCCTCTATTTTTCTAAGAGCCAATGCCCTATCTAAGTCTCTTAAAAGACCTGCTGGCAGTGCATTCCACACACCCACCACACTCTGTGGCAAAACTTACCTCTGACATCCCCACATAGCACCTTAAAGCTATGCCCCCTCTTTAGCCATTTCAGCCCTGGGGGAAAAGGACTCTGGTTATCCACGTGGTCTTCATCTTATACACTTCTATCAGATCGTGATGAGGCCATATTCAGGTTGGAGGAACAACCCCCACCCTGAATTCTGACTGGGTAGCTGCCAACCCAATTTCTCGAACTTCTGTAATGGGCTCCCCTCACCCCCCCCATCCCCCTTTATCCTCTCTCACCGTATCTCTATCACCTCCCTCTGGTGCACCTCCCTCCTTTTCTTTCTTCCATGGCCTTCTGTCCTCTCCTATCAGATTCCCCCTTCTCCAGGCCTGTATCTCATTCACCAATCAACCTCCCGGCTCTTTACTTCATCATTCCCCCTCCTGATTTCACCTATCACCTTGTATTTCTCCCTTCCCTCTCCCCAGATGTTGCCATTCTAGACTTTTTCATGTAGAATTGTAGCTAGTGCACAGTACAGACAGGCCAGCCTGTCCATACCAGCAGTTATTTCTACTTCCACCTTCTCATATCAATCACAGCCTCATATTCCTCTTTCTCTTGTAGCTGTCCAACTTCCCTATGAACCTACTGTATCTGTGTCAGTTGCTTCAACGACGCTGGGAATGGGCTCCATGTTCTCACTCTTTCTGCTGCGATTTCTCCTGATTTCCAATTTTGCTCTTTACAGCTGAAGAAGAAGCATTTTTCAAGTAACTACCTAGTCAATACCTTTCATAATTTCAACTGCTTTTAGATTTTTCTCTTCAAGAGATAACTCTGCCTTTTCATTCTCTGTAATTTTTCCTCTTCTCTGCTTTTTATCAGAACAGTTTACTTCAATTTGCTCAAATGCTTCTGGGCTCCTCACTCTACAAACAGTTACAAAATCACAGTCTGTGTGAGCGTTCTAATTGGCATGCAGAACAGACAATCCCTGTGTGACTTGAAAATGGTCTGTATCGCGATTTTTCTGAAACTGTGTCGTCTGTGCATATGTGAAGTAGCATGAGCTGGATTTACATTTTTTTTTGCAAATTTGTAAGGATAGATCCATTATCTGTACAGCCATAATTCAGCAGTCACCTGTAATCGATAGAAACTCGATTGCATTGAAAGAAATGAGTAACTGCAAAACACTGTGTAAATCTGCGGCAAAGCCTTAAAGAGAGAGAACTTACAGGTTGAAGCTATACATTTCCATGCAGTGACTACAAAAAGATTCCTGTCCTGCTGTGTTCTGGAATTTTAACAGCAGGACCTTGAACACTTCAGCAGTATAAGTGAGTTTACGGTTTACGAACTTTCTGTGGGGCAGCAGAAGCTTGTGGAATTTTACAGTATTCCTGGTATGAAAAGTTCTTCATCTAAGTGTAAGATCCAAAAGGAGTTTTTATTGATTAAAGGAGGAAGGAAAGAAAACTTTGACGAACTTTGGAAACACCAAGAATGGAAAAGCCTGCAAAAAATGGGCGATACAGCCCACTCAATCACAGGAAAAGCCATCCTCACCATTGAGCACATCTAAAAGGAGCACGACCACAAGAAAATAACATTGCATTATTAAGGATTCCCACCAACCAGGTTATGCTCTTTCTTCTTGCTGCTGCCATCGGGAAGGAGGTAGAGAGCCTTGGGTCCCACACCATTAGGTTCAAGTTCAGTTATTACTCCCTGAACATTCAAGAATTTGAACCAAAGGGGATAACTTCACTCAACTTCACTTGCCCTATCATTGAAATGTTCTCACAAGCTATGGACTTGCTTTCAAGTCCTGTCATTGATACTTATTGCACAGTTTGTTGTCTTTAGCACACTGAGCGCCTAAGTTGGTGTGTTCTTTCATTGATTCTATTATGGTTATTCTATTATGGATTTACTGAATATGCCCACAAGAAAATGAATCTCAGGGTTGTATATGTGACATGTATGTACTTCAATAATCAATTTTACTTTGAACTGAATCCCTGCAAGAAAATAAATCTTAGGGTTGTATATGGTGACATACTGTACGTACTTTGATAATAAATTTACTTGAACTTCAAGCTTTTTCCTATGGAAGTGGTTCCTCTTATAAACCGACCTGCTAGTAATAGTGTCTATTTCTTCCATTTATGATTTGGAATAAAAATGTACAGGAAACTATTTGGCCCATTGTGTCTGTCCCAAATTGCGAAAGAGCTCCCCAATCAATCCCATTACATTCTCTTCTTTCCTTATAATGATGACATATGGCTCTTTGTATGTGTCCAATTGTCTTAAAATCCAGTGAACCCTGTTTCAGCTGTTTCAATACTGGACTCCCTGTGAAAGCATTCTTAATTTCCCCCATAAGTTCTTTTGCTAATCACTTTAGATCTATGTCCTCTGATTTCCAGCCCCTTGGCCAGTGGAAACTGTCCTTTTCATCTGTATCATCAAAATTCTTTTCTGTAGTAATTTGAATACTAATTTATTTGCACACTTTTCTCAACAACTTTCCTGATTTATCCTGCCTTAGCAGTGGTCTTCACAGCATTTCTGGCTCTGATGTACAGATGGACTCCTATGAGATTGAATAAAGAACATATTTTCTTGGAAAGAGATTTTACAAGATCTGGGGTTTTGAAGAGTGGTCCTACATACTAATTAAGATTTGGAATTCCCACTGACAGTCCTCATTACTTAATCCTTGGGAGAGATGCGAGACAAAAACAATAGTCAAATGGATCAAACTAAGTGGGGAAAACTTGGAATTTATAAAAATTTGATATGTAAAAGAGGTAGTTAATCCTTGATACAGATTTTAGTCTCTGTAAAGTGGAACAGGTTTACAAAATTTGCTTTTGGGGTAATTTTTTAGGCATTTTGTGTATTTTTTATAGTGTGTGTGGAAATATTTAAAAAATTTGAATGGCGCTTTGCCTTGCAGCATATTTCAATGACATTGCAGTGGGTGCAGTGTGCTGTCGAGTGGATCATTCGCAAAACCAGAAACGATTGTACATCATGACCTTGGGATGCCTGGCACCATACCGGAGACTAGGAATAGGTAAGCTGTTAGGGGGATATTGCACTAGTCCGAGTTCTCAGTTACTGATTAATATCACAGTGTGAAGACATGGTTAGCTTTCTTTCCAGGGTATGAGTTTGCAGTCCTTAAAGGTGCATTAAAAGCTGGAATTTACTTAAACAGTGATTGCAGATGCTGGAATTTGGAGCAGCAATCTGCTGGGGGATCTTGGGTGAGCAGCAACTGTGTTTGACAGGAAAGAATTATCGATGTTTCGGGATCAGGACTGGATTTTATTGTATGGGTGAGAGAATTAGAGGGGAAAGAATTAGATTATTTATATAGAGTTCACATTCAGGGCAACGGTGATTCAATTGGCCGAAAAACTTCTGGAGCCAAAAGATCTCCCCTTTGTGCTCCAATGTTCCTTTAAATTTGCTTGCTGAAGAATAATATTTATCAAATGTACTTGAGTTCTTTTAACCCTAGAATGTACTCACCCTATTGTCAGTAGAGATTGAACTTTCTAATTTTACTATTGTGAACTAAAAAATTAATCTTGAAGTGAAATGCATTTTGGATTGGAGCTGTTTTAAAACCGTATTGGGGCCATTTGTGCTGCTTTGGAATTGAACTGACTTCAAGTATTGCTTTAAAACTATATTTAAATTGGTTTATTATTGTTAAATTTATCGATGTACAATGAAAAATGCCATCCATATAAATAATTCTTTCCAACAGTTATTGAGTTAGTATAAAGGCTTTTTTATACTTCATCAAATCGACAATGTAGGTACGGTGTCGCCGCAAACCCAACGCAGAGGCTACGCGGATCCCTATGCCGTAGCCTGACGTGCACCTCTCCCAAAATGTAACTACGCATCGTGGCAACGCAGACCACAACAACTGTGATTGGTCCGCTCGGTAGCACCGTATTTCCTCCTACGCTGCAATAGCTTCCCATTGGACGACTGAAGGGCAGGGAAGGAACTCTGGCTGCAATGCTTTCCATAAAGCTTTATAGACCTCCGAAATTATGGAGGACACAGTTTGCTTTTACAACAAAAGATGCTCGCTTAAAGATTGTTTACCCTGAGAAAGACTGCTATGACCATGAAGCTTTGCATGGGCAGGTGTGTGCGCATGCGCGACGTGCTCGAATTGCCGAGCGACGCAGACACACCAGCGCACAAGTATAAATGTTCACAACACGCGTAGGTCACTTGCGTAGGTTACGGTGTCCATTTGACACAGAAGTATAAATCAGCCTTATGGGAGAACAATAACAATGCAGAATATGGTGTTATATTTGCAGAGAAGGTGCAGTGCAGGTGCACAACAAGGTACAAGGGCCCATAAGATAGATTGCAAGGTTATGATCCCACCTTGTTGTACTAGGGAATCATTCAATTGTCTTGTAACAGTGGAATACAGGCTATCCTTGAGCCTGGTGGAGGTGCTTTTATGCTTTTGTATTGTCTGCCTACGGGGGTGGGGGGGTGAAGAGAGAATGTATAGGGTGGTTGAGGTCTTTGATTATGTTGGCTGCTCTACCAAGGTAGACAGATTCCATGGAGAGGAGGAAGTTTTACATATCTTGCTAACACTAACAAGGTGCTTATGACGTTGTTTCACATTGAATGACGAAATCTTAAATTGTGCTAATGATAACCTGGCAAACTGCTTTGTCATGGCATTTTAAATTTCTGATTACAGCTTCTAATAAGAGAAAAGCATAGTCTGCTTGATATTAACAACTGGTATATTTCCAACTTTAAGTTGTTTTGCTGAATTAGAAAAACAGAAACATAGAAAATAGGTGCAGGAGTAGGCCATTCAGCCCTTCGAGCCTGCACCGACATTCAGTATGATCATGGCTGATCATCCAACTCAGAACCCTGTACCTGCTTTCTTTCCATACCCCCGATCCCTTTAGCCACAAGGACTATATCTAACCCCCTCTTAAATATAGCCAATGAACTGGCCTCAACTGTTTCCTGTGGCAGAGAATTCCACAGGTTCACCACTCTCTGTGTGAAGAAGTTTTTCCTCATCTCGGTCCTAAAAGGCTTCCCTTTTATCCTCAAACTGTGACCCCGCATTCTGGACTTCCCCAACATTGGGAACAATCTTCCTGCTTCTAGCCTGTCCAATCCCTTTAGAATTTTATATGTTTCAATAAGATCCCCCCTCAATCTTCTAAATTCCAGAGAGTATAAGCCTAGTTGATCCAGTCTTTCATCATATGAAAGTCCTGCCATCCCAGGAATCAATCTGGTGAACCTTCTTTGTACTCCCTCTATGGCAAGAATGTCTTTCCTCAGATTAGGGGACCAAAACTGCACACAATACTCCAGGTGTGGTCTCACCAAGGCCTTGTACAACTGCAGTAGTACTTCCCTGCTCCTGTACTCGAATCCTCTTGCTATGAATGCCAGCGTACCATTCACCTTTTTCACCGCCTGCTGTACCTGCATGCCCACTTTCAATGACTGGTGTATAATGACACCCAGGTCTCGTTGCACCTCCCCTTTTCCTAATCGGCCACCATTCAGATAATAATCTGTTTTCCTGTTCTTGCCACCAAAGTGGATAACGTCACATTTATCCACATTAAATTGCATCTGCCATGAATTTGCCCACTCACCTAACCTATCCAAGTCACCCTGCATCCTCCTCACAGCTAACACTGCCACCCAGCTTCGTGTCATCCACAAACTTGGAGATGCTGCATTTAATTCTCTCGTCTAAGGCATTAATATATATTGTAAACAACTGGGGTCCCAGCACTGAGCATTGCGGTACCCCACTAGTCACTGCCATAAATATTACATAGAAACATAGAAACATAGAAAATAGGTGCAGGAGTAGGCCATTCGGCCCTTCGAGCCTGCACCGCCATTTATTATGATCATGGCTGATCATCCAACTCAGAACCCAGCCTTCCCTCCATACCCCCTGACCCCTGTAGCCACAAGGGCCATATCTAACTTCCTTTTAAACATAGCTAATGAACTGGCCTCAACAGTTTGCTGTGGCAGAGAATTCCACAGATTCACCACTCTCTGTGTGAAGAAGTTTTTCCTAACCTCGGTCCTAAAAGGCTTCCCCTCTATCCTCAAACTGTGACCCCTCGTTCTAGACCTCCCCAACATCGGGAACAATCTTCCTGCATCTAGCCTGTCCAATCCCTTTAGGATCTTATACGTTTCAATCAGATCCCCCCTCAATCTTCTAAATTCCAACGAGTACAAGCCCAGTTCATCCAGTCTTTCTTCATATGAAAGACCTGCCATCCCAGGAATCAATCTGGTGAACCTTCTTTGTACTCCCTCTATGGCAAAGATGTCTTTCCTCAGATTAGGGGACCAAAACTGCACACAATACTCCAGGTGTGGTCTCACCAAGGCCTTGTACAACTGCAGTAGTACCTCCCTGCTCCTGTACTCGAATCCTCTCGCTATAAATGCCAGCATACCGTTCGCCTTTTTCACCGCCTGCTGTACCTGCATGCCCACTTTCAATGACTGGTGTATAATGACACCCAGGTCTCGTTGCACCTCCCCTTTTCCTAATCGGCCACCATTCAGATAATAATCTGTTTTCCTATTTTTGCCACCAAAGTGGATAACTTCACATTTATCCACATTAAATTGCATCTGCCATGAGTTTGCCCACTCACCCAACCTATCCAAGTCACCCTGCATCCTCTTAGCATCCTCCTCACTGCTAACACTGCCACCCAGCTTCGTGTCATCCGCAAACTTGGAGATGCTGCATTTAATTCCCTCATCCAAGTCATTAATATATATTGTAAACAACTGGGGTCCCAGCACTGAGCCTTGCGGTACCCCACTAGTCACCGCCTGCCATTCTGAAAAGGTCCCGTTTATTCCCACTCTTTGCTTCCTGTCTGCTAACCAATTCTCCACCCACACCAATACCTTACCCCCAATACCGTGTGCTTTAAGTTTGCACACTAATCTCCTATGTGGGACCTTGTCAAAAGCCTTTTGAAAATCCAAATATACCACATCCACTGGTTCTCCCCTATCCACTCTACTAGTTACATCCTCAAAAAATTCTATGAGATTCGTCAGACATGATTTTCCTTTCACAAATCCATGCTGACTTTGTCCGATCATTTCACCGCTTTCCAAATGTGCTGTTATCACATCCTTGATAACTGACTCCAGCAGTTTCCCCACCACCGACGTTAGGCTAACCGGCCTATAATTCCCCGGTTTCTCTCTCCCTCCTTTTTTAAAAAGTGGGGTTACATTAGCCACCCTCCAATCCTCAGGAACTAGTCCAGAATCTAACGAGTTTTGAAAAATTATCACTAATGCATCCACTATTTCTTGGGCCACTTCCTTGTGTATTAGAAGGTGAGGAGCGCCCAGAGGTTCCCAGTCTTCACAGTTCACTCTTATAGCTGCAAAGATACAATTTCAGTGGAGTGTAGACTAGCTTGAATGGCAGGTGTTACTCATTATGTAACAAATGAAATGTTTTTGTGACGTTTGACACCATAGCAGTTAGACAATCAGCATCTTTATGCCCATTAGCTTTTTCCCGGAATGCACCAAGTGCAGAAGTTCATTCTCCTATGGTACTCCACCAGTATTCCCTACACTTGGTTCTGGCAGGTAACCTGTTGGGTTACTGGCTGCTTATGATTCCAAAACGTGAGCTATGCTTCACATAACTTCCTTTTCTTTTATTTAGGAACCAAAATGCTGAATCATGTGTTAAACATCTGTGAAAAGGATGGGACCTTTGACAATATTTATCTGTGAGTATCTTCTGTATTCTTTAAGCCCAGTTCATTCCTAGCATGCGTTAAGTTCACTTAAGATTAGATGAGGGTATTAGCAATTCAGAAAGTATTGCTATTGCAGACTCAGAATATGTCAACTTAGTGGCTGCTAGCATTAAGAAATACTTGTTGCATTCTTCCATTATGAAATTTGAGAGTCAAGGTTTTTATATTTATAATATTTATGGTGTTTGTGCTTTGCTTTAATAAAGTTAAAAAGTAATTTTATTTTCTGACAAAGTTTGGAACTTTGCAGGATATCTTGGTTTTAGTAGATCAGTTATAGAGCAAGTGATCAATTATGGGAAAGTTGTGCAATTACAAAGACTGGCTTTATTTGTCACAGTGAAATGCGTCGTTTGCATCAACAACTGATGCCGTGAACAGCCCTAAAGTGCCACCATTTTTCTGGCACCAGCATATCGTGCCGACAGCTTGCTAACTCCTTACTAATCGGCATGTCTTTGAAACGTGGGAGGAAATAGTAGCACCATGCGGTCATGCAGAGAATGTACCAACTCCTTACTGACAATGGCAGGAATTGAACCCGATCACTGGTGCTATAAACTGTTACACAAGTCATTATACTACCACGCCACCCTGAGTAGTGTATGGGTATTTGTATTGTTCATATAGCCAAAAGCAGTCTTGTGGATTGTAGCAATGTACCAGTCCAAAGGAGCTAACTGAGTTAGGAATGTTGGCCTATGAGAAGATACAGAAATTGGTTCTCCTAGACAATTATTCTCCTAGATAATTTGGAGAATTACACACAAACTGCTGGAGGAACTCAGCAAGTCAGGCAGCATCTATGGAGGAGAATGAACAGTCAACACTTGGGACTGAGACCCTTCATCAGGTATGGCAAGGAAAGGGGTAGAAGCTAGAGTAAGCGGAGAGGGAGGAGTACAAGCTGGCTGGTGATAGGGTGACACCAGCTGGGGGTAGGTAAGTGGGGGGAAGGGTGATGAAGTTAAAATCTGGGAGGAGATGCAGTGGCATGCAAAAGTTTGGGTAGCCCGGTCAAAATTTCTGTTACTGTGAATAGTTAAGTGAGTAGAAGATGAACTGATCTCCAAAAGTCAAAGGTTAAAGATGAAACATTCTTTTCAACATTTTAAGCAAGATTAGTGTATTATTTTTGTTTTGTACAATTTTAGAGTGAAATAAAGGAAAGGAGCACTATGCAAAAGTTTGGGCATCCCAAGAGATTTGAGCTCTCAGGTAACTTTTACCAAGGTCTCGGACCTTAATTAGCTTGTTAGGGCTATGGCTTGTTCACAGTCATCGTTAGGAAAGGCCAGGTGATGCAAATTTCAAAGCTTTATAGATACCCTGACTCCTCAAACCTTGTCCCAACAATCAGCAGCCGTGGGCTCCTCTGAGCAGCTGCCTAGCATTTTGAAAATTAAAATAAGTGATGCCCACAAAGCAGGAGAAGGCTATAAGAAGATAGTGAAGCATTTTCAGGTAACTGTTTCCTCAGTTCATAACGTAATTAAGAAGTGGCAGTTAACAGGAATGGTTGAGGTCTAGAAGACCAAGAAAACTTTCTGAGAGAACTGTTGGTAGGATTGCTAGAAAAGCAAATCAAAACCCCTGTTTGACTTCAAATAAAAAGATTTAGCAGACTCTGGAGTGGTGGTGCACTGTTCTACTGTGCAGTGACACCTGCACAAATATGACTTTCATGGAAGAGTCATCAGAAGAAATCCTTTCCTGAATCCTCACCACAAAATTCAGCATCAGAAGTTTGCAAGGGAACATCTAAACAAGCCTGATGCATTTTGGAAACAAGTCCTGTGGACTGATGAAGTTAAAATAGAACTTTCTGCCTGCAATGAGCAAAGGTATGTTTGGAGAAAAAAGGGTGCAGAATTTCATGAAAAGAACACCTCTCCAACTGTTAAGCATGGGAGCTTGTGTTGCAGCCAGTGGCATGGGGAACATTTCACTGGTAGAGGGAAGAATGAATTCAATTAAATACCAGCAAATTTTGGAAGCAAACATCACACCGTCTGTTTAAAAAAAAAAGCTGAAGATGAAAAGAGGATGGCTTCTACAACAGGATAATGATCCTAAACACACCTGGAAATCCACAATGGACTACCTCAAGAGGCACAAGCTGAAGGTTTTGCCATGGCCCTCACAGTTCCCCAGCCTAAACATTATCAAAAATCTGTGGATAGACCTCAAAAGAGCAGTGCATGCAAGACGGCCCAAGAATCTCACAGAACTAGAAACCTTTTGCAAGGAAGAATGGGCAAAAATCCCCCAACTAAGAATTGAAAGACTCTTAGCTGGCTACAGAAAGCGTTTACAAGCTGTGATACTTGCCAAAGGGGGTGTTATTAAGTACTGATCATGCAGGGTGCCCAAACTTTTGCTTCGGGCCCTTTTCCTTTCTTGTTATTTTGAAACCGTAAAAGATGGAAATAGAGTAATCTTGCTTAAAATATTAAAGAAATGTGTCATCTTTAACTTTATGCCTTTTGGAAATCAGGTCATCTTTTACTCGCTTAGCTGTTCACAGTAATAGAAATTTTGACCAGGGGTGCCCAAACTTTTACATGCCACTGTAGGTGAAGAGATAAAGGGTGAAGCAGAAGGAATCTAATGGAAGAGGACAGTGGACCGTGGAAAAAAGCGACAGAGGACAGGAGCCAGAGGGAGGTGGTGAGCAGCTGAGAAAAGAAGGTATGAGAGGGTAACCAGAATAGGGAATGGAAAGCGAAGGGGGGGGGGGAGAAATTTCTGAAATGTTGGAGAAATCAATGTTTAATTACGTGACCGTGTGGGTGGCATCTTAGCATGGGCCTTGAGGTGCATTCCCAGAACTAGGCTCTGAAAATGGGACATTCCAAGCTCTGCTATGGAAAGAGATGACTGGGTAGGTACCGGAAAAGATCCTAGAATGTAGTAGAGTTGTCAAGTGTGATATCCCCACTGATTCTTGGAATTCCCTGGTCCATTTACCCCTCAGAGTAGACAAGGAACATCCTGAGGCTGTGCCGAAATGGAAAGAGTCCTTACACATCTGGAGAAAAAGGAAGCTTATGTGAGAATGCTGTTCTTGGACTACAGTTTAGCATTCAACACCATAATTCCCTCCAGACTTGACAAGAAGCTCAGAGACCTCAGCCTTCACCCTTCCTGTCAGATTGCTGGCGGATGTTAAGAGTAGGCTCCCTCACCTCTGCCCCTCAACACGGGTACCCCACGGCTGTGTCCTAAGCTCCCTCCTTTACTCTCTGAATACCCATGATTGTGTCACTACCCACAGCTCCAATCTGCTAATTAAATTTGCTGATGATGCTACATCGATTGGCCTTATCTCAAATAATAATGAGACAGCTTACAGAGAAGAAGTCATCACTCTGATAACAATGGTGTCAAGAAAACAACTTCTCCCTCAATGTTGCAAAAACAGTGGAGCTGGTTGTGGACTACAGGAGAAATGGAGACAGGCTATTGACATCATTGGATCTAGGGTTGAGAGGGTAAACAGCTTTAAGTTTCTCAACATTCACATCATGGAGGATCTCGTGTGGTCTGTACATATCAGCTGTGTGGTGGAAAAGGCACAGCAGCGCCTCTTTCACCTCAGACCGTTGAAGAAGTTTCGTATGGGCCCCCAAACCCAAAGATCTTTCTACAATTGAGAGCATGTTGACTGGCTGCATCACTGCCTGGTATGGGAACTGTACTTCCCTCAATCGCAGGATTCTGCAGAGAGTGGTGCAGACGTCTGTAAATGTGAACTTCCCACTATTCAGGACATGTACAGAGATGGATGTGTACAAAATGCCCGAAGGATCACTGGGGACCTGAGTCATCCCAACCATAAACTGTTCCAGCTGCTACCATCCGGGAAACTGTATTGTAGCATAAAAGCCCCCAACAGACCCCGAGACAGCTTCTTCCACCAGGCCATCAGACTGATTAATTCACGCTGATACAATTGTATTTCTATGCTATATTGACTGTCTTGTTGTATATACTATTACAAATTATTATAAATTAGATGGAGATGTAATGTAATGTAATTATTATCTGAATGGTGGCCGATTAGGAAAAGGGGAGGTGCAACGAGACCTGGGTGTCATTATACACCAGTCATTGAAAGTGGGCATGCAGATACAGCAGGCGGTGAAAAAGGCGAATGGTATGCTGGCATTTATAGCAAGAGGATTCGAGTACAGGAGCAGGGAAGTACTACTGCAGTTGTACAAGGCCTTGGTGAGACCACACCTGGAGTATTGTGTGCAGTTTTGGTCCCCTAATCTGAGGAACGACATCCTTGCCATAGAGGGAGTACAAAGAAGGTTCACCAGATTGATTCCTGGGATGGCAGGACTTTCATATGATGAAATCTGGATGAACTAGGCTTATACTCGTTGGAATTTAGAAGATTGAGGGGGGATCTGATTGAAACGTATAAAATCCAAAAGGGATTGGACAGGCTAGATGCAGGATGATTGTTCCCGATGTTGGGGAAGGAGAATGAGGGGTCACAGTTTGAGGATAAAGGGGAAGCCTTTTAGGACCGAGATGAGGAAAAACTTCTTCACACAGAGAGTGGTGAATCTGTGGAATTCTGTGCCACAGGAAACAGTTGAGGCCAGTTCATTGGCTATGCTTAAGAGGGAGTTAGATATGGCCCTTGTGGCTAAAGGGATCAGGGGGTATGGAGGGAAGGCTGGTGCAGGGTACTGAGTTGGATGATCAGCCATGATCATACTGAATGGCGGTGCAGGCTCGAAGGGCCGAATGGCCTACTGCTGCACCTATTTTCTATGTTTCTATGTAAAGATTTTTATTCATGTATATGAAGGATGTAAGAAATAAGGTTAATTCAATTTAATTCAATACCGTCTTTATGCACCTATTTGCTTGCATCACTTGCCCATCTGTGTAAGAGCCTTTATTTCACATATAGGTCTTGTTAAATTGGGTTTCATGTCATATGGTCAAGTACGGTGAGGTGTGGGAACGAAGGAAAACCTGCTTGCAGTAGCGTCACAAGCAGTTAGATTCAGACAACACACAGAACAAATGCACATAAATTTGTTAACACAGTGAAGAGATAAAATCTATTCAAAGCCAGACATTAGTGTAAAAAATAACATACCAGCAATCAGAGGTAAGACCATGACAGTGCGAGAGGTGGTCCATAGAGTTCCATTGTTGAGATAGGAATAGGGATATGTGGGTTAGTTGTAGGAATGCATCTGTTTCTGAACTTGTTGGCGTGAGACTTCAGGCTTCTGTAACCTCCTGTCTGACGGTAGCAGCAGAAAGATGGCATGGCCTGGATGGCAGAAATTGCTGACGGGAGATGCTGCTGTCTTGAGCTATGTGCCAAGAGCTGTGAATGATGGGCTGGAAAGTTGATTGGCAAGGATCTGAAAGACCAAATGGCTACCAACTGTCCTGTATCATCCCAACGTTTTGGCCTGGTGAAGGGGGGTGTGGTTGCTTTGATTTTGACTTGGGAGGGGTGGGGGGGGTGGGAGAGAGAAACTTTTTGAATTGCCTGACCATGCATCTGGCAGATATAGTGCATCCACTTCTGCAACACTCGGGATGGAGGGGAAGCAAAGCAATGAGGGCTTTTAACTGGGAAGTGGCTGGGGTGGTATTTTGGAGAGTTTGTTACTATTGGAGCTTTCATTTCTATAAACAAGGGCACGATCTCTTCCTCAAGTTTGACTCTTGGCTTGCGGCCACACTGCAGTTGGAGGTGTCAATTAAGTGTGCTGTGGGAATCCCCTAACACTTAACATGGTCTGAGGCAACTTGTAGTAAGCCCTGCAAGATCTTTATATCCTGATCCAAAATGAAAAAGTGACCTCTTTGCAACAACGTACTGATGTATTCACGCCTGACCAGTTTAATTTAGATTGGAAACAAGAAAATCTGCAGACGATAGAAATTCAAGCAACACACGTAAATGCTGGGGGAACTCAACAGTCCAGGCAGCATCTATGGAAAAGAGTATAGTCGATGTTTTGGGCTGAGACCCTTCAGCAGGAGGGTCTTGGTCTTAAATGTCGACTGTACTCTTTTCCATAGGTGCTTCCTAGCTTATTGAGTTCCTCCAGCATTTTGTGTGTGTTGCTTAATATAGATTTGCATTAAAGCTCACACTGATGTGTTAATGGAGTCAAAGCCAAGTGAGATTTTCTTTGGGAAATAGTGCCTCACTTCACTCTGTTATCTAGATTACACTATAAGTATATTTTACCCCAGTGCCACAGTTGAGTGTTTTTCAGGGCTAGTGTATTAATCAAAACTGAGCTCCCACAGGCAGTCAGACTGCTAAATAGCTGCTCTACCTGACTCTGCTTTGGACACTTTTAACTTGCACTGGACACTTATAACTTGATTCATGTGGCTGATGTGTTTTACTATTTATTGTTATGTTTATTATTTAGTGTTGTGTTTGTTATGTTATGATTGCACTGCTCCTGAGAAACGCTGTCTCATTCTGCCCTGCAGAGCTGATGTACGGTTAGAATGACAATAAAGTTTTTTGAATCTTGAATCTTGAATCAACCTTTTCATTTCTATCATAAGAAGCTTCATACTATTAAATTGGTTTCCTTCATCACTCTTTCATCTATAAGATTCTTCAAATTTCTTTTTCAGCCCACCTTTGGTGGAGTGAAGACTATGAAATAATGGTCTGGGTAGAGGTAAAAACCCAACTGGTCCCCATGTTCATGGGGGGGAAAGAGTGCCATCTCTATCAGATCAGGCCAATCCCAATCTTTCATTGACATCTCTTGCCATTGCTTTCTGAAGTGACCCATTAAAGGCATGCAGAAGGCTCAGCAGAACTTGGGGCAACTGTGGATTGGCAGAATGGATATAAAACCAGAGTTGCCCACAGTGCATGCACCTTCCTTTTAAATTAAGAGATTCATGATGACAAAGCTACCAAAGTGCTTAACAGCAAATGAAGTGCTGTTTTTTTGAGATTCATGCCAATAACTTTTATATCCATGAAACATGTTAACCTGCAATTTTGAAGCTACTGTATATCTCTTCCTGTGAATACTGCCTGATCTTCTGAGTATTTCCAACCCTTTTTTTTTGGTTTTTGAAGTACTTTTCAATTACAGTTACAGAAGGAAAGGTAGCAGTCAATTAGTGGCATACAAAAATTGCTGGAGAACTCAGCAGGTCAGGTGGCATCCATGGAAATTCATAAGGAGTCAATGTTTTGGGCTGAGACCCTTCTTCAGGACTGTAAAGGGAAGAGGAAGATGCCAGAATAAAAAGGTGGGAGGGAGGGGAAGGGAGGGTGGCTAGAAGGTGATGGGTGAAGCCAGGTGGGTTGGAAAGGTAAAGGGCTGAAGAACAAGGATAGGTACAAGGGGAGTGTCAGAGGTAAGTTTTTCACACATAGTGGTGGGTGCATGGAATGCACTGCCAGTGATGGTAGTAGAGACGAATACAATAGGGTCTTTTAAGAGACTTTTAGATAGGTACATGGAGCTTAGAAAGATAGCTATGCAGTAGGGAAATTCTGGGCAGTTTCTAGAGTAGGTTACATGGTCGGAACAACATTGTGGTCCGAAGGGCCTGTAATGTGCTGTAGGTTTCTATGCTCTTTGTTTCATGAGAGGAAAGTGGACCATAGGAGAAAGGAAAGGAGGAGGGGACCCAGGGAAGGTGATAGGCAGGTGAGAAAAGTTAAGAGGCCAGAGTGGGGAATAGAAGAAGGGGGAAGGGGGAGGATTTTTTTTTATTATTGGAAGGAGAAATTGATATTCATACCATCAAGTTGAAGGTTACCTAGATAGAATATAAGGTGTTGCTCCTCCACCCTGAAGGTGGCCTCATCTTGGCAAAAGAGGAGACCATGGACCGACATGTCGGAATGGGAATTAAAATGTTTGTCCACCGGGAAGTTACGCTCTTGGCAGATGGAGAAGAGATGCTTGACCAAGCGGTTCCCAATTTACTATGCGTCTAACCAATGTAGAGAAGACCATATGGGAGCACCAGTCTCAATAGATGACCCCAGCAGATTTGCAGGTGAAAAGTTATTTCACCTGAAAAGACTGTTTGGTGCCCTGAATGGAGGTGGGGGAGGAGGTGAATGGGCAAGTGAGCACTTAGGCCACTTGCAAGGATAAGTGCCGGGAAGGAGATTAGTGGGGAGGGATGAATGGAAAGGAAAATCACAGAAGGATTTGTGAAAATTGTGAAAAGTGGAGAATGGGGGGGTGGGGGTGGTAAAGATATGTCTGGTCAGATCCCTTTAGAGATGTTGAAAAATGTGGAGAATGATGTGTTGGAGACTCATAGGGTGGTAGATATGGACAAGAGGAGCTCTGCCACTGTAAAGGCAGCAGGAAGATGGGGTTAGCACAGATGTACGGGAAATAGAGGAGGTGCGGGTGAGAGCAGCATCAATAGTGGGGAAGGGAAACCCTGTTCTTTGAAGGAGGAGGTCTCTGATGTCCTGGAAAGGGAAGCCACATCCTGGGAACAGGTGCAGTGGAGTCGAAAGAACTGAGAACAGGCAATAGTGTTTTTACAGGAGATGGGGTGGGAAGGAGGTATCATCAAGAGATATTATTAGTGGCTCGCTGTGCTCAAATAGTTTTGAAATAAACATTTGAGGCTTTGAGGAATAAATGTTGCTTTTGGATGTGTAGCAGAATACTCTTGTTCAGATTTGTCTATTCGAGAGGGCAGGTGAGGCCTCCTACAGTGTTGCGAGAGTACTGCACTGATAGAGCTCTGTGTCTAAGTTTCTTTAGTGGAACTTGATTTAACAATCTTTTGACCGAGAGGGCTATTAATTGAGTCACATGATACTAGTGCTGGTGAGTTAGGTATCTTGATGTGGAGTTAATGATTCATCTTTTGACTGAAATGTATTTATTTCTAAAAGCAATATGAGCATTAATGCTGTGTTTACCTTTCCAGGCACGTTCAGATCAGCAATGAATCAGCAATTGAATTCTACAGAAAATTCGGCTTTGGAATAATAGAAACTAAAAAGAACTACTACAAGAGGATAGAGCCAGCTGATGCACATGTTTTGCAGAAAACCCTCAAATACATCGCTCCATCGCAGAGTGTGGAATGTCAGAAATGAAATTGTGGCTGATCTTGCACGTTAGTTGCCAAAAAAAAGTCTGTACAGACGGTTGGAGGGTGAGCGTCAAGAGGAGCCATTTCTCTACAGCGCTTTGTGGCAATAGGCTTACCACATTAACCAGAAACCACTCAAAATTATTCCCGCATAAAGCATCCTGTATCTTCACCAGTTAGAATTAATGTATCTGAGACAAGCAACCCATCCGCCAGGACTGTAATCAAAGCATGGGGTTTGGTCGTGTTATTATTACTTTACCAGGTCCTAGGTGGGACAGTTTTTGTTTTCCAATTCAAGTGTGCAAACAAGTGATCTGATTTTGTATTTAAAAACAAAGACCTGTTCATGCATAGTTAATTTTTCCATAAAAGTTTAATTGGTACTTTCAAGAACTAATTGTCCTACAAACTTATTTGTGCCTATTGGAGTGATATCTCCCACTTTTCATTTTGTGGAATAAATATTTCAATTTTAAAGATGAGACTGGATCTTCTGTGGTTGCTCTTCATTTTGTTGGTTGGAGCCACGTCCTGCCCTGTTCTCCTGGAATTGTCTGGCCACATTCTTACCTCTATGTTGGTTGCATGTGTGTATCTGTCATAAAAAACAATGGCTGCAGGCCTCATTGGAGTGCTTAATGGTTGAAAATGTTGTGACTACAAAAGACCTGTCGATTTATTTAATAAACAGGGCAGTAAGAAAGAGTTAAAAAGAACAAAAATTAAAGAAATCTTTTGGGTAACATTGAATGATTTCTGAGCTTGGAGGTGTGGGAGGGAGAGAATGGGCTGCAGTGAAGAAACAATTCCTTGCATCCTTGCACAATCTTAAATAATCTGTTTCATTTAAAACCTTGAACAATGAAAATCAAGAAAAGTACAATTAATTAACAAAATCAATAGTAGTCATAGAGAAGGAACGTGTATCGCAAATTTCAAGGCCGTTGCAAGTTAGTGAAGTGAGGTGGTTAATATTAAAAGAATCATTGATTTCTTAGTGTATAAAGCATGTAGGTTGTTTGGTGTTGGGCATGGAGTGGGTGGGGGGGGGTTGTTACCATTAATTATCCCCACTCTTCACTTTGAGCTGATATGGCTGCATGTCAATTACTGTTACTGTGGCAGACAGCTGTCAGAATCATCAAGTTCTCTTGTAGTACTAATCTCATTATTCTCTTCAATCAGCTGCCTGTCCTCTCACCTTCAGGAAGACCATCAGGCTGCATAAATTACATGGATCACTGGGACCACACCTACAATATTATAAGTAGGTCTGGCTTCCAAATGTTAGGAAGGATATTTTGACAGAGGGTGGAGTAGTGTTAACCAGATTGTTTACTGAGATGGATGTTGGTGCGGGGGGGGGGGTCCCTTAAGGAGAAAGGTTGATCAGACTGGGCCTATAATCAAGTTTGCCAGCAGGAGAATGACCTCATTGAAACATACAATATTCTCACATGGCAGTTACAGTTCATGCTTCCTCTGGCTAGAGTGGGTGGACCCAGAGGTCACAGTTTCAAAGCAAGGAGCTGGTCCTCAGGACTAAGTTAAGAAATTTCTTTGCCCAGAGGGTAGAGAATCTTTAGAATTTCTATACAAGGCTGTAATAGGTTCAATTACTGAGAATGTTCAAGACCAGACAATAGTAGAATTAAGTATATGGAGAATTTAAGTAGAATCAAGGATATGGAGTGAGTGCAAGCAACTTGGGCAGAGGTAAAATGTAAAGTTTGGTGTTAATAAATGGTGGAGCTGGCACATAGGACAGAATAGTTTTTAGTTCTTAGCCCTTGACTGCACCTTTTTGTTCTCTGAATGTATTTGTGTTGCACTTTACTATAGCTTTGCTGACAAATCTTGGTTCTCAAGTTTCAAGTTAGGGTCTCTCTCTCTGACCTGGTTTCAAACAGCAGTTGAATGTGACCACTCATCTCATGCTGGCCATTAGGAGGAATTCTCCATTTGGCACTACCTTTCCATCTGGATCTACATAAACACACGAGATTCAGCAAATGCTGAAAATCCAGAGTAACATATTCAAAATGCTGGAGGAACTCAACAAGTCGGGCAACTTCTCTGGAGAGGAATAATCTTGGCCCAAAATCTCGACTGTATTATTCTCCTTAGATGCTGCTTGACCTGCTGAGTTCCTCTAGCATTTTGTATGTGTGTTCCTCTGGAACTATAACAGTTTCCTTTTGAGAGTACCTGTTGAATATCCTACCACTGCCCTTTCAAGATTCAATATCTTTTCCTGTCTGTTTATCTTATCTCAAAAAGGGCAGTGAATTTCTGGAATTCTCTGCCCCAGACAGTTGTGGAGACCAGATCATTAGATATTTTTACAATGGAGACAGGGAAATTAAGCATTGATAAATTGAGAATTATGGGAAAATGGCACAGCAGAGATGAAGCCAATGTAGATTAGCCATGATATTGGATGACAGGGCCGCCTTGAGAGGCTAAGTAGCCTACTCCTGTTTTCTTGTGTTTTTATGTCATTTATCTTCAATTTGTTCTCATGTTTCATTCTGCTACCAGAAATGATCACTTAATTTACTGTATCAAAACTCTTCATTACCTTAAATTCTTGTATTAATTCTTGTTAGTGGTCTTAAAATTGGGATTGCTTTATTATTGTGAACAGTGAAAAGCTGCAGATTGTACATCTGCCCCAGGAGCTGCAATGCTTGTCCCAAGTCCTGAATCACTGAAGGATGCTCAACAGCTGTGGCAGGGCTCAAGTACCATCACCTCTCACAGAGTGAAACCAAGCGACATTGATGGCAAGGCTTCACTTCCAGATGGAATCAATGCCCTTAATGCTTGCTTTGACTGTCAAAACAGGAAATCAAAGATCAAGTTGCACAATGAGGCATTGAAGCCAAGGACATAAAGCCCATTGATTAGTTTTGAGGGAATGATAGTATTGAATGCCGAGCTGTAGCCAATGAAAATGCAAATTTGCTGTCCAGATGTTCCAGGGCTGTGTCAAGATCCAGTGAAATGTCATCTGCTGTTGACCTGTTGTGACAGTAGGGAAATTCAGTTCTCAGGCAGGAGATGATGTGTTTCATCACCAACCTCTCAAGGCACAGTATGCAAACACCAATACCCTTGAACAAAAAGGATGCCTACAAAAAGGTCATGAATACGGCCCAGTCCATCATGGGTAAAGCCCTCCCCACCACTGAGCAGATCTAGTTGGAGTGCTGTCACAGGAAAGCAGCATTCATTACCAAGGACCCATACCATCCTGGCCTTGCTCTCTTCTCGTTGTTGCCATCAGGAGGAAGGTACAGGAGCCTCAGGACCCACACCACCAGGCTCAGACTCCTGAACTAGAGGGAATAACTTCACTCAACCTCACTCACCCTATCGCTGAACTTCCCACAACCTATGGATTCACTTTCAAAGACTTCATTCCATGTTCTTTATATTTATTTATTTATTATTGTTGTATTTGTACAGCTGTCTTTTTGCACATTCACTCTTTGAATCTGTCCTGTTCGGTGCAGTCTTCAGTGATTCTATTGTGTTTCTTGCATTTACTGTGAATGCCCGCGAGAAAATGAATCTCTAGGTTGTATATGGTGACATATGTACTTCGATAATAAATTTATTTTGAACTTTGAAGTCCCGCCTTCAGAGGGATGCGAAGTCAACGTAGTCAACCGATCAATCAACGTTCGTCACTATTGCCCCGCCCCTTCTAGCGCAAACACTTCCGGCTCCCACTCAACCGAACTTGACCCACGGCTCCCGCCTATTGGCCCGTTGATGTCACCGCCGGCTCGGCGATAGGCCTGATCGCCATGACAACGGCGGGTAGCACGTTCGGCTGCATTGGGGCCTGATTCTGAGGGGGGGAAGGCCTGGGCCCGAGCCCCGAGCTTAAGTTAGAAGTTGCGGCCGTCTGGGAGTGAGAGCCTCCCCCCCCCTCGCCCCGCCCAGCCCACCGCCCCGGAACTCCTGCTGGGTCTGAACCTCCACCTCCACCTTCCTTCACCCCATACCCGTCTCGGTGGGTTCCTGGGCAGGGTGGGTCTGGGGCTGGGCTGGGCAGGGCTGAGTTGAAGCCGAGGCCTGCGCTTGTCTCTAGGACGTCAGTGGGCCCAGTGTGTGTGTGTGGCAGATGAGGTGAAGAGACCAAGACCCTGGCCGGCCCAGCCTTGGAGCCTGAGCCCCCCTCCCCGTACCTGCCCTCTCACTCCTTCCCCACCATCCCCAAACACAGTGGGAGGCGATGTGGGCGCCGATGTCCGAGGCCACCTGGGAAGCTGCTGCACTGGACACTTCCCCCGCCGTACCCTGAGGTAAGGCAGGACTTTGGTGGAGGGCGGTGGGTGGGGGTTCAGTGATATCTCCACCTCACCTCAATCACCCACCTCTCAGGATTGAGCCCAGAACAGTAACCAGCTGTGTTTTGGAGAAGGTTGTAGATTGAAGCCTTTCTCCACAGAGGTGCTGTCTTGTGGATGAAACAGTGGTCTGTCTGCTGACTTGGCAGGTGTAAACGATTGTATTATAGTATTCAGAGAACAGGAAACTTGTGTTTAGTTTCTGTCTTATATTAGACTTTGCTACCACCTTTCTTGGCACATTTATTTCACTGATTTATTTGTGATAATCCTCTATAAAAATTGCTGCATTTTCCATGTATGGGAAGGATTATACCTTAAAAATATTTCATTAGCTCTCAAGTGTTTTGGGATGTTCTGAAAGACGTCGAAAATACAGTAGATATGCTTGTTCTGTTTTATTTTCCTCGGTGGCGTTGAAGTTACTTTGCCCTTCCAATGGTACAGTAACTGTTCATTCAGTTTTCAAGATCATAATCTATAGCCCTCTCACCATAACATCCTTATCTCCATTACAAAGTTCCTTAAAATCTATCTCTGTCACGGAGCTCTCAACATAAATCTAAACTTTTCTTGTGGGCTGCTGTCAGATTTTCTCTGAAAGTTGCCTCGGAGGTACTGGACCTTGGGATGGTTTACTCTATTAAGTGTTTTTTAATAATAAAAAAAATAGATTGTCCAGGAATACTCATTTGGTCAGGCAGCATCTGTGGAATAAAGAATCAGCAAACTTTCAGAGTGCCAATTTTTTCATTAGCGAGTTGATCTGCTGCTGATCTTTACATTATTTGTTGTTGCTAATTTCCAGCCTCCTGCTTCATTGTTGTGTTGTTGTAGTTATTACCCCTGGTAAAGTATGCTGGCCGCATCACACTGAGTAACATTGAGGTCTTGCTGTATTTATTCCAGCTTGCACAAGTGGGATTGATTTTTGTCACTCTCTGACTCCTTGAGTAGAGAGACAACTGCCGCCTTATTAGAAGTCGAAGAATTGTGTGCTTTTTGATGCACCAATGAGGCAGAGTTGTATCGGCGTCACTGACAACAATCATAATGCTAAACTTAAGAGAGGCCACTTAGCCCTGTGGGTCTGCTCTAATATCCAACAACATTAAGCTGATCATCCTTTCCTTTTTTCTCCCATTGGCATTAATTTACTTATCACCTCGAATAATGACCTGGCCTCTGTTGTCTTTGTGGTAGAGAATTCTATAGGCTCATTATAGTCTGGGCCTGAGGCTGTGACCCCTGGATCTGGAATCTCCACCTACTGGGTGCATCACACCTGTATCTTACCTGTTTCTCTTAGGGGCATTGGGGAGATGGGGTGGAAGTACATATCTACCAAAGGAGGTGTAAGGTACTGCTTCCTTCCATTAGCCTGAAGGTCACCCTTGAGCAAGGTGTAGCACCTGCTTAGCCCCCCCCCCCCATTGCAGGGTCACGTGAAGCCATGGGAGTAGGTGGTGGATGGTCGTATGAGCAGCTGGTGCACATCACAAGTCCTGGTTATGCAACCACTGACACCAGGCAGACATTCTCTGAAGAGTATTGGTAATGGCTGGGGTCACCATCTCGTAAAGACACAGTCAGTAAGAAGGCAATGGCAAACCACTTGCAGACCATGATCGTCTATGTCATATGACATGGCACATAACAAACAAATAAGGCATACCTCATTCTTCTGTTGTCATGAATAATCCAAGACACTTTGTCCTGCAGCCATAGGAGGTACAAACCTTGCCCTTACACCAACTCCCTACAACCTTCCAGAGATTCACCTGTACCTCCATCCTCGTCCATTCCATTTGGTGCTCTCACTGTGGAATCCTGGAGGTTCACTCCTGCAACTTTCATCATCCATTTCCTTGTATTTTCTTAACATTCTTGGGGAATTTCACAGACCATTAACCATCCTTGATGTAGCAACCTTCAAATATCTGTTAATTTCGTGCACACTGTTTTTCCATTCTGTGATGGCTGTTTTTTACCCACTGACTACCATAATGGACAGGAATGAACAACTTTTTATTCATGAATATACACTTTAGATATCTTCCACTGCCTATGTACTGTCAAACCATTTAGCTAATTTGTGCCTCATGTCTTTGTAGTTTCCTTTGTTCAGATTCGGGGCCTCAAATTCCATTACTTCACTCTTAAGGAAGAATTCTGTTATGTTCTGTCACTTTGCTCTCAATAACCACACACTAAGAAATAGTTAATTATTCCCCTGTGTCATAGCATCCAGTTTAGGATTGCCTGCTATCTAGTCAGTCTTCAAAGTAAAAAGTACCAAAATAATCAGTTTAAAGTAAATGTATTATCAAAGTACATATAAGTCACCAAAGAAATACAATAGAATCAATGAGAAACTACACACAAAAACTGACAAACCAAAGTGCAAAAGAAGACAGATTGTGCAAATACATAAAAAACTAATAATAACTGCGTGAGTGAGGCCTCCATTGGTCAGAGTTGACTGTGATTATTGTGTCCTAGCTGTCTAGATACGCAAGTCTGGGTAGTATGATGTGGAGAGCAAGAGCAAACTGTTGCGCGTGTAGCAAGCTCCCCCTTGTCACTCAACTGATGAACCCAAGGTGCGGCAGAGACCGACACAGTTTGGAACCAGCAGCGTCACAGCAGTTGCTAGTTAGCATTGAACTCCATGTAGGACTGCCTTAGGAACTCCAGCACCAGATGTTTCCCTTGGGGTTTATTCCCAAAGCCTTCCCTGTGAGTGGGAGTAGCCGCAAGGCAGTGGAGATTTGAGATCAGAGTTTTCCTTCTAGATGAACTGCCAACCATGGTTAACAAGCCCCATCTGCCTGAAGCGACTGGTTTTAAGGAGACAGTAAACCGTCTTTGCCCCTTCTCCTGTCAGTAGGAATGTTTCCACTGGGCTTAGTAGCTAAGCCACATGTGAAGGCCAGGCGCTGGACTTGGTTGTCAGAGGCACGTGCTATTGGGAGCATTTAATATGTAGTGAGAGCTTGTTCCCATTGCCACCCCCAGCTAAGGAACCAAATAATAATAAACAAGTAAATAAATAATGGTGGGAACATGACTTGTAGAGACCTTGAAAGTGAGACCATGTGTTGTAGAATCAGTTCAGCATTAAACTGAGTGAAGTTATCCGCGCTGTTAACTACCAGAAGTCAGTTGGTTGAATGGTAATAACAGTTCCTGAACTTGGGGAACTTCTTTCTGATGGCAGCAGTGAGAAGAGAACACAGTGTTGGATGGTGGGGGTCCCTGATGGTGGATACTGCTTTCTTGTGCCAACGCTCCTTGCAGATGAGCTTAATGGTGGGGAGTGCTTTTACTGTGATGCAACAGAAGAGGATTATTCCATGTTGCCAAATACAAAATAGTACTTTCTGAACCAAATCAAAATATTATTAATGTTGGTAATCATTGAAAAGCTGAAGGAAGTTCATTTTGGTATGGCAAAATGTAAAACAAACTCAGAAGAAGCTGGAGATAATCACTGGTTCAGGCTGCACCTGTGGAGCGAGACAGAGTCAACATTTCAGATCTGAACCCCAGAGATTCTGCAGATGCTGGAAACCCGGAGTAAACACACACAAAATGCTGGAGAAACTCAGGTCAGGCAGCATCTATGGAAAGGAATAAACAGTTGATGTTTCAGGTTGAGACTCTTCCACCTGCTGTGCTATTCCTTGCCCTCAGTTTGGAAAGTCTGATCATGTGGCAGTACTTCTACTCTCTCTGTATATGCAGAGAGAGAAGACTGCAGCACCAGTAGTGAGGACCACGAAGAGATGGACAAGGGCGGCACAGGAACACTTGGAGGACTGCTTTGAATTGGTGGGCTCTGCTGTATTCAGGAGTTCATCTTCAAATCTGGATGAGTATTCCACAGTTACTACTGACTTCATTAAATCCTGTGTGGTTGAGCATATGCCTACAAAAACTTGCTGTACATTACCAAACCAAAAGCTGTGGATGAACCAGGAGGTTTGTCATCTGCTAAGGACTAGATCTGTGGCATTTAACAAGAAAACCAGGTATGACTTGTGTTGCGCTATTTCAAGGGCAAAGAGACAATTCCGAGTGAGGTTGGAGGCAACATTGGATGCTTGACAACTCTGGCAGGGTTTGCAAGACATTACTTCATACAAAGTGAAACCCAATAGCATGAGTGGCAGCGATGCTTCACTACCAGATGAGCTCAACGCCTTCTTTGCCTGCTTTGAAAGGGAGAATATAACTAGAGCTGTGAATATCCCTGCTGTGATCTCTGCCTTGGAGGCTGATGTCAGGCTGTCTTTAAGGAGGGTGAGCCCTTGCAAGGTGGCAGGCCCTGATGGAGTACCTGGTAAGGCTCTTAAAAACTGCTGCCAACCAACTGGCAGAAGTATTCAAAGACATTTTCAACCTCTCACTGCTACGGTTGAAAGTTCCCACCTGCTTCAAAAAAGCAACAATTATCCAGCTGCCTAAGAAGAATAATGTAGGCTGCCTTAATGACTATCACCTAGTAGCACTCACATCTATGATAATGAAATGCTTTGAGAGGTTGGCCATGGCTAGAATGAACTCCTGCCTCAGCAAGAACCTGGACCCATTGCAATTTGCCTATCACCACAGTAGGTCTACGGCAGACACAATCTCATTGGCTCTTCACACGGCCTAAGATCACCTGAACAATACAAATCCTATATCAAGATGCTGTTCATCAACTGTAGCTCAGCATTTAATACCATCATTCCCACAATCCTGATTGATAAGCTACAGATCCTGGGCCTCTGTACCTCCCTCTGCAATTGGATCCTCGACTTCCTAACCGGAAGACCACAATCTGTGCGGATTGGTGATAATACCTCCTTCTTTCTGATGGTCAACACTGACGCCGCTCAGGGATATGTGCTGAGCCCACTGCTCTACTCTCTTTATACCCATGACTGTGTGGCTAGGTATAGCTGAAATACCATCTATAAATTTGCTGATGAGAGAGCCATTGTTGGTAGAATCTCAGATGGAGATGAGAGGGTGTACAGGAGTGAGATATACCAGCTAGTTGAGTGGTGTCGCAGCAATAACCTTGCACTCAATGTCAGTAAGACCAAAGAGCTGAAGGGTAAGACAAGGGAACTCAAACCAATCCTTATAGAGGGATCAGAAGTGGAGACAGTGAACAATTTGAAGTTCCTGGGTGGCAAGATCTCTGAGGATCTAACCTGGTCCCAACTTATCAATGCCCCTATAAAGAAGGCATGACGTTGGCTATATTTCATTAGGAGTTTGAAGAGATTTGGTTTGTCAACTGAAACACTTGAAAACTTCTATAGATGTACCATGGAGAGCATTCTGACAGGCTGCATCACTGCCTAGTGCGGCGGGGGGGTGGAGGGGGGGGAAGAGGCTACTGCACAGGACTGAAAGAAGCTACAGAAAGTCATAAAATTAGTCATCTCCATCTTGGGT
The DNA here is from genome assembly GCF_963921235.1 of Mobula hypostoma. Taxonomy (NCBI): domain Eukaryota; kingdom Metazoa; phylum Chordata; class Chondrichthyes; order Myliobatiformes; family Myliobatidae; genus Mobula; species Mobula hypostoma. The sequence continues at coordinate 34,765,019 of NC_086101.1, forward strand.
ACTAGGCTCCGTAGTACCCAAGACACCTTCAAGGAGCGGTGCCTCAGAAAGGCGACGTCCATTATTAAGGACCCCCATGGCCCAGGGCATTCCCTCTTCTCATTGTTACTGTCAGGAAGGAGGTACAGTAATCTGAAGGCACACACTCAATGATTCAGGAACAGTTTCTTTCACCTCTGCCCTGCACATTGAACCCATGAACATTACCTCACTTTTTTTAATATATTAGTTCTGTTTTTGCACTATCTTTAATCTACTTAATAAAGAAACACACACACACTTCTTTCTATATTTATTATGTATTGCGTTGTACTACTGCTGCTAAGTTAACAAATTTCACAACACATACTGGTGATAATAAATCTGATTCTGATCATAATTTTCAGATCTAAGCCATGCTTTAGGTTCAGCACAGATATTATTGGACCTCTGCAGTTTTTTTGATGGGATTGGGCCCAGTATTTGTTTGATCATTTTGTTCACTGATAAGATGGTCGGTAACTGGATAACATTTTTAGGATAATCAGTTTAGGTTTCATTTTGTCTGAGTTTTTAACATTGTTGTGATCTATTAATAGACATCTGATTATAGATATCTTCTAATTGTATTACTGTTTAAATTGTAGAGGACATCCAAGGACTAGACAGGGCCACGCAGGCCCAACTACACTCCCACTCCTCTTCCATAGCCAGTACTGTTTTTGGATGAGAAAATGGCTAATTTGTCTTGAATCCTATTTCCTGAATTACTCTTTACTCATAATTTGTCAGTGTGGGTTTTGAGATTTACAACAAACTTCCAATGTCAGTAGCTGCTTAGGAATTTGGGGTTTGTGAACGCATATTTGAAAAGAAGAAATTTGTATGGTAATGGGAAAAAGGCAGAGCAGTTGGATGAGTTGGATAGCTGTTTCATTGCCAGCACAGGAGCAGTGGGGCAAATAGATGCCTTCTATAAGAGAAGCATCATCTGAAAAATGCTTTGTTCTTCTGCTGACCACACTATTAATAAACCTTTTGGTTTTATACTATGTCAGTTATCTCCAGTAAGGAACATAATTAAGAATTTGGTTGTTCATTTTCCAGATACTTTTGATCATCATATAAAATTTTCCAATTAATCCAATTCCCCTCCTCTGCTTTTGGAGTACTGACTGCATGGTTGGTTCCTGTTCTTTCGATCTTAATGTACGTTTGTTGCAGACCTCTGAATCGTAGTCAAAGTTTGGCATTTCCTGTTATGTATCCAATTCACTATTTCAACCGATATGTCAGTCCATGGCCTCTACTGCTGCGATGAGGCCACACTCAGATTGGAGGAGCAACACGTTATATTCCGTCTGGGTAGCCTCCAGCCTGATGGCATGAACATCAATTTCTTGAGCTTCCGGTAACAGCCCCTCCATCCTCTCCTTTATTGTTCGCCATTCCTGTTTCCCCCTCTCAGCTTATTTCCTTACCTGCCCATCACCTCCCTCGGGTGCTCCTCCTCCTTCCCTTTCTTCCATGATCTTCTGTTGTCTCCTATCAGATTCCCCCTTCTCCAGCCCTTTATCTCTTTCACCAGTCAACTTCCCAGATCTTTACTTCACTTCTTCCTCCCCTCCAGCACCTTACTCTGACTTCTCCTCATTCTTTGCACAATCTTAGCCTGAAACATCGACTGTTTACTCTTTTCCATAGATGCTGCCTGGCCTACTGAGTTCCATGCAATGGATCCCATTAAGCCATGCAATTTTCCAGGAGAGTGATAAACACAAGGAGTTCTGCAAATGCTGGAAGTTCAGAGTAACGTACACAAGTGGTATTTCTGTTCAGCAGGTCAGGGAGCATCTTTGGAGAGAAATAGAGTTGACTCTTCAGGTCAAGACCCTCGGCAGGATTAGTCTCGTAAAGCAGTACAGCAGGGAAACTGGCTCTTCAGCCCATCTATCAATGCAACTTGAACTTCTGCTTAAGTCTCACCTATTTCACATAGACCATATCCCTCCAAACTCTTCCCATCCATATACCTATCCAAAGTTCTCTTTAAAGATGCTGAGAGGTTATTTCCCTTGGCTTGATAGTCACCCCCCCCCCCGGAGCAGTGGAAGTTTTTAATGGGACAATGGGGGGTGGGGTTGCTCAGTAGCAAGGGGAACACCTGTGGGATTACAGGCTTAATTTAAAAATTGAATTACTTATTATAAGTATTTGATCTTAAGTGTCTCACAATTAATTACAATGATTACATAATCACCTCATCTCTGGCTAACGCACTGCTCTTTTGGACTTTGCTCAAAGTGTGTTATAGCTGTTGATGATGTGTTTGGCATATCATGAGAAATCTGGAGCGAAGAAATCGTGTCATTTCTGGGCCTGGTCTGCATATTATTGTCATTCACTATGTAATACAGTGTTAGTCAGTACGATTCCCATACTGTAATCATGCAGTTCCAGTGAATGAGGGTATGGTGTTGAGCGGGGTAAAGTTCAGAATCTGCTCTTTTGAATGGTCTTGACCACATTTCTCGAGCCTATGGCCCAACCAAGATATTGTTGCCCCTCATTATGTATCTTCAGGCAGAGAGTCGGGTATTGCCTTAGCTATGACAACTTCGTAACTTTCCCTTTTATTGATTGCAGCCCTTGAGGTTGGACTTAAACAAGAGGTAATGACTGTGGACATTAATCCATAACGAAAATGGCAGAAGCTGACCAAACAAAAAATGAAATTGCTCATTAATAAATCTGGAAAGCCCCATACAGTTGGAGAAAAAGTGATTCTGCTAGCAGTAAGGGAATTTCTGAGCATGGTTTTGCATTAGTCACCAGGCCGAATAATTGAAGCAATTCTGCTCAGAGACAACTCTGTTCCTAGACAATAGATGAAGTGTTTGAGAATGTGGAAGATATTGTGCATCAGGATTTGGACAACAGAATACTTAGAACAACAGAATTTGCTTTGCAGTTGGATGAGTCAACTTTGTCAGGCATTGAACCTTTGCTTCTTGGTTGTGTTCACTTCATAAAAGATGAAAGCATGGTTCAAGAGTTTCTATTTGCAAGGAGTGTGGAGGCAGATTACAAAGTGGGAGTCAATATATCAGGTTGGTGAGCAACTTTTCAAAGAGAAGAACATTCCACTCACCAACATTCTTGTTGTGCAACAGAAAACTTGGAAAGGATGGTAGGGTACAGGTACCATGGTGTACAAAGGCTGTTGAAAATCTAGTCAAGAAGAAAAGAAAAGCTTACGAAAAGTTCAAAAAACTAGGTAATGATAGAGATCTAGAAGATTGTAAGGCTAGCGAGAAGGAACTTAAGAATGAAATTAGGAGAGCCAGAAGGGTCCATGAGAAGACCTTGGCAAGCAGGATTAAAGAAAACCCCAAGACATTCTACAAGTATGTGAAGAGCAAGAGGATAAGACGTGAGAGAATAGGGCTAATCAAGTGTGACAGTGGAAAGGTGTGTATGGAACCAGAAGAGATGGCTGAGGTACTTAATGAATATGTTGCTTCAGTATTCACTACAGAAAAGGATCTTGGCAATTGTAGGGATGACTTACAGTGGATTGAAAAGCTTGAGCTTATAGACATTAAGAAAGAGAATGTGCTGGAGCTTTTGGAAAGCATCAAGTTGGATAAGTCTCTGGGACTGGATGAGATCTACCCCAGGTGACTGTGGGAGGCGAGGGAGGAGATGGCTGAGCCTCTGGCAATGATCTTTGCATCATCAATGGGGATGGGAGAGGTTCCGGAGGATTGGAGGGTTGCAGATGTTGTTCCCTTATTCGAGAAAGGGAGTAGAGATAGCCCATGAAATTATAGACCAGTGAGCCTTACTTCAGTGGTTGGTAATGTTATGTACCCCTAGGGGTCATATTTTTTATGGACTGTACCTTTAAAAAGAGAGAGAGAATTGTTCAACACCAGACACCTTGTTATTAAGAGAGAGAGAAGCAAAGACTGCTTTGAGATGGTGTTATGAGCCCCTAAGGTTCATATTTTCTGTAGACTGTCACTTTAAGGCACGAGAAAGAACTGAGACTAACTTTTGGGTTTCTGCTGAGTTCGGAGAGAGAGGGCACCGAGCAGCTCGTGGGTCGCCATTGTGACCGAGGGCGGCGTTATTTGATGGACAATCAATATTATGGTTTCTCTGCAGCGTGTTTACTTTTTACAAGGACAGTTACAGACACAGAGAAACACATGCTCGGAGTCAAGATGGATTCAATCAATGAAAGACACCAGTGAGTGAGGTCCTGGTCTAAACTTTCAGCAGCCCGAAAAGGGGTGAGTTGAGATCGATCCTGAGTATTGATAAATAACTCTTACAAGTTTTCTGCAACTGGAACGAGTTTGCAGCGAGAGAGAAGGGAGGAGCTACTTGATGGACAGCTGGTGTTCAGCGTGGTGAGATAAATAGAAGTTCAGCCGATAGATTGATAGACACGTGGTTTCGGACACTGGATGAGCTTTGTTGTGCCCGCAGAAAGGTGGGATTTTGGAGTATCAGTCAGGAGAATCGATCAGTGGCTCTCGCAGTGTGACTGGTGGGGAGTTATTCGTGTGTCCAACCCTCGCCTGGGTTGATAATTCCACCACAGAAGAACGGTCCCCTTTTGTGGTGATCACATTCGGTGACTTTAAAGGAAGAGAAGAGTGGAGAGAAGGTTTGAAACAGAAGAAACCTAGTGACAAAGAGGTCACTGTTTGGACTCTCTCTCTAAGTAGTCTGTAAGGGTGAGTTTGACTCCATTGGAATACGAAGGTGTGGTTGTCGCATAGTTAATCCACAGGAGTGGGTTCTCTGGTAAGGGGAGTACCTTGTGAATATCAGTTTTGTGTTACCCTTATTTGGGTGTGGTAGTTCACTGAAGAAAGGCACCCCGTGGCAAATCACTGTTAGAGTTATTTCGTATGTCGTGGAACTGGATAAGTGGCTATCACAGTTGTGTGTTTGGGGTAACCTTGTGTGGAAACTACCTGTGTGTGATAATCCTTGCCTGGGTTGGTAGTTTTACCACTTGAAGAAGGTCCCCTTAGTGATAGACTACTGTTGGTGATAATCCCTACGTGGATTCTGTTGGAGTATCCTGTGGCCACACTTTGGGATGACCCGTAGCTGATTTCGGGTGTGGTACCACTTGTGTTGAAAGGATATTCATTGAAGATCACTGTCGGTGATACTTTGTGTGTGGAGTGGAACAACTTCAGAGATAACCTACCACTATTGTTATTCTGTATTGCTGTCATAGAATCTGTGGAATATCGACATAATTGCCTTCTCATGACATTTGCCTTTGGATTACAAACATCTCACATTAATTAACCTGAAGAATTAAATATCTCTCTCTCTCCATCACCATTCAACTCAATACCACGGACTGAATTGAACTTTACTCATCTTCGTAAGACAATCTATTTACCCCTAGACTTGAAGAAGCTTGGTTTTCATATATTCCCACACTTATATATATATATATAAATAAAATCATTGCTAACCTGTTTGATTTATCTGCATTTATATTACTGTATTGCGTAGTTACTAATAAATACCATTAGTTAATAGCAATACCGGATTCCAAAGTATTTTCAATCTCTGCTGGTTCTTTAACCTGTCACGGGGTACGTGACAGTAAGTTGATGGAAAAGATCCTGAGAGGCAGGATTTAATGAACATTTGGAGAGGCATAATATGATTAGGGATAGTCAGCATGGCTTTGTCAAAGGCAGATCGTGCATTATGAGCCTGATTGAAGTTTTTGAGGATGTGACTAAACAGGTTGATGAAGATAGAGCAGTAGATGTAGTGTATATGGATTTCTGCAAGGCATTTGGTAAGGCACCCCATGCAAGGATTATTGAGAAAGTAAGGAGGCATTGTATCCAAGGGGACCTTGCTTTGTGGATCCAGAATTGGCTTGCCCACAGAATGCAAAGAGTGGTTGTAGATGGGTCATATTCTACATGGAGGTCGGTGACCAATGGTGTGCCTCGGGGATCTGTTCTGGGACCCCTTCTCTTTGTGATTTTTATAAATGACCTGGATTAGGAAGTGGAGGGATGGGTTAGTAAATTTGCTGATGACACATAGAGTAGGGATGTTGCAGATAGTGTGGAGGGCTGTTAGAGGTTATAGCAGGACATTGACAGGATGCAAAACTGGGCTGAGAAGTGGCAGATGGAGTTCAACCCAGATAAGTGTGAGGTGGTTCATTTTGGTAGGTCAAATATGATGGCAGAATATGGTATTAATGGTAAGACTCTTGGCAGTGTGGAGGATCAGAGGGATCTTGGGGTCCCAGTCCATAGGACACTCAAAGCTGTGCAGGTTGACTCTGTGGTTAAGAAGGCGTACGGTGCATTGGCCTTCATCAACCATGGGATTGAGTTTAAGAGCCGAGAGGTAATGTTGCAGCTATATAGGACTCTGGTCAGACCCCACTTGGAGTAATGTGCTCAGTTCTGGTCACCTCACTACAGGAAGGATGTGGAAACTATAGAAAGGGTGCAGAGGAGATTTACAAGGATGTTGCCTGGATTGGGGAACATGCCTTACAAGAATAGGTTGAGTGAACTTGGCCTTTTCTCCTTGGAGCGACGGAGGATGAGAGGTGTCCTGAAAAAGGTGTATAAGATTATGAGAGGCATTGATCATTTGGATAGTCAGAGGCTTTTTCCCAGGGCTGAAATGGCTATCATGAGAGGGCACAGTTTTAAGGTGCTTGGAAGTAGATACAGAGGAGATGTCAGGGGTAAATTTTTTTTAATACAGAGAGTGGTGAGTGCGTAAAATGGGTTGCTGGCAACGATGGTGGAGGCAGATACAATAGGGTCTTTTAAGAGACTCCTGGATAGGTACATGGAGCTTAGAAAAATAGAGGACTATATGTAACTCTAGGTAATTTCTGAAGTAAGTACATGTTTAGCACAGCATTGTGGGCCGAATGGCCTGTATTGTGCTGTAGTTTCTGTATTCCTATGTTTCTAGATGGGCCACCAATAATAAGACGCCACCGTGAGTTTACCAGCTGTGTGGTGAAAAAGGCACGACAGTGCCTCTTTCACATCAGACGGTTGAGGAAGTTTGGTGTGGGGCCCCAACTCATAAGAGCTTTCTTCAGGGGCACAATTGAGAGCATCCTGACTGGCTGCATCACTGCCTGGTAAGGGAACTGTACTTCTCTCAATTGCAGATCTTTGCAGAGAGTGGTATGGACAGCCCAGCGCATCTGTAGTTGTGAACTTCCCATGATTTAGGACATTTACAAAGACAGGTGTGAAAAAAGGGCCTGTAGGATCATTGGGGACCCAAGTCACCCCAACCACAAACTGTTCCAGCTGCTACCATCCGGGAAACGGTACCGCAGCATAGAAGCCAGGACCAACAGGCTCTGGAACAGCTTCTTCCACCAGGCAATCAAACTGATTAACTTATGCTGATTTGAGTGTATTCTATGTTACATTGACTGTTCTATTTATTATAAAGTAAATTAAATTACTATGATTGCACATAGCACATTTAGAGGGAGACGTAACGTAAAGATTTTTACTCCTCATGTGTGAAGGATGTAGGAAATAAAGTCAATTCATTCATTCATTCTTGAAAGTAGTTGTACCTGACATTTACCATTCATTGTGTACTTCACAGACAACATCTTGCTGTGAAAAACCTTGGTGACCGGCCACACAAATCATTAAATACTGTTATCACAGCAAAAAATAAAATCAAGCCCATGTTCTCAATTTTTGAGAATTTTGGAACAAAAATTATGAATAGTTTGAATGCTTGCTGTTACACACAGAAGTGAGATGCTCTGAAAAGGAAACTGCCTGAGATGCTTTTATGCGCTTTTTAAAACTGATAGAATTCTTTGAAGACTTGAATGCTTCATTTAGTAATCAACTCAAGCATATTAGACATGCCATTGTTTATTTGTCAGAATTATTCACAAAGTTTAATGAAATCAATCTTCAATTGTAAGGAAATGATGTGAATCTTATCAAAGTCAAATTAGTTGTCTCATTTCTGACCATTACAGTAAGTACAGCACTGGCTGACACAACCTTATCCAATTTCTGAGTCCCTCTGAGTTGGAAGAGAAAGAAAAAATACCAGATGTTGATCCCACATGGGTGAGCTGCATGAAGACATGTCATATTTCAGGATCTCCTCCGGATCCAAATTCCACATTGTGTAATAAATCCATTCCTGATTATTTTGTAATGAGGAATTAACAGGAAGTATGGAGGAAGAGCAAGATTACTTTTAGCTGAAGCTGAGGATTAAAAATTCATATCAAGACTTTTGGTTGCAGAAAGAAACCTTTGAACACAATTCTGCACTGTGTGACGCTATCCTGCCTTTGTAGCATCATAAGGATGTAGGAAGGCTTAGGAAAGAAATGGCAGCACTCGTGACCCAGGCAGTTTGGCAATATTGTAGAAACAAATAAAATCTGCAATGTGCCAGAGTTGGAGAAGCATGGGCACAGTGGAGGCTGAGGAGTTGAAATAGATTAAAAAAAAAGAGGGGCTTGGTGAACTTTAAAAATAGGATGACATTTCAGAAATTGAGTTGTTTTGGATCAGGGGCTTATGAAGTAGAGCAACATTGGTTATAAGACCATAAGATAAAGGAGCAGAATCAGGCCATTTGGCCCATCGAGTTTGATCAACTATTTCATCACGGCTGATCAATTTCTCTCTCAGTTCCATTCTCCTGCCTTCTCCCTACATCCTTTCATGCACCGACTAAGCAAAAACCTATCAACCTCTGCCTTAAATATACCTAATGAAGGGCTCCACAGCCACCTGTGTCAATTAATTCCACAGATTCTCCACTCTGGCTAAAGAAATTTCACCTAAGCTCCGTTCTAAGTGGACATCACTTTATTTGGAGGCTGTGTCCTTGGGGCTTACACTCCCCCACCATAGGAAACATCCTTTCCACATCCACTCTTTTGAGATATTTTAAGATTTGATAGGTTCCAATGAGATTCCCCCCCCCCCCACTATTCTTCTGAATTCCAGTAAGTACAGGCCCAGAGTCATGAAATGCTCCTCATTTAATATACCTTTCAATTCCAGAATCATTTTCATGAACCTCCTTTGAATCCTCTCCAATGTCAGTACATTCTTTCTTAGTTAAGGGGCCCAAATTTACACACAATAGTCCAAGTGAGGCATTACCCGTGCTTTATAAAGCCTCAACATTACATACTTGCTTTTATATTTTAGTCCTCTCAAAATGAATGCTAACATTGAGTTTGCCTTCCTCACCACGGACTCAACCTGGAAATTAACCTTTAGGGCAGGGGGCTGCAACCCTTTTTGCACCGTGGACCGGTTTAATATTGACAATATTCTTGCGGACCAGCCGACCGGAATATAGGTGAAACTACAAGTCACTTATAAGTGGCTAATAATACACTCAATTTCGTTTCTAAAAGGGTTTATCTAACGAATTTAATGTTAAACAGACAGTGCATACTTTCCTCCCATGAATATAGTGATAAAGCAATTATAAGTCACTTATAAGTCAATAGCATCATAACATTTTAAGTAACGTTTGGATATTAAACACACACGGCATATTTTCCTTGTACGAACATATAAAATCGTTGCAACACACCAATATCGGTGAATCAGTGGGAGCTCTGGGCTTGTTTCCCTGCAACAAGATGGTCCCATCGAGGGGTGATGGGAGACAGCGATACTCGAAGGGGGTTCCTTATTCCACAATTTAGTTTTCGTTGCATTCATTGCAGAAAATCCTGCTTCGCAGAGATATGATGTTGGAAATGGAAGCAACGTTTTGAGTGCTTTTGTGACTATCTCAGGATATTCAGCCTTGAATTTGATCCAGAATGCCGGCAGAGATGTTATGTTAAACATACTTTTCAGCCACCATCACTTGCAAGCTCGAGGAGTTGATCTTCTATTTGTGCTGACGTGGATGATTCACCGGGGACATTCACAAATGGGTCACGAGACCCATTCCTTTGCACGTCTTGGGTCATTTGCGTTTGGGAAGTAACGCTTGAATTCTGCCGACAGCGAAGTTAGGTGATCGCGCACCAGCTGTGATCCTCAGTCTCTCCCAAATTCCCAGTTAATGTTGGGAACAAGTCAAATATGCCCCTGTCCACTCGCCGACCCCACAGTTCCAGTTTGGCTTTGAAAGCAGACACTTTATCTGCCAACTTGAAGACAGTTGTCATTCTCCCCTGAAGTGACAAACTGAGTTCACTGAGCAGGTTGAAGATGTCACACAGATAGCCACTAAAGTACGACGCTCTCAGAGCAGCAGCATTTGTGGAGGTGGTTGCTCTCAGTGCTTGCTTACGTTTTTTCCGCTCAAAAAACTCAACAGGTTTGTCTTTAAGTGCAGGACTCAAAACTGCAGTTGTTTGAATTCTCTCTCCCATTTAGAAAATATTTATGTTGTTGAGTGAGTCTTGAAGTGAGGTAGGATGCAGACAACAGAGCAAGTTAGGAAGTAGGCAACAGAGTTTAAGATGAGCTGATTTTTAGGAAAGTTAGAAGCTGTGTGTTGGCACGTGGCCAAGTGGTTAAGGCGTTCATCTAGTGATCTGAAGGTCGCTAGTTCGAGCCTTGGCTGACGCAGCGTGTTGTGTCCTTGAACAAGGCATTTAACCACACATTGCTCTGCGATGACACCGGTGCCAAGCTGTATGGGTCCTAATGCCCTTCCCTTGGACAACATCGGTGGCGTGGAGAGGGGAGACTTGCAGCATGGGCAACTGCCAGTCTTCCATACAACCTTGCCCAAGCCTGCACCCTAGAAACCTTCCAAGGCACAAATCCATGGTCTCATGAGACGAAAGGATGCCTATAAAAAAGAAGCTGTGGTGCAGGCCAGGCCAATTAGGTCTGGACCTTAACAAAACCCTGGTGAAGATTTGAGCAGCATATAAGGGGAGGCATTACAATGTGGTTTCCTCTGCCAGTGATAAGTCCCAAAAAATTGATTGAAGTTGCAAGAAAAGCCCAAAGCTTCTTTCCAAATGGTCTGCAAATCACAACATTGGTTGTCACTCATTGCCTGGTTCTTGAGAGTTGAACTAATTCATTAAAAACCAGCTTTTTATATTCTTGACATTGCAATTTTCTTTTCCAAATCTATGAAGACATCAGCACTTCTGATATATTTTATTTGCCAAGTGTAAATATACGTTGTGTCTTCTAGTTCAATGAGTGATATACCATTTGTGTATTGTAAAGATCCAGGCACAGAATTGGTTTGGGAATGCTATCTTGTTTTGAGCAAGATCCTGGAGGTCTCAATAATGAGGCAGCGTTTGTTCATGTGGGAACATGTAAATGAGGCTAATCACCTCTTTTAGTCCATGCTGGCATTCAGTACAGCATTGTAGGGGTTCAAAGTCAAAGTAAATTTATTATCTTTCTTTTTAAATCTTTTTATTGAATTAGTACACAAAAGGTAAACCATATAGGCACTGATACACAGTTACAATATATCTTTACAAGAGATATCAATACACAAAAAAAAAGTTAGTACAAACAGTGCAGTTTAGATATAAAATAACCAGGTAATATAATAGTATACTAATTTTCAAACATGTCAATAAGGAAAAGGAAAAAAAAAACCCAAAAAACCCCAAAAAAACCCCAAAAAAAACCCACCGTGCAACTAAACTGAAAGGCAAAGCAAAGCAATGGGCTAACTAGGTATCAAGTAGAGTTAAACAACTTAAAACAATCACGTCCTCAAACCCGACCTCCATTAAAAACAGTTAAAAAGCAAGAAGGGAATAGATATGGCCAGAAAAAGTTACATTAAATGAAAATGTTGAATAAAAGATCTCCAAGTCTGTTCAAATTTAACTGAAGAATCATAAAGATTACTTCTAATTTTCTCCAGATTTAAACATAGTATCGTCTGGGAAAACCAAAAGAATGTAGTTGGAGCATTAATCTCCTTCCAATGTTGTAAAATACATCTTTTCGCCATTAAAGTAAGAAATGCAATCAATCTACGGGCTGAAGGGGAAAGATTACTGGAAATTTTAGGTAATCCAAAGATAGCAGTAATAGGATGGGGAGAAATATCTATATTCAATACCTTTGAAATAATATTAAAAATATCTTTCCAAAAAAGTTTCCAAAGAAGGACAGGCCCAAAACATATGAGTTAAGGAAGCTATCTCCCCATGACATCTGTCACACAAAGGGTTAATATGAGAATAAAAACAAGCTAATTTATCTTTAGACATATGTGCTCTATGGACAACTTTAAATTGAATTAGGGAGTGTTTAGAACAGATAGAGGAAGTATTGACTAGTTGTAAAATATGCGCCCAGTTATCCACCGGAATAATAAGGCCCAATTCCTTTTCCCAATCTGACCTAATCTTATCAAATGGAGCTTTCCTAAGTTTCATAATAGTATTATAAATAATAGCCGTTACACCTTTCTGACATGGATTAAGGTTAATTATAGTATCTAAAATATATGTAGGAGGTAGCGTCGGAAAGGAAGAGAGTATAGTACTTAGGAAATTTCTAACTAAAAATAAATCCAAAAACCGTGAAATACCATTAGTCTTCCAAGTTTGAAAGGCACGGTCAGTGGAAGAGGGAGGGAAGAACATGTTACCCAAAATAGGAATCGCAAGCCCAAATTGATTAAGATCGAAAAATTTTCAGAATTGAAACCAAATACGTAAGGTATGTTTAACTATCAGGTTACAAACCAGTTTACAGCGTTTCAAATCAAAAGGAAGAGAAGAACCTAAAATGGAGCCAAGTGCATAACCTTGAGCAGATTGTAATTCCAATACTACCCATTTAGGAATGGATAGTGTATCTTGGTCAAGTAACCAAAATTTCATATGTCGAATATTAATTGCCCAATAATAGAATCTAAAGTTAAGTAATGCGAAACCTAGCTTAGGTTTCTAACTCTCTTAGCTTTCTGTAGATGTATTTTACCCAATCTCGGGTTTTTATTTTGCCAAATAAATGAAGAAATTTTAGAGTCAACTTTATCAAAAAAGGATTTGGGAACAAAAATCAGTAGTGCAAAGTAAATTTATTATCAAAAAGGCCATTCAATCCAAATGGACCGTGTAGCTGTTTAGGATCCCCATAAGGTTCTTCCTATCCCTTTAGGCAAGGGAATAAACATGGCCTTATGTGGTTTCCTGTGGATCTCTCCAGAAATATTACTGGAACCTCTTGCTCCCCAATTCTGCAAAATACCATCCTATGAAATGAATCAAAATCTGTGTACGTAGACAAATGGATAATTGATCCTCAAACAATCAGTTAATCAATTGAGTATAGTAGCAGCAGAAAATGTAATGCTTTCAGAATATTCCCTTGCAAAATATTAGCAAATTATCTAAAAACGTACTATGCATGATTCACAAAAACAAAATTTTCCTAATTTTGCAAGTTCTCCAATCTCTAGCACATCTTTGTAGAATTTGTCATTGTAACTTGCAGGGAAGCCTACTTTGTTTAGCAGTTCCAACTGGTTGATGTTGTGTGGAATAACATCTCCAAGCTCCATCTGGCTACACTTCGTGGAAGGGAGAATTGGCTTCAGGAAAATCAGTTGGGGAATGGGATCTCTGAGAGATAGCATGGACCTAGTGGGCTGAATAGCCTCTACCAATGTTAGAATCCAACCACCTCAGATTTACAATTAATCTTTCACCCATTATCTATTGCCTTTAGGTAAAGCAAGTTTCAAATTTCTACCAACCTGTGTGTGTAGTAGAATGAATTTTAAAGTTTGAGAACAAAAGAAAGGTATGATGACAAAGTTAATTGAATGAATTAGACAAATCAAGTACAGAATGTAACAGAGGCAAGAAAGTGAGAAAGTAAAACAAAGATATTAAAATTCTGACATTTCTAAGAGTTGACTACACAGGAATGTGATTGCATAGTTTTTGTGCAACAGATACAAAGTACTTGAGAATCTCAGCAAATTAGGCAGCATCCATGGTGGGGAATAAGCTGTTGACATTTCAGGCCAAAAACCTTCGTCAGGACTGGGAGGGAATGGAAAGGGGGCAGAAGCCAGAATAATAAGAATGGGAGAGGGGAAAAGTACAAGCTGGTAGGTGATGGGTGGAAGAGGGGAAGGCATATTCATAGAACACTACAGCACAGAAACAAGCCATTCGGCCAATCTAGTCCATGCAGAACTATCATTCTGCCTAGTACCATTGACTTGGACCATAACCCTCTGGATCTCTTCCATCCATGTAGTTATCCACATTTCTCTTAAATGTTGAAATTGAACCCACATCCACCATTTCCACTGGCTGTTCATCCACACTCTCACCACCCTCTGAGTGAAGAAGTTTCCCTCATGTTCTTCTTAAACATTTCACTTTTCACCTTTGATCTATAACCTCTAGTTGTCTCACCCAATCTCAGTGGAAAAGCCTGCTTGCATTTACTCTATGCCCCTCCTAATTTTTTATACCACTGTCAAATCTCCCCTCATTTTCCCATGTTCCTGGGAAATAAAGTCCTAACCTATTCAACTTTTCCCTATAGTTCAGGTTCCTAAGTCTCGGCAACATCCTTGTGAATTTTTTCTGAACTCTCAATTTTATGGATTTCCTTCCTTTAGGTAGGTGACCAGAACTGCACACAACATACTAATATGCTATTACCTTATTGTTTTGTAATTGTTATGATAGGAGTGCAGTCTGCAGTCACAATGCCAGAAATGACAGAGAATCAACTACTGCTGCGCAGAACTCACAGGTAAGTGTGGATTGATTTCAAGCAAATGCATGAGATGATTCTTTCAGGCTCTAATGCATCCTTTGTATTCAGAAGCTTAGAGCTAGTTGAATTTCGATCCTAGTTTCGAGGGCCACCCTTTCCAGAATGATCAAAAGTTTATAAGGAGAGACTGAATGGGCTGTGTTTATTCTCACTGTAATTTAGGGGTTACCTTAGAGATTTACAGAATTATGAAGGGCCTCGAGTCTATCCCAGAACAGGAGAACCTAGAATTGGTGGGCACAGGCTTAAGATGAGAGGGGAGAAATTTAAAGGCCATCTTCAAGACAAGGTTTTCACAAAGAGAGTGCTGGCAATCTGCAGCGAGCGAGCTACCAGAGGAGGTAGTTGAGATAGAGAAAAAATACATTTAAAAGGCATTCGAACAAGTACTTGGATAAGGGTCTCATGCAAGGAAATGAGACTATCAAGGAGGAGGCAGGCTGAAGAGCCTATTTCTGTGCTGTATGATTGCCTGATTTTATGAAAACGCTGGAATTACTCAACAGGCCAGGCTGCATCTGTGGTGAATAGAGTTAATGTTTCAAGTCAAAGACTCTTCATCAGAAATGATTAAGCTGCAGGAAATTTGTTAGGGAGGTGTGGGTGGGGTTGGTGGGGTAAAACATGGGATAAGCTGGGTGGGGGGGGGTAGGAATACAAGCTTAAGTTTAAGTTCAAGTTTAATTGTTATTCAGCCATACATGAATACAGCCAAACAAAACTAGAGTTCCTCCGGGGCCAAGGTGCAAAACACAGTACCAAGAGTCACACATAACACATACATATAATCATGACAGCAGTAAACATACGGTCACCAAAAAAATATAGACCAAGACCCCGAGTGTCATGTCCTGTAGACTGATGTGCATGGGATGTTGGCCTGGAACCACATTTCTGCAAGAAGGTGATGGGTGAAGCCACAAGCAAGAAAAAATCTGCAGATGCTGGAAATCGAAACAACACACACAAAGTGCTGGAGGAACCTAGCAGGCCAGGCAGCATCCAGAGGAAGGTCCTGATGACGGGTCACGGCCCGAAATGTTGACTGTTTACTCTTTTCCACTGTGGCTGCCTGGCCCGATGGGTGAAGTCAGGTAGATGGGGGAAGGAAGTAAGAAGCAGCGAGGTGACAGGTGGAAAAAATAAAGGGCTGAAGAAGGAATCTGATAAGAGAGGAGAGTGGGCCATGGGAGAAAGTGAAGGAAGAGAAGCGCGGGGGGGTAGAGGGAGGTGATAGGCAGGTGAGGAGAAGAGAGGTGAGAGGGGAGCTAGAGTTGGGGATGGAATAAGTGGGAAGGTGATGGGGGAAAGTGACCGGAAGTTAGAGAAACCAATGTTCCTGCAGTCAGGTTGGAGGCTACCCAACCATGACCTCCTCTACTGCCACAATTAGGCCACACAGTTTGGGGGAGGAATACCTCATATTCGATCTGGGTAGCCTCCAAACTGATGGCAGGAACATCGATTTAGGAATGGTTAGAGAGAGAAAACATGGGCTAAAGAATGGAGGGTCTCGGCCAGAAACGTCGACTGTGCTTCTTCCTATGGATGCTGTCTTGCCTGCTGCGTTCCACCAGCATCTTGTGTGTGTTGCTAGACAAATGAATGTTGGAGTACAAATGCAGAACACCAAGGCAGACCCAGCTGATCAGGTTAAAAATAAAGGAAAAAAGGCTGGGCTGTGTCCCAGACAAGGGTGAAGAAGTGGCAAGCTATATTTGTGCTGGAAGAGTGCCTGGCAATGACAGTCTCCGACGAGAAAATCCAAGTTTGAAGTTCAATTGCACAACCATTTCTGAGTCCTCTACCATCAATATATTGGGGGGGGAGGGGGTGGTGGTGTCATTATTGATCAGAAACTCAACTGGACCAAGTACTTAAATACCATGGTTGTGAGGGCAGTCAGAAGTTAGATAATACGTGGCAAGTGACTTGCCTCCTGACATTCCAAGGCCTTTCCACTATTCATCAGATACAATTCAGGTGTGCAGTGGAATAATCTCCACTTGCCTTGATGAGAGCAATATATCAGGAAGACTCAAAATAAAGCAGCCTGATTAATCAGCACATCGTCAACCACCAAGTATTCATTCCTTCCACCATCTGCATACAGTGACTGCATTGTGTACCATATATAAAGTTTGCTGTCATTACCTGTCCAAACTCATGGGCAGCAGGTGCATGGGAACACCCGCTCCAAGTTTCACATCATCCAGTTTTGCTGGGTCTAAATCCTGGAATTTGCTGTCCAGCAGCACTGTGTGTGTGAAAACCACCAGAAGAACTTAAGCAATTCAAGAAGGTGGATCACCACCATCTCCTCTCGAGTAACATAGAACAGTACAGCCCGATGTTGTACCATCCTTATGACCTAGTCCAAAATCAATCTAACCCCTTCCCTCTACATAGGCCACCATTTTTCACTCATCCATGTGCCAATCTAAGAGTCTCCTAAAACCCCAGATGTATCTGCTTCTACCATTTAGCACTTGCTGTGTTTTTTACAAAAAAGAATGGCAGTAAATACTGGTTTCATTGATGAAGTCTAGACCCCAGAAAAAAAAGGATGTATTTACAGTACAATGACTTACTCTTTATTTTTCTGTTGTACATAGGAAGAAAAATAGAGAAACTCACAATGCAGGTAAGTGTTGTTACTGCTGATGATTAAGTATTACTCCCTTTTGGTTGTCAAGGGGAGTTTGAGAACATATTTCTTGAATCCCAGGGGACCAATATCCCAGCGGGGAGGTTTGTTAAGGTTGTTGGGGAGAGTTTAAACTAGAATTGCTGGGAGGTGGGAACCGAGCTGAAGAGATGGAGGAAGGGGTGGTTGGCTCACAAACAGAGAAAGCTTGGAGACAGTGCGAGAGGGAGGATAGGCAGGTGATAGAGAAGGGACACGCTCAGACCGATGGTTTGAGTTGTGTCTGTTTTAAAGGAAGGAGCATTATGATCAAAGCGGATGAGCTTAGAGTGTGGATCAGTACTTGGAGCTCCAATGTTGTGGCCATTACAGAGACTTGGATGGCTCAGGGGCAGGAACGGTTACTTAGAGTGTCAGGTTTTAGATGTTTCAGAAAGGATAGGGAGGGAGGCAAAAGAGATGGGGGCATGGCACTGTTGATCAGAGATAGTGTCATGGCTGCGGAAAAGGTGGACGTCATGAGGGATTGTCTACGGAGTCTCTGTGTATGGAAGTTAGAAACAGGAAGGGGTCAATAACTCTACTGGGTGTTTTTTATAGACCACCCAATAGTAACAGGGACATCGAGGAGCAGACAGGGAGACAGATTCTGCAAAGCTGTAATAATAACCGTGTTGTTGTGGTGGGAGATTTTAATTTCCCAAATATCGATTGGCATCTCCCTAGAGAGAGGGGCTTAGATGGGGTGGAGTTTGTCAGGTGTGTTCAGGAAAGTTTCTTGACACAATGTGTAGATAAGTCTACAAGAGGAGAGGCTGTATTTGATCTGGTATTGGAAAATGAACCTGGTCAGGTGTCAGATCTATCAGTGGGAGAGCATTTGGAGATAGTGATCATAATTCTATCTCCTTTACCATAGCATAGGAGAGGGATAGGAACATACAAGTTAGGAAAGTGTTTAATTGGAGTAAAGGGAAATAAAAGGCTATCGGGCAGGAAATTGGAAGTATAAATTGGGAGCATTTGGAGAGGCATAATATGATTAGGAATAGTCAGCATGGCTTTGTCAAAGGCAGGTTGTGCCTTATGAGCCTGATTGAATTTTTTGGGGATGTGACCAAACACATTGATGAAGGCAGAGCAGTAGATGTAGTGTAAATGGATTTCAACAAGGCATTTGATAAGGTATCCCATGCAAAGCTTATTGAGAAAGTAAGGAGGCATTGCATTGTGGATCCAGAACTGGCTTGCCCACAGAAGGCAAAGAGTGGTTGTAGACGGGTCAATTCTTCATGGAGGTCAGTGACCAGTGGTGTGCCTCAGCTTTGTGGGCTGAAGGGCTTGTATTGTGCTGTAGGTTTTCTATGTTTCATATGTGGCCATAACTTTATGCAGTGGGTATTATGATTATATAAATTGTTCACCGTTGATCTGTTCTTTTCATCTTGTGATGCGTGTACTCTAAACATCTCATGCAGTGTTCAAATGTAGACCTTCCAATCTGTTAATGTGATGCCCTGATGCACCAGTCACCTTAATTGGTGAGGATCCACAGGAATGGGTTAGATACCAATCTAAGCAAGTAACAAGTGACTGGAAATCAGTAAAGTAGAATTAAAATGTAGAATTAATGATAAGCTAATGGAATAAGTGGGAAGAATAAAAGATCTAACTGGCTCATTTTCTCATCACCAGAATTTTTTTTTGTAAGAGATTCATTTGAGAATTTGCTAGTTCCCTTGACCTACAGCTGTCCCATAATTAACTTTGTTTTCATCTGTGCTATCTGTTGTACAGTTAAAAGATGTAATTTTTAAGGTATGGGAGCTGTTATGGACTGCACGACAGGGTGAGTTAGGCATGTCCTTACATCTGCAGCTCTTAACTTCAGAAATTGTCACTATTAATTTATTGAAAAGGTCAAGCTGGTCACTTCACTGGAAAGGAAGAGAAAGCTGAAAGAGCTTGTATATCTCTAAATGAAGGACTGAATGGTTGAAGGGAATTGCAGGAATGGGGAGAAAATGTGAGGTATTAAATTGAGGCACTATCTGCCCTCTCAGATGAATGCAAAAGATCCTTTGGAGCTATTGCAAAAAATAGCTGAGGTTCTTCGGTGAAATGGTCAATGCATGTATTTAAGTTGCCATCAATGCCAATAACGCATAGTTATTGGTGAGAATCCATCCTTATAAATTGTCTGCATTCAAAGAGTGCTTCTTGGCTACTGCACAGTCAATGGCTGTAGCAGGTGCTGAAGGAATACAACATTTTGCATATTTTTTCCTTTAGTCTGCAGTTGCAGCCCATGTGCTGTAGACTTCACTTTGAAGCAATAGTGAAATGAAAACTTGTAATTTTTTTGTTGTTTCCTTTTCAAATGTGCTAACTCATGCTGTTCGTCCAACGTGTGCAGGCTCTTGATAATAAAATTTCAGTGGGCTACTTCTTTTGATGATCCCTCGATATTTATTGCTGTCACTGCTGGTACTTATAGCTTTTCCCGATTGAAGTCCTAGACAGCTGCAGGCATCTGTATGTGGTCAGCTGCCAATCTACTGACTTGCCCTCTGATGTTTACCTTATGATTTTGCTATCCTACCATGTTCCCCAGAGACCTCAGCAGACCAGCTGTATCTCCTGGACCTCTCCTGTTGTTGGTCCTAACATTTTTGTGGTGACTCACCATGTCAAGTAACTGTATGGCAGAATGCACTTCAGTGCCTACTAGAACAAGCAAAGTGTTCCGTGCTTTCCCGACCTCCAGCCTCTTCTTGTGCTCTCCCAGCCCTTAAATTTGGTGAAATTCTGTTGGGGAAAAGACACGCGGCAAGTCTTGCTATGTAGGTGGGTGCCCATCAGCTACCGGGAAGCACAGCTCACAAACCATCCAAATACACTGATCAGAGTATTTTACATGAAGACCATTGAGTGTGTCCTGACTAGCTGCATCACTGTCTGCTAATGGGAATTGCAAGTCATCTGACCGCAACAGCCTAAAAGAATTGTGAGGACTGCTGAGAGCATCATTAGAATCTCTCTTCCATCCGTCTGAGATATTTGACCACCTACCATTAGACGGTTAGGATAGGAAACAGCTTTTTCCACCAGGTAGTGAGACTACTGAGCTCCTGTCACCACCCAGATCTCATCACTTATGAAGTGCCAGAAGTGTTATACCGTCCTGACGTGAGTCCTGACGAAGGGTCTCGGCCTGAAACGTCGACTGCACCTCTTTCTAGAGATGCTGCCTGGCCTGCTGCGTTCACCAGCAACTTTTATGTGTGTTGCTTGAATTTCCAGCATCTGCAGAATTCCTGTTGTTAGTGTTATACCGTTTACTTTTTAAATTCTGGCATAACTACACCTTATGCTAAATGTCAATCTTCTGGAATGTATTTTATTTGTTTATTTATGGTAAAATTACTTTATGCGTTGTGTGTGAGCTATATGTACTGTGTTGTACACCTTGGTCTGGAGGAACATTGTTTCATTTGATGGTATACATGTACAAGGTTGAATGACAATAAATTTGAACTTGATCAGAGCAGCTTATTCATAATGCTGTACACCTGACAAGTTTGTGGAACTTGTTGATCAACAAAATGCTGACTGTTAAGTCCCTCCATGGCCTCACCACTCCTCATCTCTGTAAATGCATTCAACCCTTTGACCAGCACATATCTGCATTCCTCCAACCTGGGTCTGTTGAGAATCTATGAATATAATTAGTGACCATGACTTCTGTTACCAACTATAAGCTATTATTTGAAATTATCAGCCTCTCTAATTTACAAAAAAAAATCATTTTCATGCTCTTGGGAAAGAATCTCGAAATGTTATAGCTGTTGTTTTGCCTTCCCTGTCCTGTAATCTCCCGCAGTCACACCAAAATTCTGCTTCTGTGATTGCAGGCTTTTTGTTCCTCTGACCCCAGCCTCTGATGCACTTCTTGGCTTCATTACAGAGAACCTTCAAAAGTTTACTTTTCATTTATGAACAAGTTACCTGAAGAGCAAAGCTTCTGTGGTCAACACCAATGGGGTGTCTCAGCATTAGCGATAGAAATGCACCTCCCAGTTTGTTTGGTAGTTTAGTGGCAGCTTTGTGAGTTAGGTGCTTCTCAGTATTTCCACTGATGCCATCAGGACACGTCAATTGAAGCACCAGGAACCACTGGATGAAGGAGATGTTTGTCCTTTCATTGTCAACTTTGATCAGTTTGCTGTAGTAAAGTAACAATGGAACGCAAGTGTCAATTCAGCAAGCCTCAACATTAGCTCCTTATGGAATGGAAGAGCTCCTTCCATTCCCTCAGGTGAAATGCCATCTACACAGGAGGATTCTCTCTCACAAACAGTAGATTAAGTTGCCTCACCTTTCTATGTCCCCTGTAACTTCACCTCTCTTAATGGACATGTACTAATTGTGTTAGTTGGTTGCTAATCTGGAGGCCTAAATTAATAGTCCGATGTGCACAAATCTCACCATGACAGCTGGGAATTTAACCCCTTTACCATGTATGAAGTACTTTATAAACGTACAATGATTTATTACAATGACAACTATTGTCATATCTTTTTCTTAATTGTAACCACCATTACATGTAGAAATGATCATATTTATTGATCAAAATTGTTGTGGTAATCTTTATTGTAAACATTACAATGACACTGTAGTTGATTTATTGGCCTGGATTTTTCAGTTGCAAAGGTAGAGTAACAATCTGTGCTCAGCATCACTGTTAACGTGTAACTGACAGCAGCCTCACAACATGAAAATACTCTGATGTCAGTGATTCAGTACTCTTTCACTTACAATATGCAGTTTTCTCCAATGCTGTCAAGCTGAAATTCCTTGAAATGACATGAATTTAGACATTTTACTAAATTAGTTGTTCAGGTTTCCCCCACAATCCTAAGGTAGAGCGTTCCGATGAAACAGTTTGTAAGCTGGAATGTCGTAAAGTGAATAAGCAATTACCATTGATTAATATGGGAAAAAATTTTGAGCATTCCCAGCCCCAAAAAATAACCTACAAAATCATGCCAAATAACACATAAAACCTAAAATAACAGTAACATATAGTAAAAGTAGAAATGATGTGATAAATACACAGCCTATATAAAGTAGAAACCGGCATAAGCACTGGCCTGATGGGCCACAAGGCTTGTGACAGACTTTAACTATATAAAGTGGAAATACTTTTCTGCAATCGTTGCAGCACTGTCTAGTGCAGCGAAAATCTCACGCAAGCGCTCTCGGCAGCACTGTCGGCAGAAACACTCTCTCAAATAACCTTTAAGCTATGAAGCTGCCAAGTCATACCAAATAACACATAAAAATACACAGCCTATATAAAGTAGAAATAATGTATGTACCATGTAGTTTCACTTACTGGAATTGGGAAGACAGCGAGCACACTGAAGATGGTGTGCAGGCTGAGTTGTTGGAGGTTGGGGTGGTGGGAGGTAGAGGAGACTGGGGTGTCATCTCATCGTCGTCTGTTTCCATCAGGGCAGGCAGGTCATCTTCTATGTCTGCCTGCCTCGATGTCGAAGGTCAGGGTTCGTTGTCTGCTGTGGCTGATGTGGAACGCTGGAAAAACGACAGTATGCTTGACTGCTTAGCCTCGCGCATTTTTCTACCGTGCAGTTCTTTGTAAGCATGCAAAACATCCTGCAAACCTGCCCTAAACCTACGTACTCTTTCAAAATTAAAGTCATACTTTTCTGCAATCATTGCAGCGTTGTCAGTCACAGCGAAAATCTCACGCAATTGCTTCACGTTCAGTTCCTGGATGACTTCACTTTCGGGCCGTTCGCTACTGCGTTCTGTTTCGATTGTTATCCTTTCCTCTTGCAATTGCATTGGCTCTTCATCTGTCAGTTCTTGGTCATGGGATGCCAAAACCTCTTCAACAACATCTTTGTCAACTTCCACAAACCCAGCCTCCTTAGCCAAACTTACTATTGCAGTATCAGCCGAAGCACTCTCTCTGGTAAACGTTAAACTATGAAGCTGCCCTTGCCTCAGAAACCGATCAAACTACCCATGACTACCTTTAAATTCCACTTTCGCAACACTTTCATCGCCATCGTCCAGTGCTTTCTGTTTCAGCTTATTAAAAAGACCGACTGATTTCTCCTTAAGTATAAGAAAACTTAACGGAACACCACGCTTTGTATACCCATCAATCCACTCAAGCAATAGACTTTCCATTTTATCCATTATTGGATGCCGACTAAGAGAGACCACTTTGCTACGAGCAGAACCAACAGTATCACCGGCAGCTTTCAAGATTCTTTCTCTCTGCGTATAAATAGTGCGAATGGTGGACACAGGCAAGTTCAACGTGCGAACAATGTCCTTACTTCGTTCACCACGATCGAAATGCTTAATTATGTCTAGTTTTATGCTAAGTATAACACCCTTCCAAGCTCTTTCAGGCTTTTCTGATACCTTAGAACTCATCTTGCTAACGAATGCACAAAATAAATCGAGATAAAGCACGTGTTTAAGCAATGGCAGCTAGAATGCAGTTCCGGGGGAGGAGCTTGGCTGTTCGGGTGCGCGCGCTGCCTTTTTTCGTAACAGTGAAAACACCTTCTGTTAGCGAAAACAGGTAACTAATGTAGGTCTTTCGTAACAGCGAAGTGTTGTAAAGCTAATGTTCGGAAAACGGGGGCCACCTGTATTGTTAAAGAGCATGGAAATCCTACAGTAACAATAGTGTTGAAATTCACAGCAGGTCAAGAGAGGAACAAAGTTAATGTTTCAGGTCAATAGCAGTTGATGAGAACATCTCTTGATTAATTTTATCAGTTCTGAACATTTTAAATTTGTTTTCCAAGCCATAACAATTAAACAGTCTGTCCCTTGATTTGCATACATAAAATTAGTTATTATTTCCTTTTATGTTTATTTCAAACTACACCAGTTTTTGTAGATTTCTCCTTTGTGGTGATATTTCTTCTACTTTAGTCATCCAGTCTCTGTTTGGAATCAGATTTATTATCACTGATATGTGATGTGAAATTTGTTGTTTTACCACAGGAGGGCAAAGATCTATAAATTAAAGATCTAAAAAATCTATAAATTACAAAAATAACTAATTATTGCAAAAGGAAAGGAATATCAAGCTAGTGTTTGTGGATTCATGGATTATTCAGAAATCTGATGGCAGAGGGGAAGAAGCTGTTTCTAAACCATTTAATGTGTGTCTTCAGGCTCCTGTACTACTTCTCTAATGGTAGTAATGAGAAGAGGGCAGTGAGGTTCCTTAGTGATGGATACTGCCTTCTTCAGGCACCACTTCATGAAGATGTTGTTCATGCTGTGTAAGGTTGTGCTTGTGATGGAGCTGGCTTAGTCTACGACCCTCAGCACCTTTAGTACTGATGTTAAAATGTAAATTGAAGTGTTCTGTAGTCCTCTGCAGAAATTGTTACACATGATCATCTGTTTGGAAAGCTGATTTCTGACTTGATATTGGGAATGGGTATCTCTAATGTAAGATTATCCACCTGTAACATCTTAGATTTTTGTTTCCACAGATGCTGACTAAGTGCTGGGTATTTCCAGAATTAATTTTTATTTCAGATTTCCAGCAGCTGTTTATTTTGCATCTCTCTTTTTACTGCTCCCTGTGCTTTTCTAATTTATTTATCTCTTATTTACCTTCCTCTAGATGGATCAGCTTCTCCTCCTGTGACACGGAAATAACTGTAATCATCTGGACAACCTATCACACACATTCCCATTTTCAGTCCTTCTTTTTCCTCTCTCTACACCTTAAAACATGTTTATTTTCTAATTTTTCAGCTTGAAGGAAGGTCATTGACCTGAAATGTTAACTCTGTTTCTCTCCCCTCAGATGCTGCTTGACCTGCTGAGTATCTCCAGCATTTTCTTTTTTTATAGTTTTGATGACTTAACTGATACTGGCCGTCAGGAATCCTTTTGAACTGATACCTGATAGAAGCAGTCATTGGAACATGGCAAGTTCTCTTCAAGGAGATTGCTTGATATTTGTTGGGATCTCTTTTATCCCCCTCAATGAGAAACATAATTACTATACCCGTGACTGTAAATTCTGAGGCACTTTATTATACTAAGGTAATAGTCGTATTCAATATACTATATTTTTGCAGTAATAATCAAGTTTCAGCATTATTGTGTACTATCTTTTTTTGTTATTGCTAGTTGGAATTGTTTTACTTACGCTGTTTTGAAAATGAATGATCCAGAATTGTTGTTGTTCCTCCAATAAAGATAGCAAAATCACTGCCTTCACTTAATTACTGACGTTGAGATACAGTCTTTCCTGTGACTATGAAGAGAGTTATAGAAACTTAGAGAGTTCCATCATTGAACTGAAATATACCATTGTGGTGAAAGAAATGAGCACTGAGCCAAGGACAGAGTTATGCGGTGGGGGTGGGGAGAATTACAAGAGTTTTGGTAAATTCTGGGTGTAAATCAAATACTGAAGCTTGCTGTGTCTGAATGCCATTTGTTTGCTGGGTAACAAACTTATTCAACACTAAGGACAGTGGTTCTTAGATATATAGCAACAGTAGAAGTGTCAGGAATCCATTTAATGGGCAGCACTTAGCAATTTCATTGTGGTATGCCTTTGAGTAATGTGTATGTAATTTCAACTTTCCTATCACAATATTTCTGAACCTCGCTGCATGTGGATCTGTTACTGGAAAGTTAAGAAATATAGAAAATAAGGATTAGAAATTCAGTTCCTTCAATTTTTAAATGAAAAATTCTGATTTTCTAGTCGAAAGACATCGAAAGAAGAAGATTAACTCTGGAATAAACAAAATTGGAGAACTTATTCCATGCTCTCCTGCTTTGAAACAGGTAAAATAGTTCCAATTTTGTACAGCTCTTTGGATTTAAAAAATTAACAAATTGGATAGACAATGTAAGTTTGTATCCAATAAGGACACAGCCACGAATCAATCCAACCATTAACCTTCCCCAAACACGAGGAAATCTGCAGATGCTGGAATTTCAAGCAGCACAATAAAAATTGCTGGTGAACACAGCAGGCCAGGCAGCATCTATAGGAAGAGGTACAGTCGACGTTTCGGGCAGAGATCCTTCGTCAGGACTAACTGAAAGAAGAGATAGTAATCAACTGTCTCGACTTCACCGCACCTTGTTCCCATTCCAACCTCACTCCTTCCAAACACTCTGCTCTCCACTCCCTTCGCACTAATCCTAACCTTACTATAAAACCTGCTGATAAGAGGGGTGCCATTGTAGTCTGGCGTACTGATCTCTATCTTGCCGAGGCACAGCGACAACTCGCGGATACCTCCTCTTATTTACCCCTCGATCATGACCTCACTAAGGAGCACCAGGCCATTGTCTCCCACACCATCATCAACTTTATCCATTGGAGATCTGCTACCAACCTTATAGTTCCCACACCCCGCACTTCCCATTTCTACCTCCTACCCAAGATCCACAAACCTGCCTGTCTAGGTAGACCCTTTGTCTCAGCTTGCTCCTGCCCCACCGAACTCATTTCTGCATACCTCGATACTGCTTTATCCCCCCCTTGTTCAATCCCTTACTAGCTATGTTTGTGACACTTCTCACGCTCTGAATCTTTTCAATGATTTTACGTTCCCTGGCCCCCACTGCTTTAATTTCACCATGGATCTTCAGTCCCTATATACCTCCATCCCCCACCAGGAAGGTCTCAAAGCTCTCCGTTTATTTTTGGATTCCAGACCTAACCAGTTCCCCTCTACCACCACTCTGCTCTGTCTAGCGGAATTAGTCCTTACTCTTAATAATTTCTCCTTTAGCTCCTCCCACTTCCTCCAAACTAAAGGTGTAGCCATGGGCACCTGTATGGGTCCCAGCTATGCCTGCCTTTTTGTTGGCTTTGTGGAACAATCCATGTTCCAAGCCTATACTGGTATCTGTCCCCCACTTTTCCTTCGCTACATCGACGACTGCATTGGCGCTGCTTCCTGCACGCATGCTGAGCATGTTGACTTCATTAACTTTGCCTCCAACTTTTACCCTGCCCTCAAGTTTACCGGGTCCATTTCTGACACCTCCCTCCCCTTTCTTGATCTTTCTGTCCGTATCTCTGGAGACAGCTTATCTATTGATGTCTACGATAAGCCTACGGACTCTCACAGTTACCTGGACTATTCCTCTTCTCACCCTGTCTCTTGCAAAAATGCCATCCCCTTCTCGCAATTCCTCTGTCTCCGCCGCATCTGCTCTCAGGATGAGGCTTTTCATTCCAGGATGAAGGAGATGTCCTCCTTTTTTAAAGAAAGGGGCTTCCCTTCCTCCACTATCAAATCTGCTCTCAAACGCATTCCCCCATTTCACGTACATCTGCTCTCACCCCATCCTCCCGCCACCCCACTAAGAATAGGGTTCCCCTGGTCCTCACCTACCACCCCACCAGCCTCCAGGTCCAACATATTATTCTCCGTAACTTCCGCCACCTCCAACGGGATCCCACCACTAAGCACATCTTTCCCTCCTCCCACTTGCTTTCCGCAGGGATCACTCCCTACGCGACTTCCTTGTCCATTCGTCCCCACCATCTCTTCCCTTTGATCTCCCTCCCGGCACTTATCCTTGTAAGCAGAACAAGTGCTACACATGCCCTTACACTTCCTCCCTCACCACCATTCAGGGCCCCTGACAGTCCTTCCAGGTGAGGCGACACTTCACCTGTGAGTTGGCTGGGGTAATATACTGCGTCCGGTGCTCCCGATGCGGCCTTCTATACATTGGTGAGACCTGATGCAGGCTGGGAGACCGTTTTGCTGAACACCTATGCTCTGTCTGCCAGAGAAAGCAGGATCTCCCAGTGGCCACACATTTTAATTCCACATCCCATTCCCATTCTGATATGTCTATCCACGGCCTCCTCTACTGTCAAGATGAAGCCACACTCAGGTTGGAGGAACAACACCTTATATTCCGTCTGGGTAGCCTCCAACCTGATGGCATGAACATTGACTTCTCCAACTTCCGTTAATGCCCCACCTCCTCTTCATACCCCATCCATTATTTATTTATCTTTTATTATTATATTTTTTTTCTCTCTCCTTTTTCTCCCTCTGTCCCTCTCACTATACTCCTTGCCCATGCTCTGGGCTTCCCCCCTCCCTCTTTCTTTCTCCCTAGGGCTCCCATCCGTCCCATGATCCTCTCATATCCCTTTTGCCAATCAACTTACCAGCTCTTAGCTCCACCCCTTCACCCTCCTGTCTTCTCCTATCATTCCGGAAATCCCCCTCTCCCTCCCACTTTCATATCTCTTACTATCTCTACTTTCAATTAGTCCTAACAAAGGGTCTTGGCCCGAAACGTCGACTGTACCTCTTCCTATAGATGCTGCCATGCTGCCTGGCCTGCTGCATTAACCTTCCCCATGTGATTCCAGATGCTGATACATTTCTTCCAAGTCTCTAATTCATGACCGTGTTGTGGAATACTGGATGGTGGGGGGCAGGGAGCGAGGAAGTAAAATGAGATGTATAGCAGAAAGAACGAGTGGCTGGTTTGAAATAGAGAGCAAAACTCCAAATTTCACTTTGGTTCACTTGTCTATTTGTATGCTTGTATAAATAATTTATGTACTTGGAAATCTCTCTGCTCTTAATGGTTTCCATTCCTTTGCCATTTAACTGTGTCAAAGAACCTCTAAAATACTTCAATTTTCTTTTCTACAGTCCTTTTTCTTTGTACCACTTTTAAAAGCAGTAATGAATATGGCTTTGTTGAACTATTTTTTTCTCTTGTACACAGAGTAAAAATATGATACTAGATCAAGCATACAAATACATTTCAGAGCTGAAGAGGCAGAATGATGAAATTCTTCTGAATGGAGGAACCAAAGAACAAGGTGAGTGTGTGATACGATAATCTGTGTATCCAGTCTTACTCAGTAATTGTTCTCTTCACTGCCCTCCCTACCCTCACATCGTATTATTGTGATATGCAGTGCAATGGTGAAGATTTTAACAGCGTTTCATCATTGCTAAATGTTGTTACTGTGAAGCTATCACCCCGATCCTTGATCTTATAGACATCATTTAGCCACACAGACTCTCAAGTGGATGATTTGTTTGTAACTGAATTTGTTATATTCTGCAGCTGAAGAAATTGTCAGACTACGTAAACAGCTGGATGATCTACAGAAGGAAAATGACCGTTTTGTGGAACTACTGAAGGCTAATGACATCTGCTTGCATGATGACCCTACGATTCACTGGAAGAGGAAATTCAAGGGCACTAAAACTACTATGATGATTTCTCCCAACCAAGTGCAGGAGGACATACTCATCTACACAAACGGAAACCAACTGAATGGGAATTGCCACCAAGCTACAGTACAGAGTTCACCGGAGCTAACTCTGAATACCCTGAAAAACACTACTCAAGAAGCATGTCTTGATATAATGATGCCAATGGCAATACCTGACATCGGCCAAGTGGCAAATGGGATCCAGCCTCAGACAAGGATCTCTCAGCGGAACATCCCCGAATGCCTCCCTACAACTCAGAATTCTCTGAACGCTGCACTGTGCACCACCACCATGGGCACAGTCCAGAGTGTGCTGAATGTCTCTACTAACAGATCTGGGCCAGTGCTTCTTCAGTGCCCCATAAGCACCTCTGCACAACTTGTGCTGGAGTGTTCACAAACCACATTTGGGCAGACCACCTCAGAGGTTCCCAGCGGATGCCCTGTCCTGAACATTGCTGGAACTTCTGCCAACACCTGTCCTGCTTTACCTTTGCCCTTACAGCAGATGGGGTCAATGTGCATGGGCGTGGAGTCGCCTCAGCAAACTGTTCTGGGGTCCACGTCATCCTGCAGCCAGAGTTCCGAGTTTGGGTCAACGAAGTGGCCGGTTAGTGAGTGCCCACAGGGCGTGATGGTGCCAAACGTTTGTCAGAATTCACCTGTGTCGGCCCGTGGTTTGCTGCCACCTTTCAAAGCTGGGACAATGTGTCAGGGTGGTCTGGTGTCGTCCTGTCCCATCACCAGCTTGTGGACGGTGTCCTGCCCAGCTTCCACCTACGCCTGCGCTGCCGACACGAATAGCCTGGGTGCTTTCACGTGCATGACCTTCGCAGGTAACACACGGACAACTTGGACCACACTGCAACTGGCAGGCAACACAGTACAGCCTGTCAGCCAAGTGAACTGCAGCGCTTTGCCAACCACGTCAAATGAAAATGTGAATGCCAGAAGCTCCTTCCCTGCTCCCGTTGCCGGGCACGTAGGAGCAGTGTGCTCCGCCCCCTCCACACTCCATGGGGTGCCCGTCTGTTCTGCCCACAGTCAGCTGCCGGTGAGCTTCCAGAACCCGGTGCAACCTCTCCCACTGCAGCCAGTTCTGGCCCAGCCCCATGCCCCCGCCCCAACTGCCGCCAAGGTGGTGTCGCTGCTGCCTCCCTTGCAGGTGATTCAGATGGCTCACCCCCCAGGGGCCACCGACCCATCCTCCCCAAACAGCCAGAAGCTGATTATCCTGCAGCCGGCCAATGCCAGCTCGCCGGCCATGGTGAGGGGGGCCCTTCACAACCAGAGACAGGGTCAGCAGATCGTCATCATACAGGCAGCCGGACAGAACCCGGTCTCAGTGGTCCCACCTCCGGGCCACAGCAGGGCAGCCCCCTCCCTCGACACCGGCCAGGTGGGGTGTAGCAGTGGCAGTCAGAGCACAGCCAGCATTCAGACGGTCGGTGGGAAGCACCTGGTCCACATCTTGCCCCGGCCCGTGTCCGCGTCTGTGTCTGCCCCCAGCAGCTCGCAGTCAGTGGCAGCCTCCGCTCCCAGCACCCCGCAGAAGACGATTTCTGTCAACGGGCAGCTCTTTGCCCTGCAGCCGGTGAGGCAAGCTGGGGGCTCCAGCCACACCACCATGCACGTCATTCAGCCCACCACCAGTGCTGACCCCCACACCAACGTGGCCCTCAATGCTTTCGGTGCACTGACCAGCCTCAGCCAGAGTGTGTCCCAGATGGCAGGCAGCAGGGCGATGCCCACAGCCCAGTCCACCGCTTCCACTGGCTCCAGCGGGCAGATTCCCTGTGCCCCCGTCATCACCGTCAGCAGCTCAAACCCCAGCAGCTTGCCCGCTCCCGCTCCCACTCCCAGCAGACCCAGCCACGGGGCTCTCCAGCCCTCTAAGTCCAAGAAGACACCGAAGAAGCTCCTGCCTGCAAAGCAGGGGCTCCCCAGGAAGGGCTGCGCCTCCGGGCACAAGCCACGGGACTGTGCCCCCTCTCGGCAGCCCAGTCCCTCCGAGCGAGTATCCCCAGCTGAGTGCTCCGCCGCACCTCCACCCTCCTTCACGCACCACATCCCGGCCGGGGCGGCTGCCATTTCCGCCTCGCCGGAACCAGCACCTATCAGGCCCCCGGCGCCGAGCGCCACCGAGGATGCAGCCGAGGGGCCATCAGAGAGCAGCACACTGTTGGCAGCCCCCTCGACTCCGACCTGCCTGGCTACAGATGGTGTGTGTGCTGTCACGAATACTGCTCCATCCCCACCCCAGTGCCCCACCTCGCCCCTACCAGGGACAGGAGAGGTGGCAGCTAGGGAATTCCAGGTGGCCACGGCCGCTCCTTGTGGCATCAGCAGTGTTTCCCAGCAGCTGGAGTCGCTGGCAGCGGCGCAGTGCCAGGGGTGCGGAGACGTGGCCCGGGGCGCGGAGCAGGGTGGCATGAGCAGTCCTCCATCTCCTTGCAGACAGCCCCGGGAGGCTGGGCCATCCGGAGACCAGCTTCCGCTGTGCACCCCGGAACACGAGAGTGCAGGAGCCCCAGCTGGAACCCAGCGCCACACTGACTCGCCCATGTCCAGCAGCTCGGGCAGTGGCCGAGGCTTTTCCGTCGCCTCCCTGCTGCCTGACAGTGCGCGGGAGGACTGCACCTTCAACGCCTACAGCCTGCCAGACCACAGTGACATTGTGGCCCTTGCAGCTCGGGCCATATTCGAGCAGGAGAGCCCAGAGAAAGGCGCGGCAGCAGAGGATGCGGTGCCGAAGCCAGAGAAGCAGAAGCCCCCGAGTGCGGACAAAGACAAAGCCCGGGATTCGAGCCTCCAGCCGGAGCATGACATCGGAGTGGAAGGGAGAGTGCAGAAATCTGTGCTTCCAGCCCAGGGCCAAACTGGAGTGACCACCCACACCTCATCTGCCCAAGAAACGCCAAGCCTGGCGTGTCCAGCCCTGCCTCCTTCCAACCCTGGAGTGCGAAGCCAGGGCCACAGCTGCACACCGCTGGCAGGCGAGCCGGCCAATGCCCCCGCCACCTACCCGGAGCAGGTTGATCACGCGGCAGAGTACCCCGCCAGACCCCCACCGCAGCCTCCTGTTGGCCCGAAGCAGAGCACCGAGGTGCGCAAAGATGCAATCAAGCGCAACGGACCAGCAGATCACTTGATCTCCACGGCCAAACGTCAGAAGCAGTGTCCGAGTGGTGCGGTCCGTCCAGATGGGAAGCCGGGGCCAAGTGCATTGGTGGAATCCTCGTGTGAGCGGGAGCAGCCATTTCTGGTTCAGCTGCCGGTCAGCTCCTCCAGTGCGCCACACGGCCACAACCTGGGAACCTTGTTCCCCACTGCCAACTTGCTGGGCTCCGGCTCAGTACCCATGCCAAGGAGCACCGAGGGTCACTGTGGTGGGATGCCAGCTGGGCAGTTGGCACAGCAGCACGGGCTGGTGCAGGCCAATGGGTCGGCGCAGGGCGGGGTGCCGCTGGCCCACGGACATTCCTACTATAAACACCCGCAAGGCCAGCTCCGCGAGCGGCACCTGTACCAGTTACAACAGCAGCAGCACCTTCCACACGCCGAGAGCCCGGCGCATGGCGTGCCTCAGGGCAGCCAACTGCAAAAGAAGCGTGGGCTGGTGAGGACAGGCCAGACGCTTGCCCTGCCTCAGAAGCAGCAAGGGGGAGGCAGTGGGCACAGCCGCCACAAGGGCACCCCGCAGCCGCAGCCGCAGCCGCCACTACTGCTCCAGCACTGCTTTGGCGGCGCACACCCAGAGAAGCGGTGCGAGAATTCAGTGGGCAACAGAAACCCGCATCCGCAAAGCCTGCATGGCCCGGACCTCCTCCCGCACCAGGACGGCAGCCGCTGTGGTCCCTCCGCCGAGCAGGCGGCCGGACATTCCCGCATCCAGAGGCTGCTCACCTCCAGGTCGCTGGAGCAGCAGCTGGCGCCCAAAGGCAGTCCAGCGTCGCGGCCGCCCGAACTTCAGTGCCCACCTCACCGCCCGGAGCGGAACCGCATTTCCAGCTACTCAGCCGAGGCCCTGATTGGGAAGCCATCCAGCACCATGCAGAGTCCCAGGAGCAGTGCGGAGCAGCCCGAGCTGCGTACGTACCTGGACCTGTCCATGAACAAGAGCCTGCCCGTGCATGGGCTCCAGTCCAAGCTCTCCCTTGACCACTGCATGGCTACTGATGTGGCTGATTGTCCCCCCTTCAAGGCCGGCGTATCTGCCCAGTCAGTCAGCACCTTCGAGGCACAGTCGTCCCGGGGCAGCGAGATGGGTGGTGGCATGGCAGGACACAGGGGGATCCCGGCGCACAGCTTCAGGCTGGCCCAGGGAGCGGGGGTCGAGCGCCAGGGCCGGCTGCCCTACCTGCCTGTGCAGGGCATCTCAGCAGCGGGCGGGGCTTCGTTGAGGGACGGGGAGGGCTCCTGCCACCAGAGTTTCATGCAGGGCTTACTGCCCCCACCCCTGGGTGAACAGCTGGGCGGTGGACAGAGGTCGGGCCCCGATCATGCCAGGAGCACTCAGTGCGCGCCGGTCGCCAGCATCGAGTATCCTTGCGCGCCACTCCGGGAAGCAGTGCAGAGCCGGGACGGCTGTGATCTGAGCTTGGGCACACTTGGACCCCGGGGCATCACATACCCGAACCCGCCGTCTGTGCCCGAGATCCAGAGCCGTAACAGTAGCCCAGGTGCGGCGCCGCAGAAAGCGACGCTCGGAGCTGGCAACAAGTGCCACACTAGTCCGCAGGTCTCCAATCCGCACGGAGGGCTGAGAGCGGCCCTGGGGCACGGAGCCGAGCGGCCTCACTCTCTCCAAGCCAGTTCCACGGTGTCGCAGAGAGCGCGGCACCCAGCGCACGGGAGCTCAGCCGGCAAGCTGCGCCAGAGTGACCGGCCGCGCTCAGGTAACCATCGGAGTGCTGAGGTGCTGGAGCGTAGCCTCCAGCTGCCCCTGCCCTCAGGCGGAGGCGTAGTGCTTGCGCGGCAGCAGCCCAGCACCAGCCGCAATGCCAGCATCGTACGCTTCGTGGCTGACGGTCAGCAGGTTCCGAATGAGAACTTGGCCCCAGAGCAGCACTCTCTGTCTCAGAGCTTCGGCTTCCCTTTCATCGCCGAAGGCGGCATGAACCCGCCTCTCAATGCCAATCCACCGTTCATCCCCCCGGTAACGCAGCCGGGTGCTAACCGGACCCCCACCCTCATCCCAGTCGAACCGCAGAATCCGCTGCCTTCATTCTATCCTTCCTACTCACCGGCACACCCCACCCTCTCCAACGACCTCTCCATTCCCTACTTCTCCAACCAAATCTTCACCAGTCCCAGCACGGAGAAAGCAAGCAACCCATTTGGTTCCATCCTCTCCCCGCCCCGGCCAGTTGGCTTTCCACAGCCCAGCTTTCCTCTCCTGCCCGACATCCCGGCCAGGCCGATGGCCAACAGCTCCAGCATCACCCCACACCTGTCCAACTTCAACCTGACCACCCTGTTCCCCGAGATCGCCACTGCGCCCCTCACCGCCGACACCCCGGCCATGCCCATGTCGCCTTTGTTGCCTTTAACCAACCCTGCCCTCTCCGACGTTTCCAAGCAGCACTCCAACAGGTCAGCCCATAACATAAGCCACATCCTAGGCCACGATGGCAGCTCTGCTGTGTGAAGCCAGCTGCTACACTCTCTGCCCAATGCCGTGGTCCGAGTGGGCTTGGATCTCCCTCCACATCCTGCGAGGGGTGCAAAGGAGTCAGTCCATTCCATCAGCAGATCCTGTCAGGTGTACAGGATGCTTTTTCTCCAGTTCCCTTTGTGTGAGGGAGGGAGAGAGGTGGTAAGGGTGGGGATGCCAGGCGAGTGTGGTGGACAAGAGGAGAACTACGGGTGTATCACAGCCATCCAGCTGTTCCCATCACCTCCAGAGTACCAAAGTGTTCCCAATACTAGTGGCAAGGACAGACCTTTCAACAAACCGTAGATACAGTAACCTGTATTTCCACAGCTGCCAATAGATACAGAGTTTTACTACATAATAGAAGATTAATAAAATGAATATAAATATACACAGATGGAAAACAAACCTTCAGAAACCAATATCTGTTGGGTTTGATGTTACCCATTGCTTTGAGCATGGAGCCAGGTAGTAGCTTTTTTGCCGAGCAGGTGGGCTCTCTGCTGTCCTTACCCACAGGTCAGTGTACAGGAGCAAGAAGTGATGTTAACACGTGTGCTCCATGCTTTCATTAATGTCCCGATTCATTCCCCAAACTGCCATACAATGGGGTAAATCTCATCCCCATCAGATCTAATTTTTCCAAGTAAAGTGGATAATTTGACACCACTTCTCCGCTTACCCCGTATATCTAAAGTACAAGGCGACTAATTCAGCATTAGGCAGAGGTGAGATAAAGGCGTATTCTGTGTTTTATTTCATGGATGAGGGTCTGAATTTGCATGTTGTATAAATATTTAAATAAAAATTCTAGTTAATTTCTATATAAATGTATTTTAGTTTGCCTTATTGTAAGGTACTTCAATATATTTGTTTTAATTGGAAGTAGGTTGGCCTCTCTGCAGGAATCTGACTGAAATTTGTCTTGAGCAATATTTAAGTTCAATGGTGCTTGCAGCCACAGTTATCTGTAAATGGCAGCTTATATCAGCGTGACTCACTGGCACTTTAAAGCAATACATTTACTCAGGAGGTCAGGTCACTTGACTCACTCCTCTTGGGCATTCCTCGTCTTGGAATTTCTGTGCTATCTTGTGTGTACCTCATTCTCTGAAGCAGAACGTGCAAGAAATGAATATGTTTCCCTTCATCTCCATCCTCTTGATTGTTGGCTTATAGGAAAGGTTTGGTCCTGGTTTGTGTCACTTGACAGGCCAGAGGGCATGGACGGTGTGGGCAGAGAATAAAAACATGCTATTGCTGCTTCATGTGCTAGGTTGAGGTTGGGGGTTCAATCTCAGTTGTTTATGGGTTGTTTCTAACTTGGGAATGTTGTGATAAAAGTTCAGAAAAGGGGCTCTTCATTAACAATGTGTGCCAAGAAATTTGCGTAAAGTTGTAAATATTAAAGTGGTCTGTGACAGGTAGCTTTTCACTCAGCTAAGTTTACTGCAATTGAACAATATAAGCAAATCAGAGATAATTAAAGAACAAATTTAATATACAGATTGAGTTCCCACTGGTATCAGATACCTTGTGACTTTTTCTCTCGGACAAATTTTACTTGCTTCAATTAGATCATTATAAAATAGGCCTGCTTAGACATCTTTTATATGGGCTAGTTCCGGTTTTTCTCTTTGTCCAACATTCTAGTTGCTTTGTATCGACATAAACACCTTGTTGGGTAAAGTGGAACACAAGCAACTACAAGGGCAATTTAATGATTTCATTGTGTTTCACTGGTAACTTGGAAGCACTGTTTAAAAATACAACAAAATTACACGCACCTCCTTTATGGAGCTCATAATAGAATTTATTATTCAGAACGCAACTTCTCAAGTAATATCATGACTTTCTCCCTGTTGTTTTTCCAAAAATATGCAATGTTGAGCATTAAAAGAAAATCTTATCTATACAAAGACTGACAGGCAAATTCTACTGCAATAGCTATTAGGTCTGGTGGTAGTTTGAGCTAATGTTAAGTTGGCTCCTTGAATTATCTTAAACTGATAATAAGCATAGCCAGGATGTTTTGAAAATCCATCCATAACTGTAAAATAAAAGTGTTCTAAAAGTTGCAAAATCAGATATTTAAAGGTAATGGATTTACTGGTAAACAAATTCTGAATAAACTGCCCTCATCCCTTATCACCTTGTGCACTGATGTAGTTTCCTTGTGCCTGTGCATCCTTCCATTGATGCTATTTCCTCGCTCCTCATCAAATGTCAACTCCCACAACTCACTCTAGCTCCCAGCCTCTTGACCTGAGCTTTGTCTTGTAGGAATAACTTTGCTAACAAAAGTGGAGCAGGATTGGACATAGAATCACGTTCCCAGAAACTGCATACTCCAAGTTGCATCTCTTGGAATTTGGGTTGTCCATGGAACATAGAGAATTTGCACTGATACAAAGGAGTTTAGGGTGAATCAGTAACTGGCTTTGCAGGCTGGCCAATCTTCATTTCCATGGAGGTCACAAGGGAAGAAAACTGTAGAATGGTTGTTACTGTGTGAGAAGCCCATTTCACACCTACTGCACAAGAACAGACCGCTTAGCCCATCATGACTGTGCCAACATTTTGTAAGAACTCTCGAATTAGATTCCATCTATTTCCTCATGGTGAATAAGAGAAAAGAACTGCACATTCCAACCAACCCCTCACTACTTCCCACTGAATGTTAAATCTGTATCTTCTGATTGTTAATTCCCACAGTAAAAACAGTTTCTTCCCATCTCCTGACAAAAGTTCTTATACATTTGATGACTTCAAATCTGTAACTCCTCTTTAGAGAATTTTGAAATTTTGACTTTCTAAGGGCTGATTGTTGCTGCTGAGGACGGTTTTGTGAGTGTGAATAACTGCACTTCTATAATTGAACTATATCCCCCAGATTGGTTTTGTTCCTTATAAAGATTTAAATTCTCATTTTAATTCCAACTTTGGCATTGCTTCACCACCTTCAAGCTGGCTTTGCATAGTCTTGGTCCTTTGCCTGTGACCTTTTGTCCTATGTCTCTATTTTGTCATTTTACCATTAGTGCATTTTTAGTGGCCTTGTTTCTAATGTATCCTCCTAGACATCTCCCTTTTCTCCCTAAGGGCCATCTGTTTGCTAGACTGTTCTTCACTTCTTCAAATACTATTTCCAGCACTACCTCTCCAAACCCAACACCCCTTGGAAGTTTTTCGTTTAATTATATGCAGATATTATAGTCAGAATGCATCCAATAATTTACTCACTGCTATTGGGCAGTTTTCAGCAACAATAAATTACATTAGATGAATTGTTGCAAATGGAAACAAAATAAAGGGCATAACTAAACTGCAATTTTAAACCTTTCTTCTATATGCAGAATTTTAATGCTAACACATCAGCCAGTTTCATAGTACATTCTGCTATATAGGATTCAATTTACATAGGAAACAAAGAATGGGGGAATCAGTAACCAGAGTAACTTCTCCCAATAAAAGTCAGGAATTTCTCTTGAATAATAAAGGGAGTAGGAAATGCTTACATGTAAATCTTATCTATAAAAATCATTAAACAAAACGGTTAACAGTGGAATGACTTAATTGTTTCCATTCTGAATGACCATATCATTTTCACTACAT
This sequence comes from Mobula hypostoma, assembly GCF_963921235.1. Lineage (NCBI taxonomy): Eukaryota > Metazoa > Chordata > Chondrichthyes > Myliobatiformes > Myliobatidae > Mobula > Mobula hypostoma. The sequence goes on from NC_086101.1 coordinate 34,804,030, forward strand.
ACAGCCTTGTCCAATTAAACCTATATCCTGGGGTTTTTAATATTAAAACTAGTCCAAATTCCAATGCATCCACCTGATTTGTACCCAAGGCCCCTGGCTTTGAGGGAATAATGCAGCTACCCAGATGTCATCAAATATTATTCTGTGGAAACTGCCTTGGATTCTTTTTGTATGATTATTATCATAGAGATCTTAGTGCTGGGGAATGAAACATTTTCTACTGTATTACCAGTATCAAGACCTTTCTAGGTCAGGTACACCACTGTGACGGTACCTCTATTCCACAATGTACTCTATAACCTACTAAGCTGATTCTATTCTTGATTTTCACACCTACCCCCAGCCCTTAGTTGACCCGTTTGAGTGTCATGATCAAATGAAAACAGCTTTACTCCTATTAATCACATCTCGCTTCACGACCCAGAATCAAAAAGACACATTAATCTGTCATCTGACCGCTCTGTGGTTACTTTTCAGTAGGGATCCTGGGCAGTATCCTCCTAGTTCTAAATAGCATTACCAGCCTGTGGGTTACAGGCAGGGGCTTAGTCTAAATAAAATCGTTTTCTTGTGAAAACTGATATGCATGAATGATTCCATGACACTCATAGTATGCTATTGCTGAACAAAACTGCATTGGACTTGGATTAGCCACATCATTTAGATCTTATGTATCATCATTTCAGATTCAGAATTAGGTTTAATATCACTGGCGTATGTGGAATTTATTATTTTGCAACAGTAGTACCTTGCAATAAATACTAATAAAACTATAAATTACAATAGGATATATATTTAATCAAGTAGTGCAAAAAGAAAGGGAAAATAGTGAGGTAGTGTTCATGAAATCATTGTGGAAGGGAAGAAGCTGTTCCTGAAACGTTGAATGTGTGTGTTTAGGCTTCTGTAGTTCCTCCTTGATGGTAGCAATGAGAAGAGGGGAGGTCCTGGGTGATGGGGTGCTTACTGATGGATGCCATCTTTTTGAAGGTGTCCTGGATGGTGGGGAGGATAGTATCCATGGAGATGGAGCTGGCGTGAGTTTACAACCCCCCGCAGCTTTTTCCAATCCTGTGCAATGGCCTCTCCATACCAGATGGTGGTGCAATCAGAGTGCTCTTCATGGTCCATCTGTCGAAATATGTGTCTTTGGTGACCTACTGTACCAAGTCTCCTCAAACTCCAAATGAAATACAGCCACTGCATTGCCTTTGTAATTGCACCAATTTGTTGGGTCCAGCATAGATCTTCAGAGATGTTGACACCAGGGAACTTGGAACTGCTGATCCCTCGATGAGGACTGGTGTATGTTCCCTTGACTTCCCCTTCCTGAATTCCACAATCAATCTCTTGGTCTTACTGACATTGAGCGCAAGGTTGTTGTTGAACACCACTCAACCAGCTGATCTATCTCGCTCTGTATGTGCCTCATCACGATCTGAAACTCTGCCAACAATAGCTGTGTGGTCAGCAGATTTATAGATCACGTTTGCACTGTGTCTAGCTACATAGCCATGGGTGTAGAGAGAGCAGAGCAGTGGGCTATGCACATCCTTGGGGTGCACCATTGTTGATTGTTAGCAAGGAGGAGATACTATTTCAGATCTGTACAGATTCTGGTCTCCTGGTGAAGAAATCAAGGATCCAGTAGCAGAGAGAGATACAGAGGACCAAGTTTTGGAACATTGATTAGAACTGAGGGTATGATTGTGTTGGAAAGAGAACAGCTTGATGTAGGTATTGCCATTGTCCAGATGATCCAAGTCCAAGTGGAGAGCCAGTGAGATGGCATCCCTGTATAGGCAAATTACAGTGGATCCCGCTCCTTGCTTAGGCAAGAGTTTATTCTAGCTATAACCAACCTCTCAAAGCATTTTGTCACACATTAGATGAGTGGGCAATAGTTGAGGCAACTCTACCCTTTACATGTTACATTTATCAGCTAGTACCACTTTTTGTGAATAGATGTGACCACTTAAGCAGTATCCACAATATAAAATGTTTAGTATCTGTGAGCAACGCTCGACACTATTTAATGCATTGCTGGTTGTGAAGATGCAACTTTGAAAATTACAAAACCATCTAATCTGAGGTAAAGTCAAAACCAGCTACTTGCTGTTTCCCGTGAAGGATCTTTGACACTGAACGGTGTAAACATAGAAAGCCTCTGCAGAAGTGATGCAGAGTTAGAGTGGACTCACATTCATTAATAGTAAACTAGACCTGACCCTACATATACGGGTTAGAAGAGTTCATTGAGTCTGGCTAGTGTGACTTAAACACTGAAGTAGTCGTCTCCTTCAATGCTCAAAGTTCCTTGAAACATCTTTTCCTTTTCAAAAAAAAAAGTAGTGATATTCCAAAGTAACTTGCTCATGTTAGCAACTGAAGAGTGACAGATTACTCCCTTATTACCTACACTAACATGATAGAAACAAACTGGTTGAAAGTGATGGTGTAACTACGGAAAATAACTCATCATCAAAGATTTGTAGTAGATTTAAGGTATGCAGCACTCGCAAAGTAAAGCTACAAAATGGCTTAAACATTCAAAAGTATATTTTTAGCAGATGTTTTTATGACATTTGATTTTTAAAAATTGTAATAATAGTGTTCAGGCAAAAGAAGGCTTTGATAAAGCCTGTTGTTAAAGAGCTTTTGACCGCAATCTTCACCAAACAGATGCTGCTAGCATCTGCAGTTTTTTAAAAAAACTTTTTAAAGTTAGTCAATTTGCTAATGTTTAAAAACCCTTCATTCAGATAGCTGAGTTCAAAGAGAAGTCATCTAAAATTTCAAGGCGTTGAAAGTTGTGTGGGGCTAGTGGGGGGGGATTTTTTTTTGTAAGTTGGACTTTATTGACACCTGCACAATTATACAGTGACACTTTAGGGGAGTGGATGGTGTACATAATGCCTTTGTTATATATTTGTTCTTTAGCGTCTTTAGCACTGAAGAACTTGCAATGTATAACAGTCACCACTCTAACCTCCATGTCGATCAGCTTGTGAATATATTTAAATATTTCTAAAACAGGTAACATACTTGATTCTGTATGTATTCAATTATGTTAATTTTATTGGGAAATTTTCTATTTTATTGTAAATACTTGTGAATAAAAATTTGAATTTGGTTATAACTGGAATTAATATTGTTGCACTGTCCAGACATTTGATTGAATATCTGTAGTTTGAAACAGGATACCAGCTGTCATATAAATATTATAGAAAAAATTGTGATTCTCCATTTTTATGCCCTTGTTAACTTGCTACGTTTAACGGTATCTGATAGTAAATCGCTACATTTTATTGTTCCTCTGCCCTATTTGCAAAATACAGCATCTCACCATTACTTCTGTTGAGATCCGTCGGCTGTTAATACAGCTTTGGGTAAATCACAGACTATGATCCCACCACCGATCTTGCCAAACTCCACATCCCACCTTTCGCTAAAAGCCCTCAACCATGACAGTTAACCATAATTCCCTTAATATTGTACAAGTTTTGAAAAATGTAATTCCCGATTCCAAATCTATTTTATGAGGCACAGTTAAAAAAATAATTCAAACATCCCCTAATGTTGGCAGGACCAAGAGAAAATTTATAGTACAAAAATCACCTTTTATCCTTGCGTTGGCCATTTATTGCATAGAGTCCTTAGCGCAGTGGTGGCTGTTACATCATGGTCGCCTCAGAATCTAATGTATTATTACTGACATATGTCCTGACGTTTTATGGCAGCAGTACAATGCAAGACAAAAAATTACTATGTTGCAATATAAATAAATAGTGTAAAAGACAATAGCGAGATAGTGTGGCATAAGCACATGGGCATGAACAATTATTTCAGTTTGACTTTTCCCTGCCCTGAACCTAAATTTGTTTAACCCCACTGACATGCTTTGTGTCTTCCAGGCAAGACTGAATGAATGTACAATATAGGCTGTTCTCGATAGCATCACTATTGAAACCAAAGTCACCTCAAGGAACAAGCAAGCTAGAGTTCTCTTCAGACGTAGTACTGAGCCCCCTGTCATCCAGAGGGACTTTAGTGCAAGGCATCCTGATAACACAGAGGTGATCTGACTTTGCCTGAGATCTCTGAGCCCGAAATCACTTCTAAACTACAGGCTGTGCCTTCAGCTGCTGAGGCCCGAAATACTGGACTCTCTCCTTTAAATCTCTTTGGCTCTCGCTTTTTAAAGTAACTCTTTGGTTAGCCATTTCACTGTCCTCCGATGAAACACAAAGCTGCGTTGTTGCACGAGAACATGCTTAGTGCTATATTATTGCAAAGTGTTGTTAATAACCAACTGCTTGACTTTGTGAAAAAGAGAAAAGGGAGATGATGCAAGTTTCTTATTTTTAAAATTAATATTTCTAATGTTCTAGTTAATGAAATTTCAGTGTGAAATGCCATTAAAGGTATATCGGGAGATTTGATGATTATTTTCCACGGTGATCCCGTTGAAGTATTAGTAAGTGAACACTAGATGGCATTGTCTATGTTTCCACATGGGCTATCTTCAAGGCAAACAACAGGAATTCTGCGGAGGCTGGAAATTCAAGCAACACACACCAAAGTTGCTGGTGAACGCAGCAGGCCAGGCAGCATCTTTAGGAAGAGGTACAGTCGACAACTTTGATGTGTGTTGCTGGGGTATCTTCGACTCCGATTTCCCAATCTGACAATTGCGATGAAATAGGATCTCGGCCCCAAATGTCCACTGTTTACTCATTCCCACAGATGCTGCCTGGCCTACTGAGATCCTCCAGCATTTTGAATTTCCAGCATCTGCAGATTTTATCATATTTGGATTCCTCCCATCTTTGCTCACTGGCAGGATTTAAATTCTTATTTGCATCTTTTGGATGAGTCGTTCAATCTACGTGTGAAAGATCCCACGTTGGAATTCAGATTGGTAGATTGGTTGATTATGTGGTCACACAGACAGTTGTACAGTGAAAAGTCCGTCTTGCATATGTTCATACAGATAAACTAATTGCACAGTGCATTGAGGTGGGCAAGGTGAAGCATTAACAGAATACAGGATAAAGTATAACAGTTATAGAGAAAGTGCAACGCAGGTAGACAATAAGCTACAGGGTCATAACAAGGTGGATTTTGAGGTCAAGAACCCATCCCACTAGGGAACCATCCAGTAGTAGAGTGGGCAGCTCGTCTCAACACCAGCCTGAAATTCAACCTCCAACCATCATCACTGAAAATTTGATACAATCGTTCTTAATGTTGTTTTATGTGCACACCTTATCTGCTGCAGTTCCAACACTGCAACAGTGACTATGCTTTGGAAACATGGTACTTCATTTGCACAAACACAAACCTTTCGTTATTTGAACGTAGCTGTTCATCATCACAGTCGGTTTGACATGAATGATCTTTGCAATAGTTTATGGAACAATTTTCTTTACAGTGACATAGGGTTAGAGTAGTTCAGGGTAGAAACGGGCCCTTTGGCACACTACGTCTATATAGTCCATTTTACCTGTCTAAACTAATCCCACTTACTGGCACTATTTCCAAGTCCCTCTACACCCTGCTCATTCAAGAATTTGTCCTGATGCCCCTTAAGTGTTGTTATTGTTCGTGCCTCCACCACCTCCTCTGACAGCCCATTCTAGATACCAACAACTCTGTGTGAAAAAATTACCCTCAGATCCCCCTTAAACCTGCTCCCTCTCCCCTTAAACCTGTGCTCCCCCCCCCCACTATCATTGGAAACAGACTCTGACTAGCCACCCTATCTATGCCACACTTAGTTTTTAAATCTCTGCCGTGTAACCTCTCAGCCTCCTTTGCTCCAGGGAAAATTGTCCCAATTTATCTAATCTCTCCTTATAATTTGACCCCTCCAATCCAGGTAACATCCTTGAGATGGTTTTCTACATGCTCTCTAGCTTAATTCTACAATGCACTGTCCAGCACAGTACATCAAGTCCAGCCTAATTGTCAAAAAGGCGGCGTCCATCATTAAGGACCTCTATCACCCAGATCATGCCTTGTTCTTACTGTTACCATCAAGAAGGTATAGAAGCCTGAAGGCACACACTCAGCGTGTCAGGAACAGCCTTCCCCCCTTCTTCCATCCATTTTCTAAATGGACATTGAACCCATGACCACTACCTCACCACTTTTTAATTTCTATTTTTTGCACTACCTATTTAATTTAACTACTTACTGTAATTCACAGTTTTTTTCTATTATTATGTATTGCATTGTACAGCTGCCGTAAAGTCAACAAATTTCACTGCATATGCCGGTGATATTAAACCCAATTCTGGTTCTAATTCTGATATATGATTAAAAAAAATTATATTAGATGTATAGATAGGAAGGACAAAATCTTTTCCCCAGGGTGAGAATGTCAAACACCTGAGGACATGCAGTGAGTGGTAGGTGCCTCAAATGGAATAGAATATAGAGCAGTACAGTACAACACAATACAGGTCCTTTGGCTCATGATGTTGTGCTGACTTCTTAAATCTATCCATGATCAATCTAATCCCTGCCTCCTACATAACATATTTTTCTTTCATTCATGTGCCTAAGAGTCGTTTAAATGTCTCTAATGTATCTGCCTCTATCACAAGCCCTGGTAGTACATTCCAAGTATTTACCACTCTCTAGGTAAAAAAAAACATCTTTGACATCTTTTCTCCACTCACCTTAAAAGGAGGTCTTCTGATATTATCTATTGCCATCCTGGGGAAAAGGCACCGGCTGTCCACTTATCTAGGCCTCTTATCATCTCATACACCTCTAGTATGTTGCCTGTCATCCTTCTCTACCCCAAAGGGAAAAATCTGAGCTCACTCAAAAGACATACTCTCTAATTCAGGCAGTATCCTGGTAAATCTCCTCTGCACTTTTTCTAAAGCTTCCACATCCTTCCTATAACGAGGTGACAAGAACTGGACACTGTACTCCAAGTGTGGTCTAACAAGATCTTTATGGAGCTGCAATGTAGCTCTTCAATTGTATCCTGTGACTAATGAAGGGTTACCATGGGTGGTATTGGAAGCAGACAACTTGGTGGAGTTAAGAGACTTTTAAGATAGACATATGCAAATGAAGGGAATGGAAGGATATGGATGAGATGGATAAGGATACGGAGGACATTTAGTCTAAAATGGCATTCAGCATAGGCCGAATGCTCTGTCCAGTGCTGTAGGGTTCCACTGTTCATCTCTCTAACAATGAAGATCACCCACAACTTTAATAGTGGAACCAGAAATCAACATACATGATAAAATGCTTTCCAGGTTTCGAACCAGACTTGATCAGAGGTAAATTGGTATAATTTCTATGATTCTGTTTGCCATTTCTCATGAATTTGTCTAGTTTTTTTCAGCCACATTAAGTAATAACTTTAGGCAATTAATCTTTAATGTGTACATTTACTTAAAAAAAAGACTTCAGATGTAGAAGGAAAAAGGTCTTCACGTTTGATCACTTGACACGTGGAACAATGATATCAGTATGTGCACAGCAAGCTCCCACAAATTGTAATGTGATAGTACACTGGAATGAACTCTCCAACTCTTTCAACATTGGCTCCAGAGCAAGTAGAATTCTGACGCCTTCCAATTCATGTGGCAACCGTGACTAGTGCATGGCAAGAGCACAAATTTTCCTCAGCCTCGTCCCTCTGAATGGGGCTGACATGCAGAGGTGACCCCATTCACCAAAGACAAAGTGGCTGGCTCCTTTGCAACAATTATTTGAATATGATATGCTCAACTTACAAAATCAAATGTGCTGAGTTCTCTGCTACCTAAACCTCAGGCAGCTTCTGCACCGTGAGGTAAATTAACCACAGGACTGGTGCTCTAAAATCAAATGTGCTCGTTCCCCAAGACATAAAGCAATCCCCTTTCCAACAGTGCAACTTTGACAAGCATGCCTTGTCCAATCACTTGCTCCCTCTGGTTACTCTCCTCTGTCCAAGGATGAATTTCAGTAGTAGATCTGCTTTCTGTGTACTCTACCAGGGGAAAATAAAACTGGTATCCCAAGTGAGTACAAGAAAGAACTGTGTAGCAATCAACCAAGATTCTTCCTGCTCGCCTGTGTAACAGCACAATCAAACATGACGTGAAGCATAGAGCATCTGTTTGTAAAATGGAACCATTTCATTTTTGCAGAAAGCATAACACCCACATTCTAAGCAATGTGAAAATAGGAGCCAGGCTGTGAACACCTTGTTCAAAAGCATACAGGTGGCAATGTAACTTAAAATAAAATCAGACAGATTTCAAACTGTTATAGAAGGCTGGTTACTCTCACAGATCTGGGAAGTGATGGTGAAGTCAACTTTTCTAATATATCATTAATCCCTTATGGATCCAAGATCTAGTAGAGATTGTTATACTCATGAAAACAGGCCCCTCTGGTCCATGCTGACCAAGATGCCTCATCCAAGCTAGGCCTAGCATTAGGCCCATAACCTGAACCTTTCCTGTCAATTTACTTGTCCAACTGGCTTTTAAATATTGTTGTATCAAACTGAACTTCTTCCTTTGACATCCTGCACTGTCCACATGTCTCACTGCCTCAGTAAAAGCAGCCAACGTAATCGTAGGCTCCACTCACTCTAAACATTCTCTCTTCTCCCCTCTCTCATCAGGCGGAAGATGCAAAAACTTGAAAGCACGCATTACCAGGCTCAAGGACAGCTTCTATAACCACTGTTATAAGACTATAGATGATTATGTTAATATGGATTCTTGAACTCAATCTACCTTGTTAGGATCTTACACCTTATTGTCTGTTTGCACTGCATTTTCTCTGTAACTGTAGAACTTTATTCTGCATCTGTTATTGTTTTATCTTGTTCTGCCTCCATGCACTGTGTAATGAATTGATCTGTATGAACTGCATGCAGGGCAAGTTTTTCACTGAAACTCAGTTCATGTGACAATTTACCAAGCTATATAAAATTATGGCAGGTATAGATAGGGTGAATATTTGCAGACATTTTCCCCTCAGGTTGATTGAGACTAGAACTAGAGACCAAATATATGGGGTGAAAGGTGAAATATTCAAAGGGAATCTGGGAGGGGTCTCCTTCACTCAGAGGATGGCATGATTGTGAAATGAGCTGCTGGAGGAAGTGGTGGATGTGGGCTTACAATTAAGAGATTTGGTTAGGTACAGGTACATGGATGAGAGAGGTTTGGAGGGGAGGGGCTATGATCCAAGTGCAGGTAGATGGGACTAGCCAGAAAACCAGACAGGCATGGAGTAGGTTGGCTGAAGAACCTGCTTCTGTGCTGTAGTGCTCTACAAGTCTACCACATAGATATCATTGCATGGCTCTCAGATTCCTTTAAAACCTTTCCCATCCTGCACGGCTCCCAATAGTAGGCTCATTCAGAAAGTCAGAAGATATGGGATCCAGGGAAATTTGGCTGCATGGACACAGAATTGGCATGCCCACAGAAGGCATTTAGTGGTAGTAAATGGAGCATATTCTGCCTGGAGGTCGATGACCAGTAGTGTTCCACAGGGATCTGTTCTGGGACCTCTACACTTTATGATTTGTATAAATGACTTGGATGAGGTGGGTTAGTAAGTTTGTAGATGACATGAAGGTTGGTGGTGTTATGGATAGTGTAGAATGTTGTCATAGGTTACAACGGGACATTGATAGGATGCGGAACTGGGTTGAGAAGTGACAGATCAAGTCCAGTTGGAAAAGTGTGAAGTGATTCACTTTGGAAGGTTGAACTTGAAGGCGGAGTATAGGGTTACTGGTAGGGTGTTTAACACTGTGGAGGAACAGAGGAATCTTGGCGTTCACATCCATAGGTCCCTCAAAGTTGATAGAATGTTTAAGAAGACATATGGTATGTTGGCCTTCATTAGTCGGGGATTGATTTCAAGAACCACAAGGTAATTTTGCAGTTCTATAAGACTCTGGTTAGACCACAGGTGGAGTATTGTGCTTGCGTCATTATAGAAAGGACGTGTAGGCTTTAGAGTGAGTGCAGAGGGGATTTACTAGGATGATGTCTGCATTAGAAAGCATGTCTTATGAGGATAGATTGAGCGAGCTAGGGCCTTTCTCTTTGAAGAAAAGGAAGATGAGAGGTGACTTGATAGAGGTGAACAAGATAATAAGAGGCATAGATTGAGTGAACAGCTAAAGATTTTTTCCCAAGGCAGAAATGACTAATACAAGGGGGCATAACTTTAAGGTGTTCAGAGAAAAGTATAGCAGGGATATCAGAGGTAGGTTTTTAAACAGAGTGGTAAGTACATGGAACACACTGCCGGGTATGGTATAATGAAATACATTCGAGACGTTAAAGGGACTTAGATAGGCACATGATTGAAAGAAAAATGGACTGAAATGTGGAGGGAACAGCTAGATTGATCTTGGAATAGGTTAGAGGGTCAGCACAACATTGTGGGCCAAAGGGCTTGTACTGTTCTATGCTCACCTTAAACCTATGTCTACCAGATTTTTATTCCCAAACCCTGGGGGGGGGGGGGCGGGGACTGTGATCATTCACTCTATCTATACTCCTCACAATTTTGTTCAACTTAATAAGATCACTTCTCAGAACCCTATAGAGTCCCAGCCTGTCCAACCTCTTCCTATAACTCAATTCCTCGAGTCCTTGCAACATCTTTGTAAATCTTTTCCTCACTCTTTCCAGTTTAGTAACATCTTTCCTTTAGCAGGGCAACCAAAACTGAACACAATACTCCAAGTGCGGTCTCACCAGTATCCTGTACAATGGCACCACGATCTCCCTCCCAACTTTCATACTCATGAATGTCACCCACCAAAGCTTTCTTCACCATCCTGTCTACCTGTGACTCCACTTTCAGGGAGCCAGGTACTTGTACTCCAAGGTCCCTCTGTTCTACAACACTCCCCAGGGACCTGCCATTCACTGTGAAAGTCCTAACTGGATTTGACTTTCCAAAATGCAACATCTCAAACTTAGCCGCATTAAACTCCATTTGCCATTTCTTCACCCACTTATTCAGCTGATCTAGATCCCTCATAACCTTCTTCATTGTCCACATTGACACTATTTTAGTGTCATCTGCAGACTTTATTAACCATGCCTTGTACATACTTATCCAAATCATTGACATAGATAACAAACAACAATGAGCCCACAGACAGCTATGTGGTCTTCAATCTTATCTAGAGCAGGTCAGGAAAAGATGACAGATTTCCTCCCCCAAAGTACACCGTTATTACTGACACTGGGAAGGTGATGATGCCTCAGTCAATTTGTGGTGGCCTAATGAAAATAAAATAACCCTGAAGATGTTTGAATACTCAGCAGGTCAGGCAGCATCTGAGGGAGGGGAAACTGAGTTAATATTTCATGTTGGAGCCTCTTTGCCACTCTGACAAGGGGTTTGCTTTCACCTAAAACTTTAACTCTCTTTCCACATATGCTGTTGACCTGCAGAGTGTTTCCAGCATTTTCAATGCGTGTGTGTGTGTGTGTGTGTGTGTGTGTGTGTGTGTGTGTGTGGGGGGGGGTGTTTTCCATGCACAGCAAGCTTCCACAGACTGCAGTGTGAAAATGATCAGGTGATCCGTGTTAATGGTGATGTTGTGGAGTAAGTGAGGGATCTGTGTCAGAGATGGAATGGACACAATAGGACAGTCCACCTCTCTCTCTATGCAAGCTATTTTGAGAATCAAGAATTTATTAGTTAACACAGAGTAAGCTTGCTAAAAATTTATCCATTTAATATAATTACGGTAATTAAAATATTTGATTTTAAATGCGTTATTTAAATAAACATTCTGCAAGTCCACTTTGAAAAAAAAGGGAGCTAAAAGTTTTCCTCTTGTAGCAGTTTCTCACAAGATGCAAATCATCAAAATCGTACGTTCGGAAGTCCCGGTAAACCCATTGCCCGATTTAGTTAAAAAGAAAAATACATAGAAGATATAAACAGCTTTGGCCAAAAGGGACTGTTTCCGTGAGAGCAGAATCCTGCATCCTGTGAGTTAGTCTCTGGCGTGTGAATAGATCTCAGCTACTGTCATGAAACGTCTCAATTTGCTCTATGTTAGTATCAGCAGGAGCAGTGGTTGTCTATTGCACGTTTTGGTACCAAACCTGCCTAGCAAGCAGTGGAACCATTATCTGGACGTTGTCCTTTCTCCTGGGGTGTCTCTCACTGTGGGCTAAAACCCATTCCACTTAATGTTTGATATTAATGGCAGCATATTCTGTGTCTTCGTTGTTAGTGATCTTCAGAGATGATTTTCTATTTAGCACGGATTCACGCAGGGAGGCATAGATGATGGTGTCTTGCTGTTCTGTGCAAGAGGGTTTCTCCCTCTTCTGACTTTGAGGTGAAATGGACTCATTAACAGTCAAAGGATTGCGACTCGAAGAGCTGATGCCTTCAGAAAATTCATTCATATTTTCATAAATTGTAGGTTTCTCATTAATTTCAGTCATATTCTTAAAAGAAAAAAAGAAGCAATGAGTTTTGAACATCAATAATACATGCTGAATTACAAAACAAAACTGAGCAAGGCTAATATGATTCCGACAGACACATTACTAAGGCATTTTGCCACTAATATTTTATGTTAAAGTCAAGCTACTAGTATCACAGATATCCCACGCTCGAGGGAGTGTGTGGGTCAACTAAAGTGCATTTCTTCCCTCTGTCATGGGAACAGATGGAGGTCATCCAGCCCCTCTGTCATGTTGAGTGAGAGGGACCACAGCCCCTCGAGGCTGTGACACCAGAATGGTGGAGGTTACTCCTCCTCCCCGATGCTGTGGTGCCAAGTGTTTGCCCACGCTTGTTCTGACTCCCTCAGCCCCTGACAAAACAACCAGAAACAGCCGAACACTCAATCCTGTCGCCAGACCATTCTTCTGGTCTCAAGTACAATCTGGCCCAGGTGTGGTTGAGGGAGGGCCCTGCAGTGGGGTAAGGATGAAATTAAGTGAAGCCTCTAGGCTGGGCACTAACCAACAGCCAGGAAGGCATTCTGAACCCACTCCCTGTACCCTTTAAAGTCCCACAGTCTAATCCACTCTATTCTCCCTCCCACACCCTTCAATATCCCACCCACACCGCTCTCAAACCCCATAGCCCCTTCTCTCTCCCCCTTTAACCAAATTTCAGGTCGGAGCCTCTTTACAAATCTGCTGAGGGCTTTTTCCCCATCCAAAACCTTAATTCTCTTTCCACAGATATGCTGACCTGCAGAGTAGCATTTTATTTTGGCCATTCCATGCACAGCAAGCTTCTACAGTCTACAGAGTGAAAATGATCAAGTGACATCAATGGATTTGGGGTTGAGAGGGTAAACAGCTTTAAGTTCCTCGGCATCGACATCACCGAGGACCTCATGTGGTCTGCACACACCAGCTGTGTGGTGAAAAAGGCACAACAGTGCCTCTTTCACTTCAGACAGCTGATAAGGTTTGGTATGGGGCCCCCAAATCCTAAGACCTTTCTACAGGGGCACAATTGAGAGCATCCTGACTGGCTGCATCACTGCCTGGTCTGGGAACTGTACTTCCCTTAATCGCAGGATTCTGCAGAGAGTGGTGCAGACAGCCCAGCACATCTGTAGTTGTGAACTTCCCATGATTCAGGACATTTACAAAGACAGGTGTGTAAAAAGGGCCTGAAGAATCATTGGGGACCTGAGTCACCCCAACCACACTCTATTCCAGCTGCTGCCATCCAGAAAATGGTACCACAGCATAAAAGCCAGGGCCAACAAGCTCCAGGCCAGCTTCTTCCACCAGCCCATCAGATGATTAACTCACACTGATTTGAGTGTATTTCTATGCTACATTGACTGTCCTATTTATTATAAATTACTATGATTGCACATTGCACATTTAGACGGAGACGCAACGTAAAGATTTTTACTCCTCATGTATGTGAAGGATGTAAAAAATAAAGTCAATTCAATTCCTCATTTTATGGATAGTTTTTACCATAACCGGCTGTTTCTACTTTATTGTTTAATCCTTTGATGAAACACCATCTGTTGTTTCTCATCTAGTGGGAGACCTTTGTTCATAAGACCATATGATGTAGAAGCAGAATTGGGCCATTTGACCCATCATGTCTGCTCTGCTATTTGCTCATGGCTCTACCTCATTCTCCTGCCTTCTCCCCGTAACCTTTTACACCCTGACACCAAGAATCAATCAACCTCCGCCTTAAACACCCCAAAGGCCTGGTCTCCACCGCTGCCCATGGCAACAAATTCAACAGGTTCACCACCCTCTGGCTGAAGGAATTCCTTCTCATCTCCCTTCTAAATGGTTGAGCCCTCTAGTCCTAGACTCCCAAACTATAGGAAACATCCTCTCCACATCCACTCAACATTCACCAGATTTCAATGAGATCCCCCCTCATTCTTCCAAATTCCAGTGAGTACGGGCCCAGAGCCATCAAACGCTCCTCATATGATAAGCCTTTCATTCCTGGAATCATTTTTGTGAATCTCCTCTGTACCCACTCCAATGTCAGCATGAGGGGTCCAAAACTGCCACAAAACTCCAAGTGAAGCTTTACAAGTGCTGTATAAAACCTCAACATTACATCCTTGTTTTTATATTCTAGTCCTTTTGAATGAATGCCAACAGTGTATTTCCCTTCCTCACCACCGACTCACTCTGCACGAGGACTCCCAGTTTCTTTGCACCTTAGAGTTTTGAACTTTCTCCCCATTTAGAAAAGTCTACGTCTATTCCTTCTACCAAAGTGGATGACCATACACCTGCCGACACTATATTCCATCTGCTACTTCTTTCCCCATTCCCTTTATTCCCACTCTTTGCCTCCTGTCAATCCGCCAATGCTTTATCCATGCTAGTATCTTTCCTGTAATACCATAGGTCCTTATCTTGCTAAGTGTTGGCGTGTGGCCAAGTGGTTAAGGCGTTCATGATTTGAAGGTGGCCAGTTCGAGCCTTGGCTGAGGTAACGTGTTGTGTCCTTGAGCAAGGCATTTAACCACACATTGCTCTGCAACAACACTGGTGCCAAGCTGTATGGGTCCTAATGCCCTTCCCTTGGACAACATCGGTGGCGTGGAGAGGGGAGACTTGCAGCATGGGCAACTGCTGGTCTTCCATACGACCTTGCCCAGGCCTGCGCCCTGGAAACCTTCCAAGGTGCAAATCCATGGTCTCACGAGACTAACGGATGCCTATATATCTTGCTAAGCAGCCTCATGTGTGACAAAGGGCTTCTGAAAACCCAAGTACACAACATCCACCAATACTCCTTCGTCTATTCTGCTTGTTATCTCCTCAAAGAATTCCAACAGATTTGTCAGGCAAAGTTTTCCCTTGAGGAAACCATGTCGACTTTGCCAGTGTGAAGACATCAATCAGTTCACTGCTTAATATCAAACACAAGTTAATCAAAAGCGGAACCAAAATTTTCAACGCTGTCTTATCATTAAGATGTTTAAATGGGCCCATGGTCCAGAGCCAAACTTAATCAAGATTTAGTAAAAGAACTAATGCTAACATATCTATCTAAGGGTCTCTGCTCTATGATAAAACCTGGTAATGCAGCGCCTCAGTCTCTCAATTCCTCTCAATTCTCTCCAGATTTGCTTCGATGGTACTGGAAGCAAAGTTTAAGAAGTGTTACTTAATAGTCATGGCATAATTATGATAAGTCGCACGTCCCGGCTGGACAGGGGGATGTGTAGTGGTGTGCAGAGTGGAGTGATGGGTGTGGGAGGGACAGAGTGGTGTAGAGAGGGGAGTGGAGGAACGAAGTGGTGTGTGTGGGAGGAGCAGGGTGGGGCATGGGGAGAGACAGGGTGGAGTGAGGGGAGGGGCATAATTGTGTGTATGGAGAGGAGCAGAGTGGGGAACGGCAGAGCAGACTCGAGGGGCCAAATGGCCTAATTCTGCTCCTATGTCTTATGGTCCTGTGTAGGGATGTTTGGTGGTGTGTTAGATGGGTGCAAAGTGCGTGCGGGGAGAAGCAGGGCGGTGTGTGTGGGAGGGGTAGAGTGGTGTGAGTGGGCTGTGGGGATGCATGATGGAGAAGTACATTGAAGAGCCAGGACAGGTGAGGACAGATGCAATTTGTCACCGGAGTGAGGTACAGACAGTGGGAAATTCCAGGGTTGCTGACAGAAAGCTGTGGCGCTGATCAGTCAGGGTAATTCTTCAAGGAATTGGTCCAATGAGTCACCTGGTCATTAAATCTGCTCCATGCCCACCCTCCATCACCCTGTTGCCCTCCTTAGCGC